>NC_135819.1:65046610-65784481 GCF_964213995.1 Mustelus asterias
GCGGGAGCGAGGGGGGGATGGAGAGCGGGAGCGAGGGGGGATGGAGAGCGGGAGCGAGGGGGGGGATGGAGAGCGGGAGCGAGGGGGGGATGGAGAGCGGGAGCGAGGGGGGGATGGAGAGCGGGAGCGAGGGGGGGATGGAGAGCGGGAGCGAGGGGGGATGGAGAGCGGGAGCGAGGGGGGGATGGAGAGCGGGAGCGAGGGGGGGATGGAGAGCGGGAGCGAGGGGGGGATGGAGAGCGGGAGCGAGGGGGGGATGGAGAGCGGGAGCGAGGGGGGGATGGAGAGCGGGAGCGAGGGGGGGATGGAGAGCGGGAGCGAGGGGGGGATGGAGAGCGGGAGCGAGGGGGGGATGGAGAGCGGGAGCGAGGGGGGGATGGAGAGCGGGAGCGAGGGGGGGATGGAGAGCGGGAGCGAGGGGGGGATGGAGAGCGGGAGCGAGGGGGGGATGGAGAGCGGGAGCGAGGGGGGATGGAGAGCGGGAGCGAGGGGGGGATGGAGAGCGGGAGCGAGGGGGGTATGGAGAGCGGGAGCGAGGGGGGGATGGAGAGCGGGAGCGAGGGGGGGATGGAGAGCGGGAGCGAGGGGGGGATGGAGAGCGGGAGCGAGGGGGGGATGGAGAGCGGGAGCGAGGGGGGGATGGAGAGCGGGAGCGAGGGGGGGATGGAGAGCGGGAGCGAGGGGGGGATGGAGAGCGGGAGCGAGGGGGGGATGGAGAGCGGGAGCGAGGGGGGGATGGAGAGCGGGAGCGAGGGGGGGATGGAGAGCGGGAGCGAGGGGGGGATGGAGAGCGGGAGCGAGGGGGGGATGGAGAGCGGGAGCGAGGGGGGGATGGAGAGCGGGAGCGAGGGGGGGATGGAGAGCGAGAGCGAGGGGGGGATGGAGAGCGAGAGCGAGGGGGGGATGGAGAGCGAGAGCGAGGGGGGGATGGAGAGCGTGAGCGAGAGGGGGATGGAGAGCGTGAGCGAGAGGGGGATGGAGAGCGGGAGCGAGAGGGGGTTGGAGAGTGGGAGCGAGAGGGGGATGGGGAGCGGGAGCGAGAGGGGGATGGGGAGCGGGAGCGAGAGGGGGATGGGGAGCGGGAGCGAGGGGGGATGGAGAGCGGGAGCGAGGGGGGAGGGGAAGGAGAGCGGGAGCGAGGGGGGGATGGAGAGCGGGAGCGAGGGGGAGGGGGAAGGAAGGCAGGAGCGAGGGGGAAGGAAAGCAGGAGCGAGGGGGGTTGGATGGAGAGCGGGAGTGAGGGGGGGGGGAAGGAAGAGGAAAGATGGAGGGAAATACCGTAAGCAATAGGAGGATAGGAATTAACCCTTGTACCTCAGGCACTGAGGCTTAACCTCAGTTGGGGCATCAAGTCAACTCTGTCTGCTTCCCTCGGACTCTCTCCACCCTTTCCACTTTGCTAGATTGCTCTCAATCTTAAAACATTTCCTTGATACAGACCTCATTAATAGCATTCTGAATCATCAACTCAGCTTCTTCCCTATTTATTTTCCAATCTCCGCTGCTCTCCCCTTGTTGATGGTTTGGGAATCATTTGTTATGTGATAGGTATTGTATAAATGTTAGCTGGTAAATCTTCAGAAAGGCCTTTTATTAAGTACTGCTTCTCTCAATCAGCATTTTAGAAATTTATGGTATATTCGACAAGTCAATTCTGAACAGGATTGTAAATACCACACACTTAATTTTACCAATACAGTGTTCATTTTGGACCAATGAATCCAAGGTCATGACTAAGATCTCACCAGTGGTGCAAACCCTCCACTACATCATTTGTCAGAGATAAATCAAAGGTCCAATCGGTAAAAGTCTGGATCACACCCACTTTGAGAATCGATTACTCATTTTCTTTTTAATAGAAGAAAGTTTTATTCCTTCGCTCAGGCTTTCACCAGATCTGACCGTTTATTGAACCTTTTAGACACAGGAACCTTGAACTCTATTGCTGCTTAAATTGTTTTGTGAGTTATAGCTTTCCTTTCAACACCTGGTCTGGTTTGTGAATGTTGCAGTACACAAAGTGGCTGCCATATCTGACTAAAGTTACTGTTCCTCACACAGAATCACTGCTAGTGAAGTGCGGTGGTATGTTTGAAAAGGGTGAGACGATGTTCTATGTTTGCAAGTCATTGATTAGTTTCTGATTAATATGTGCAGCCGTCCCTGGGTCAAATCGCAACTGCAAATGAGTTTTGCATTTTTGATTCTTTTGCAACGGAATTACACAGGAAAGAATGAACCCAAATACAGGGGGGTGCAGTGGATTAGAAACAGGTCTTTGATCTCAGGGATTGAGTTCAGGCTGATAAAATGAAGGTTATCAGGTGATCACTTTGAGAAACCGTAACTGAGATGGTCAGAGCAAAAGCACACTTCTTCATCACTAATTTTGCAATTTCATTTGGAGGGTTATTGCGTTACTGCTGTGGGATGGGGGAGCTCTTCTGGAACAGTCGGCATTCTGAATATGACCATGCTGTTGCTCTCCTGGAAATATCTGATGAAATCGAGTAGAGAGAGCTTCATCCGACCTTTATACTTTGAGTTCAACCTCGCATCTCCACCCCACTGCCCCTGTCCACTGCAAAATCTTCACTCGCTCTTCATTCCTCTTGTGAAAGGTCCCTTAGCTCACTGAAATCTGAGGAACGCAAGCATAAGCAGATCTGGAAACAACTGGCGATCATTAATCACCCCTGCTTTATTCCTCCCTCCCATTTAGAGGCCAGGTACGACACTTTCATCAGCTGTGGTGTTCTTTCTGAAAACAAATCAATCAGCCTAAAGACAATTGAAAAAAAAAAGTTAACAGTGGTAATTGTAGGATTGTTGTCTGTAATAGCTTCTTTCTGTGTGAAAAGCATACAAATGGAGGTTGTGTCAAGGACTGTGAGTTATTGGTATAATTAAAGATATAAACCAGGTAATTATTGTTTGTTCAGTCTAACATCAGTAGTGGTAAACATGTAGAGAACATAACTAAGGATAATGATAAATCTCCCATCCTACTACACGCATCATAACACCATCAAAAATAGGAATAGTAGGTTGGCCCCTTGAGCCTGCTCCACCATTCAATAGGATCATGGCTCATCCGACATTCCTCATGTCCACTTTCCTGCCATTTCCCCATAATCCTTGATTCGCTTACTGACCAAAATTCTATCTATCTCAGCCTTAAATATATCCAAGTCCTCTGCCCCACAGCTCTCTGTGGCAAGGAGTTCCAAAGACTTAAAATTGGTGCCCTTTTATTCTGAGACTATGCCCTCTGGTCCTAGACTCTCTGATAAAGGAAAACATGCCCTCAGCATTTATCCTGTCAAGCCCCTTAAGAATCTCTTTTGTTTCAATGTGATCACCTCGCTTCTTCCTAATAAAACAATGCTCCATACAGAGATCATCCTAGTGAACCTTCTGTAAACTGTCTCCTAATGAAATAATATCGTTCCTTAAATAAAGGGACCAAAACTGCTCTCAGTATTCCAGATGTGGTCTCACAGTCGCAGCAAGACTTCCCTACTCGTATCCTCCAACCCCCTTGAAATAAGGACCAACATTCCATTTGCCTTCCTGTCGCTGTGTGTTAGCTTTGTGTTTTGCGCGCAAGTACTCCCAAGTCCCTTCATGTTGCCGTTTTTCTGCATTTAAATAATACTCTGTTCTTTTGTTCTCCCTTCCAAAACGAACAACTTCACACTTTCCTTTTGCCAACTTTTTGCTGACTTGCTAAACTAATCATATCAGATAATGCAGCAGTCTGTGCCTGCATGGGTTGAGTGGCAACACTTGTGCCACACCAAGTGCAGGGCAAAGGACCATCTGCACTGATTGGTGAGGATGTGGAACTTGCTACCAGAGGAAGCGGTTGACGCGAATATATAGACGTATCTGTGGGGGGAGCTAGACAAGCATATGAAAGAGAAAGGTTATCATGATAGGTTTAAATAAGGGAAGATGGGAGGAGGCTAAAGTCAAACCGCCTTGATTTGGTTAGACTGAATGGTCTGTTTCTTGTTGTATATTATGTGCAATTTTCAACAACAAAACATCGAAACAGCCGTCCCTTGACATTCAATGGTATTAACATCACTGATTCCCCCACCGGCAACATCCTGGGGTCACAAGTAACCAGAAACTTAACTCAGCCAGCTACATAAATACTGTGGCTACAAGAGCAGGTTGGAACCAGGATATTCTGCGACAGGTATTTCACCTCCTGATGTCCAAAGTCTTTCCACTGTCTACAAGGCACAGGTCAGCAGTCCGGTGGAAAATACTCCGCTTGCCTGGACCAATGCAGCTCCAATAGCACACAAGAAGCTCAGCAACATCCAGGAAAAGCAGCCTGCTTGACTGGCACATCTTTCACCACCTTAAACATTCTCTCCCTCCAGCATAGGCGCACAGTGGCAGCAGTGTATACCTCAGAGGATGCACCACAGCAACTCATCAAGACTTTGTTGACAGCAACTCCCAAATCAACCTCTACCATCTAGAAGGGTAAGAACTGCATACACATGCAAGCTTCTCTCCAAGTTATGAACCTCCTGACTTGGATGTATTTTCCATTTCTTCTATGCTATTAGGTCAGAATCCTGGAATTCGCCATCAACAGCTCCGTGGAAGCACTTTCACCACAGACAATAGCAGTTAAGAAGGCGGTTTATTTACTACCTTTCATGAGCAATTTGGGATGGGCAATGAATGCTGGCATTGCCAGTGACATGATACCCACATCATGTGAATGAATTTTAAAAATACTCAGAGCAGCTTGGTAAATTAAGGACAGTCAACATGGACTTTTACAAAGGCAAATCAAGTCTGACAAATTTAATAAAGTTCTTTGATGAAATTAATTGATAAAGGAAATGCATATGATATGGACACAGATTTTCAAGAAAAATAAATGGATGTTTGATAAGGTCCCAAAATTTGATGATGAAATTAAAATCGGATGTTACAGGAGGAATAGCAGCACTGGCAACAGTGGGCAGGGTTGTTCAGAGTGGAGAGATGTTAATGGCAGTTATAAAAAATATATATACACGTGGACAAATAAATGAGTATTGAGGGTAGAGTACCAATTTGTAGATAGTACAAAAATAGGGAGTATGGTTAACTGTGAAAAAGGACAGATGGTTGTCAGATGAAATTTAGTAAGAGGAAATGAGGGGCGATGCATTTTCAGAGGAGAATAAGGAGAGGCTGTAGACACCACATGAAAAAAAAACATAAATAGAACTAAAGGAGCAGAGAGATTTAGGTGTTCAAATACACAAATCTATAAAACTGGCAGGACACAATTTACAAACTCTTGATAAAATACGATTGTGATTCTAGGCTTAAAATTGGAAGTAAAATGCATGTAAACCGTTGGTTCAGCTCAGTTAGAAAAAAAACATTATGATTCTGCGTGAACAGTTTCGGTAACCCTACATTAGGAAAGCTGTCAAAGACATGTAGAGGGCATAGAAGATATTCACTGAGGTGATACCAGTGAGAGGCTTTAGATATGACAAATGGGGACTTTATTCTTCAGAGAATAAAGGTTAACTCAGAGATCAGGCCAAAGTATTCAGAATGATGAGGTAAATTGGGAAAAGATGTTTCCATTGACCAGTGAGCTGATAACTAGAAAGCCTACACAGAACGATTTACATCCAGCAAAGGCAAGGATTAGGAAAAATTCATAGAGGGTTATTAGAAGATAAATTAATCTATCAAATAGAATGGCAGAATGCTAATCCATAACAGCTTTAAAAAGGCAAATTAATAAATATTCATTAAAAGATGATCTGAAAGGAAAGGTGAGGGGACTGGGACTAACTTGATAGCTCTTTCAGAAAGTCAACAGAGATATAACAGACCCGATGGATTCCTCTTGTCGTGTAAAATTCTCAATCTTAAAACTGGTTTCAGTTTACAGTCAATGGCTCAGTATCTTTTGTTGATTCAATAGCCCAGAATTGAAATGCCTGGCAGGAGGAGACATACACCTAAATTCTGTTTGCCACAGTCAATTTTGGAGAGCTACTTCTTCGTCTGCCTTGTTCAAATGGAGAAATGTGTTTGACACCACTAGATTGTGTATGGTCAGCGACAAGCGGCAGTGCAAAGGTTAACATTCAGGGACTCTGTGTCTGGTTCAGTTTACACTGAAGTTTAGAGGATCAAATGTGACTTGTTACTTTTTACCTGCTGAGGAGGATTGTCAAGCCCTTAACTGCGAGATTGATTCTGCTCTCATCCATTTGCTAGTTAATAAATCTGTTTACAGAATCACTTCCCAGGATTGAAGTAGATCATGTCAGGGCACAGGATACATCCAGTTGACAAAATGCAGGAACAAAAGTTTTCTGTTTGATCTCTGGGCTCAGTACACGTGTCTAGATACGGGAACAGCTCATCAATCTCCACAGGGGTGTGGACTGGCGAGGTGAGTGAGTATAAAGCAATCTTTCGTTAGTTGCAGGCGCAGCAACATCACAAAGGCTTGTAAATTGGTTACAGCGCAGGTGGAAACGTTATAATGCATTTACAATGCAACTATATCTAACAACCAAAGAAATTTTCTGCCCACACAATTCCCAACTGAAAGAAACTGTATTTATTCAATGTCTTTCACAACCTCAGGACGTCCTGAAGTGATTTACATCCAATTATGCACTTTCAGAGTGTGGTCACTGTTATGATGGTGGAAATGCAGCAGCCAATTTGTGCACAACAAGGTTCCACAAACCACTGCAGCAGTTAGCGTGACCCAGCACAAATCTGCAGGCTGGTCTCACTTTTTGAAAATACACACCAAACATGTAAGATGCTTGTTGTTACCATTAATCAAACTCCGAAGTTAATTGAAATAAAATGACCATCAAATAATTCATTACTTTTCAACATTCACTGAAATATTCCAAACAAAAAAAATAGTATTGAAAAAAGAATGTTATTCGCTTCCCGGTGGTCATTATCTCTGAGATAGAACTGAAAAGTCCACCCAATCATTCTAACCTCCATACCAGCACGTCCTTAGAAGTATTTGCCTTTTTCTCTGTGATTTGCATATTAATTTAATTCCTACGGCTAATTAATTTTAATGACCATAATTAATTAAAAATCAACCAATCTGTGATCTCATCACACTGAGAATTAATCAGAATATGGCACTGAAAAAGCTGTAAAACTCAAGGAGAAATTTTTTTTTTTGCATGCAATACAGATATAATCAAGGCAGATTAAAAGCTCCTCCTCACGGTCTCGTACGGGCTGTCCAAGCTATTACCAGGCCATGAATTGGTGTTTACTTGGGAGATCTGATGTTTTGGATGGCTGGGGGTAAAAATCAACATCTTTGCGAAATGAAGGGACAAAATCTGCACACATACACTTTACAATAATAGGCAGTGAACAGCAACAAGCATCAGTAACCTAGGCTAGTTCACCTGCTGCTTCTTAAATCAGAGGTGCTGGGGATAATTTCTGTGCACTTACTGGTCCCCTGGCTGACCCACTAACTCAACACAAACATATATTGGAACCATATAAGATTGAGGTTTCACTGGCCGATAGTATATATTGATTGCTAGGATATAGCTAATCACTGCCTTGAGTTCTTGGCTGCTCTTTAGTTGCCAGCAGTTCCTGACAGACTCCTTCAAGTAGACTTGATCTGGCCTTTGCTGCCAGATCATTTACACTACACCTGGAATACTGATGCTCTATTGAGCTTGCAATATACACACACATATTTTAAATTCACATGAAACATTTATAAAGCATAGCCTATAAAACTGACACTCTATTTTATCAGGGTACAATTAAACTATGAGTATAAGGATCATTTTAAAAAAAATTATAGGCTCTAAAATCAAATATTTAAACAATGTTATGTTTCCAATATCCCCCACACAGTTAGAATTAAATGGATTAGTCTGCTACCCAAAGCCTCGCTTGGTAAAAGCAGCACATCACAGATATAACAACCTGCATGTACACCTTTAATCCTTTAATACAGTAAAACATCCCAAGCACTTGACTGGAGCAAAATCAGAAAAAAATTGCCGCCAAGCCAGAGGAGGAGATACTCGGACAGGAGCATCGTAATCTAGAACTTAGGGGTCAAAATGGCTGAAGTCCACCAGTGGTGGAAGGAAGGATTTCATTTAAATCTCTCGTAATTAGTCTTTGCATTCTTTGAAACTTCCATCCAGTGCCAACCTTCCTTTCGTCTTGAAGGTCCTTGAACGCATTTTCACTTCCCTAATCCATTCCCATTTTCCCAGAATTCCATATTTGAATTCATCTATTCAGGTTTCTGCCTCTGTGACCGTACCAAAACAGTTCTAACAAAGTCACAAAGGACATCCTGCAATAAAGGTAAACTTTTCCTTCTCATTCTTCTTGATCTGACAGCAGCCATTGACAGAGTTGACCATGTCACCCTCCACCAAAGCCTCTCCACTGCTGCCCAGATGTATAGGGCTGCTCTCACCTGGTTCCATTCTTACCTAGCTAATCACAGCCAGAGAACTACTTGCATTGGCTTCCAACCCTTGCAGCGTTATCTCTGATGCCCCCTCTTATTTCTCATCTACATGCTGCCTCAGTATCATCCTAAGGCACAGTGTGACTTTTCACACGTATATTGATGACACCCAACTCCATCTCACCACCGCGACTCTCAACTTTACCACTGTTGCTAAATTGTCAGATTGCCGATCCGACTGGCATCCAGTACTGGATCCAGAACAGAAATTTCTTTCAATTAAATATTGGGAAGACTTTGGACATTATTTTCATTCCCTGCTCCAAACTCCACTCTTTCACTCCCGACCCCATCCTTCTCATGGCAAACGTCTGAGATTAAGCCAGTCTGTTTGTGACCCTGGTGTCATGTTTGATCTCAAGATGAGTTTTTGATTTTATATTCATGCTGTCACGAGGACCAACAGTTTACACTCCTCTAACTTTTCCTGACATTGCCCCTGTTTCAGCTCATTTGCTGCTGAAACACTCATTGATCCAGTCTTGACTATACCAAATCACTCCTGGTTGGTCTCCCACATTCTACTCTTTGTACATTTCAAGTTATCTAAAACTTAGATGCCTTCATCTTAATTCAGAACAAGTCCCCTTCCTTGTCAGCCTTCTGTTCGCTGACTCTATTGGCTCCCAATCAGGCAACATCTTGGTTTTAAAATTCTCATCCTTGTTTTCGAATCTAGCTATGGCCTTGCCCCTTCCCACCTCTGTAATCTGCAGAGATATTTACACTCCTCTAATTCTGACCTCTTGTGCACCCCCAATTTTAACTGCTCCACCATTGGTGGCCATGCCTCCAGTTTACTTGACCCTCCCTGCACCTCTCCTCCTCCCTGCCTCACTTCCCTCTTGGACATTTGTTTCAAACTTTCCCCGCTGCTCAAGCTTTTGGTCACCTGACCCAATATCACCAACTGTGACTCAGTGCCAGAGTTTGTTTTATAATGCTCCTTTGAAGTCCCTTAGGAATATTCATTACATTAAAGGTGCTATATAAGTGTGTAGTCATTTGGTAGCACAGAACTTATGTATTGTTTCAAAAAGAGACATGTCTTGCACAAAAATAAGGGGAAAACAACAATTTATATTGGATGAGAAAACAGCACTGATTGGTTGGCAAGTGGAATCTGATTGGTAGAGGTGTTGTTTGGGGAATGCACCAGTGATGGTGACCAATAGTTAACTGCCGAGCACTGTTTGAAATTTAAACCAGGCAGCTTCACCCAGATTGTTTCAGATATTGTCCTGAGGAATGAGTCTGTGATTAACTGATTCACGGTGGTACAATGGTTAGCACTGCTGCCTCACCGTGCCAGGGACCCGGGTTTGATTCCAGCCTTGGGTGAGTGTCTGTGTGGAGTTTGCACATTCTCCCCATGTCTGTGTGGGCTTCCTCCAGGGTGCTTCACAGTCTAAAAATGTGTAGGCTAGGTGATTAGCCATGGTAAATATGCAGGGTTATGGGGATATGTTGAGGGAGTGGGCCTGGACTCTTTCGGAGAATTGGTGCAGATTCAATGGGCCGAATGAACTTCATTGGTGGTGTCGGAATTCTATGATTCTATGGCTGTCACTTATTTTGCTTAGCTGAAACAGGTGCACTATGCACACCAGTTCTTTCTGTCTGTGAGGAAGAGGGCCTGTGTATTAATATATTAGGGCATCATGATCGGCACAGGCTTGGAAGGCCAAAGGGTCTGTTCCTGTGCTGTACTTTTCTTTGTTCTATGTTGTTCTAGTACATGCAAATACATCACACTGTAGACCTGACTGACAATCTTAGGCTGGTTGTCAGCGTAATTCTTAGTACACTGAGGATTTGTTAGCAGATGTTGTCCAATTGCGGGATCACATCTAATGTTTGACACAGTCTTTTGAGTTTTGCAAGCACAAGCTGATTGAGTACAGCCTATACATTGCCTGTTGTGAACAGCCGAAGGGACATGCTATTTGATATGACCTGCCAGTCTTTGGGATGTATGGCCTACATACGTAGCATCACATTGGCACCAAAATTCATATACATTACTCATTTGTGTGATAGGCAGAACATTTCTTTGGTCTGATGGCAGCATCCTGTTGGTGGTGAATACTATGCATGTGACTATAGCAATAGTAGCAGCATAAACTGTACAAAAGGTAAGAATCCCCACAGGTCAATTCACGCATTGGGATTCTTACACTTCCACACTAAGATTGGACTTATCAGAAACCTTGTAAATAGGGCCCGAGCCATTTGCTCACCATGCAAGCTTGAAGCTGAAATAGGGCGCATCAAGGGCATCCTGCTGGCCACAGATCATTTTACATGGTATAATCAGCAAACTCATGAATAGGCATAAGACCATCGTTTTATACCCATCACATAAATGAGTAATGGATCGTATAAAACTTTCGGATTGGAGGCAGGTTGCCCGCGGAGTGCCACAGGGATCAGTGCTTGGTCCTCTGCTCTTTGTGATTTTTATGAATGACTTAGAGGAGGGGGCTGAAGGGTGGATCAGTAAATTTGCTGATGACACCAACATTGGTGGAGTAGTGGATGAGGTGGAGGGCTGTTGTAGGCTGCAAAGAGACATATGCAAAGCTGGGCTGAAAAATGGCAAATGGAGTTTAACCCTGATAAATGTGAGGTGATTCATTTTGGTAGGACTAATTTAAATGTGGATTACAGGGTCAAAGGTAGGGTTCTGAAGACTGTGGAGGAACAGAGAGATCTTGGGGTCCATATCCACAGATCTCTAAAGGTTGCCACTCAAGTGGATAGAGCTGTGAAGAAGGCCTATAGTGTGTTAGCTTTTATTAACAGGGGGTTGGAGTTTAAGAGCCGTGGGGTTATGCTGCAACTGTACAGGACCTTGGTGAGACCACATTTGGAATATTGTGTGCAGTTCTGGTCACCTCACTATAAGAAGGATGTGAAAGTGCTGGAAAGAGTGCAGAGGAGATTTACCAGGATGCTGCCTGGTTTGGAGGGTAGGTCTTATGAGGAAAGGTTGAGGGAGCTAGGGCTGTTCTCTCTGGAGCGGAGGAGGCTGAGGGGAGACTTAATAGAGGTTTATAAAATGATGAAGGGGATAGTTAGAGTGAACGTTCAAAGACTATTTCCTCGGGTGGATGGAGCTATTTACAAGGGGGCATAACTATAGGGTTTGTGGTGGGAGATACAGGAAGGATATCAGAGGTAGGTTCTTTACGCAGAGAGTGGTTGGGGTGTGGAATGGACTGCCCGCAGTGATGGTGGAGTCAGACACTTTAGGAACATTTAAGCGTTTATTGGATAGGCACATGGAGCACACCAGGATGATAGGGAGTGGGATAGCTTGATCTTGGTTTCAGATAAAACTCGGCACAACATCGTGGGCTGAAGGGCCTGTTCTGTGCTGTACTGTTCTATGTTCTAGCATGTCCATTCGGCTGTTCACAATGGGCAAGGTGCAGACCATACCCAACCACAGTGTCCAATATTAGATGTGATTCTGCGATTGGACAACATTTGCTAAGTAACCCTCAGTGCGCTAAAAGTTACAATGACAACCATTTTGCCTATTACAGCTAAACAAAATAAGAGATAGCCACTAGCGGATTCATTCCTCAGGGCAATGCCTTTACCAATTAGGGTGAAGCTGCCTGGTTTAAATTTCAAACAATGCTTAGCAGTTAACTGTCAGTCACTGTCAACTGGTGCATTCTCCATGGTGATGCCTTTACCAATCAGAGCCCATTTGCAAACCAATCAGCACTCTCTTCTCATACAGTATAAATTGATTTCCCCTCATATTGGCATTCTTGAGGTTTTTCCTGATGAATATTTATATTGCTGAAATTATGAGAGACCAGAATTAGAGGAATGCAAAGTTCTAGGACAGTAAACCTGAAGAAGGTTTTCTGATGGAGAGCAGCAAGGACACGGAAGTAATTTGAACTGAAGGATAAAAATTTTAAAACTGACGCATTGGTGGACTGGAAACTCATGTAGGTCAGCGGGCATGGAGTTAATGGTTGAACAGGACTTGGCATGAGTTACAATATGGCCAGGAGAGATTTTGATGAGCTAAAGATTATGGAGAATGAATGTGCGGTTGTCCAGATACCACTGAAATAGTCATGTCTGGATATACGAATGAATGAAGGTTTCAACAGCTGATGTACTGCGACAGGCAATGTTAGATAGGTGGAAATAAAGGATCCTTATAGAGGATATGGGGTCAGAAACTCAGCTCAGGGTCAAATAGAATGCCAAATTTTCAAATAGTTTGTTTTTAGAGTGCTTTATAAGAGGGACAATTGGATACTGGCCAGGAAATATAGAAAATTAGGAAGAAAGGCGATCAAAGGCAAAGTCGAGAGGAGCTAAATTTAAGAGGAATTTGAAGGCAGGCAGAGGGACAGGAAGGTAAAGCGATTTTGGAAGAATTCTAAATGGTAAGGGGTATAAAGCCTGAAATATCATAATTTGGCTCAACTGATAACACTTTTGTTTTAGTCAGGAAGTTGTTGGTTCAAGTTCTACTATGGATTTAAGCACATAATCTAGGCGGATACTTCAGTGCAATGCTGAAGGAGTACCCATCGTCTGAGGCCCAATCTTGTAGATTAGATGTTAAATCAAGGTCTTTGGTCCTCCTCAACTGGATGCGAAAGATTTGACTGGAAGGGTTGCAGTTCTTTTACTGTCCTGGTCAACATTCTTCCCTCAACCAAAAGCAGGTTATCTGGTTAATTATTCATTTGCTGTTTTGGAGATCCTGCTTGATGCAAAAATGATCTGCTGCATCTCCCTGTAGGACAATGGTGGCTGCAATTTTTAAACTAATCTATTGGATATAAAATGCTTTGCAGCTGTTCTAACCATGACATAAACTTCTATATAAATACAAGTTATTCACAATGATTAAGATGGAAACAGTAAAATTAATAGAGAATCAGAGGACATGGGCCAGAACATTATGCAAATGGAGAAGGGTGGACTGTCCAGGGACTCAAAAACTAGAAACAGGATTTCAACCATTTTGGGGAACCTGACTCAATCTCATCAAACCATATTCAATGTCCAAACACATTTCATTTTGTGTCCATAACTATGGTACAGAACAGTAGAATTTCTCTCCATCAAGGTACTGCGGGAGTAGGGTTGCTGTAGTGGTTTCATGCATGTCAGAGATGAAGGGAAAATTAAAATGAGCTAGATATCTTCCTCCTGAAAAATGTCCCAGCCACTCTTATTGGAGACCGCACGTGTGTGGATGCAGGCTGAATTGAAAACTGGACAATTATCTAAAGAGCTAAGCTTTGCAGGGCTAAAGGGAAAAATATTAAGTGAGTTCCTGTTGCAGAGAGTCAGCATGGACACAACAGAACAAATGGCCTTCTTCTGTGCTGTAACCATGCTACTGTTTTATGTAACTTTGTTGTGATGCTCTCCAGTGTTGAGCAGCCAGTCAATAGTCGAAGCTCCATGTGAAATAATGGCCAATTAAATCATAGAATCATAGAAGCCCTACAGTGCAGAAAGAGGCCATTTGGCCCATCGAGTCTGCACCGACCACAATCCCACCCAGGCCCTACCCCCATATCCCTACATTTTTACCTGCTAATCCCTCTAACCTACGCATTCCAGGCCACTAAGGGGCAATTTTAGTATGGCCAATCAACCTAACCCGCACATCTTTGGACTGTGGGAGGAGCACCCGGAGGAAACCCATGCAGACACGGGGAGAATGTGCAAACTCCACACAGACAGTGACCCAAGCCGGGAATCGAACCCAGGTCCCTGGAGCTGTGAAGCAGCAGTGCTAACCACTGTGCTACCGTGCCGCCCCATTGGTATAAATGAGGTAATGAAGAGTGGCTGGCACACATGAAATTGTGTCCCTCCAAGAGTCTGTGTTTTCAGTAGAGGAGGGGCGAAAACTGGGAGTCGGAGGAGGTCAGATATGTTTATAATGGTTAAATGACAAATGGTTAAATACAATAAAGGCTGAGAATCTAAAATGAAATACTAATTATAGTTTGTTAAAGCACAAAGGATAAAATGGTATTTTGGAATATTATCAATTACAATTATAAGAAGAAATATATTTTCCCCATTATTGTTATTGCACGCTCATTGAATATTTAATTACAACAAGCAATAATTAGCTAAGTTGGAATGAGATGTATGCTTGTCCTTTGGAACATGAGCTGTGCAAACGCTAATTAGATGGGTATATTAGCACAAATGCATCAGCTCAGTAGGAGTCACCCCTCCTCATGGAGGCCAGAAATGACACATTTAACTTCCAATCCAATTCTGGTGCAGTATTTTCAATCCAAATTATGTACGACATTTACATTTTCAGATTTTTTTGCATTGGATTTATTTATTGACACTGAACCTCAATCAACCCCAACAAACCTCTGCTTGTCACGCGGTCTTGGGAAGCTCTGGCTGCTGTTTACAGATTTATAACTCTGATTTGTCTGGCTTTCTTCTCTTTCGCTTTCCTCTTCTTCTCCCTGCGATTACTTTACAGTGGTATAAATCATCTGCTCTGCGGTAAAAACACTCCCGATTGCTGCCATATTTCACCCCATAATAAGAGTTCTTTCACAGTTTTATGTTATCGAGGCAGTAGAGATTACAGCATAGTAATGTCAGCCAGGTCTCTCCGCAATCAATCCGCTTTATGAGACTCTGCCATGGTTTGCAAATAAATAATGTACTTTGCAAGTCACAACTGCCACTGATTATTCTGAATCTAGCTCAGTTTATGCAATCTTGCAAAAAAAACCCCAACAATTATATTGTTACCCATGTGTGGAGTGACATTGTACAATGGGCTGCCTGTTGGCCATTCCAGTAAGGTCATCTCTGGACTTTATGCAGCATAAAATCAGGACGGAGACATATCTTTTACCGCTCTGTCAAGCAGATCTCACTCAGGTGAGTCAGAGCTGAGACAGAGGCAGTGGACTGGACTAAGGATGGAAAAGGGTTTCCATTCTTCATCATTCACCATGGTCACAATGAGAAAAAAGACTGGATTGTCTTTGTGACGAAAATGTTTGCCTGATGATTAAAGAGACCCAGGTGGATGACGGTAGCACAACTGTGGCAACAACCATCAACCATCTCCATCTTATAAAAGAACTCAATTCTTTTCTGGAATCCAGTTTGGACAAATTTAATTTCACCCTGTACAATGAATCACTTTTGATTTTTCTCACTTCTTCCTTTTGGACTTGCTGTGCATTTCCAAATGTTTCTGGAGATTGTGGCTGCTCTGCTGTCCAGAGTCACATAGATTTGCAGGTTATGCAGTTAATAATGTAGAGGATAGCAACAAAACCTAGGAACATACAGAACTAAGGGGGTAGAACCATCAGAAAAGACTGAACAGACTCAGGTTCCTTTCCCATAGAAAGAAAAGGTTGAAGGATGTCTGGCCCAATTGAGGTAGAATTAGAGATTAATTTTCCACTCGTGGGGGAGGCCAAGACTAGAGCTCATAAATATAAGGGACTCATTAATAAACACAATAAGGAATTCAAGATAAATGTCTTTACCCAGAGAGTGGAATAGTTGAGTGAATAGCATTGCATAAATGCATTTAAGGTGAAGCTAGATATCACATGAGGAAGAAATGAATAAAGGTCATCCTGATAGGGTTAGATGAAGCTACATGGGAGGAGAATTAAGCTGACCATAAACACCAGCATGGACCAATTGGACCAAACAACCTGTTCCTGTGCTATACATTGTCAGGTATGCATACTGGGGGAAAAAGGGAGTAGAGATATGGGACATGGAAGGAAGAGGTAGGGTGGAATGTGGTTCCACATTTCAAGAAGATGAGGTAAAGATAAACCAGAGAATTACAGACCTGAGAGTCTCTCATCAGTGGGTAGGGAAACTATTGGAGAAATTTCTGAAGGAGAGAATTAATCTCCACTTGGAGAGGTAAGGTTTGATCAGGGATAGTCAGCATGGCTTTGTCAGAGGGAGGTCATGCCAAACAGATTGAATTTTTCGAGGTGGTGATCAGGTGTGTAGATGAGGGCAGTGCAGTTGACTACTTCATAAGGATTTCAGCAAAGCCTTTGATAGGGTCCCACATAGGAGACTGATAAAGAAGGTAAAAGCACAAGGGATCCAGGGTAACTTTGCAAGGTAGGTAGGAAGCAGAGGGTGCTGGTAGAAAGCTTTGTGTGCGACTGGAAGCTGGTGTCCTGTGGAGTACCACAGGGATTAGTGCTAGGTCCCTTATTGTTCATGATAGACGTAAACAACATAGATGCGAATATTGGGTGGATGTTAAGTAAGTTTGCGGGTGATACAAAGATTGGCAGCGTGGTTAATAGTGAGGAAGGTATAGAGGGGTTGGTCAGACGGGCAGTTCAATGGCAGATGGAATTCAACCCTGGTAAGTGTGAGGTGATGTACTTTGGAAAGAGTAACAAGACAAGGGGTACATAATGAAACACAGTAAGAAGTTTAACAACACCAGGTTAAAGTCCAACAGGTTTATTTGGTAGCAAAAGCCACACAAGCTTTCGGAGCTGCAAGCCCCTTCTTCACTCACCTGAAGAAGGGGCTTGCAGCTCCGAAAGCTTGTGTGGCTTTTGCTACCAAATAAACCTGTTGGACTTTAACCTGGTGTTGTTAAACTTCTTACTGTGTTTACCCCAGTCCAACGCCGGCATCTCCACATCATACATAATGAAAGGCAGGACACTAGGAAACTCAGAGGAACAGAGGGATCTTGGGGTGCTTGTCCATAAAACCCTGAAGGCAGCAGGATAGGTTAACAGGGTAGTTAAGAAAGCACATGGGACACTTGCCATTATTAACTGTGACATTGATTATAAGAGCAGGGAGGTAGGGTTGGAGCTGGACAAAACTTTGGTTAGGCCATAGCTGGAGTACTGTTGTGATCACCTCACTATAGGAAGGATGTGATTGCACTGGAGATTCACTAGGATGCTGTCTGGGATAGAGCATTTGAGCCAAGAAGAGAGGCTGGATAGGCTCAGGTTGCTTTCTTTAGAGGAGGAGGCGGCGATTGAGGTGTATAAGATTATAGGCAGATAGGAAGCAGCTGTTCCCCTTAGTTGAAGGTCAATAATGAGGGTGTTTCACTTTAAGAAGAGGGCAGGAGGTTTAGAGTGGATTTGAGGAAAAATATTTTTGACCCAGAGGATGGTGGGAGTCTGGAGTGCACTGCCTGGGAGGGTAGAAGAAACGGGAAACCTCACAACCTTTAAAAGGTACGTGGACGAGTACCTGAAATGTCACAACATTCAAGCAATGGCCAAGTGCTGGAAAGCGGGATTAGTGTACATTCAGTGTAGTTTAGGTGGTGCAGTAATGACAGGATGAAGGGTCTCCTCTGTCCTGTATGACTCTATAACAAACATTACAAACCAAAATATGACAATAAGCCACATAAGGAGATGTTAGGACAGGTGACCAAACGCTAAGTCAGAGAGGTAGGTTTGAAGGATTGCCTTAAAGGAGGAAAGAAAGCTAGCGAGATATGGGGGCTCGAGGAGGGGGGGGGGGGGAATGGACGAAATTCCAGAGTTTAGGGCTTAGGCATCTGAAGGTCTGGTGCTGTGAATGACCAATAGTAGAGCAATTAAAATTGGGGATGTTCAAGAAGCCAGAATTAGATCAATGTAAATATCTAGGAGTGTTGTGGGGTGACCAGGAGTCAATGTGGGTCAGCGAGCACAGGGGTAACTGGTGAACATTCACCTCAGATATGGACAGCAAAGTTTTAAATAGGGCATAATGTGGGAGAGCAACCAGATGTTGGAATAGTCAAGTCAAGAAGTAACAAAGACATGAAGGAGGGTTTTAGTAGCAACGACAGGGGCAAAGTAAGGCAATGCCATGGTGGAGTAAACAGGCATTCTTAACAATGGTCCAAATGAGGTCACAAGCTCATTTTGGGGTCAAATGTGACAACAAGTTTGCAAACGGACTAATTTAGTATTATTTAGAAAATTCCTGCTCATTAAATACTGGAAGTTAGATAAGCAGTGGAGGAGTTGAGAGGGGCAGTGGTGTTGTCAGCATACACATGAAATCTAATGCAGTGCATTTGGATATCATCGAAGGACAGCATGTTGATCAGAAATATGAGGAGGCCAAAGATAGGTCCTTTGGTGACACCAGAGATAAAAGTATAAGAGCAGGAAGAGAATCCACTGCAAATGATACTCTGGATATTAGATAGATAAGAATGGAGCCAGGTGAATAACCGCACCCAGCGGGATGACAGTGGAGAAGGAATGGAGGAAGATGATGTGGTCAACTGTATTAAAGGCTGCAGATAGGTAGGGAAGATTGAGGATGGATAGTCTATTGCATAGGATGTCGATTATGACTTTAATAAGGGGCACTTTGTTAGTTTGTATGGATTGGAGAGATTCAAATAGGTGCTCTGGAAAAATGAACACACATATGGGATGTGACAACACATTCAAAGCCTTTGGAGTGTAAGGTTGGAGATGGGGCAGTATGCAAATACAGTGGGTCAAGAAGTTTTTTTTTTAAAGGAGGGGGTGATGGCAGCAAATTGAAAGGAGAGAGCAATGACACCTGCAAAGAGAAAACTATGAACATCTCAGCTAACATGGAGACCAGGAAGGAAAGTTAGGGGGTCAGCAGTTAGTTGAGGGAATAGGAGGTGGGCCTTATAGACAAGATGAGCTCAGAGAGGGCATGAGGTTGGATAGAAGAGAAACTAGAAGAAGTTGCGAGTTTAGGAATAGGGCAGAGAGGAATTTTATAGAAAGTTTGCCCTGTGGGATCAGAGGAGGGGTGTGGCAGAAGCAGCAGCTCTTCTGAATGGCAGCACATGTGGGGAGGTCGTAGCTGCTGCCACAATGACACCCCACTCCAGCCTCAGAATCCAGGCCACCAAAGAGTGATGCTGGGAGGGGATTCACTTGGTGGGCATTAAGGGGGATGGTGTTGTAGGGGAATTGGCACAAGAGCAGGATGGCTCTCAGCGAGCCTCCTTTTCCCCAGGACGAGCCCCTTGATCAGCACAGGTTATCTTTGAATGACAACTCTCCCATGGGTTTTCTTGTAGTGCATATCACCTACTGAACACGCACCCACTGTTTGGTTAATACCAGCAGCAGCAGAATGAGACCTTTAATTGGCCATTGCCCATTATGGGCCTCAATTGGCGATGGTCTGGGAAGGCTGTCTAAGGCCTTCTTCCCCAGACATAGCTGGGGAAGAGCAGGAAGGTGATGGATCCCCACATGCCACCCTCCTGCCCGATTAAATCCCTCTCCTTCCTGACCAAACATCACGGGGAAGGGCATGAGATTCTGTCCTCCAATACAGTCTCTTCTTGCTATCAGCTGAGATCACACACATATTTGCTGATTTGTTCATTCTAACCATTGTATTCCCATCAGCTGTCTCCCGGTTTCTTTGGTGCTGCAATAAAAAAGGACAGCACTCCCCATCTGCTGAATTTAAGACCCCTCTTCTTTTACCTGTCTGGTTTGAAGAGAAGAACAGAAGCAAGTAATGTAACCCCTTACACCTCTTTTCAATTTGATCTTGGCTGATCTGCAACCAAACTCCATAATGAAACTGTGCTTGGTCTTAGGTTGGCACTGAGAGGTGGGATTAAGGTTAGGAAGGGGGGAACACTACAGCTCTCGAGTGACTGCTGACTCCACAAATATGGCAGAACACTGCAGATGCAGGACATACAAAACAAAAAATAGCAAAATGCCCTCAACAGGTCAGGCAGTTAACTGTGGAGAAAGAGAGAAGTAGTTAATGTTTCAGGTTGCTGGAAGATCAAGCTGAAATATGTTGATTCTTACTCTCCCCACAAATGCTTCCTGACCTGCTGAGTATTTCTTGCATTTTCGGTTTATACGATACCAATATGGTCTTGTTGCCAGGTCAATTGTGCAAAATTGCTCCATCAGGATGAAACCCCAAGACAGGATAAGACCATAATTTTACACAATCACTTTCCCCTTCTGTTAGGCCCAAAGACATTAACTTCTAGTCTCACTGGTATGATTGTTACTTTGTTAAAGTCAACCCTTTCCTTTAACAGACAGGATTTTCGATCAGGAGATCCCAATAGAAACAGTACATCAATCACGGCTCCAGGCTGACAGAACCATTAGGTGGTCACTTACCACTTTCTGCAAGTGCTTCTCCTTGCGCGCATCCACCATGACAAGTCCCTCCTTGACCAATCCAAGCCCCACATCATCTTTAGAGTCAGAAAACTGCAGAGTAACAAATGAGCAGCTGGGTCCTCCAAATTCAACGTTCAGCAGACACTGGGTATTCTGGATGTCCCTGACAACACTGTCAATTACATCAGCTTTAGCATCTTCCTGGAAGACAGAAGCACAAGACAACCATTAGGATTGCAGCTAATCAACAATGTTCATTTATCAGCTGTAAATTACAACCAATCACAACAGCCCATCAGCAGTGAGCCATTGGCCTCAATGGTAGTATCCTCACCTCTGGAATTCTGACTGGAACTCTGGCTCCGAATTCTGTAAAGACATCCAGCAGAATGCTCACATCATGTGGGTGTGGGTAGCCCCGCTGACATAATAGTCTGTGGGAACTCGTTAAATCCTCTTTTTCTGCTGTTTAGCACTAACATCTCTACTGGGTAGTTTAAAGACGGTTACCGTCATGAAAGGAGCGTTGATATCACGGCCTGTCAGATTGTTAATCAGTCTGCGAACCCTTTCTACTATTTCACACTGTCCTCCGTAGGAAGAATATGAAAATACAAAAACTCATCCGGTCGGTCAGCTTGGCTCGGCTGTTGCCACTCTTAAGATTGCAATTTCAGGTTCCACTTCAAAACTTGAATATATCAATGCAGCTTTGAAGGAGCACTGCACTGTTAGTGGCATGAGGATGGGATGGTAAACCAAGCCCGCAACGACTTGTGCTGGAAGACCCTTTGTCAGAGCTCCAGACTTGAAACGTTGGCTCTTTTCTCTCTTCACACATGCTGTCAGACCTGTTGAAATTTTCCAGCATTTTCTGTTTACTGACTACTGTTCCAACATCCACAGAAATTTGCTTTTACCTCACCTACTTGTTCCTGTGGTTCCTATTGCTACAATAATACTCTCATGGGATTACTGCTGAAGTACACTGCTAGAGTAGTGTCGAACAAGGTAAATAGTAACTGGGCCAGTATGTTACAGGTACCCAGGCGACCCAGATTAAAGAGCAAGGAAAATCTCACAATAATACCCACATCCAATTGCTGTCCTATTTTACAAGTGTGTTTTTTCTCTCTCCTCTTACTTCTGTCTTTCCTTTTCTCTAGCATCCCTTCCTTCTCTAATGTTTCTTAAATGTGTCATATTCAGAGCTCCCAAGATGAAAAAGCAGATAGAAATTAAGATAAAGAAGAAAAAGTACGCTTATGACAGGTGTCAGGTAGAAAATACAATTGAGAACCAAGCTGAATGCAAAAGATTTAGAGGAGAGGGTTGAACCCTGTCACCAGAAGGGTACAAAATTGATAAGCAGGAGGTATTCAATAAACTGTCAATAGTTAAAGTTGACAAGTCACCAGGATGAGATGAGATACATCTCAAGATTTTGAAGGAAGTGAGTGTGGAAATTGCAGGTGTGCTGGCCATAATATTTCAGTCTTCCCTAGATTTAGGGGAGGTGCCAGAGGATTGGAAAATTGCAAACGTTACACCCTTGTTCAAAAAAGGTCACATGGCTAAGCACAGAAATTACAGACCAGTCAGTTTAACTTTGTTGGTGGGAAGCTTCTAGAAACAAATATTTAGGATAGAATTAGTAGTTACTTGGATAAAATGTCTAAATGTCTCCAGGCTGAATGTATACACTAGCTAGACTTCGCTGGAGTATTGTGTACAATACTCCAGTGAAAAATGTGAACGCATTGGTGAAAGTGCAAAAGAGGTTTACAAAAATGGTTCCAGGGATGAGAAACTCCAGTTTTGAAGAAGTTGGGACAGTTCTCCTTGGAGAGGAGAAGGTTAAGAGGAGATTTGATAGAGGTGTTCAAAATCATGAGGGGGCGAGACAGAGTAGATAGGGAGAAACTGTTCCCATTCATAAAAGGGTCAAAACGAGAAGATACAGATTTAGAGATTTTCAAAAGAAGCAAATGCAATGGGAGCAAAAAACATTTTCACACAGCGAGTAGCTCAGGTGTGGAATGCACTACCTGGAAATATTGTGGAGGCAGGTTCCATTGAAATATTCAAGAGGGCAAAGGTCAAAGAATCCCTACAGTGCAGGAGGCGGCCATTCGGCACATCGAGCCTGCACTGACTCTCAAGTAGGGCATCTTATCCAGGTCCTATCCCCGAAACCCCACATATTTACCCCACTAATTCCCCTAAACTATACATCTTGGAACACTAAGGGCAATTTAGCATGGCCAATCCATCTAACCTGCATATCTATGGAGGAATATTTGAAATGGAAACAATGCACTGGGTTATGGGGAAAAAAAGCAGGAGAATGGCATTAAGTCATTTGGAGAGCTGTTGGGCCAAATGGCCTCCTGCAGCGTAACAGCTCTGTGATTGTGTTGATACTTTATAGCATAGGTGCATTAACCCACTGGGGAGCTATATTCATGTCCAACAACATGGGGATGTTGAATTGGTGTGCACCCTTTTACAACCAGCTTTATTTATCTTGGCTGAGGATGTGAAGTCCTTGTTTTCTTCAAGTTCATGAGTCTTGTCTGGATAAGGAATAAGAAATCAGAAATAATCTGCTGCCCTCGCAGAATCCAAATTTCTGATTTCGAGCTGTCACCATCAGTGCCAAAGAGAATTACGCTCACAAAGCTGTGCTTCCGTAACCCATCCAAACACTGGAACAGCCCAGTTATTAGATTCAAGCTCACGAAATCCAGGCAGAGCTCTTGAGGGTATTTGTACTCCACGTACCAAACCAACCAGCCCTTCCTGTCAAAATGATCCCACAGATAGGAAAGTGCCACAGAACTGATATCCTCATGAGTATTTCCACTTGAACTCCTCCAGAATATCAGAGGAAATGCTGGGAGCCAGTTTCCAGGTCCTTAACACTCAGAGGCTGTGCCAGAATAAAAGTAATTGAAGCTTAGACAAAATTGATAACAAATGCTGGCCTGCCAGCTGTAGTTCACTTGGTGATACTTTTGCCTTTGAGTCAGAAGGTTTTGGTTCAAGTCCCACTCCAGGACTTGAGCACAAAAATCAAGGTTGACACTCCGGTGGAATACTGTGGGAGTGCTTCACTGTCGAATATACTGTCTTTCAGATAAGCTATTGAACTGAGTACCGTCAGTGCTCTCAAGTGGACATAATGATGACATGACACTAAATCGAAGAGGAGGAGAACTATAGTCAGTGTCCTGGCTGAGATTTATCCCTACATTAATGTCACAAAACAAGATTATATGATCATTGTCGTATCACTGGAGCTTGCTGTGTGCAAACTGGCTGCTGCATTTCCGACATGAAAGTCATAGAGGTTTACAGCATGGAAACAAGCCCTTCGACCCAACTTGTCCATGCCGCCCTTATTTTTTTTTCAAAACCCCGAAGCGAATCCCATATCCCTCTATACCCATCGTACCCATGTAACTATCTAAATGCTTTTTAAAAGGTAAAATTGTACCAGCCTCTACTACTACCTCTGGCAGCTTGTTCCAGACACTCACCACCCTCTGTGTGAAAAAAAATGCCCCTCTGGACACTTTTGTATCTCTCCCCTCTCACTTTAAACCTATGCTCTCTAGTTTTAGACTCCCCTACCATTGGGAAAAGATATTGACTATCTAGTTGATCTGTGTCCCTCATTATTTTATAGACCTTTATAAGATCACCCTGCAGCCTCCTACGCTCCAGAGAAAAAAGTCCCAGTCTATTCAGTCTCTCCTTATACCTCAATCCATCAAGTCCCGGTAGCATCCTAGTAAATCTTTTCTGCACTCTTTCTAGTTTAATAATATCCTTTCTATAATAGGGTGACCAGAATTGCACACAGTATTCCAAGTGTGGCCTTACCAATGTCTTGTACAACTTCAACAAGACGTCCCAACTCCTTTATTCAATGTTCTGACCGATGAAACCAAGCATGTCAAATGCCTTCTTCACCACTCTGTCCACCTGTGACTCCACTTTCAAGGAGTTATGAACTTGTACCCCTAGATCTCTTTTTCCTGTAACTCTCCCCAACACCCTACCATTAACTGAATAAGTCCTGACCCTGTTTCAATCTATCAAAATGCATCACCTCGCATTTGTCTAAATTAAACTCCATCTGCCATTCGTCAGCCCACTGGCCCAATTGATCAAGATCCCGCTGCAAATGGAGATAACCTTCCTCACTGTCCACCATGCCACCAATCTTGGTGTCATCTGCAAACTTACTAACCATGCCCCCTATATTCTCATCCAAACCATTAATATAAATGACAAATAACAGTAGGGCCCAGCACTGATCCCTGAGGCACACCGCTGGTCACAGGCCTCCAGTTTGAAAAACAACTCTCGACAACCACCCTCTGGCTTCTGTCAAGAAGCCAATTTTGTATCCATTTAGATACCTCACCCTGGATCCCGTGAGATTTAACTTTATGCAACAACCTACCATGCGGTCCCTTGTCAAAGGCCTTGCTAAAGTCCATGTAGACAACATGGACGGCACGGTAGCACAGTGGTTAGCACTGCTGCTTCACAGCTCCAGGGACCTGGGTTCGATTCCCGGCTTGGGGCACTGTCTGTGTGGAGTTTGCACATTCTCCTCGTGTCTGCGTGGGTTTCCTCCCGGTGCTCTGATTTCCTCCCACAGTCCAAAGATGTGCGGGTTAGGTTGATTGGCCATGCTAAAATTGCCCCTTAGTGTCCTGAGATGTGTAGGTTAGAGGGATCAGCGGGTAAATATGTAGGGATATGGGGGTAGGGCCTGGGTGGGATTGTGGTCGGTGCAGACTCGATGGGCCGAATGGCCTCCTTCTGCACTGTAGGGTTTCTATGATTCTATGATAACATCAACTGCACTGTCCTCATCTACCTTCTTGGTTACCCCTTCAAAAAACTCAATTAAATTCGTGAGACATGATTTTCCACTCATAAAGCCATGCTGACTGTCCCTAATCAGTCTTTGCATCTCTAAATGCCTGTAGATCCTGTCTCTCAAAATACCTTCCAACAATTTATCCACCACAGATGTGAGGCTCACTGGCCTGTAGTTCCCAGGCTTTTCTCTGAAGCCCTTTTTAAACAAAAGCATAGCATTTGCCACTCTCCAATCTTCAGGCACCTCACCCGTGACTATCGATGATTCAAATATCTCGGCAAGGGGACCCGCAATTTCCTCCCTAGCCTCCCACAACGTCCTGGGATATACCTCATCAGGTCCCGCAGATTTATCTACCTTGATGTGCTTTAAGACTTCCAGCACCTCCTTCTCTGTAATATGTACACTCCTCAAGACATCAATATTTAATTCCCCAAGTTCGCTAACATCCATGCTTTTCTCAACAGTAAATACTGATGAGAAATACTCATTTAGGATCTCACCCATCTCTTGTGGATCCGCACATAGATTACCTTGTTGATCCTGAAGAGGCCCTACTCTCTCCCTTGTTACTCTTTGGCCCTTTATGTATTTGTAGAAGCTCTTTGGATTCTCCTTTGCCTTATCTGCCAAAACAATTTTGTGTCCCCTTTTTGCCCTCCTGATTTCTCTCTCAACTCGACTCCTACACCCCCTATACTCTTCAAGAGATTCACTTGATCCCAGCTGCCTATGCACATCATGTGCCTCTTTCTTCTTCTTGACCAGGGCCTCAATATCCTGAGTCAGCCGGGGTTCCCGACTTCTGCCAGCCTTGCCCTTCACTCTAAGAGGAATGCGTTTACCCTGAGCCCTGGTTAACACACTTTTGAAAGCATGCCACTTACCAGATGTCCCTTTTCCTTCCCACAGACTCCCCCAATTAACTTTTGAAAGTTCCTGCCTGATACCATCAAAATTGGCCTTGCCCCAATTTAGAATATTAAGTTTTGGGACAGACCTATCATTCTCCATAGCTATCTTAAAACTAATAGAATTATGGTCACTGGTCCCAAAGTGATCCCTCACTAATACTTCTGTCACCTGCCCTTCCTTATTTCCCAGGAGGAGGTCAAGTTTTGCCCCCTCTCTAGTCGGGCCATCCACATACTGAATGAGAAATTCCTCCTGAATACACTCAACAAATATCTCTCCATCCAACCCTCTAATACTGTGGCTGTCCCAGTCAATGTTGGGAAAATTAAAATCTCTGACTATTACCACCCTATTTTTCTTGGAGCTATCTGTAATCTCCTTACATATTTGCTCCTCAATTTCCCGCCGACTATTTGGGGGCCTATAGTACAACCCTATCAAAGTGATTTCCCCCTTCTTATTTCTCAGTTCTACCCATATAGACTCAGTGGCTGAACCCTCGGATATATCCCCTCTCAGTACGGCATTATGACAGTGATTACCCTTCAAAAATCACTTAATTGGCTGAATAATGTTTTGAGGCATCAGGTAGTTGTGAAAAGTGTGATTAATGCAAATCTTTTTTGTTCCTTCTTTCTTTAAGTCGGATGTGAGGGAATAAAGGAAGATTCTTCATTATTATGCCTCAAACAGCTGGATCCAGAACTCAAAAGCCAACCCTGTTTGGTGAGACAAAGTCATAATTCAGAAGGCAAAGACAGAGAGGCTGGATGTTTCAGGAAATGAGGACTGCAGGATATCAGATGTGAAATTCAGAGATAGTTATTTACAGCTTGTGAGGGAGAAGGCACCTTAATTTCAAACAATACATTAAAACAGTGACAGAAATATTTTTAGCTGTTGACTGTACTCACCTACTCAGTGAGAATGCCTTTACCTGTCAACACTTAACAGAGTGTCAGGTGTGTGTGGGAAGAAGTTGAATAAAGATACTCTGAACTCAGTGCGTTATAAATATTTCTACAAACTCGAAGATGTGGCACTTAATTCAATTTCTGAAATCTATTATTTCTCAGGGAAAGTGGACTGGGGAGAAAAGAAATGCCTTCAACCAACTAAGCCCAGTTTAATTAACCATTTACAGTTATGTGCTAAATTAAATATATAAATTAGTAATTCCCTCAGGAGAAACACATTCATTATACTTGCAAATTATAAAAGAAAGAGAGGCTAATGGAATCAACTGAGGGTTGCTAGGGAATCAAACTCTCTTCAGTTGAATGAGCATGCTGTAGGACAGTTGGTAAGTGTTGCTTTGAAGTTGCAATGATGTTTCCATGTGGCCAGAAGCTCAATAATTTACAACATGGCTTCAACATGCTAATTTCCAAATCTGGCATCCAAAGCACTCTACCCTTTATCCTCAATGTTAGAAGTGAGACCCCACACATTATGCCCTAATCTACATAACCCTTACTTTTCTGGAACCTTGTCACGGTGGAATTTCTTACCTCCCTTTTACGGTCTAGACACTTCTAAAACCCTGTGCTTGGCAGCATCGAATCACAAACAATACAAAATGCTGGAAATAAAGGTCAGTCAACATTGGCAAAAAGAGAAAAGACAGTTTAACATTTTAGGCATACTCAAAACATTACATTTTTCATTTGCTGACATTTGTTCATTCTGGGGAAAGCAACCTGCCTCTTCCCCACAAATATCATCCTGCAGCTGTAATGTGGGGCACAACCCCAGTATCCGGTTCCATTCATTGCCCTCTTCCAGTGACCCTTCAAGTCTTCAGGCAATGGACTATGCTCTATTTTGGCACATGGTCCCAGACAGCATTAAAACTCTAGACGGGCACAGCATTTGAAGAGTGAAGCTTTCCCTGCTCTGACAGTGCCAGCCAGTCCCCTAAGGACTGTTAAAGCAGCCAATCCCATATTAAAAAGTCTTAAAGAAGTGAGCATTGAATGAGTTCAGTGACTGTCATATAGGCAAAAGCCACAATCATTTTGCATGCAATCAGATGAATGATTTAATTACATTATTGTTGGTTGAGTGAGGAATGTTGATCAGGACACCAGGAAATCGCTGCTTCTTCAATTGTGCCCTGGGATACTTAACGCTCAAATGAACCTCCAGCAGAAGCTGACATTGTTGTGGCTTAATACCTTATTGACCGAACAAAATCAAAATCAGCTACAATAAATGCCCAGTAAACTTTACCTTGGGCTATTTTGAAGTTATTAAATGCCAGGAGATCATTCATGAGTTTCTCTGTCTGAATCTGTGAAGATAGTGCGGCTCTATTCTGGTTGAGTGAGATGCTTATGGCTAGGAACCATCCCAGATATTGCTTCAAATAAGGGCTCTGGTGTTCACTTTCTAAAAGACATTTGATGTGCAGACATACTTCTGTATACCAGATAAGGACTTTTAGGAACTAACAAAAGCAAGCTTGTTCTTTTTTCACAAATCAATTTTATTCACCTTCGGATATCCCTTAATCCTTTCCCGCTCCAGACAGTCAATTATTTTGTGACAATTGATGCCCTTAATGTCCATCTATCGTGATTTATTTCACAATTTGAATAAACTGGGCTTAGCCTCTCGTTTGCTGCAATAACTTCCTCATTTTAAAGATTGCACACTCAGAAGTCATTACAAGGCAGAATAAGGGCCTCTATAATGGTCTTCATAAAGAGTGGAAGGTGATCTTATTTATTATCACATTCCTATGTTTCCAACTGCAGAGACCAACATGCTCTCTATGTCACTGATGTGGAATGGAACCCCTAGTAAAGTGCCAATCATGGCTTGTGTAACAATGCAAATCAATTGTTGCTCTGTCATCCAAAATCACAGTGCTAGCATCTGCCATGACCAGATATCACAGAGCAATGGCATTACAAATTTAATGCAGTGATAGTGGGGGCATTTTAATATCATTTACACTTGAATTGTGGAGGAATATGCCCTTAGATTTCCTTTTCCTAAAACTTGCATGATGACTAGAGAAAGAAACACCAGGTGAAGTACTGGTACTTATGAGATCGGTCATTGGTGCGGAGGGCAATGCGACAGGATGTTAGCATTCCACAAGAAGCCTATCTCAGAACAATGAAGGACATTAGTTTGTCTATTTTCCCCGTAGAATGCCAGTATCAATACGACAAAGATGTCCAGTGGCAACATCTCTGTAACAATTTTGTCTTACTTGTACACTGGGTATTGCTAAATTGCATTAAGTTGACCTTTCTCTACACCCTAACCATGACTGTAACACTACATTCTGCACTCTTTCGTTTCCTCCTCTATGAATGGTATGCTTTGCCTGTATAGCGCACAAGAAATAATACTTTTCATTGTCACATTTATTAATAAACAATAATAAATCAAATCAAAAATTTGCTTGGTAGACAAACATTAAAAAAATACTTCCTGCGCATGTTGCAAGGGAGTATTTTGTTATATTCTTACTTACATCTTGTGGCACCTGAATATATGCAAAAGTATATTCTGTGGCCTGAACAGGCAGGACTCGTGTGCTGAAGGCAGGAGGCAGGACACCTAGACGAGTGGATGCCACACACTCTTTCTAAGGGAAAGAACGCATCAACAATCAGCACATGTCTTAGCACGTAGGAATGCAACAACAACAACTTGCAATTATTCATTATCTTTGTGTAGAGTTTTCACAGGAGCATTGTCAGGCTAGGTCTGACAATGAGTTACGTTGGGAGATAAGACAGGCGATCAAAAGCTTGGTCAAAGGAGTGATAGAGAAGAAAGAGGAAAGAGAGGTACAGGGTTGGGGAGTTTTACAGAGGGAATTCCAGATCTTAGAATCTAGGCAGCTGAAGGCAAGGCTGTTAACTGTGGAGTGAAGGAAATTGGGAAAGTGCATGACACCAGAATTTGAGGAGTGCAGATTGTTCCGATGCCAGCTGATGTTACTAATGGACAAGAGAGATCCCAGGGTGGATCCCGGCTTGATAGATCCAAACCTTCCTTTTTTGTTCAGATACATGGAAAGCGGCTACTGAACTGGAGTCAGCTGATGAACTATTAATAAAAGAATAAAACATTTAATAAATAGGAAAAGATTAACTATAATACACTACTCCTTCACCCCAACTCTCTCTTTACAGATATATGTAGATTTGTAAGGATAACACAAGTTATAAAATCTGTCTTATACTCTAATGTTCACAAAAGCATACAGTTCATGTAAATTAATAGACAAACTATGGTCAGACCCACCACACTCTGAAACCACATGGCAGATGCCACCCAAAACAACACTATAGATTTCTCAGCAATTCCCTCCAGGTGCTTGTCACATTGTGAGCCAACTGGTCTGGCAGAAACTCCATCTTTCATGTGAAGGTTTCCAATTCTCCACCTCAAATAACACATCTTGGAATCTTCTCCCAAACAACACTTTCACTCAGATGTCACCACCAAGGATCCACCTTCAGAGTTTCAACCTTTCCTTCCAATGTTCCTCTCCCCTCGAGTGCCAAATGCATTCAAGTAATTTGGAGTCAGTTGCTCTGTTCTGTACTTGAATTTCACTGACCAGAACCATTTTTTTGATCCCAGATTCCATTCCCTCTTCTTTGCCTTAGCTGTCATCTTTGGACTTTTCCCTGTCACTCCCTGGATTTTAGAAACAACTTCTTTCGCTTGGGACTTGCTTTTTGTCTCTTTGCATTGCTGTCTGTACTGGCTCTTTCTGTGGAATACTGCTTTCAACTGAATTACGACTACTCTTTTTGTGAGGTGACGTATTTTGGTAAATCCAATTCAGGTGGAAGCTATAAAATAAGTGGCAGAATAATCAGATGCATAGACACACAGAGAGATCTGGGAGTACAGGTCCACAGGTCCTTAAAAGTGGCAGCACAGGTGGAAAAGGTGGTGAAGAAAGCACATGGCATGCTTGCCTTCATCCCACGAAGCATCAAGTATAAAAGTTGGCAGATTATGTTACAGTTGTATAAAACATTGGTTAGGCCACATTTGGAATATTGTGTCCAATTCTGGTCACCACACTACCAGAAGGACATGGAGGCTTTGGAGAGAGTGCAGAAAAGGTTTACTAGGATGTTGCCTGGTATGAAGGGTATTAGCTATGAGGAGAGATTGAATGAACTGGTTTTGTTCTCCCTGGAATAGATGGAGGCTGATAGAAGTTTATAAAATGAGAGGTATAAATAGGGTGAAGTTGGATGCATCTTTCCGAGGGCAGAAATGACAATTACAAGGGGGCACAAGTTCAAATAAGGGGGAAAGGTTTAGTAGAGATGTGCGGGGGAAGTTTTTTTTTTACACAGAGGGTGGTGGGGGCCTGGAATGCACTGCCAAGTGAGGTGGTTGAGGCAGTCACGTTAGCCACATATAAGACTTATCTTGATAGGCGTATGAACAAACGGGGAAGAGAGAGATATAAGCAATTGGTTTAGATAAATATGATTGGCGCGGGCTTGGAGGGCCGAAGGGCCTGTTCCTATGTTGTACTGTTCTTTGTTCTTTATACTTTTGCTGTCTCTGTGGGCCTTTGGTTGTTAGGCAACCACACAGTTTTCCTACTTTAAAAGTTGTAAAATCTTATTAAAATGCAGGCATCTTTTAAAGTGAAACTAAAACTCAAGTTCCCTTATCACACAACTGCAAAAATATAAATTAAGCTTAAAATTAAACTTAAAGCTTATGCTCAACACACACCAATACAAATATAAATTACCTAAAATTATATCTACTTCCTAATGAAATATCTCTCAGAGAGTTGTAGGGTTGGAGGTTATGGAGATAGGGATTAAGGGGTGAGGCTGTTCAACATTAAACACAAAGAAGAGAGTTTTGAAAATCTGAGGCATTGCCATATTGGGAGTTAATGTAGCTAGGTCAGCAAAGGGGTGATGAATAAACAGAATTTTATGTCAACAAGAAAGCAGGAAGCAGGTTTTTGAATGAACTCCAGCTTCCTGAGGATGCTCAGTAAAAGGCCATACAGAAGAGCATTGGAAAGTTTTGAAGAAAGACACCTAGATCTGAATTTTAATTATCAGATAATTTTTGAGAAAATAATTAAAACACTGTATTGTGCTGATCACCAGGCCGCAAAACAAGTACAAGAGGATTAGAGATCATTAAAGACAGTTTGAGACAGGTGCTTTAAAGATTAAATTATATATATTCCCAGATGTCCAATGCAGTTTTCCTCTCAAGGAACGGCAGTTTACTGGATTAGGACTTCACAGGTATTAGCTCTCCAGAATATCAGCCATTGTGCATGTCAGGTTTGCAAGCCATTCAGCTGTGTAGAACAGCACAGACAGTTACACTCTGCGCATACCCAGAGCACACTTGCGGCAGGGATCAGTGGGCAGTAATGAGAAGGAAACCAGATTTCATTCTTCCACTCCCAGGAGCAGAAAGGCCAAATGCAGCAGCTGACTTAGATCAATGTGGCTGGCTCTTAACAGCCATCTAAAATGGGCAATAAAAGTTGGCACTGCCAGCGAGGTTCATATCTATGAATGAATAAAAACAAAGTTAACATGGTACTCGCGAGGATAGAAGCAAGGTCCTCCTGATCTGTGTGACGTACCATAAAAGCAGTGTGATCAACGGATTTAGATTCTAGTCAGACCCCAAGTGTAGGATCAGAGGTACCCAAACTGAAGGATGAAAGTGTTAGAAAACAAGATTGTATTTGGATATCATATTGTATTAAGGGCTCCATTTTGTGGTTAAAAGACAGCTTCTGCAGAAACAAATGATTTGGGAGATTGAGAGGCCTGGCCACCCTCCTACTGAACACAGCAATTGTGAAGTGAGCTCTCCCGCAGCCTTCACATCACCATGTGCGTTGTCTGAGAGTTTCATTTACCCTAGTAAGTAAATTAAGTGAAAGGCTGAGTCCTGAAATCTCATTTTTGCACAAGAGTCAATGGCTCCAAGCTCGTCACCCTAGCATATCCAACAGTGAAATTAACGGCAAACATACATTAGGGCACGAGAGTGAGTGGTAAGTATAGAAACCTAGAGTGCCAGATACATCTATGACTGAGCTTACCATACTCACTTTCACACCTCAAACCCCACCTTGGGATTTTTATAAATCAGGCATGAATCTCAAAGCTATTAATGTTTTAGACAAAATGTGTGAACAAGTTGTAAAGTTACAGCGTATTGAGCAAAACAGTAGTTTAAAAATGATTTATTTTTTAAAAATCCTCCCGGTTTGTCAGTGTAAAGAAAATGATGCTCAGTATTTTTGCCAATTATAATTTCATTTCTATCTGATTGCTGGCTTCGATTCTCCCAGCTTCACAGCACTAAGGTAGAAATTGATGGAAGGCAGTGACATTGGTTGAAACCAGCATTTATTACAAGAAAAGGGTTGGAGGTTTACGACTGTTCATAGATGAGAGAGAGCGAGCAATCGATTCCCTTGTATGCTCAACTCTGATACAAATTCTAGTGGCGATATATATTTAAGGGCACCTTCGACTTGTCAATGCAAAGTTGTATTTCAACAGCATCGTGCACATCTTCAAACTAACAGGAAAATTTGGGGTTGGTGGAATATGTTTAAAAAGAGCCTTCTACCTGATCATATTTCTACCTCTGAACCTGTATGACCAACAGCTGCTCTTCAGTTTGATGTTGATTTGGAGAGCTGTGTGCAGAGACCTGTGAGCGGAAGAGGTTCTTTTTTTGCTGCGATGTAGAACCATTTCAGAGCTGCAGAAGCAATTTGCCTGAGTGGTGGCAATCTGTGCATCAAGCAACTGATGCAAAACTCACAACAGCTGCTGATAAGCTAAAGACATATCACTAACTGTTTGCCTTGCCTTTTTTCAGTCACGGGACTGCTAAGTACTAACGTTAAGGGTAGAAATAAAAAGAGTTTGTATTTGTGTAGCATTTTTCATCTAGTCCCAACAATATTTATATCGTAGCGTAGTCAGTGCTGTAATGGTGAAATTGTGGCAGCCAATTTACACATGCAGCAAGATCCCACAAACAACTGTGTGGTAATAGTTGATCTGTTTTTAAGGTGTTGTTTGAGGGATACATATTGGCTAGAACATTGGGATTAACTTCCCCTGCTGGGGAAGACATGATGTGGAGCTGCCGGCGTTGGACTGGGGTAAACACAGTAAGAGTTTTAACAACACCAGGTTAAAGTCCAACAAGTTTATTTGGTAGCAAATGCCATTAGCTTTCGGAGCGCTGCTCCTTCGTCAGATGGAGTGGATATCTGCTCTGAAACAGGGCACAGAGACCCAAAATCAAGTAACAGAATACTGATTAGAATGTGAATCTCTACAGCTAACCAGGTCTTAAAGATACAGACAATGTGAGTGGAGGGAGCATTAAGCACAGGTTAAAGAGATGTGTGGATGGGAAGACATGATCAGATATGAAGAGATGAAAGCAATGCTCAGATGCTGAGCTCGGTCTCCTTTACTGCACCACCAGAAACTGAACATTACTCTTCTGGTTTCAGATACCAATATCCGCAGTAATTTGCTTTTATACTGAACATTACTGCAGTTTTGACATCCAGCTTTGGCCCAGATTGTTCAGAGATAAGTAAAGAGTACAGCACCCTGAACTCTGCTCTAAGCGTCTTATTAATTGCAGGTTTTGTATTGTGGGAGTGACCAAATTACAACCATTGGACCATATGCAGCATGTGGGCTCTGGCTATTTAGTTGGGAAAACTCTATTGTTGTGTATTTTTTTTAATGTGTTGGGTGTGACCGTTTGATTTTTCTGGGCCCAGAAAAACCTGTAATTGATGTTTCTAAAATCGGTTTATTCTTAATTTGAGATACATGCAGATTAACACAAAATCAAATGATACATCACAAAAGTAGGTGATTCAGCCGATATTGTGCCTGTGCCAGATTATAACTTTATGTACGAGTTGCAAGGCTTAATGATGTATAGCCAAGCAGCACAGGGTGATAAAATGTTTTGATGGTGTTGTTCTACCACATTAGTGTGACATTTGTATTTTCTGCATCGTCCTTCTGGCTTTGGTTCATAAGATTGCAAATTTGGTAATAATTATGGGCAGTATTTTTTCTGTAAAGACAAGAGTAACTAAGAACCTGGCTGCCTCCACCTCATTTACAACTGACAGGAACAAATTTGAATTGCTGGAAGGACAGGTTACAACTCAGTGTGCCCGGTGATCCTGGTGTTAGACCAACATGTGGGCAGATCATAAGTCATCTGCAGTTAAGAGTTTCAGAATTGTCGGTCTTTGGACTGGCAATCATCAACATCTGTACAGATCTTTGAGAATGTCCATTTGCCTCTTTTATTCACCGAAGCCTGTCAATTACGCACCAGTCAGAAGTTTTAAGAGTTTAAAAAACAATTGTCCTTTTCATTTCCTTGTCTGAAGGAATGGGGTCATTCCTTTTATAGTAACTGCCTCTGCTACAGTGCCCAAATGCTGATTCTTCATGTGCGAGTCAAGACCACTTGTGTCAGTCAGTCTCACAGTCCAGCCTGATCCCACCCTTGTGTGATTTGCTGTTCCCAGAGATGGTTAGCTTTTATCTTCAGGGATGAGATGTGTTTAATTCAGTGAAATGCACTAACTGGAGGTGAATTTTTGATCACTCCTCTATGAAAGCAGCAGGGTGCAACATGCTCCCTTCTTTTTGGAGGGAGATAATCAGTACACCACTGTGTACGTCTGGGTTGAGGCTACAGTCGATCAGTAAGAACATTTGTAGAAAGTGTGTCTTTTGAAGGAAAATCACAATTAAAAGGAATGAATGTTTAATTCAAATTCAAGGAGAATGTTTGTGCAATCTTGAGCTGTGGCCAATGTACCATGAGTATCAATCAAGCATTTGTTGCAAACAAACCCATTTTATCATGAGGGGGGAAATAATGCTGCCAACAACAGCAGGATTAAGGAGTTGGCTACTTCTGATTTTCTGTTCTCCTTTTCTTTTGCCATATAGTTGATATTTTTAAAAAGTTTTCTTCCTTAAACCGAACAAACCATGCTCTTACCAGTGGATTAAGGGCTTTAAGATTATGGAAGGCTTTCTTAGGGTAGACATAGAGAAGGATTTCCATACTGGGGAGTCCAGAAGTAGAAAGCATAGTCACTATAATGGTGCTGCAAAAGGTCTGATGGATTTTGGATACTTACGTTGCCGTAATCAATGTAGAATACATGGACTTTGGCAGGTGACTCAACTTTTTCCACTCGAGCTCTGTACCTGTTTTGAAACAGAACAGAGGAATCAGTGATACAAGTTAATCTGGGACCAGTTCAGTGCAAAGCCTAGTGCTGAGAACTGGCTTTTGTGCTCAGCCCCTGATACCAAACAAGTAATCCAAGTAGGCAACATGCAGTAACTGCTCTTAAAATGGTGCTGTCTGGCTTTGATAAAATTGCTTTTGCATGACAGCATGTTTTGCATGGATCTGGCCTCTCGATATTTACAATGTTGTCATTCTCAATAAGTCATATTCTACAACTCATATGCCGTGAGATGTCTCGAAGATCTTCAATTCTGTTAGTTTGTCTGACCGCAAGATAAAGATGGAAATATCAAGGGATATTATTATAGTTAGAAATATATCATAGTTAGAAATGTGGTCATCAATGGGTCAGCAGATAGCGACAAGTAAGCTGCTATCAAAGGAATGCATGGCAAGTGAAGGAACACTCTCTACTTTCTTTCCTCCTTTAAGACGGTACTTAAAACTACACTCTTTGGCCAAGCTATTGGTCACCTGTCCTAATATCACTGTATGCAGCACAGAGCCAAATTTCAGTCACCAACGCTCCTGCGATATGCCTTGGCGTGTTTAACCTCGTTAAAAGTGCTATATAAATATAAGCTTGTTGAGGCAAAGGGGAGGTGATGGCTTAGTGGTACTATCGCTAGACTATTAATCCAGAAACTCAGCTAATGTCCTGGGGGTCTGGGTTTGAATCCTGCCATGGCAGATGGTGGAATTTGAATTCAATCAAAGATATCTGGAATTAAGAATCTACTAATGGCCATCAAACCATTGTCGAAAAAACCCATCTGGTACACTGATGCCCTTTAGGGAAGAAAATCTGCCATCCCTACCTGGTCTGGCCTACATGCGACTCCAGAGCCACAGCAATGTGGCAACTGCCTCTGAACAAGGTCAACCAGGGATGGGCAATAAATGCTGGCCCAGCCAGTGACGCCCAGGTCCCATGAATGAATTAAAAAAGTGGGATATTCAGACATGGATGGAAGGCATGATCAAGATGCAGGCCCAGTGTTCTAGTGAGTTAGAGTGGAAGAGACGAGAAGAGCACGGAAGACATCAAACTTGCAAGTAGCAAAGCTCTGTAAGAGAGGAAGACATGTGGGATCACAGACATGTGTTTGGAAATGGAGTGGATGTGAGGGGCAAAGCTGGAGTTGATTGAACAGTCCCATAAACATTTCCATTAAATATTGGACAGCGAGCAAACCTGATCACAGATTCCAAGAGAAAACGAGAAAGTGAATCTCTGCTGCTGCTGCAATAAGGTAAAACCAAGCAGTTTATATTTCTAATCGTAGTTGACTGTAAATGAACCGTCACTTGCAGAGAAATTCATTGCAGCAATAAATACAATGGAAGATGTGCATTCAACTCCATGTCAGTCCTGGCGTTTTTTTCCGCACTCTAATTTTGTCTTGCCTAATTTCCTTTTTTATTCACCACTAAAAATGCAGAGTCACAGTAAGGCACATTAAGAAATGTGGTGCAACACCACTGTCATCAGACACTGGCAAGAGCACACTGGAATAGTTCAGTCTGGCACGAACAAAGATATGGATGAGGTTTTTGTTTTGTTCGCAAATGTGGCAGTCTGCTCTTGCGCAAGGCCCTACAATCTACAGAGAGATGGCATGGACAAAATGGATCAAATGGCCTCCTTTTGCATCATAGCGACTCTATGGCGAGTTTGATGATGGGTGGAGGGTGTGTGAGAACTCTACAAACTTTCTGTCACTGCTCTGATCAAGTCTGCGGCGGGAAAGCTCATAGAGAGTCTTCCTGCCCTGCCACTAAAAAATGCCCACTTAAGGGCCTCATCCTGCCACCGCAGATATTCAACAAAGTGGCAGGTGGGAAACTTGCCACACGGGAAGCCGAAAAGCAAACCCTGTCGCGGTTGCTTGCGGACCCCTGGGGAGGCAGGTCCCTCATTCACTCATTGCCTAAATGACGGACCCAGCACTGGTAAGGGGCTACCAAGAACCACCTCCCCTAGCCCCTGCCAACCACCCCACCCCGTGACCTTCCTTCCAAAATCACTCGCTTGTGCCACGGCAATCTTGGAGCTCAGGTGGGTGTAGTAGTGCTCCCCGGTGATGCTGCCAATCAATGGAGAGCTGCTGTCCAGTAATTGGCTGGCAGCTTTCACTGGGTGGGACTTCAAATCTGGCTATCCTTGATTTTGTGGAAGGTTTGCTCACTGCCTAGTCAAACGTCAGACTGGCACTTAATTCAGCGGGTCTTCCTCAAAGGCTTAGGGGGTTTTTGAAAAAAAGGGGCAGCAGGGATAAGTTGGGCCGAAAGGCCTGTTTCCATGCTGTAAACCTCTCTGACTCTATGTGGCCTACTCTCCAACTGGTGATCCCTTTCACCTCCGCTAAATACCGCTCTATGGAACAACAATGAGATAAATGCCTTGTTGAGGTGTTTGGCAATGCTGCTCAAGGATAAATGTAGGCAGGGCACCAGCAAATCTCCCATGCTCTTCTCTGAGCTGTATCATGGGATCATGCGTCGATTGCCATGCTTTAATCTTGCATTCAGTACTGCATTGACGTCTCAGCCAATATGATGTGCTCAAGTTCAGAGTGGGGTTTGAATCTACAAACTTCAGTGCTATCACTAAGTCGAATAAGGCGTTTTGTTTCATTCTGACTTACCAAGTAGCGCTCATAGACTGATAAAAACAACATCGATACTCGAGTTTCTGCAACCAATAATTGTATCGAGTTCGAAAACACCAGGAAATGGTTCTTTTGCTTGTGGTTTCCCCAAATCAAAGTGAAATCTGAAGATCTGCTCCATTGTAAACCCCCAAATCTCCCAGTTGCATGGGCTCAAGATGCAATATTGCGAAAAGAAATTGCATTTTTCCTCTTTGCCTCAAGTGCAAAGTGGGACTGGCCAGGTGGTTTCACAGTATTATCAGTCTTCCAATTCATAGAGAATTCCCACAGTGCAGAAGAGGCCATTCAGCCCATCGAGTCCACACCGACTCTCGGAAAGAGCATCCCACCCAGGCTCTATCCCCGTAATCCCATGTATGTACCCTGCTAATCCCCCTCATCTACACATCTTTAGACACCAAGGGACAATTTAGCATGGCCAACTCATCTGAACTGCACATATTTGGACTGTGGGAGAAAACTGGAGCATTCGGAGGAAGCCCACGCAGACATGGGGAGAACGTGCAAACTCCACACAGACAGTCACCCAAGGCCGGAATTGAATTGAGCCCGTGGTGCTGTGAGACAACAGTGCTAACCACTGTGCCACCCTATTGTTTGTTATTTCATCCTGCGATAGCTGAGCATCTACATACTTTTCAGTAATTGAGGAGGGAGAAGCGGTTTGGAGGAGACCCTAATAATTCAGCACAACTAGGAATTAGTAGCATTTGTTATTTATTAACTGATAGACTGAACTATCCAAGTAATTCAATTGGTGGAATAAAAGTCAAATTTGTCGATATATATATAAGGGAAATGGCCAGATTACATCCAATGCAGGGAAATATGTTTGATCTCTACAGATCCTGAGGGAAGGATGAGAACTAGGCACATTTAAGAACCTATACATGTCCTACTTCCTCAGTGGCAATGTGTTACAGGATTATGTTGGGTCCCCTGAGCAATCCAAAATCACAGAGAAGTTGTGTAAGTCAACATCTGTTAAAATCCAGTGTTGTTTTTGGGATCTGGCTATAGCTGAAAAGATGATTCTAACAATTGCTGTCAGTCAATAATTGATCCAAAACAAATATCATTTCTTCGTTCTTTACAAAAGGTCATTACCCAACATTTGATAAGAATTTTGGAGAGGCAGAAAATACACATTTGGGAGAAGGAATCTGAAGCAGAGCGAAACATTTCAACTCCAACAACCTCCTGAGTTTAGTTTTGTTTGCAGTCAATCTCTTCTATGTGTACTGTGGGCTAACTAACCATACACCTATGTACCTTCGTAGGAAAGCCTTTTTTCTAGTTAGTTTGAAATCTCGAAGAGAGGAGTTCTTACCACTTAAAATATTTCCATTGTGATAGTTTTGCCACCATGTAAAGACAGATCCTGATCACTCCACACTATATTTCAATCGTAATTGTGAATGAACATCCTTTGAGCCATCACATCATTGTAACTTATTATTTGGCCATTAATTTGACTTGAGCAAATCAGCTAAATTTGTAATCCCTTCAGACTGTAATCCAGAAGTGTGGCAACCTCCTGGGAATCCAACACAAAGTCATAGCATCAGCTTGAAAGCTTTTCAATTGAATATTCCTCAGGGAGGGTATAAAACACTGAATCACAAATAACAAATGAAATTAGTCTTAGAACTAAAAGCTTAAGGAGACCTGGGACACTGGCTTAACCCAAAAGGTTGGGATGTTATCAGAGGTAAGATATTAAACCAAAGCCTCCTCTGCTCTTTCAGTTGGAGTAAAATATTCTACAGCACCATTTCCAAAAAGAGCAGAGTTTACCCCTCAATCGACATTAAGAGAGATTATCTGGTCATTATCATATCGCTATTTATGCAAGCTTGCAAATTGGCTGCGCCATTTCCTACATCACAGCAGTGGCTATACTTCAAAAGTACTTAATTGACTGTAAAGCTCTTTGGGACTTTGAGATTCTGAAAGAAGTTGGATAAATGCACATCTTTTAGTTATATTAGGAAAACTGCGTGTAGGGGCAGAACTTCTAGCACAGGACACAAATGTTGACTGCTTAGTAAATCAGGAAACAATCAATCGTTTAACCGGAAGGTAAACAGCAATTGAATCACTGCAATAGAGTATTGACAGAATTGGACAGCAGGCTGAAAAGTGGATAGTTATCTGCAACATTAATAAGACAAAGTTTTTGTTTTGTGCGATGAGTTTTGATCTGGAATGCACTACCTGAAAGGGTGGCGGAAGGAGATTTAATTGTAATTTTCAAAAGGAAATTGGATAAGTACTTCAGAGAAAAAAGTATGAAAGCTGGGGAATGGGATTAAATAGATAGCTCATGCAAAGAGTGGCACAGGCACAATGGGCTGAATGGCCTCTTTTTGTGCTGTTATCATTCTATGGTAAATCAATAACTGGATTAACCAAACTTTGCCTCAACTTTTTCCATTCACATCTCTTCCATAATAACACCGAATTAACTTCTGTGAGTTAACTGGTAGAATATAAGATCTGATCTATAATGGCACAAGCAAATACATTTTGGGCAGCATGCAAGCAAAAATATTGGGTACAGTCAAAAATGGTCTGCTCTGCTGATAAGAAAATATGGAATGAGGAAAGCAAGGTTACTCCGTCAGTCTAATTAATTTCCTGAGGAAGATGAATAAATATAGCCAAAAACTTTCAGGAGAAAGCTCGGATTTTGGAAAAAAAGCTCCAGGACAAATATCGTCATCAATAGTCAACCTTGACTGATGCATTCCACAGAAAATGTTCTCATTGTTCTAATAGGATTGTGATCAGAATGTCCCATTATCAGTTTGTACTGATGCTCATTCATAACTAAGTCCAAATATCATTTGGTTCCTTTGTAAATCAGTGCTAACTTCAGCCAGGATTCCCTCTCAGTTAGTGCCCAGAAATTTCTGCTCAAAAGTCCATGTGTAATAATGCTAAGACCATGTCCAAGTGCAACAAGCCTTGGCCTATATCCAGGCTTGAGTTTACAAGTGATAAGTAACATTCACGCCACACAAGTGCCAGGCAATGAGCATTTCCAACAAGAGAGAATCTAACCATAATCCATTGACATTCAATGGCTTTCCGTTGCTGAATCCCCACTACTAACACCTTGGGGGTTAGTATTGACCAGAAACTGAACCAAAGCAGCTGTATAAATACTATGGCTACCAGATCAGGTCAAAGGTTAGGAATCCTGTGAGAGTAACTCAACTCCTGATTTCCCAAAGCGTGTCCATCATCTACAAGGCACAAGTCAGAAGAGCAATGGAATACTCTCCATTAACTGGAGGAGTGCAGCTCCAACATGACACCATGCAGGACAAATCGGCACGCTTGATTGCTACCCCTTCCACAAACATTCAATCCCTCCACAACCTACGAACAGTATCAGCCGTGTGTACCAACTACAAGTCCCACTGCAGGAACTCACCAAAGCTCCTTAGGCAGCATCTACAACCACTACCATGTACAAAGACAACAAGCCGAAACATGGGAACATTGCCACCTGGAGTTTCCCTCCAAGTCACTCACTATCCTGACTTGGAAACATATCACCATTCCTTCACTGTTGCTGGGTCAAAATCCTGGAATTCCCTCCCTAACAGCACTGTGGGTGTACCTACACCTCAGGGACTGCAGCAGTTCAAGAAGGCAGCTTACACCACCTTCTGATAGGCAATAAATGCTGACTTAGCAAGCCACACCCAAATCCCATAAATGAATTAAAAAGTAAGGAAAGCATTAGGTTTAGGTATGAAAGTTCCCATGGATGAAAAGTCTAAGCATGTGAACTTAGATGAGATATTAGAGATCAAAAGTGGCTCTGGAATGATGCAACACGTCACCACCTTCAGGGTGAGAAGGGGCAAAAAGTTTAAGACTAATAACTTGCATTCATAAATTACTTACAATGCAAAATAAATTATCGCTGTTCTCAGACAGGGGGTAGGGACAATTGGTTCTGAGCTATAAGTGTCAGGTGGTAGAGTTAAATAAACACTAGTTGCTGCTATACAAAGAGGGCAAATCTAGCCTAATTCCTCAAAGCTTAGCTCAGATCTTTGTTGGGAGTGGGAGAGTTTTAAAAATTGCATTTTTATTCGGAAAACAATAGTGCTAAAATCAACCTGGGCCTGGGAGGTGTGTAAAAGGTGTTGACCTCTAAGCAATGTGCTGCTGTAGGACAATAACTGGACCTGTCTCTGACCACACAGCCTGAGAAAAAGCCATTAAAGTTCATTCCCCACTACAGTAACCCTTCCAAAATGGCCCTCAATTGTAGTTTGAATGACTGGGTCTTTTTGCTTCCGTTACCATTTGCAGTGGCTCATTCTGGATTTTGAACTGTCTGTCTGACCTTATATTGCAACACTAGTTACTTGTGCAAAATACGGGACTGCTAGTGAAATTGCACACTGTAACTAGACGGTACCTACTGGAAAAAAACAAAAAAAGCAACTAATGGTAAAATAAATTTATGCTGAAGGATATAACTGGTGATCACAACATCTATTCATTGACATGAAATAAAATGGATTTTCACTGAGCAATAAACACAAAAGTTTAAGCATTTTTCATTAAACAAACCATTACCCATGGAATGTAAAATGTCCCAGTTACCATATTCTTAAAACATTCAGATCACACTTCAAGATCTGACTGTAGATAAGAATCACAGAATGTCACTTAATCTTCATGTCATGACTAATCTAACAAACTCTGCTCACCGAGAGCCATCCAAAATCCTTAAGTGCATTCCGTTGTCAGGAAATGAGAGTTTCCTGCAGGTACTCTGCACTCTCTTCTCCCTGAAAATGCATCAACAAGGGTTGAAAACCTGTTCTTTGCTACAGAGTTCCAATGTTTAGCCATACAAATACAGCTGCCAAGCTTGTAAATATCCCTAACTCTAATTGAATGGAATGACTCAAGGAACCCACTGATTGTTTCAGGTGCTGTGATCAATTTACAATTGCAGGAAATTAACTCTTGCCCCGACAATTAATCACAGATGACACTAATGCTTTGCACCCAACAGATATTAGCATATGAAACCAACATTTATTCTACAGAAACTACCCAGACACGAACATTGCTTTGTTTGAAGTGTAATCGTCATTGCAGTTAAATATAACCACCAGTTTGTGTACAACGGGGTCTCACAAACAACAATGAAATAAATGACTAGGTAATCTTTTTTGAGGGATAAATGGTGGCCGAGTCAAGGATAGAACTCCCTTGCTCTTCTTCAGTTGGTACCATGTGCGCTTTTACATCCCACCCGAGAAGGCAAATGTACCAAGGCCTTTTGGCTAAGATCAAGTGTAGTATCGACATGCTGTACTTGGTTGAAGTCATTAGGTTACATTTTAGCTTAATTGAAGCAATTTTTAAAAGCGGCATCTCGGCCTTTTGGCCAAGATGCAAATGAGATCAAGCCTTGGAGGAGGTGCAATGCCTACTCCAATCAGCTTGGATCATGTAGACCAAGCCCAAGACAGGAGGTGAGAGTCCAAAAAATGTTTTGACATTTCATCTGAAAGGTAGCACCTCCTACAGAGAAACAACCAGTTTCATAGAATCCTACAGTTGAGAAGGAGGCCATCTGGCCCATTGAGTCTGCACCAACCACAATCCCACCCAGGCCCTATCCTCATAACCCTATGCATTTACCCTTGCTAGTCCCCCCAACACTATAGGGTAATTTAGCGTGGCCAATTCACCTAAGGTGCACATTTTTGGACTGGGGGAGGAAACCGGAGCACCCAGAGGAAACCTACACAGCACAGGGAGAATGTGCGAACTCCACACAGACAGTGACCCAAGCTGGAATTGAACCCAGGTTCCTGGCGCTGTGAGGCAGCAGTGCTTAACCACTGTACCACTATGCCGCCCAAATGCACCAACAAGGGCTGAAAAAGAGTATTGAGTTTAAGTGTTGTCCTAGATTACATGCTCAAGTAGGGCTTGTTCTCAGGTTGGACTGATATCATTAAGCCAAGGTTGACATCTATGCTAGCATCAATCAAGTTTAGCAATGCATGTTCGGTGGGCAGCAAGAAAGAATCTAGCAAATTATCCACTATACCCAAGAAACACAGAAGTGTTCCACTACAGGAAGAGACAATTTGACCCATTGTGTCTATGTCAGCCAGGAAAACAGCCTAATTCCAACTTTCCAGTTCTTGGTCAATAGCTTTACAGGTTATAGGGCTTCAGGCACATATCCAAGTATTTCTTAATGCAATGTAGTTTCTAAAATCCTCACAGGATTAAAGCCCAAACCATCTCCCCATCTGGCTGAAAAAATTCTCATCAACTGTGGTAGAACAAACGACCTTCTTGCCTTTGGTTCTTTTTCTACTCTCCAACTCCAGCTCCCACCAAAACCTACTGCGTTTTTAACTTTTCCCTGTTCTTATGAAGGGCCATTGACCCAAAACATTAACTTTGTTTCTCTCTTCAAAGTATCTCCAGTATTTTCTTTTTTATATCAGATTTTCATCACCTGCAGTATTTTACTTTTGACCTTGGTGAAGGGGTTTGGGATGGTTGGACTGTATCTCATCTTAAAATACATTTATGTTGTACTTTGGCACAGAGTTTGTACAAAAACTACCAGGATCGATTGGAAAAGATGCAGTCAGTCTACAAAGAGGAACTTTATTTTTGGGAGTGAGTCATAATCTCCAAAGGTATGGAGAATGACATGTTTAATAGCATGCACGGTGGCACAATGGTTAGCACTGATGCCTCTCAGCTCCAGGGACCTGGGTTCAATTCCGGCCTTGGGTGACTGTGTGGAGTTTGCACATTCTCCCTGTGTCCACATGGGTTTCCTCTGGGTGCTCCGATTTCCTCCCAGTCCAAAGATGTGCAGGTTAGGTGGATTGCTCCTTAGTGTCCCATGATGTGTAGGTTAGATTGATTAGCCATGGTAAATGTGTGGGATTACAGGGTTAGGGCAGGGCTTGGGTAGGAGACTCAGTCAGAGTCAGTGCAGACTCAATGGGCCGAATAGCCTCTTCTGCATTGTAGCGATTCTATAATTCTTGGTTACTATGGTAATCCTGGTAACAGGCACATTAGGACCTATTTTACAGTTTTGCATAGTCAGTAGATAGCTGCATCCATCAACAGGACAATTCAGGAAATTGTCGGATGTATAAACACACTGTTCGTTAAAATGAATGGATGGAACTGAGCAGTGCAGTGATAATTCCCCAATCGCGTGCAAAGTTCCCAACTGTGGCTGCAAGGGCAGAAATGATCCCTAGCCTCTCTGGGGAGTTCCTGACTCTCCAGTACCAAAACACTGTGAACTTTCTGTCGCAGTGACACAATTACATTGGAAGGAGTTGGTGGGGGCAAAGACAGGGAAGGAGTTCAACATGCTCTTCAAAACCTACATCACTTGTCCTAATCTCTCGTTATGTGACTTGGCGTTAGATTTTATTTGATAACACTCCTGGGATGTGCCTTGGGATATAGTCCTATGTTAAAGACGCTATAATAAATGCAAGTTGTTTTTATTCTCTCTGTATTAGGGTCATTACATTATCACTGGACACAAATACTAGCCAAAGTGTCATAATTGGTCTGTAGACATGCGGGTTTCCATGGAATCTTGCTGCACAAAGGCAAATGTCGGAAAACAATGTAGTTAGCTCACACATCCCTAGACTCATGCAGAAGAGGGGCAGCTCTAACCCACTGAACAGGGCTTGACTGACTTCATTTCAATAGCTCCCATTGGAGGGATTGAAAATGAATCTATTCCACCTTGCTCTGAGGACTACAGCTTGGCAGAAGATATTGTCCGTTTTTTGCACGAGAACAAAGAGACCTTTATGCAATTTGCTCTTTACCATTCTCCGTCGATGAATTTGGCGATACAGTAGTCTCCGCGGCGGGGTGTGTAGGAGCCCTCCATAGGCGGATGAGCTGCGATCTCACTCCTCATACTCTCCATCAATTTCTCCAGCTGAGTGCCTGCAAGCAAGAACAGGGCAAAGTATAATTAGATGTCGAGATTTTCACACTGGCACCTTAATTAACACCTTGCCTCAAGTTTACAGCACAATGAGAATTCCACACAAGGAATGAGTAATAGTGAGGAAGGCTCAATGAATGAAATGTTAAACACATTGAAGAAGTGTTAAGGAACAACCCTGCTGCCAACATTATACAAACTGAATCACGATAAAAATATTTTTCTTAAAAAGCTGAATTTCGATACTTTTGTTTGGAAATTGGAACAATTGTGCATTTATTTATTTCGAAATTAAAAGCAGCACAAGAGAAAAAAAAATTAGACATAAACCACAGCATTTTGGACTATTTGGACTCTGGGTGTTTTAAAGTTAACTTCAAAATAAACATGTACATCTGCAAAGTGGCTGAAAGCATGATTAGTTGAGGAAGGGAAGGAGAATCTGCAATCAGAAAAACACAGCTTCAAACACAAATTAAAGATAAAAAAGGCAAAGTGTATAAAGTTTGAACAGATCTCAGCAGAATGGCTAGGTGGCTCGAGAGACTGAATGGTCTCCTCTTATTCTAAATGGTTTACTGTGTCTTGGGCTGATAAGTGGCAAGTAGCATTTGTGCCACATTAGCGCCAGTCAATGACCAAATCCAACAAGAGAGAATTTAACATATCCCCTCGACATTCAATGGCAATGCCATCACTGAATTTCCCACAGTCAACATTCGAGGGGTTACCGTTGACCAGAAACAGAAATGGACCAGCCATATAAATACTGTGGCTACAAGAACAGGTCAGAGGCTGGAAATTCTATGGCAAGTAACTCGCCTCCCAACTCCCCAAAGCCTATCCACAATCAAAAGCCAGACACAAGTCAGGCGTGTGGCAGAATACTCTTCACTTGCCTAGATGAGAACAATTCCAACAACATTCAAGAAACTTGACAACATACAGCACAAAGCATACTACTTGATTGGCACCCATCTTCAACATTCACTCCCACCATCATGACTGACATGCAGTGGCAGCAGTGTGTACCATCTGCAAGATGCATTACAGCAACCCAAACCTGTGACTTCTACCACCAAGGACAAGGACAGATGCATGGCAACAGATGCATTACCACTGCAAGTTCCCCCCCAAGCCATACACCATCTTGTCTTGGAAGTATATTCCTTCACTGTTGCTGCATCAAAATCTTGGAACTCCCTTTCTAACAGCACCGTGGGTGTACCTACACCTCATCGACTGCAGTGGTTCAAGAAGGTAGTTGACCACCACTTCTCAATGGCAATTAAGGATGGGCAGCCAGCCAATGTCCACATCCCATGAAAAGAATTTAAAACATTTAAAAGAGTGTTAGCAAAACCACTGTTCAGTGTGGAATTGAGACAAATTGGCATTCTAAGCAATGCAAATCAACTTGAGTGCCCTGAAACATCTGTCCCAGGCATCACTGAAACGACAATTCAGGGGCCTGTGTCAGTTCTTTGAAAGTAGTAATTAGTCCCATTCCACTGCCCTTTCCCAATAGCCCTGCAAGTTTTTTCACCATCAAATATTTATCCAATTCCCTTTAGAAACTTAGGACTAAATCTGCTTCCATCACCTTCACAGGGAGCACATTTCAGACATTAACAACTCGCTGTAAACACTTTCTTCTCCATCTCCCTTCTAGTTCTTTTGCAAAAGACCTTAAATCGCTGACCTCTGATAATCAACTCTACTTTAAGTGGAATTAGCTTCTAGATGTTTACTATCAAAATCTTACATGGCATTGAACACATCTATTAATTCTACATTTTTCTGGTCTAAAAACCCCAACTTTTCTGGTCTGTCCTCTTATGTCCCACGGCCTCAGTAGTAAACCCCTTAGTGCCCTCTCTGCTAGGCCTCCCTAAAATGTGATCAGGATTTAGAAAGCCATCCTGATCACCATTAGTTGTAACCTCTGTCCTCCTGGACAGGTTCAGACTGGGCACATCCTGGTCTGATTTTTCTCTGCTGTGTCTCAGGGTGCTGAGTATAACTTCTGGGCACCAAATTTTGCCGCTGCCAAGATGAGCCAACTCAAAATCAATCAATCATTGAATGTGGGACCCAATGAACTGCATGGCTTAATAGCACACAATGCCCTTACTCATCAAGCTATTGGGGAGCCTGTGATTTATGAATTAATTTAAATTGTTCTGAACTTAGAATTTTATTTTTAATGCAAAGAAAATTTTATTAACTAGAGTTGGAATTGAGAGTAAAGATGCTACCAGAACATTTCGTATTGATCAGTGATAGTTTCTCCGAGTTCTCAACTCATCTGCTTTACGCCAACTCTAAAGAATATATACAACAAACCAAAAAGGGACAAATACTTTCACTATAAGCTGAGTCACTTTTCCTCTACAGCTGGAATACAAATTTAAAATCCAGACTGTGTTTAAACATTCTGTGCTCGTGTGCCCTGTACAGTAGCTAGGACAGTAACATGATGACAGCAATTCCCTCCTACACTGGTCAACCCAGCTGACCCTGTATACAGGAGTGTAAGGAAGCAGGACTGGGTCCATGACCTGACTTGAAGTATAAGAAAATAAATGGGATCTTTGCAAGTGGCGCGGAAAAAAATATTTTCCTTGTTACCTCTGGAGGAGGAAGCTTCAAACAGCAATGTTGCTCGTCATTGCCTCTGACTGTGGCCAGGCTGAGTATTTAATCCCCGCCTGATCCCAGTTGGCCCCAGTTAGAGATGCTTTTCTCATTGCTGACTTGTACAGATGTTTCACAGCACCATGGGAACATGTGAGGTGAGGTGGGGACAAAGTAAAGCTATCCACTCCGATTTTCTAATAGTGTGAACCGTGGGTCAGCAGGCAGCACGCTCGCCTATGAATCAAAACGTTGTTGGTTCAAATTCAATTCCAGAGGCCTGAGCTCAAGATCGAGCCTGACATTCAATTCCAACATGGAGGGATTGCTGCACTGTTGTAGATAATGTCTTCCGGGTAAGATGTTGAACGAGGCCTCATCTGCTCTCTCAGAGGGATGTAAAAAGTCCCATGAGCACTATGTGATGAAGAGATTACTTGGTCATTATCTCATTACTGTTTGTGGGAGATTGCTGTGTGTAATTTGGCTGTTGTGTTAGACAAATTGACTGAGAGCAATGTACTAAGGTTTGCTGATGATAAAAAGCTATGTGGGAATGAAAGCAGTGAAGAGAACACAGAGGCTGCAAAAACATATTGTTAAGTGCATGAGCAACAAGTTGGCACATAAAGTATAATGTGGGTAAGCAGGAGCTTATAAGATAGAACAACTTAAAAAGTATTAAACTTCTAAATATTGATGTTCAGAGATACTTGGCTGCACTAATACAGGGAATCATGATGTGGAGATGCTGGCGTTGGACTGGGGTAAACACAGTAAGAAGTTTAACAACACCAGGTTAAAGTCCACAGCTGGCAAAAGCCACACAAGCTTTCGGAGCCTTAAGCCCCTTCTTCAGGTGAGTGGGAATTCTGTTCACAAACAGGGCATATAAAGACACAAACTCAATTTACAGAATGACGGTTGGAAGGTGAATACTTACAACTAATCAAATCTTTAAGGTACAAACAATGTGAGTGGAGAGAGCATTAAGACAGGTTAAAGAGATGTGTATTGTCTCCAGGCAGGACAGCCAGTGAGACTCCGAAAGCTTGTGGCTTTTGCTACCAAATAAACTTGTTGGACTTTAACCAGGTGTTGTTAAACTTCTTACTAATACAGGGAACACAGAGTTAGCATTCGGGTACTACAAGCAATTAAGAAGGCAAATGGCATATTGGCCTTTATCGTAAGTGAACTGGAGTACTAAAACAAGGAAGTCTTGCTACAATTGTACAGGGCTTACAATGATAAGATTTAAATGTTGTTTTAAAAACAGGCAATGATCTACACCAGTTTCTACTTTTTACATTCTTATCATGGTTTGGGGTCGATGTTTCGTTTTGCCTATAATAAAAAGATCATTCAAAAAACATTAGAAACTCCAGAAATATCTGTCTGAACATCATGAAACAGACAAAGAAATAGTGAACAAAATGACCCTTTATTTTAGTAAAAAGACTTCTGGTGTTCCTTTGACCTCCTGGAAATTTCTGCACTGTTCATATGAAACCAGGATTGCGATTAAATCTAGAACACCTCTGCTTGGAGGACAGGGGAAAAATATAACCAATCATTGCCAGGCTATCTCATGCTGACTGTTCATGTCATAGGGCTGGTGACAGGTGACACAGTAAGAAGTTTAACAACACCAGGTTAAAGTCCAACAGGCATATGTGCATCTCCACATCATGACAGGTGACACAACAGGCTTCTCCAATCGAAGGGGAGGCCCAGGAAGGGCAAAACAACGGCTTAAAGCACACACTCGTCAACCTAAGCCCAGTGTCCCAAAAGAGTCTGTAAAGTATATACTTTTATTCCCTGCACAATTTAATTCCTGGTGTCCCACTTGAGCAAAAAATCATGTGCAGAAAAGGAAGCCTTACCTAGCCTTGTGGCAATCCTCCACTATAGTGACAGTGGCTGACTTGGTGGCAACTGCCTATAACACTACAAGGATGCATACATTCAAGCTGTTCTGTTCAATGCACACTATAATGCCTTTATACACACACGTGCTCAAGTCTCTAGAGTGGAACTTGCACTCACAACCTTCTGACTCAGAGGCAAGGGAGCTAGCCACTGAGCCACGGTTGATAAGTAATAATATTAAGATTTGTATTCGCAAACTGTCAGCGCAGCAAGGGTGATGATATCACTGCATGTAAGCTTGCCCCTAAAATGGGAGTGTCCCAATTGACACAACATTGCCATGAAATTCAGACAACTCGGTCCTCTTTGCATTTCAAATTCACAACCGTCGGCTTGTGCTGTTTGAACATTGTGGGCCTGAATTTTGTACAGAGCTTTTCTTAAAGCTGTTGCCTCCAGATAAATCTCAAATCAAAATACCAAAATCTGTTAGTATCAGCAACTGGGATATAATGGAAGCAGGGGTTTGCACTTTTCTATAGGCCCTGAGGCAACTGTGAAAATGTATTTTAAAAAACTCAAACATTCCTCCTTCAAATCAGCAAGGTCCACAGCTGTAACATAGGTAGGTATCTTTGTGCTGACAATCTTTGATGAATACAGGTGCTGCAGGGAGGAAATTCTGTTCCTGATCTTGCAGAGTAAAAGTGCTATAACACAAGTTTTGTTGTAAAAGGCATCGTGAGATAATTTCAATCAATTTCTTTCTCCTAGTTTTGAAAGGTCTGTATTGTAGCACAACTGTTATAGTTCTGTCCTGCCTAAAGCTTCTGAAACATTAACCTGCCTTCCTCTCGGAGGATATTACTGGAGTCTATAATTAAGGATGGAGTGAACGCCTTGAAAATGTTCAGCTGATTAGAGGGCACCAGCATGGATTTATAGAGGGGAGGTCATGTTTGATGAACCAGAATTAATTTTTTGAAGAGTTCATTAAAGTAGTAGACAGGGGAATGTCAAAGGATGTTATTTATATGGATTTCAGGAAGGCATTCGGATAAAGTCCCATAAAAGAGACTGTCAGTTAAAGCTGAAAGCTCATGAAATGAGACCACATTACTGAGTTGCTGTAAAAAAAATTATTACAGTGCAGGAGCAGGCCATTCAGCCCATCGAGTCTGTACAGACTCTCTCTGAAAGAACATCTTACAGAGGCCCCCATCCCCACGCATTTACGATGGCCAATCCACCTACCCCTGTACATCTTTGACAGAATGTAACTAGTGGTGTCCCCAAGAGACCTGTGTTGGGGCCTCAACTATTCACCGTGTTTACTGAAGACTTAAAATGACAGGGTAGAGAGCCAATTGCCAAGCTGGCTGATGAAACAAAGAGAGCTGCATTATAAGCAGTGTAAATTAAAGCATAACATTGCAAAGAAATTAATAGATTAAGTGAATTGGTAAAACTGTGGCAAGTGGATTTTTATGCAGGCAAGTGTGAAGTCCTCCATCCTGGACATAAAAGAAGAGGCCAGAACGGTGATAAGTTGGAAGCAATGGAGGAGCAAAGAAATTTCGGGATTAAAACACATTGATTATTAAAATGACACGGACAGATATAGAAAATAATCAAAAATGGGACTTTGGGCTTTATATAAGAGAACTCGAACATAAGGGGGTAGAGGTTATCCAAAGACTTGGTTCATTCATACGAGTAGCTCTGGGCACCATAAAGACAGAAGGATATGGCGATCTGCAACCAGAATGATACCTGGGTCAAATTATAGGGAGGGATTATACTAACTACGGTTGTTTTCGCTAACATTTATAAGATTAAGGGTCATTTGATCAATATTTTAAAGGAAACTTATGGGGTGGATAAAAGCAACTATTTCTGCTGGTTGTGGGGCCGAGCACAAGGGGAACTTGGTCGAAAACTTAGAGCCAAGCTTTTCAGGGGTGAATTCAGGATATACTTTCACATACAAAAGCATTAAGACGATTGGAATTCTCCTATGACGGTTGGTGCTATAGGTCAAATGTTAATTTTTAAAAATGATTAATATATTTTTGTTAACCAAGGTGTTAAGGGATATGTGGTAAATATTGAATTAGGTCACAGATTAGCCATGACCTTACCAAATGCAGGACAGGATCGATGGATAAGCGCTCTATCCTTTCTCCTATGTCCGGACACTAAGTGACCCGTTGGTTATCCCCTGCCCTTGGTTTCTATAATAAGCTGGCTTGCTGCTTCCTGGGTTTAACTGATTACTCTGCTTCATCTCCCAACTGATTGCTGGAATAATGACAGATAATATTTTGAGATCCTCCAAAGTGAGAGAAAAGCATTGTATCCTGGGGGTTGTTATTTGTACTGGATTTAATAAGCTGCCTGTTCCTGTCACTTTCGATTCAACACAGCTGGTCTAGCGAAGTAAGTAAAGTTAAAATATTTGCTCTAGCTTTTATTTTGATGAAAAAACCAAAAGGAACTTTCAAACATTAAAAATCAGCAGAATCAGACAGTGAAAACAGAAGTTTTTTTTTCTTGTTGAAAGACTCATTTTTCCTTTCAGCAGCTAACGTCAGCCTCAAGTGTACCTGAATAAGGTTTAGCGTGAGCTAGAGAAACAAATAAAGCTCCTCCTACAATTTTTCATCAAACTCTCCTAAGGTAAGTACAAAGCAGGTGGGGTACAGGGTAAACCCCCCTGCCTGCGCACTGCAGCAAAAACCTCCGGAGCAGGCACAACATGGGTTAAACTGTAAAGCTCCTTTACACTGCTCCATCAAACACTCTCAGATCAAGTACTGCAAGGGCTAGATAGAGCTTTAAGTTGTCTCTGCACTGTTCCATTAAACTGAATTGAGATCTTCTACTTTCCGAGTGCATGTTAAAATGCTAGGCAATGCACGTTTGAGTGATTTTACCCCTGTGGAGACAAGTTCATAGCTCTGGTATTTACTCATATTGTAGAGATGCTTGGAACCTCAGTGCAGAAATCCCAACTCAGATTTCGATGTGCAAAACCTCACCTAGGAAATTTACAAAAAATACACACACACACACAAACATACAAGCTCATCACCCAACCAAAGCTGCAAACAAAATTACATTAATCTATCTCAGAACTTCAGATGAAATTAATGGTGTCACATTAAGTGGCTCCTACTGTCTGTGAGAAGGACTGATGCTGTCATACGGATGCCTGTCATGAGGCCAGCTTCAAATTGCACAATAAAAAAGTTTCATTTTTGGAGTCCAATATCCTGCTGTCAATGTACAAGGTAGTAAGAGATTTGACTCTTCTGATCATACAGAACTTGAATATTGCTGAAGAAAAAGATACGCTTTCAAAGCATTTTGTCTTACACTCATCAGAACAAATTGGTTAAATGGTTGGGTGAGTTGCTACAACCTGAGCAAGTTTTCCACATACACAGAGAAGGACTTGTGTATCAATAGCAATGCTGTGCCCATGTGCCCATTGACATTGCTAGCCTATTCACCAATTCAAGGATGCCATTGACATTTTCACTGCGTCACTATACCATGGCAATCTAGACACATCACCAATAACTGAATTTATATTCACTGAGCTTATGAATTCAGAAACTCATGCAGTTGAGTTCAACACCATGTAAGTCCAAATAGATGGGTGTTGCCATGGGATCCCCTCCAGACCCAGTTCTTGCAAACATCTCAGAATTATAGAAACCCTACAGTGCAGAAGGAGGCCATTCGGACCATCGAGTCTGCACTGACCACAATCCCACCCAGGCCCTACCCCCATATCCCTACATATTTACCCGCTAATCCCTCTAACCTACACATCTCAGGACACTAAGGGGCAATTTTAGCATGGCCAATCAACCTAACCCGCACATCTTTGGACTGTGGGAGGAAACCAGAGCACCTGGAGGAAACCCACGCAGACACGAAGAGAATGTGCAAACTCCACACAGACAGTGCCCCAAACCGGGCATCGAACCCAGGTCCCTGGAGCTGTGAAGCAGCAGTGCTAACCACTGTGGTACCGTGCCGGCGATCTTACACTCATCAGGTTCTCTCCCTGATTGCTGTAGATGAACTCCTGCTGTAAATGGAATGAAGACGAGTTTGAGTTCAGTTGTGATGTCTTTGATAATTGAATAACCAATGGATCTCTGGCAGTTTCCATGAGAATTGCATCTTCAATGGTATGGCACTTACTCGTTGCATATTTTTGTTATATAGATGACATGTTTGCTTTATTTAAATCTGCAGCTGTATGTAAGAACTTCCTTACAAACCGTAATCAGCTTCATCCTGTACTCAAATACACCTTTGAAATGGAGAGTCAAACAAGTTCCATTTCCTTGATGGGCCAGTTGAGAAATCTGCCAATGGGTTCTCCACCATTGTCTACATAAGCCCACCTTCAACTGGTTAATACATGCGGTGGGATTCCTATAGTTCCAGCTGCTATAATATTGACCTTAACCGCAAGTTTGATGCTGAAATAGGATGCATCAAAGCCATCCTACAGGATAATGGCTACTCTGATCAGACCATCACTCACTGCATATTGTTCAAACTCACTAAGGCCACTTAGTGCCCAGTCTACCTCAAATTACCCAGGAAGGGTAAGGTGCCTCAAACATTTGAGCAACAAGTGAAGCTAGCTGTTGCACACTGTTACTACGCAGTAACAACATGTGTGGTATCCTCAATGTTCTGCTGTTAACACAAATGAGCAATGTGATATATAAATTTCAGTACTGGTATGATACCAGGTATATAGGTTGTACATTCCCATGATTGGCAGATGGTGTCAAACAGCACGTCCGTTCGGCTGTTTGCACAAGGCAAAATACTGACTGCGCCCAACTAGCTTGTGCTTGCAAAACTGAAAACATAGTGTCCAGCATTAGATATGATTCTGTGATTCAACAACTGCTACCGGATTGTGCTATGAATTACATGGGTGGTAGAGTGGCACAGTGGTTAGCACGGCTGCCTAACAGTGCCAGGGACCCAGGTTCAATTCCAGCCCTGGGTGACTTGCACATTCTCCCCATGTCTGCATGGATTTCCTCCGGGTGCTCCGGTTTCCTCCCATATTCCAAATATGTGAAGGTTAGGTGGGTTGGTCATGCTCAATTGGCCCTTGGTGCTGAAGGTTAGGTGGATTAGCCATGGTAAATGCACCGGGTTACAGGAATAGGGCGGAGGGGAGGGCCAACGCGGGATGCCCATTCGGAGAGTCGGTGCAGACTCGATGGGCTGAATGGCCTCTTTCTGCACTGCAGGGATTCTATGGTTCTATAAAATCAACTTAGGATTGTCAGTTGGGCTCACAGTATGGCTCACTTACGCATGCCAGAAGTCACACATACTCACACAGGGTTCACACATATCCTTTGCAGGCTGAAGGAACATGTGCACACGTTATACCTTTTTCAACGAAACAAAAGCTTAGGGAACAGTCATTCCCTGGTTCATTTCCCAGGGTGACACCTCGACCAGAGTTGATCTGAATTATAGAATCCCTACAGCATAGAAGGAGGCCATTCATGCCATCGAGTCTCCACTGACAATAATCCCACCAGGCCCCATCCTGATAACCATGTATATACCCTGCTAATACTCCTGACACGAAGGGTCAATTTATCATGGCCAACTAAGAGTCAGTTTATCACGGCCAATCAACCTAACCCGCACATTTTTGGATCTGCCGGTTTGAACTTGAACAAAGCTTGGCAGTTAACTGTTCCATGCTTCATCCTCCATGGCAATGCCTCCCCCAATCAGAGCCCATTTGCTAACCAATCAGCACTCTCTTCTCATGCAATATGAATTGTTGCTCCCCATTATAGTTGCTAATTTATTGTAAGCTATCCTGATGAGTGCAAGACAAAAAGCTTTAATAGCACGTCTCTTTTTTTTAGCAATACTCAAGATTTGACTGATGAATCTGTCAGGTTGGTGATGGAATCTGTTCACTTTTGATGTTAGTCAGCGAACAGGTGCACAACTTCTTAAACAATACATGGAGTGTCATTATAAAATGACAGCAGCATTGAATCATCATAAATTATTCCTGAGTGCCACTGTCAGCACTGCCATGCTTGCAGTCCTAGCTGTGTAGCCACGTTTTGCTGGTGGCCACTTTTGATTTCTCATGGCTGCACACAGCCACACTCAGGAATCAAATTAAACCAGTTTCCTCATTTAATGGACAAACACTGCAGCAAGAACTCTTTAATCCTCTTTCATCCTGTCAATGTTCTCCCTTTCTCACACCTTGCTCCAGTATGGTTTCACGTTCACCACTTGCCTTCTGGTCATTCGTACAGTCAGTCAACTTTAATGTGTTAGCGAAGCCACTGACTATCCATTGGTTATTCAATTATCAAAGACATCACAACTGAACTCAAACTCGTCTTCATTCCATTTACAGCAGGAGTTCATCTACAGCAATCAGGGAGAGAACCTTGGCTGACATTCCATCTTCTCAATTCACAAAGCCCATTGTATGGACACTAACAAAAATGCCCATAGAACTATAGGATGGTTGTGAAAGCCTCTGATTCACTAATGCCTCTTAGGTAAGGTGAACTTACGCAATCTGGCCTTGGTGATTTCAGTCTCAAATTAACCTGGTTTATCTTAAATTCCCTCTGAAGCGACTGAGTAAGCTCCTCTACTGCATAAAATGGCTACAAAGATTGACAAAAACATTTTGCAGGTTTCAAGACAAACCACCCACCACCTTAAGGCGGCCTTGCCAGTGATGCCCACAGCCTGAGAATGAATTAAAAATAATGAGATCAAATAATTCTGTGCAAAGTGAGCCTTGCACCTGCAACCTTCTGGCTGTCGTCATCTTATAAGAACATAAGAACCAGGAGCAGGAGTAGGCCATCTGGCCCCTCGTGCCTGCTCCGCCATTCAATAAGATCATGGCTGATCTTTTTGTGGACTCAGCTCCATTTACCCGCCCGCTCCCCATAATCCTTAATTCCTTTACTGTTCAAAAATGTATCCATCCTTGCTTTAAAAACATTCAATGAGGTAGCCTCAACTGCTTCACTGGGCAGGGAATCCCACAGATTCACAACCCTTTGTGTGAAGAAGTTCCTCCTCAACTCAGTCCTAAATCTGCTTTCCCGTATTTTGAGGCCATGCCCCCTAGTTCTAGTTTCACCTGCCAGAGGAAACAACTTCCCTGCTTCTATTTTATTTATTCCCTTCATAATCTTGTATGTTTCTATAAGGTCTCTCCTCATTCTTCTGAATTCCAATGAGTATAGCCCCAGTCTACTCAGTCTCTCTTCATAAGCCAACTCTCCCAACTCCGGAATCAATCTAGTGAATCTCCTCTGCACCCCCTCCAGTGCCAGTATATCCTTTCTCAAGTAAGGCAACAGTTACAATAGAACAACATATGAACAACAGTTACATTTATAAAGCACCTTAATTAAAAAATATTAATTGATGTGGGAATCACTAGGCACACCAGCATTTTAGCCCACCCCCATCTGTCCTTTAGAAAGTGGTGATGAGCCAGCTTCTTTACCTCTGCAGTCTGTTGCACTAGTGCTGTTTAGGAAAGAGTTCCAGAAGTTTGAACTAGCAGCAGGAAAGCAATGGTGAAATAGTTCCAAGTCAGGATGGTGTGGCTTGAAGGGAAATTGAAGAGGTAGCGTTCCCAGGCACCTGCTGCTCTTGTCCTTCTAGGTGGTGGAGGCCACAGGCTTAAGTTCTGTCAAAGGAGCCTTGGTGAGTTGTTGCTGTGAATCCTGTAGATATTGCACACTGTCGCCCCTGTGCACAACAAGCTACTTCGTCCTGGATTGTCCTGCCTCTTTCTTGAGTGTTGTTACAGCTGTACTCATCCAGGCAAGAGAGGAGCATTCCATAACATTCTCGGCTTGCAGATGGCGGACAGGCTTTGCGATGTCAGGAGAGAAGTTATTCACTGCAGAATTTCTAGCCTCTGACACATTCTAGCAGCCACATTATTTATATGGCTGGACCAGTTAAGTTTCTACCAGTTAAAGTGATGGTAGGAGATTCAATGATCGCAATGTCATTAAATGTCAAGAGAAGGTGGTTGGATGGAAGAAGGTCATTGCTTGAAATGTGTGGCATGGATGTACTTGTGACTTAACAGCTGAAGTCTTAATGTTGCCAGGCCTTGCTGGCACTTGCAGGCAAAAACTGCTTCAGTATTGGTGGAATTACAAATGGACAAATGGAAATTAATGCTGCAATCAGTGAACATCCCACTTCTCTCCTTATGTTGAGAAAATAATTGATGAAAACAAGTGAAGCTAGGCCCCAGCAGAACTGTACTCAACCACCATCTGTAACCTCATGGCTGCACATATTCCCTTAACCTACCATTACCATCAAATCAAGGGATGAACCCTGGTTCAATGAAGAGTGCCAGAGGACATACCATGAGCAATCAGGTATACCTAGAGATGAATCGTCAATCTGGTGAAGCTATAACACAGGACTACTTGCTTGCCAAACAGTGGAAGCAGCATGCAACAGGCAGAGCAAAGTGATCCCACAACCAATGGATCAAAGTTTTACAGTCTTGCCACACTAAGTCATTAATAGACAACTGAACAACCTACAAGAGGAGGCGGCTCCACAAATACACTGGTCCTCAATGATGGGGGGAGCGCAGCTCATTAGTGCAACAGGCAAGGCTGAAGCATTTGCAACCACCTTCAGCCAGACATGCCACGTGTGATCCATTTTGGCTTCCTCCAGAGGTTCTCAACATCACAAATGCCAATCTTGAGTCAATTTGTATCACTCCATGGGATATCAAGAAATGGTCTAAGCTTTGGAGACTGCAAAGGCTACTGACCTTAACAACATCCCAGCAACTGTGGTCCAGAAGCCCCGAGCCAAGCTGTTCCAGTGCAGCTACAACATTGGCATCTACTTGACAATATAGAACATTACCCAGGTATGCCCTGTCCTCAAAAAGCAGAACAAATCCAATCTGGCCAATTACTGCCCATCAGCCTCCTTTCAATCATCAGCAAAGTGATGGAAGATGTTAGTGACAGTGCCAATAAGTGGCGCTTACACAGCAATAACATGTTCACATTGGGCCCTGCCAGGACCACTCGACTCCTGACATTATTACAGCCTTGGCCCAAACACGGACAAAAGAGCTAAAATCCTGCTCATCTTTCAAACACAACCCGTATCACCTCCTTGATTCCTTGTGTCCAATTATAAGGTATCAGTAAAACATCCATTTGTGGGGTGAAAAAGTGAGGTGAACAATAAATGCAAATATAACATGTCATGCCTGAAAAGATTTGGGAGGGGGGGGGTTGTCAACTTATTAAACAGGAGTACAAGTATAGATTTTGAGGCCAAAAATTGGGTCATCATATACGTCATGATCCACGGTATCCCATTGAGGACAGTGGTAGTATCACACCACAGAATGGAGGGTGTCCTCAATGTGACCTTGATGAATACCGTGTGGCCAATCCTACCATGACAGATACACCCACAGCTGTCAGTAGTGGTGCCAGCAAATTACTCTTAGTGACAGACATTTCCCCACCCAGGGAACATTTTGTATCCGTACTATCCCGAGTGCCTCAGATGCAGCTGTTGAACACCACTTAGATTTGTTCAACATTGAAGGGTACTGATTCAACAACTGAAAGAGGGCAGTTGATGGTAAGCAGCAGGAGGGTGACTTGCACATGTTTAACAAATGCCACGTTATTGTCAATGTTGATGATTCCCAAGGCTACTCCCTCCCGACTGTATACCACTGTGCCGCCACCTCTAGTGGATCTGTCCTAACATACCCAGAGGAATGGTGATAGAGGAGTCTGGGATGTTGACTGAAAGGTATAATTCTGAGAGCATGGCTACATCAGGTTATTGCTTCACTAGCTTGTGAAGCAGCTCTTCCAATTTTGGCACAAGTGTCTAGATGTTAAAGAACTTTACAGGGTCAACTTTATTGTATCTGGTGCCTTGGTTGATATTAGGTGGTCCATCTGGTTTATTTTTATTCAACTTTTTCATAGTAGCTAGGTACAACTGAGTGGTTTGCTAGGACACTTCAAAGGGTAGTTAGGAGTTAACTACATTGCTGTCGGTCAGACGAGGTAAGGATGACAAATTTCCAAATTTCCTTCCTTAAAGAAATAACTGAACAAGATGGGTTTCACTACAATCTGGTCAGATGTACTCAGATTAGCTTTTTTAAATACCAGATTGATTTAATTAATTTATCTCAAATCCCCCAGCTGTCATGATGGAATTTGAATTCATGTCTCGGGACGCGCCTCTGGGTTACTAGTCTGGTAACATTATCAATCTTGTTAGTGTAGCTTCATATGAGCACAATCAGACAAAAATGAAGACTATGCTAAGTGATGAGATATTAGGAGCGACCAAAAGCTGGGTCAAAGAGAAAGGTCCTGAGACGGGTGCTCAAAAAGAGGGACATGGAAATTATCTCCACCTCTCAATTTCTCTCTGTTCCTCCAAAATCCTCCACGAAAAACACAGGATGGTCCAAAGTTCATTCCCTTGTTTTATAGTGAAGGTGGAATTAAATCACGCAGATTAAGACAGCTCCATGTGTGGTTGCCAGCCCATTCTATGTGACCTCTCAGGCAGGTTACACCCACATTTGGCCAAAACCCACAAAACACCTATACAGAGTCAGCCTGTTAATTAACCTGTATTACTGGCACAGGGCTTGCCTGATAATCCTTCACAGATGCAAAATCTACATTTTGTTCGACCAAGGTTGCATTGAGGTCAGGAGTTATGAAAAAGAGAAAATGAATCTGGATCCTAGTTGCAAATTAGGGCGAGTTCAGGCTAGTGTTGCCCTCAGTCATATAGTTTGCTCACTGTTAGTATCTAGGTGAAGATAGGTCATGTGCCCCAGGTACCAAAAGACTGATTATCTGTGCACCAGCAAGGAATCCGTGTCTCCAGGAAAGAGTGGAAACACACAGGGGGAAAATGGGAGAAAGGAAGGCTGAAATACTTGCTAAAATAAGATACACAGTTAGGAACCAGATTTAAAAACCTCACCTTCAGTGTAGGATAAAGCCAGCAGTACAAACAGCGATTGAGGTAAGTGCCATATGGAAATCAGTTTATTCCAACCTAAATATAGATTTGCATCTGTGAAAGATTAACAGTCGGGCACTGTGCCAGTAATACAGGTTAATGTGGTGGCATTAATAGGCCGACTCTGTAAAGATACTTTGTTCATAACCAGAGCTTTGCCGAAGATGTTTTCTGCTCACCTCCAAATGCATTCAATACTGACTGTAAGTGGACATGATAACTATGCATACCTGCCGCGGCAAAATCTGTGAACACAATAAAATTACACCTCCACTACCCTGCTGCCCCTCACCAAGTTATGGGTCCAGTGGTGGGTAGTTGTCTCCAACCCGTACCAGTGTTTCAAGTAGTATTTTTCTGGTGAGCTTTCGCTTTGAAATAAGATGAGCTAATAAAATAAGATCTAACATCCAGTGAGGCATCTGGTCTCAACATCTCGCTCAGCATCACATACTCCATTGTTGATAAATCTCTTGTGAATCACTCTGTCACCCACCAGATGCAATATAAGTTTGGATTTCTTAAGAATAGAAAATGCTAATATGAAAAGCAAGACATTCTCTTGAAATGTTTCCAAATTGAACGGGAGATTAAAGGGCTAAACAGATTAGCCTGAGATCTCCTAATCTTGGACTGCTGGTGATGTCTTTTCATACTAAGATGGTAGTGGCCTTTGGCCTCTCACTCATGGGTAATATGGATGCAGGGACGACTAAACTGTTGAACTAAGACTGACCTTAAAGCAACAGTCAGTTTAGATAATAAAACTAATTTTAAAAAATTCCAGTGCACAAAGCAAAGAACTTTAATTAGCTGGTTCTGCAAAAAGGAACATCTGTGAATACACCATTCTTTTCAAAAAGAAGCAAATGGTATGGTACCGATTTATAATTACAAGTTTCACTTGATTGAACAGTAACAAGAATGTAAAGGCAAGATACTGCTGATGCTGGAATATGAAACACAAACAGAAAAGAGTGGAGAAACTCAGCAGGTCTGACAGCAACTGTGGAGAGAGAACAGAGCCAACGTTTCAAGTCAGGATGACCCTTCGTCAGAATTCTTTACAAGATACAGTAACAGAGGAGTTGTATTGGTCATAGGTAAATTAACTCATACAAACTAGAAATATTAAGAAAAGGACAAAGGAAGAAGCTAACTAATTTTATATGGAAATATATTAGGTAATATTGAAACAACAGTTTATTTGGCACTGAGCACCAAACTGTTTTACTGAAGTAAAATAACCTAAGGAGCATCAAACAAAATTTGAAACAGAGCCACATATTAGTATAAGTGAGCAAAATCTTGCTCAGAGGTAGGTTTTAGGGGGTGTCTGAGAGAAGAAGGAAAGTGGAGAGGTTTAAGCAGTGAATTCTAGAGTTTGTAGGATCTAGACAGTAGAAGATACAGCCATCAACAATAGTGTGATGTAAACCGAAGATACACAGAAGTCCAGAATGATAGGGGCTGAGATCTTTGAGGATTAAAATATTGGAGAAGGTTATGGGGATAAGAAGGGGTAAGATCATTGAGGAATATGGAATGCTACCCTTTCATATGAGAGGGACTGAACATAAAAGGAACAAAAACAAAAACATCTGCAGTAATTTGTTTTTATAAAAGTAGGATGTTATTTTTCAGTTATACAGTGCATTGGTGAGACTGCATCAGTTTTGGTCTTATTTAAGGAAGTAAATTCAAAGTGGTTCAGAGGATGTTTACTAGATTGATATCTGGATTGGGCGGGTTGTCTTCAGAGGACAGGTTGGACAGGCTGGACATATTTCCACTGGAGCTTAGAAGAGAGAGAGAGAGGTGACCTGAGTTAAGTATATTAGATCCTGAATGGACTTGATCAATCATAGAAACCCTACAGTGCAGAAGGAGGCCATTCGGCCCATCGAGTCTGCACCGACCACAATCCCATCCAGGCCCTACCCCCACATATTTACCCGCTAATCCCTCTAACCTACACATCTCAGGACTCTAAGGGGCAATTTATAACCTGGCCAATCAACCTAACTCGCACATCTTTGGACTGTGGGAGGAAACCGGAGCACCTGGAGGAAACCCACGCAGACACTAGGAGAATGTGCAAACTCCACACAGACAGTGACCCGAGCCGGGAATTGAACCCGGGACCCTGGAGCTGTGAAGCAGCAGTGCTAACCACTGTGCTACCGTGCCGCCCATACTTGATAAAGTGGATGCGGAAAGAATGTTTCCTCTTGTAGGTGAGTCCAGAACTAAAGGACATTGGTTTAACATTAGGGGTCGCCCTTATAGGACAGAGATGAGCAAACGTTTTTCTCTCAGAGGGTCGTGCAACTTTGGAATGCTCTACCTCAGAAGGCAGTGGAAGCAGGGTCACTGAGTATTTTTTTAAATATGGAGGTAGGTAGATTCTTATTAGGTAAGGGAATCAAAAGTTATTGGGGATAGATGGGAATGTGAAACGTGAAACACAAACTGATCAGCCATGATCTTATTGAATGGCAGAACAGGCTCAAGGGGCCAAATGGCCTACTTCTGCTCCTATTTCTATGTACAAGAATTAGAATTTCAAAACTGAAACAAATGTGTGGATGCGCAAGAAGATATAAAAAGTGAATGTTGTAACAGCAGCTAGGGATTTTAAGATCTGCTGCCTATATTCATAAAGTCCTCAGAATAAACTCATTTATTTTGCTGTTTTTACTGTCATCAAACATATGTTTAATTTCTAAATACTTAATATATCTGTGACATGTGACTTTCAATGTTGGGAATGCAATTGATTCGGGAGTAAACTATAACCAGGAATTATATGAAGGGTGTGCACCTGCCTTGGTCATCTTTCAATCGCACTGGCGGGTGGTCAGTTTCACAGGCTGAGTGACTGATCTTGGTTGGGGGTTGTGTGGCATGGTGGTTAGTACTGCTGCCTCACAGTGCCAGGGAACCGGGTTCAATTCTGATCTTGGGTCACTGTCTGTGTGGTATCCGCATGTTCTTCCCGTGTCTGCGGGTGCTCGGATTTCCTCCCACCGCCCAAAGATGTGCAGGTTAGGCAGATTGGTCATGCTAAATTGCCCTTTGGTGTCAGGGGATTTGCAGGGTAAATACATGGGGTTATGGGGATAGGGCTTGGGTGGGATTGTTGTCGGTGCAGACTCAATGGGCTGAATGCCTTCTTTCTGCAGTGTAGGGATGCAGACAAAGACAAACCCATAAGGAAGGGAGCAAGAGTACCCAGCTGTTCCTGTGCAATTCCTAGGATGGAGTTTATGTCAGTTTCAAACAGTATGCCTTAAACTAGGTCTGAGAGTAGGGCGAACTCCTGTCCCCATGACCAGAGTTTGTGTGTGTTGGTAAGCTGTCACAGAATAAAAATAGCATAAAAGGGGGAATCTATACATTTCTGAATCTTCCTTATGAATCCAGGGCTGGTTTTTAGCTTTCCCAACCAATAAGGAGATGGTTGGGATTGAATTCAAAACTTCCTTACCTTTGGGTCAGTCCGGTTCATGTATCTAAAACATTCTCTCTTCCACTCTTCTGACTTAGGATTCTCACCTTGCTAATTTTACCATGAGAAGTTTATTTCAACTTCTATCAAAAACAGTTTAAAAGAAATTGTATCCATTTATTAAGCAGCAAAAATAAACAAACCACATATTTTCACCATATTTATACTACTTCCCAAACACCATAGGTATAATCACTGTGACAATGCTCAGGAGCAAGTGGACAAGGTTATTTGCTATCTTGAATCCCCTATAGGGTTATAAATAATGTAAAAGCACACACTGGCAATGAACTCTCTTGAAGCACCAACTGCAGTGATATTGTTCAATAAAAACCCAAAGCTTAGGGAAAGCTTCCTCCATTTAACAAAATGGCTGAGTTTCCCAAAGTTCTCACTATCCATGCTGTGGTCGGGCACCCTCCTGCATTGACCTGCTGTGGCACTTGATGAAGTTTGGATGTAACTGCTCCCTCAACAATTATGACTAGTTATTGTTGCAAATTAAATCCTTTTTCAAACATATCCTGTTTCAATTGTCCCTGTTCCACTTCATTTATTCAACAATGAATCAAATAACTGACAATCCTTAGCTCAAAGATCTTGGCTGGGAAATTTTAGGCATTACACTGATTATAGAGAAAAATGGATTTGCACACTCCATTTTATTTTAGGCTTGAATTTAGTCCACTCTGGTAGGAGAAAAACACTCTTTTTCTTTGACTTATCCATACTTAGAACCTCTACCTTGTTCTTAGTTGTCCCCAAAGCAATGTCTAATTCCTAACCTCATTCAAGAGGCTACAGACTGGCAGGGATTGGACATGTCATACAGATGCTGTAGGGCAGAAGTGTCCACATGTTTGTCTTCACAGGCCACATTGCATATGTAAGGTTTTGAAGACCACCCATAAAGTTTCCCCGTTGCCATTAATTTCATACATCTTAAGTTACAGACACCTCGATGATCTGATTCATGATTTAGCTACAGGTGAGGCTACAGTAACATTTCAACAACTGAGGCAACAGTAATATTTCTTCATTATGCAGCACTGAAACATCAGTCGCGATGTGGTGTTCAAATCTCTAGAATGGGGCTCAAACCTTCTGTCTCAAGGTGGGGGGGGAATCCGTGGCTACAATCCTTAATACACAGTGACAGAGATTTTGGGTAACTGCTGTTTGCGACTGGTGTAAGAAAATTGAGAACCCATGTTTATTGTTCCTAACTCATTTCAAACATTAGAAAACACATCACTTCAGCTTCAGGAATCAGGTCACACTAATGGATCTATTTTTAAACATTAAGGAGAAATAAGGTGTGGAATTTTAATGCCTGCAGTGATGGAAGGATGAGCAAAAGATGCCCAGATACTCACAAGCTTTGAATCACCTATCTGAATGTCTTCTTCTCTGGCTCAGTCTCCATTTTGGGCTGACGGGAGGTTATTTTACAAAGGCAAGCCACTTCGGTTGTTGCAATTTATTCACAGTACACCCAATTTGCTGCTAGAGATTACAGTTTCTTTTTTTATCGTGCACAGCGATTAAGGGGAATCCTCACTGACTGGGGTGGACCTGAATCCAGATCCCAGGCTGAAACATTGTTCTAAATAAGTACCAGTTACTCATGTTGGGCCCGCCCAACTTGCAAAGTTTTCTTTCACTGCTGCTGAAATAAAGCACATGAAATATACGAGCTCCATATGGAAAGTATGACCCTTGCCTGCGGCTTAGCAGGTAACCACTTTATTCTAATGTGGAAGGAGGATACAGCTGTGTTGAATTAGCTGATTTCCTCCAGGGTAACAATAGGGTTCTGGGCTATCAAAGCAGAAATAGCATTAATTGAATGGCGACCTGCTTCCAACTCCGTAACATTGTCTGCCTCTACTTGTATCTCAGCCCATCTGTTGCTGAAATCTTTTATCCATGTATTTGTCATTTCTGAACTTGACTGTTCGAGCATTCTCTTGGCTGGTCTTTCATTCTCATTTTTGAGAGCAATCACTGAAACAACTATCTGATGACATCAACAAGTTCCATCCCACCATCAGACTCACCATGGACTACTCTCCGGAATCGGTTGCATTCTTGGACACACGCGTCTCCATTAAGGACGGTCACCTCAGCACCTCACTGTACCGCAAGCCCACGGATAACCTCATGATGCTCCACTTCTCCAGCTCCCACCCTAAACACGTAAAAGAAGCCATCCCCTACGGACAAGCCCTCCGAAATCACAGGATCTGCTCGGATGAGGAGGATCGCAACAGACACCTCCAGACGCTGAAAGATGCCCTCATAAGAACAGGATATGGCGCTCATCGATCAACAGTTCCGACGCGCCACAGCGAAAACCGCACCGACCTCCTCAGAAGACAAACACGGGACACGGTGGAGAGTACCCTTCGTCGTCCAGTACTTCCCCGGAGCGGAGAAGCTACGGCATCTCCTCCGGAGCCTTCAACATGTCATTGATGAAGACGAACATCTCGCCAAGGCCATCCCCACACCCCCACTTCTTGCCTTCAAACAACCACGCAACTTCAAACAGACCATTGTCCGCAGCAAACTACCCAGCCTTCAGGAGAACAGTGACCACGACACCACACAACCCTGCCACAGCAACCTCTGCAAGACGTGCCGGATCATCGACACGGATGCCATCATCTCATGTGAGAACACCATCTACCAGGTACACGGTACCTACTCTTGCAACTCGGCCAACGTTGTCTACCTGATACGCTGCAAGAAAGGATGTCCCGAGGCATGGTACATTGGGGAAACCATGCAGACGCTACGGCAACGGATGAATGAACACCGCTCGACAATCACCAGGCAAGACTGTTCTCTTCCTGTGGGGGAGTACTTCAGCAGTCACGGGCATTCAGCCTTGGATCTTCAGGTAAGCGTTCTCCAAGGCGGCCTTCACGACACACGACAGCGCAGAGTCGCTGAGCAGAAACTGATAGCCAAGTTCCGCACACATGAGGACGGCCTAAACCGGGATGTTGGATTTATGTCACATTATCAGTAACCCCCACAGCTTGCCTCCTGGACTTGCAGAATTTCACTAGCTGTTCTGTCTGGAGACAATACACATCTCTTTAACCTGTGTTGAATGCTCCCTCCACCCACATTGTCTGTACATTTAAGACCTGGCTGGCTGTAGAGATTTGCATTCTAATCAGTATTCTGTAATTTGATTTCTGTGTCTGTTTGCACTGTTTGAGAACAGATATCCACTCCATCTGACGAAGGAGCTGTGCTCCGAAAGCTTATGGTATTTGCTACCAAATAAACCTGTTGGACTTTAACCTGGTGTTGTGAGACTTCTTACTTTCATTCTCCCACAAACTTCAGCTCATCTAACACATTGTTGTCTGCATCCCAACTTCTCACTGGCCTACATTAGTGCTTAGACCCAACAATTCAATATAAAATTCTTATCTTCATGCTTGAAACCATCTTTGATTTTGCTCTTTACCATCCATTACCACCTCAAGCTAAGAGCTTGACCTTCCACTGTCTGTTGCTTTTACCCTCCCTTCACCCAATCACTGGCAGCCACTTCTTCAGTCACTCACCTCTCCAGCCTCAAAACCTTCCTTAAAGCTCACTTCTATGACCAATCTTTCAGTCACATCTCCTAACCTCCCCTTTGACACTCATATTTTGCTTAAATCTCTAAGCAGCACTTTGGTGAGGGTAGGATTGGACTTGGTTGTGATGCCACTGGAGTCAAATGGCCAGTCAACCCTCACTGTCAAGCAGCTGGGTGAGTTATTGAAGAGGTTGGGTGACTCGTGTCTACAGAAGTATATCTCAATGAGGAGTCAATGCTTTTGAAAAGAACAAACAAGAGTAGAAAATGGATGATAGAAGAAAGGAATAAAAAATACATGACTGTCATTTTGGGCTGTAATTGGTAAATGATTGCCTTAGGTTTACAATGCTGATACTGTGCATGACAAACACACACTATGCAGCACTCTGGACAACTGTTTATTTGTTTTGGAACTTCAGTCAATACATACATACATTAGAAGGGCATTATTGGCAATTCCAATCAACGGGTGATGTGGTTAGCTACAAGCCAAGTGTGTGACTAGCTTACTGAGGATTGTGTGCAAGAGAAATCTGTCTCTCCGAAAAATATATTGAACCCTGTTTTTACAAGATCCTCTGTAGGTGGGAAAACAAAGATGCAATACATCTTAGTCATCACTAACCTTGTACAGTGTAAGCCATTTATAACAGACTAATCTGTACAGCACTACTTTGCCTACTGTATAGGGATGGTTGATGTGTCAGTAGGAGCATTACTGTATGCCAAATGCACACAGGGAGGTCAGGGGAAGCTCACATTCAGGACATGTAGAGAAATTGCCATATGTACTATAGCTGCTGTTTATTCTATCTATTCAGTGTATGAACAAAAAGAACACATTTATGCAGCACTTTTAACATCACAAGGTGCTTCACTGAGGCAATATGAAACAAAATATGACATCGACCCCCATGGAGCAGATGACCAAAAGCTTGATTAAAGAGGTAAATTTTAAGGTGTGGCTCGAAGGAACAAAGTGAGGCAGAGAGGCAGGTAGCAGAGGTTTGTTCCAAAGCACAGCCAATGTGCTCAAGAGACTGGAATTAGAGCAAGGCAGATATTGGAAGGCGGGAAGAGACTGCAGAGATGGGAAGGGCTAGGTCATGGAGGGATCTGAAAACAGGGATGAGAATTTTAAAATTGAGGCCTTGTTTAACTGTGAACCATTGTAGGTCAGTAAGAACAGGACTTGGGCAGCAGAAGTTTGGGTGACCCGAAATTTACAGAGGGTAGAATGTGGGAGGCCAGGACTACTTCAGAATAGTCAAGTCTGGAAGTAAGAACGGCATAGATGAGTGTTTCAGCAGAAGATCAGCTGAGGCATGGGCAAAATTGGGCAAAGTTAGAGTTGGAAATAGGCAGTCTAACTAATGGCATGGTTTGTTCAATTGAAAACTTATTGGGTGGGGTCAAATATGACACAGAGGTTGCAAACAGATTGTACGGTTTTCAAAGAGAGGGTGGTGCCAGTAGTGAGGAAGAAAAGTTTGTGGGGGCGACCAAAGATAATGGCTTCAATCTTTTCAATATTTAACTGGAAGAAATTGCTGCTCAAAGGATGTTGATCAAGATGTCTATGATCAACCAAGTGATGTCGCACCCAACTGTATGACAATGGAGAGGCTCTGAAGGAGAATGGTGTGATCGATGGTATCAATACTATCGCCAGGTTGAGAAGGGATAGTTTGCCTTCGTCACAGTCACACAGCATGTAATTTGTGGCTTTGATAAGAGCAGTGTGTGTCGTGTGGCAGGGGTGGAAACCTTACTGGAGAAATTTAAACATGGAACTCTAGGGAGAATGGGCACGAATTTGGGAGAAGACAACACTTTCAAGGACTTTGGAGAGGAAAGGGAAGTTCGAGATGGAGTGATCGCTTTTAAGGATGGTGCGGGATCAAAGGAGATGTCAGATGATAGAGCTCATATGAGCTGACACTGGAATACTCTCCCCTAAAGCCCTTTCTTAGCAGCACTGTAGGTGTACCAACACCACATGGACTGCAGCACTTCAGGAAGGCAGCTCATCACCACCTTTCTGAGGACTGGGTTGGGCAGTAAATGCTGGCTTAGCCAGTGACACCCAAGTCTTGTAAACGAATAAAAAATAAATTGCCAATTGAAAATTTCAAAATTAAGCTTGGCAAATTGTTAGTTAGGGGTATTAAAGGTTATGGATTTAAGGCAATGGATGGAATTAGAATACAGATCAGCCATCATTTCACTGAATGGTAGAACAAGCTCCAAAGTCTGAATGGACTTCTCTTGCTCCTATCTTCCTCCCTAACTGTTCAAATAAGATACATCCATGGTAAAAGTTCACTATATTTAATAAACATTAAGCATTTTTATTTCAGCACTTCCTACTAAACACACCTTTGGTAAAATGCAGGATCCTAAAAGGTACTATTAAAAAAAATTATTGATGTATCAAACTCTCAATTGTCACAGCCTGCTTACTAAGATAACAAAGAAAAATCACATACAGGTTCCTCCGATGATTTAGCTGGATAAAGCAGTGATTAGCAAAGGCACATCGTTCAGGAAAACTAACCTCTGTAAGATCTAATAAAAAGGGAAAAATCGTTATTCTTGGAACATATTTAGACTGTTTTTCCAACCATGCTCATTGAGCAATGCCAATCACCAAGTGCTGCAAAGTGATCCATTGTTTTTCTTATTCCCAAATAAAGCTCTTCCACTGCACTCCACTGGCTGCCTTCTGCATTGAGATGATCAAGATGATCTTTTACTCAAATGACTTAAATTCAAAGGGAAGCAAAAATTTGGAATTGATGAATTGTGCAACATGAGTGATGCTGTTTGGGAATAGAGGTTCTACTTTGTTTACCCCAGTCCAACGCCAGCGTCTCCACATTGGGAATAGAGGTGACAGGGCCCTCTGCAACAGAATGCCTTCAGCTGCTGCCTGTATAGTGAATTAAGTGCACGCTTAAATACCATCTACTAGATGCACTGTAGCAACTCACAAAGGCTTCTTTGACAAGACCTTCCAAACCCACAACTTCTACCACTTAGAAGGGCAAGACAAGGAGGTGCATGGGAATGCCACCATCCTAATTCCTCTATCAAAACCACTCACCATCCTGAATTTGAACTATATCGTCTTCCCTTTGCTGTTGTTGAGTCAAAATTCTGGTACCTCCTTCCCATCAGTGTTGTGGGTGTACCAAACGAGATGGACTGCAGAGGTTCAAGAAGGTGGCTCACCTCCACCTTTGCAACAGCAATTAGACCTGGGCAATAAACGCTAGCCTAGTCAGCAATACCCACATCTGTGAGCAAATGAAAAAAGCACTTGTGCAAGATCCTTGTGGCAACTCTTAAGTGATCCAAAGATGGCAGACAGGACAAATGGACATTTTCAAGTGACGGTTTCTCACTGAGCGTAGTGAGTTCATCATGCTTACTGTGGAACTGCTGCTAAGTGGGTGAAAAGCATGGGACAAATTTGTCAGCATTATCTTGGGTGCAGCATAATAGAAAAAGCAACTGATCACTGGACTACATGGAATTGCAATCTATAGCTTATAGCACAAAATGGACCATTTAACCTAACTGTTCCATATCAGTATTCACACTCTGCACAAGCTTCCTCTCACTCTATTTCTTTAACTCTATCAGCATAAAGTTCTGTTTCTTTTTCCTTCACATATTTTTCTAGTTTTCAATCAAGTGCATCTATGCCATCCACTTCAATGACTCGTGTCAACAAGTTCCATGTTCACACCACCAAGTACTGTCTGAATTTCCAATTGGGTTTCTTAGTGACTCCCTTACATTGATGGCGCCCAATTCTGAACTCCCCCCACAAGTGGAAAATAATGTCTCTTCATAATCCTAATGATTATTTATCAGGTCACTTCTCAGTTTCTCTTTTCCAGAAAAAAAAGCCTTAGCATCTTTCCTGATAACCTCCTGCATGAAGTTGGATTAGGGGCAATTGGATAAAATAGCAAAGAAAAAACAAACATTTTCTGCCTGTTGGCATTTTCATTCCTGCTTTTATTTTTCCCTTTTACATATGCGTGAAGCAGGCATGTGGCGAGGATGCAGATTCAAGTTTATAGAGCGCCCAGGGCTCTGCAATTTACATTTAATCACATCTCTTCAGAACGCTGCAGCCTGAGCCACTGCAGTGTCTTCAATTGTCATGGATACCTCAGTATCATAACATTGACTTGATGCATACAGAATTTCATTTCGAAAAGGGGCACTGAACAGAGATCAATGGGACTGGGTGGGAAGTCTACAAATTTGAATATAGAAGATGCTTTAATACTCATGATGCTTTATCTAACCTTCTGGAAGACCTGCATCTGCGAACAAAATCCAAGGTTACACCATTTAATCTGTGTCTCTCACATCTAGTGGCAAAATCATATCTCCATGAAACGCAACAAGTTTGCCATTGGCATAACAGCTATGTTCACTCTAAATGAGCCCCTCTGAATCAAACTAAGATCAGTACTAGGAGCTGGTATGAAAGTGGCTTTGAAGTACTTGATTCTCCCACATGAGACGTTACCAACAGTACGAGAGCGTTTTGTGTAAATAACTTGGGGTTTATTTTCCTTCCTTAACGTTGTGTCCCACAACTAGGAGGCATTCCATTGATGTTACCACTCATTGTGGATAACTCCATGACTGATGCCCAAGATGGGGAGATCTGGTAATACATATGATCTGTTGCCCACTGGTATGTAGATATATTTTACAGTTGGGGCTGTAAAGCAATGCGACTTCTTCCTTACGTGAAAAATGCTACACTTGTGGAAGTTACTTGCTGTTCTAAATTATAGGGAAGAAATTGTAACTGTACCTCACCTGGTCTTCCCATCCCCCTACAATCTGCAGACTTGCCTTCTGCCTTGTCATTTAGCATCATACTGAACCTTGGTGATGTCCTATTCTGTGACATTGGCCACCAATTGAGCCATCGGCGGAGCTTCCCCCCAACAAATAGTTTAATCTGATGAAACAGGTCACAAAAAAATATGCAACCCATCGAAGCACTAACATCCAATGGCTGAACAAGCAATTATGATACTATTTATGAGAAGGACTTTGCTGTTTTCTAAAATGGAGGAAGGGCATGTGCATTAATGGTTTAGCCTGTTCTCCAAGTTGAGAGAAGGTAGATTTAAAACTGAGATGAGGAGAAACCACTTCTCGCAGAGGGTGGTGAATCTGTGGAACTCTCTGCCCCATAGCACAGTAGAGTCTGAATTGCTGAATGGTTTCAAGAAGGAGATAGACATATTTCTAATAAAAAAGGGATAAGGGAATATGGGGAAACAGGTGGGGAAGTGGATTTGAGACCATGGAGAGATCAGCCATGATCTGATTGAATGACAGAGCAGGCTCGAAGGGCTGAATTTGCCTATTTCTGCACCTACTTCCTATGTTCCGGTCGCTTAGCAAGCCGAGCATTTGGTAAGACAGTGAACAAAGTCTATTGTTGATTTGATTGCTGGGATACGAGCGAAAGAATCTAAGATTTGCTGTTAATTCCTAAATAGATGGTGTATTAAATAGAAACACTGCTTAACTCATAAAAACATAAGAATTAAGAGCAGGAGTACTTCATTTGGCCCCTTGAGCCTGCTTCACCATTCAATAGGATCACTGCTGACCTGATCACTCACTAATTGCCAACTGATAATCTAGAGCACGCAATGGGGGTCATGTTTCATATCACCTTCCACATAGTTATAGTTTCCAAACTGGAACTGAAGGATGATGCCATTTTAAAGATAGGTGGAAGAGATTGTTCCCCTGAGGATGAGATGCAATTGATGGGAGGGATGGGAATGGCAAGGCAGGATGCTGTGGAATGCGAGGGATGGAATGACATAGGATGGGGATGGCATGAGATGATGGAATTAGGTAAGTGTGGCAAAATGACAATTATTTGATGTAACTTATTCTTTGAAAGATTTTCCTTGTGTTAAAAATGAAGATTTATTAGATTTGAACAAAAAAGCTTTAGAGAAACTGTCAGAAGAATCAAAAGAATACATCAATGATGATTCCATAGATGAAGATGATGACAGCAATCTAAACTCTCTCGAGTTTCTGCAGTTTTACTGCAATGGGCATGTCACCACACAAACCTAGACTGTTTGGATGTGTAGAAAGCTAACAGGATATTCCTCTTGGTAAAAGAAAACAGAATAAATGTTAAAAAAGGGAAAAAATGTCCAACTGGGAAATCAGCACGATAAAAGTATAAATTTCCTGGACAACCAGGCCATGGGGGTCTTGGCCACTGGCTAGAGAGAGCCCATGTTGTTTCTTTCTGGGAAGGCCCGCCACATCCTTTTGCACTCGAGCACTTGACAGGGCAGCAGTGGGAATTTCTCTTGGATCGGGGGCCCCAGGTTCAGAAGTTCTGCTTGGTGAGAGCTGCCAGTCAATCAGAGGCCGACAGTTCTACTGAACTGCAGTACGGCACGGTAGCACAGTGGTTAGCACTGCTGCTTCACAGCTCCAGAGACCTGGGTTCGATTCCCGGCTTGGGTCACTGTCTGTGCAGAGTCTGCACGTTCTCCTCGTGTCTGCGTGGGTTTCCTCCGGGTGCTCCGGTTTCCTCCTACAGTCCAAAGATGTGCGGGTTAGGTTAATTGGCCATGCTAAATTGCCCCTTAGTGTTCCGGGATGTGTAGGTTAAAGGGATTAGCGGGTAAATATGTAGGGATATGGGGATAGGGCCTGGGTGGGATCGTGGTCGGTGCAGACTCGATGGGCCGAATGGCCTCTTTCTGCACTGCAGGGTTTCTATGATTTCTACTGAGGAGGTGGTGTCTGCTGTGAGTACTACATCTATACAAGGCCCAGGATCGTCACTGGATCCCAGGCCACAGGCGAGTGATGGCAGGATGAGGGCCGTTGCAAGGGCAGGGGCTGTGGGTTCTCATCTTCCTGATACCAGATTCCTTGATGAGACATTAAGTGCATTTGAATGTGCCACCCCACCCTTGGAAGTCTGCACGCAATCATGCAAAGGTTTGCTTGTTGTACTCGCTGCCTGGCGAGCCCCCCCCACATGCCGCTGGGTTAATAGCAGCAGTGGTGGGATGAAACTTTTAGGTAGGTACTAGTTGCTACTAAGGGTTTCAATTGACTGCCGAGTGGGAAGGCCACTACTGCTTAAATAAAGTTAGTTTTTTAAAAAAGGGGAAAAGAAAATTAAACCGGAAAACCTTCACTATAAAAGTATACATTTCCAAAATAACCAGCACAGAAACCATGCAGGTGCCAACCATACCCAAGTTGTAACAGACGCACAACGCCCTCCCATCTGATTTGGCCACCAAACCTGTTACACACAGGAGGGCGCAAGAGTCTGTCCGCTATGTCAAACTGCACTCCAGGTACAGATCCTGAATGTGAACAGAAGAGCAAAGCTATGCTAATTAATTCACTAATTAGATGAAGCAAAGGTTCGATGCATCAACTTCTGACTTGAGTACATCTGGGCTCACCACAGTAAGTGGGTCAGGCTATGTCATTCAGCTCCTATCCTGAAGGAGATTGCTGAGAGCGTTGCAATGGCACACATTTATTTTTGGTCCACTGTTTATTACCTGGCCAACAGGCAAATATTTATGCTTCAGGAAAAATAATGGAACAAAGAATTAAAAGAAACTTTAAACCTCATTCTTAATGCACGCACTTAAAACAATGTTGGCAGTTTATTCGACTGAGTTGATGTCAGAGCTCAGTCAAATCCTATCCATACATGGGCTGTTAATAACAAGCGTTACAAACAATAACAGCAGTAGAAACTATGGTTGACTTTGTCTCCTTAACCCCAGATGTTACAGCACTCTTACTGAAATCCGCTAACAAGACAGACTGGGCATTGCAACAAGTCTGTATGACACTGAGTTAGGAACTAACTTAACCACTGAAGAAGTCCAGCAACTAGTTTCTCTTTGCACTATCACCATTCTTTTAAAACTGGATGAAAAAGCTACTAAAGTTACAGAAGGGACGATAGGTTTTACGAATAGGGTGCATGGACAAAAAGCTAATACTACATTTAGGAAAATCAATAGTTAGGCTGTAGTTAGATTATCATCTACAGTTCTAAGCACCTTATAAATGTCTGAAAATACCAGGAAAAAACTGTACTATCTAACTTGTCTTACGCAGTCACAATACAGACACTTCCCATCCCATCCTGAGCCATGTAACTCAGAACAAATGGGAGGATGGGGTGATTGGAAGCATGGAAAATTGCTTTCCTGCCCGCTTAGCGGATCAAAACTATTCCAGAAAATTACTTTCGTTCTCTTTTATATTACAGGATATCCATATTGTTATGAGGTGCTCTCCATCCAAGCCAGAAATAAATCCAACTCTTGCTTGAGGGAATACAGTGAATCAGTGTTCACTGTATGAGCTGGCAACCTGTCCCATTGGTTTCCTATTCTCTTGGAAAAGAAGAATCGTTTAACATCCAACTTAATTCCATTCTTCCATAGTTTATAAGCATAATCCCTGTCCTCCCTAACTTCCCAGTAGCAATCATTGGACTACATAAACTTCTTTGATAACGCAGGTCCATCATTCTATCCTTTGAAGCTTCTCTCATATCTTATTTTATCCATGCTATCATTTAGTGAGTCTCTTCTATATCTGCACCATGGTCTTGTCATTCTTTCTGTGAGCTCCCAAATTTAATTGTATTCTAAATATAGCTAAAATAACATGAGCACCAAGATTCACAAAAATTAAACTCTGATGTTGATTTGATAAAGTGTCTCGAGTGAACAAATGCACAAAAATAGTCTTTTGAAACAAATTAAAAACAGGAATTTGGCAATATACTATGGTTTCTTCTACCTAGATAATACAAATCTGAAGCAATTTAATCTTAAGTATTATAAATATAACAATTTCACAAAACCCCTACTGTTATAGAAAAATCTTATCACATTAAATATTTAGTAGCATCTTGTTGTGATTTACCTCCTGCAGTCTGAGACTTTTAAATAGCTAAAAATAGACAAAGTGTTACTGAAATCACCATATTTGCAAGATAGCTGGTGTTTGTCAACTGAACCACGCAAGCGTGAGGTTCATACCCTTGTCTCCCAGTTAGCTGAACATTGCTGGAGCAATGACGGGATAGCTACAATTGGTCAGAAAAAATTGCTATGCTTTCTGCTCTTGGAGGTGCATGCATGTGAAAGGGAACAAACACTTGCACTTAATACTGTCAAACTGGTGCTCATCTCAGCTTCAGCTCCGATCTGAATATTGTACATCCTGTGAACTCAGTCCTGTCTGCTTCCAAACAGTTTATATGGCTCCCAACCCTCAATGACAGCTGAAGCTAATCAGATTCGCCTTCTGGAGGACAGAACACAGTAGTCCAGCCAGAGACTGGGGAAAAAAAGAGGACAGTGCAGTGAATGGATTTACTATTCACACGTCTGAAAATAAACTGGAGAGTCACCCTCACATCAATGACAGCTTTATCCCGTCTGTGATTAATGAATAATAGTAGCAACTCCCCCACCCCCCCACCACCGCCACAAAACTGGAATAAATTACACTATTAAGAATTAATGGAAGATTTGATTGCAGTGGGCTATCGATTGGTCATGGGCTTTCAGCACGACTAGTGAATTGGACTGGGATTTCAGCAATTGCCAATTCCATTCAATTTTTTTGAAAATCTAGTGCAGCTTGCAGTCAATCTGAAAGCTGGCTTAAAAATTACCTGCACTCTCTGCGGCTCACAGTAGGTTAACTTGGGTACAGTCCTCATTACATGGCTGGTCAAGTTATTGAACTGCACTGGAGTCGTATCAGAAACTCACAGCAAAAACACTGAAATATCCCTGGACAGAAAGACTGTTTTGTATGGGGAGCTTCTGCTGCTATGGCTCCCTTTCCATACTGTCAGAACATGATTTATTAACAGACTCTCTTTCAGCCTGAAAAAAATATGCAATCTAGTGACCACAGGCCCCCCATAGATATTGGATGTGGTCACGGAGTTCTTCTTGGACCAGAGGGATTGAACACAACATTACACTATTATAATCCACGATGGGTTGAAGGAGGAGGAAGGAGAAGGGAAAGACCAGCCTGAAAGGTTTTTAAAGCCTTTCAAGGTCAGCTCAACTTTAAAGTGAAAATAGAACCATAGAATCCCTACAGTGCCGACAGAGGCCATTTGGCCCAACGAGTTTACATCGACCCTCTGAAAGAGCATCCCACCTATTCCCTCTGCCCTATCCCCATAACCCACACATTTACCGTGGCCAATCCACCTATCCTGCACATCTTTGGCTTGTGGGAAGAAATGTATGAAGACACAGGGAGAACGTGCAAACTCCATACTGACAGTCACCCAAGGCCAGAATTGAACCCGGGTCCCTGGCGCTGTGAGGCAGCAGCGCTAAACACCCTGTGACCGTACTGCCCTTAATCAAAAACTGTTGTTAGATTGCAACCCAGGTTTTGGAAGACCAAGCCAACTGTATTGCTGCTTTCACCTTCATCAGCATATGGTTCAGGAAGTTTCCTGTACGTAAAGCTTATTAATTTGCGTATACAGATATTGACAGCGACAGTTGCCTAGTTGGGGAGGGCAGGAGGGCATGACAGCGGAGTCCAGCCTGCCTGTTTTTTCCTTCTTGCTGGTCCAGATGACTATTGTAGCACCCTAAATCCCTGTCCTGGTTGAGGCTAGCTAACTGTACAGGATTGAACCCAGGACCATCCTTCTGTGGCTCACTAACAAATTTATCAGGGAGCTTCAAAAATTCATGACTCGGCCATTTTTAATACAAGTTGAAGAATCTCGTCTAATTCAGCTGAAATAAGTTATTTGCTTGTTAAGTATGCATCGCAACAAATGCCACAGCAGTCCCTGCTCCTGTCAAACAGATAACTCATTGCTCAGCCACACCAGTATTGATTTCTCAATCAATGTGACTAAAACAGAGAATCTGGTCATTGTCATATTGCTGTCTGAGAGCTTTCTGTGAACAAATTGGTTGCTAAGCTTCCTACATTACAACTGTCACTATAGCATAAAAAGGTATTGAAGTGCCTGTAAAGCATTTTGGGATGTCCCCCAATGTTTGAAAGGTGCTATACCGATGAAAGTCTTTCTTTATGCTGATGTCTTGGGTCCTTGAATTACTGCCTTAGCAGTAAATTAACACTCTGAAATGCCTGATTGTATAGTTTTCTGATAACCACCACTACTCCTGTGTAGATTTGCCACTTCTGCAGTTTTGGACTGCAATTTCAACATTGTAAGATGAAGGTCAAGGCGGGGTTAATAGTTCACACCACAGTGTTCTGTGGTGTGTAGACATTCATTATGAACCATTTCCATAATTTACATCAACATCAGGATCCAAGCTTCGATCCCGATCTCTATTCCAATACTAAACTTGGGAAAAGGCGTCAGCTTTTGTGCCTCAATTAACTTCTCCAGCTAAATGATTATGAGCTCGGAATAAGGAAATTCAAGGGAATGTTTGCATTCAAGGTGGCAATGGAACTGTGTAAAAGGTTGTTAGAAATATTACTTAAGATGATTCAAATGGAGTCTAGAGAAAATCATGTGTGATTCTGGAGACAGAAGTAATTGCGGGACATGGTCAAAAGGTAGAATTGGCTTCTGGAAATGACGTGGGCTTTTGGGGGCATTATATATGACACGATTTTCAGCTGGCAAAGGGCAGCCTTCTTTGTACATAGAAAATGTGCTTATGTTGAGGATGGAAGCCTAATTACCTTTGAGGAATGTGAAAAAGAAGTTGCTAATTTCTAACAAAAAAGGATTAAAGAAAGAACTCCATAGACACTGCACTGGTTTTCCGTCACAACACAATTATTCTGACTGTGGTTGGATGAGCAATTAAGCTGAAGACCTATAAAAATACCAGAGTACTCAGGGGCAAATCAACATGTCCCCACAGAGCCTTGTCAGAGCTGAACCAGATATTTGGATGCTAGCCACGATATTGTCTAATTCCTTTAACTTTTTATTACATTTGGTCCTAATGAACTAACGCTGGAAAGTTGTAAGTAAATGTGCCCTGCTGAAGACACCACTATCTTCAGATGTCAAATGCTGGTAATTAGAGGCTTTCAATTATTGACATTCTAAGAAGGCAAAGCACGTGCGTAACATTCTGAGAGATATTCAGAAACGGAGCTGGGAAACATTCAAGATGAACTTGCACAGGATATCTACTCCAGCTGTTAAACCTCTTCAAATGCAAGCCCAATAAGTGCTGACAGGATTTTTGAACTTTGGAATAAGGAAGTGGCTGAAGGGAGAAAGAAAATTTACAGGAAAGAATGCCAAGCAACATTCAAATCAAAACTAATCACTATCCTGTCTTACCTAACAAGACACATGAGCATTTTTCAATAGAAGCTACTGTATAGGGAATGGCAGGTTGCAACGCCCCAATAGTGGCTCTAGTCCAGCGTACCTTGTCTGCCATTTATTTACTGATTTGCAAAATTCACCTTTTTAAGATAAGCTTTGCCATTGTGAAGAATTCACAATTTGATTTTGTATTCAATGCTAATACAAACTTAATTTAGGTCAGATATAACATGAGTTAGAAACAGAATAAAGTTCAAAATCTGTTTCATCAATGCCCCTCCCTTAGGTACTGCATTCGTTAAATTCCATGTAAAATCCCACGGCACAGATCCTGGTCATGAGCTCAGGGACAGTACAGTTTGGATGCACAATACTGCTTTTTATGCAGTGCATCAACAAGGGTATAAACACTATTCACCCAATCATCAGTAACTGGCAGAAAATATAACCTTATCAAATCTACAAAGCTCTCACGACAATACTTTGAAATTTTCCATTTCCTATACCAGCTGTCTCAATGGGCTCTCGGAAAAAGGTTTCCAAATTTGGGCAGAACTATGGACAATTTGCAATACAGATTCACAGCCACTGAGATAGGCTGGAACGCTACCAAAATAATTTCACTTGAGAATCTCGCAGAAGAGCCAAACAGCATTCAAATCTAGGTTAGAGAGATGAAATGACATTCCTGTACCATCTAGCCTTTTGCATATCTTTCGAGACTTCTCAGCTAATCATCCAGATTTCTTCACATCTTGTATTACCTGCTATTCAGAACACCTAGTGAAGGTACTGAGCTTCCTACTGATTTTTCATTACTGGCAATTACACGTTCCCAATTTCAGACCCCATTATTTTTCTTACCTCCTTCAGAAAACAAACACTATCTCATCCAAAAATTGTCATGACAGATAGTATGATATGAACTTCACAGATCTAATACTGCCAGATCTAAAATGCTGCCTCTACGATAGCAGTTCGCTCATGGCAACTATCTTAGGCTGAGCCAGATTGTTTTGCAAACTCGCCATCTTATCCAACCCGAGCTGATTCTTTCATCCCATTATCTCATCCATCATGAAAACTTCCTACTTCCCAGAAAAACATTCTTCCTGCCCTCTTTTCGGGACTAGACATAATCATTTATGTAGTCTGGTCATAAGATGAAATCCTCTCTTATGTTCCACTCACATGATACAGCTCAGAATGTTCTTAAATCCTCGAGGATTTTTTTCTCCTTTTTTTTGTCATTTACATAACAATATATTACTGCAACAGGAAACAAAATGCTGGTCATCAATAAACTCCACATTCCTGGCTGTAACGAGATAAACATTACAGTAATACACAATACATCACAAAGCGTTGCAAGTCGGTGAAGAGCTTCTCCTTGTTGCAGTGGGCTCATCTCTCTTATGGACAATCACTACACTGCTGCTGAGCCACAGTGTTTTCTGCACCTCATTTGGAGTCACTTGGTAAATTCTGCCAGTTTGACAACTAAAGTTAGGAACTCTGTCATGGAGATGAAATGGTAAATCTAAACTTAGAATTGTGAAAAATCTTAAAGCAAAGAAGTGCACCATTGCTATAAAAAAAGTGTTGCTTCTGCAGCTTGGACAGGCTTGATGAGTTCATAAACAACTCAAATACTTCCAAAACATCAAAACCATTACAGCATTCGCCTACACTCAGTTGACTCTATTCTTCTGTTGTACCTGTCTATATTGAAGGAAGTAAACATTGCAATACTTCGTATGTTTGTCTCTACTATATAGGGCCACTATGAATTTAGCTTAGTAAAGGGATTGTACATTAATTGTCATGGTTAGCTTCTGTCTCTTTCAGCCAAGGAGGTAACGTGGAAAGGTTACTGAAGAATACAGCTCTATCCCTGCCCCCCCCATCCCAGCTGTCGTGTACTGACCAGTTTCAACATCCTGCACATAGAAGTGGAGCTCATCTGTAATCTCAGTTACGAAGACAGGCTTATAGTTGGTTGTGCGCTCCTTCTCCTCTGCGACCTGCAGCACTGCTTCTTCTGCTGGCTGCTCCTCATAATTAGACCAGACCTGCAATAAAGTAACAGAGGTAGTGAGCAGCAACTCAGAACAACATGTGGGCAACTTACAGTAAATGAATCTTAGGGTGGATAAGCAAACGAGTGGCACAATGGTTAGTATTACTGCCTCACAGCGTCAGGGACCTGGGTTCAATTCCAGCCTTGGGTGACTGTCTGTATGGAGTTTGCACGTTCTCCCCGTGTCTCTGGTTTCTTCCCAGAGTCTAAAGATGTGCAGGTTAGGTGGACTGACCATTGTAAATTGCCCTTTAGTGTCGAGGAGCATGCCTAGGTTAGGTGGAATAGCCCTGGTAAATGCACTGGGTTATGGGGAGAGAGGTGGGGCTGGGTCAGATGTTTTTTTCGGAGAGTCGATGCAGACTCTATGGGATTCTATAAAAGGCAGGAGGAGGATCAGGCATGATCTTAAGGAATAGTGGAGCAAGCCTGAAGGGTCACATGGCTTACTCCTGCACCTAATTCTTATGCGTTTCAGTGGGTGCCTTCATCACACGGCCAATATTCCTGATTTCTTTGTTGTTGTCATTTGGGTCATTTACTTATGGAAACCCAGGTAAGATGGATATCAGCTCTCTGCACTGAAGAATTGCATGGTAATTCAGGGAAATTTTTTAATTGGGCATGATGGCACTACACCACCACCTTTTCCCTTTTCCCTATTTGTCCCGAATGCTCAATATCCTCAGATATTCAGTACCCAATCTTGGTCACCCTGCAGCCACGCCCCTGTAATGGCAACTATATCATACTCATTTACTTCAACTTGTGCCTTCAAATCGTCAACCTTTATACAAATACCATGTGTATTCAGATAAAGTGCCTTTAATTCTGCTTTATAAACTTCTCTCCATTTAATTCTCGATTCTGATTCTATTTGATGTTTCCCTGTGCTTTGTCTGTCTTACATTTTTGCTTTCCACTTTCCTATTTCCTTTTACCAGTTTTGCATCCCTCAAATCTGAGCTCCCTGAAGTTCCCATCCCTTTGCCCATCTAATTCAAATCCTCCCCAACCGCACTAGTGAATCCCCCTACAAGGATGTTCATCCCGGTCCTGCTAAGATGCAATCCATCCATCTTGGACAATATATCATTCTCTCAGGCTTGATTTAGTGCTAATGTAATAGAACAAAGCTTGAACCCTCATCATGTTGAAACAGACGTGAGAATGTTAACTACGGAGTCAAACTGCAATCTTACTTTCCAAAACCATGACTGTTATCATCCAGAAGAACAGGGCACAGAGAGAGAGACAAGGAGGGCATGATAGAAAGGGAGGGTTTGAGAGACACAGCAAGGGAGGAAGGAGTGACAGACTAGCGAGCGAGAGAGAGAGAAAAAAGGGGGGAGGGAGAGTGAGGGAAGAGGAAAGGCAGAAAGGATCAAGTGTAAGGGGAGAGAGGAAGAGAGAAAGAGGTGAGCGAGTGAGACACAGATTTGGAGGGTGAGTGAGAGACAGGGGACCACGTGAGAGTATGCAAGAGAGAGTGGACCACAAGAGGGGACCTTGAGAGTGAGATGAAGAGAGTGAGTAGACAGTGAGAGAGACAGAGGAGGAGGAGATATCTAGAAATTTATATAGCATCTCATCCTAGCCCTCAAGAGAGCCAAATACTTCTGATGAAATAAATTACAGTTTAAATTGCTGCTTTGTGTAGCTGAACACAGCAGGTATTTTGCATACTGCAATGTCCTGCAAATGCAAAATCTGTTTTTGTGATGAACTCCCAGCCCCTTTTTTGGATACTGCCATGGAAACTCTGTGAATAGTACCTCTAGTAGGGCAGCACACCCTTAGGGAACACACTTCAAAATTGCTTCATTGGTTATAATGCACCTTGCAACATCCTGAAGTCATGAAAGGTGCTAGTTAAATGCAAAAACATTTTTCTTTTGTTGCACTCGAGTCCCTGTTAGTTTACGTGCTGAAGCCCTGGAGTGGAGGAACCCCTGTTCTTAAATTGAGGATGATGTACAAGATGGGAGGAATAAGATTTTGAGAGATAATTAACTTGATGGAAATCTGACTGTCGATTGAAATCTGGCAAACGTACAGATTTGTGCAGAAATAACGCTATTAAAAATTTATATTTTTACAGCTGTACAATTCTAGTATTTCTGTGCCAAGAATTATATTAGATTTCAGGACCAATAATCTGCCAAGCAAGACTACAACACACACACACACACACATACACACCCAGTGAAGTATTACTTCTAAAATTGCCAAGTTTATGAATTTCAGCATGACTGACTAAGCAGATCACACCTGTGGTGCAGTAGGTCTTAATGTGACTTGCTTGGTAGCAAAATGATTTCCTAATTATTCGAACAATCCAAAAAGCATTTTCATTTAAAATGAACATTCATATCATCTGTCTGTACTTGGTTATTCAAGCAGAGTTTAGCAGCAACAATTCCACGATTGGTTTCAGTATCTCAGATTGCACATTGTGGAGGAAACAGGAGGCAGAGGTGAAGAAAATCATTCAGGATTCCTGGAATCTAAATTCTTGCTGGAAAGCGTGTGCACTGAGCAAAGAGGCGCAAGTGCGACTGGAAGATTAATCTGAAATACCCATGATGGACTGCTGACACACTGGGCTTGAATTTTAGCTCTGCCAGGGCTGGGTTCAGATATGGGTGCACAGAAAAAACAGTATTGCCAGCTACTGTATCAACTCCCCTGCTCCAGCCTGTCCCCAGGTAAGATCTGGAGAGACGGGATGGCGACTAGTTTTTAATAGCCAGTCGAAGAACAGAACGCCCCAGATTCTAGGAAGCGGCAAGACCACCTCCTCCACGTAGCAGGCCCACTTTTCTGGATGGCCTCATTGATTGTCTCAGCGACCCACCCCGCCTGCTGCTAGTGGTGGCCGGATTGCAAAAGCCATTTATAAATTAAACTTTAAAAAGTTTGGAGGGAGAGAACCGGCATTTTGAAGCATCCTCTCCCAAGTTACCTGCTGTCAGACTGCTGCTGCTTTCAACCTTGAAGGCCTCGGACTGGGCATTCAGTTTTAAGAGGCTGCACATTTAACTGGATGGCAAACCCTTACTCTCGTCATTAACTGGCCACGCTGGGGAAAATCACAAGTCACCATTTTCCATGTGGTGCGCGCCCATGCTCATCATTATCACCACACCCCCCCCCTCTCCCCCCAATGGAATCATACCCCTGAAGCAGTCAGAAGCCCTGCAGACAATAATGGCAGAGAAAATATGAAAAAGGCACCAAAATGCAACTTATACTTTGAGTGAAAGTTGTGTAATGTTTCTGCCAGCTTGTGATGTTTTTATCATCCAGGCTATGGCCACCAGAGGCAGAAGCCCTCAGTAGAGGGAGGTAGCTATGATTGGCCATATTAAGCGCCTGATGCCCACAAGTCTTTTCCACAAACTGATTTTGTACTAATAATTTTCAATTACTATTTTCAGGCTGGATGAAGGAACAGCTGCTTTAAATTTCAAAAGTGACAGCATACAGCTCCCCTTAGAGCCACAATTTCTGATCCACTTTAATACAATGTCCTTGTTAATAAGACCCTGAGGAAAAATGAGAACTATCCTCCATTTGAATAGTGTTCTTCATAAGAGTGGATACATTGCAAGAATTCCCACAGCTGGGTGCACAGCAAGAAGCTCCTTTCTGACATACACCCAACCCTGCAGGGCACATCAGCAGGGTTTCCCCAGAGAGATTTACAGCAAGACACTGTCCCTGGACAGCTCACCCCACTTCCCCTTGGTGTATACACAGCTATGTTTCCCCAGAGCTGAATATAAGTGAACTGTCATCTGCTGCTATCAAACTGGCCACGTGGTGCAAATAAAGCAAGGTCTCTCAAAGGTGAGCTCAGTGAATTTCCTCTTCATATATCAGTTATGTGGCTGTGAATTGCTGAAGTGAACTCCCCAGAGATGCCACACACTGCTGTTTCCTTTTCGGCTTCTTTTCAAATCTACTGCAATCTAATAAAAATGAAACTTGTGGGGCATGTTTATGGAACAATGCTTCCAGATATTATGGAAAGGTGACATCTTCAATTTTTAAACCCATTGACAAAGCTGGCCAACAAATCTGTCCTCAGGTTAAACCGGTTATCAGTTTTTGAGGTAGTGCAAGGAGGAAAGAGACACCATTCCCGTCCATCCTGCATGTGTGTTAAGTCTCTGACTGGGGAACTTGATGCGCCTGCTGGAGACAGGCCTCATTTCTAGCCTCTCACCTCACCCGCCACTGACCTCTTGGATCTGTGTCAAGCTGACCGTGAACAGGGGGGCAAAATAGATATCCTATCCCGAGGATAGAAAGCCTTTACGTTAAACTGGCAGGAGGCTTCAAACACGCAAAATTGGACTTATGTCACGCATACCAACAGCTGGAGGAGGACTCGAGGAAATCTGTCACCATCAACACTGGAGAGCTTATTCCAATATACAACAATCCCTTTGGCATTTCATCTGCGTTCGTTATCTTTCAGCACACCATGGAAGGCTTCTGCCAGGGATCCCAAGAGTTGTCGTGTATCTGGATGATGTCTTAATAACAGGGGCGTCACCCAAAGAGCAGAGGGCCAGTTCTCAAAAGACTCAAAGAAGCTGGTGTCCACTTGAAAAGGGAAATATGCACTTTTCAGGCCAATGAAGTCACGCATTTAGGATTCAGAATCAATGCAAGAGGTTTACACCTACTTGAAGAAAAGTTCAAGGCAATAAAAGAGCTGCTTGCACCAAAGAACGTAACAGAGTTGAAGTCGTTCTTAGGAATGGTCAAATATTATGGCTGTTTTTTTAACCAAACTTGTCTATTATTTTGGCACCCTTATACCGACTTCTAAAAAAGCATCAATGTTGGCAATGGGAAGATTCTCAAAACAAAGCCTTTGACCAAGCAAAACAGGCCACACAATCAACTACCTCACTGGTCCATTTCAACCCAGGCAAGCAGACAATAATGATGTGTGATGCATTATCTTATGGCACCATGGCCATACTTTTCCATAAGATAGACAATGGCAAGGAGCGGCCAGTTGTTTTTGCTTCCAGTCTGATGCTGAAAGGAAGTTGAGATTGCAGAGCCTTTGGCTTTGATCTTTGGGTTCTCACTGTCCACGGGGATGGTGCCAGAGGACTGGAGAGTGGCGAATGTTGTTCCTCTGTTTAAGAAAGGGAATAGAAATGACCCTGGTAATTATAGACCGGTTAGTCTTACTTTGGTGGTTGGTAAATTGATGGAAAAGGTCCTTAGGGATGGGATTTACGACCATTTAGAAAGATGCGGATTAATCCGGGATAGTCAGCACGGATTCGTGAAGGACAAGTCGTGCCTCACTAATTTGATTGAATTTTTTGAGGAGGTAACTAAGTGTGTTGATGAAGGTAGGGCAGTTAATGTCATATACATGGATTTTAGTAAGGCGTTTGATAAGGTCCCCCATGGTCGGCTTATGATGAAAGTAAGGAGGTGTGAGATAGAGGGAAAGTTGGCCGATTGGATAGGTAACTGGCTATCTGATCGAAGACAGAGGGTGGTGGTGGATGGAAAATTTTCGGACTGGAGGCAGGTTGCTAGCGGAATGCCACAGGGATCAGTGCTTGGTCCTCTGCTCTTTGTGATTTTTATGAATGACTTAGAGGAGGGGGCTGAAGGGTGGATCAGTAAATTTGCTGATGACACCAAGATTGGTGGAGTAGTGGATGAGGTGGAGGGCTGTTGTAGGCTGCAAAGAGACATAGATAGGATGCAAAGCTGGACTGAAAAATGGCAAATGGAGTTCAACCCTGATAAATGTGAGGTGATTCATTTTGGTAGGACTAATTTAAATATGGATTACAGGGTCAAAGGTAGGGTTCTGAAAACTGTGGAGGAACAGAGAGATCTTGGGGTTCATATCAACGGAACTCTAAAGGTTGCCACTCAAGTGGATAGAGCTGTGAAGAAGGCCTACAGTGTGTTAGCTTTTATTAACAGGGGGTTGGAGTTTAAGAGCCGTGGGGTTATGCTGCAACTGTACAGGACCTTGGTGAGACCACATTTGGAATATTGTGTGCAGTTCTGGTCACCTCACTATAAGAAGGATGTGGAAGCGCTGGAAAGAGTGCAGAGGAGATTTACCAGGATGCTGCCTGGTTTGGAGGGTAGGTCTTATGAGGAAAGGTTGAGGGAGCTAGGGCTGTTCTCGATGGAGCGGAGGAGGCTGAGGGGAGACTTAATAGAGGTTTATAAAATGATGAAGGGGATAGATAGAGTGAACGTTCAAAGACTATTTCCTCGGGTGGATGGAGCTATTACAAGGGGGCATAACTATAGGGTCCGTGGTGGGAGATACAGGAAGGATATCAGAGGGAGGTTCTTTACGCAGAGAGTAGTTGGGGTGTGGAATGGACTGCCTGCAGTGATAGTGGAGTCAGACACTTTAGGAACATTTAAGTGGTTATTGGATAGGCACATGGAGCACACCAGGATGATAGGGAGTGGGATAGCTTGATCTTGGTTTCAGATAAAACTCGGCACAACATCGTGGGCCGAAGGGCCTGTTCTGTGCTGTACTGTTCTATGTTCTATGAAGTATTCGCAGATTGATAGAGTCTAGCAGTTATATTCACTGTCAAGAAGTTTCACTAGTATGTTTATGGCTGCCATTTCATCATCACCTTGGACTACAAGCTCTTACTAGGGCTATTCCATGAAGATAAACCAATACCGCTGATTGCGTTCGCCAGAGTATGAAGATGCTTATAAGCCAGGGTCACAAATCCCCAATGCCAATGTTTTAAGTCAGCTCCCACTTCTACAGACAGTATCTTTGCCTTCCAAATGGCATCCAACACACTCGCACAGCCCCATACCACCCCATTCCAATGGTTTGGCAGGAAGGCAGTGTAAACTTTTAAGGCATTGATCAGGAAGCAATCCAACAGACCACTGCCATTCCAATTAGCCAATTTTATGCTCTCGTGTAATATGACCCCACGTGCTACTACATGGGTTAAACCCCCACGTGCTACTACATGGGTTAAACCAACCGAATTGTTGATGGGTCGGATGCCTGAGAACCTGCCTTGACCTCGTTTTCCCAAATTTGAAAGGAAGGGGAGAGGCCTCATGGAAGGAATATCACGATTCAGCTCGGAGACTCAGGTCAATTGACCCGAATTATTCAGTTTTTGTTCAGAACTTTGTGGGGAGGGGGGGCAGCTTTGGTACCCAGGAAGATAATTCAAAGGACTGGCCCAATATCTCATATCATTGACCTGCAGGGCTGCGGAGTGCGGAAGCATATTGATCACATCAGAAGGTGCAAGCTGCTGCCCCCACCACCAGTCATCAGGACTCAGTGAGAGAGTCCGGTGAATCAGCTCCAGCAGAACTTAGTGTTCCCCAAGAAGAATCTCGACTATCAGTGGGGCAGAGGAAGAGGACACCGACTCTAGTTCAACGTTGGAATCTGTCAACTCATCTACCATTATTATATACTGTAATATACCAGCTTGGAGAATTCTGTTGAGGAGCTGCATAAGATTCAGGAAGACCCCAGATCGATTGACTCTGTGAACTTTGCTGAACGGTCTCTTTTTGAAGATTCTATTTTGACTGTATGTACTTGCACTTAAGAGATTTTATTTGTATGATTGTAAGGGAACTTAGGGAGGGGAGGAATATGGTAGCCTGGCCCCTTTAAGGGATGGCTGTTTGTGCGTTACATGTCCCTCCTGGGGCCTATCAGAAAGAAGCGCGCGAACAGCCGCCTTTCAGATCATAGAAACCCTACAGTACAGAAAGAGGCCATTTGGCCCATCGAGTCTGCACCGACCACAATCCCACCCAGGCCCCACCCCCATATATTTTACCCGCTAGTCCACGCATCCCAGGACACTTTAGGAACATTTAAGCGGTTATTTGATAGGCACATGGAGCACACCAGGATGATAGGGAGTGGGATAGCTTGATCTTGGTTTCAGACAAAGCTCGGCACAACATCGTGGGCCGAAGGGCCTGTTCTATGCTGTACTGTTCTATGTTCTATGCTCTATACCCCTCATTCTACCCAACAAACCTCTCTGAAATGTTCTGACCAATTATTTTATACTGCCCATGCTCCTGGAGTTGGCTAATGTTACTAACTCACAAAAGGATGTCACAGGATTTGTGGCATCTCACAGGCCATCTCTAATCTATCAGATAGCATCGCTGCCCTGTTTGAAAGGTGTATGTTAGTGCAGTAGTACAGAGCACTCAACCGCCGCAGAGGCGCAATGGGGAAAGGTCACGAAGACATTTCAGCCACGATGCACCGAGGAGAGGAGAATTGTTCAGAACCCCTCAGGCTGTGTAACTTGCACTGAAAATATGGTGAATATTGCATGTACCACAATTGTATTGAAGCACCTCAAACTACAACTTGATCTACAGAGACAACTTAAATATCACTGCAGCATTTGTAATGACCATTTTAAAATATTTTACTATATTGAAGTGTAACTTAAATATTACTGCACCATTTGTAACGACCATTTTGAAATATCGGTAATTTTTAAAAATGTATTGAAGCACCTCAGAATGCAACATGATTGATGTTGAAAACTCAAATATTGTTGCACTATGATGGTCATTTTGAAATGTTTGTAATGTTCGTTCAGATATTTTACGAATAAAGTATATTTTTGCAAAGAAAATGTAGGACTCCAAGCTGACCAAGCAGCCTGCCACAAGCCCTTCTTGAAGCCTGTCTCTCCGGAAGCCACTGGCCACCACCTGCCAAGCAGTGCATGTCTCTGACTATCAATCTCATCTCTAATAGGAATTCTGCACTTCTGCCTTCAGCCAAGAACCTGCCAGAAATGGAACTTCTCCATTAAGGAACCCCCTCTTGGTTTGGACATTCCGGATTCTGGAAATCACATGAATTGATACCTATTTCTGTGGTTATTTCTACTGTCAAGTTGTTCATTGCTGTAAAACTCCCTCTTTCCTATCCCTTTTACGATACAGTTACGCGTGTGTGAAGTTGCAATCAACTCCCCAGGTTTGGATTTGTGAATAAACTAAACTTCCAATTTAATCCTAAGGGAGTTTGCTGTGTGTTACTTCAGAAATTACACAAACAAAGGGTGTATGGGATAAGTGCCACAGTCTATTTTGAAAACAAGAATCACTTCTGCCAACAGACAGATGCTGAGAGAATAAAGGAGTCCAGTTTTTTCCCTCCCTCCTGTCTGTAACACCAGACGTATTGTCTCATGCCCAACACAAAGAACATTTTCTGCAAGCAGGCCCATGCTTTCCATAACCTCCAGAAACCTCTGTAGGTGGTAGATCGCAAGCTACAAACTACAAGTCACAGTTATTAAGTATAATTAAACAGAAGGACAAAGACAACAGATTTTACTCGATGATTGAATTTATCCAATTCTCAATTCCTGTTTCAGAATAAAAAGCCTGCCAATCTCTGTAGTATTACATTTTTGAATCAATGTATGTGATACAAAGATTATATGTGAGATTGAATATTCATGTCAGGGTCTACTAACTCGAGCTTGTGACCTAGCTGGAACAGCAGAGAATTGTTTATTGGTAGTTGGGGAGAGGGGTGGGGAGCTGTTGGTAAATGTGAAGGGTTCATAGAAACATAGACACATAGAAAACTACAGCACAAAACAGGCCCTTCGGCCCCACAAGTTGTGCTGAACATATCCCTACCTTTTAGGCCTACCTATAACCCTCCATCCTATTAAGTCCCATGTACTCATCCAGGAGTCTCTTAAAAGACCCTATTGAGTTTGCCTCCACCACCACTGACGGCAGCCGATTCCACTCGCCCACCACCCTCTGTGTGAAAAACTTCCCCCTAACATTTCCCCTGTACCTACCCCCCAACACCTTAAACCTGTGTCCTCTCGTAGCAGCCATTTCCACCCTGGGAAAAAGCCTCTGAGAGTCCACCCGACCTATGCCTCTCTATGGTTCGTAGAATTATATCATTTATATCTCAATCGGAATACCCCCAGCTTCAATTCTACCCAACAAACCTCTCTGAAATGTTCTGACCAATTATTTTATACTGCCCATGCTCCTGGAGTTGGCTAATGTTACTAACTCACAAAAGGATGTCACAGGATTTGTGGCATCTCACAGGCCATCTCTAATCTATCAGATAGCATCGCTGCCCTGTTTGAAAGGTGTATGTTAGTGCAGTAGTACAGAGCACTCAACCGCCGCAGAGGCGCAATGGGGAAAGGTCACTAAGACATTTCAGCCACGATGCACCGAGGAGAGGAGAATTGTTCAGAACCCCTCAGGCTGTGTAACTCGCACTGAAAATATGGTGAATATTGCATGTACCACAATTGTATTGAAGCACCTCAAACTACAACTTGATCTACAGAGACAACTTAAATATCACTGCAGCATTTGTAATGACCATTTTAAAATATTTTACTATATTGAAGCACCTCAGAATGCAATCTGATCGATGTTTAAAACTCTAACATCGCTGCGCTCTCTGTGACAGTCATTTTGAAATGTTTATAATGTTTCTTCAGATATTTTACGAATAAAGCATTTTTTAAAAAAAGCAGGACTCCAAGCTGACCAAGCAGCCTGCCACAAGCCCCCCTCGAAGCCTGCTTCTCTGGATGCCACTTGTCACCACCTGCCAAGCAGCGCATGTCTCTGACTATCAAGCTCATCTCGCTGCGGCCCCATCATCTTATACTCAGGGCACTACAAGTCACCATGCTCATTATTGCAGTTTCTACACAAGGTTATCAAACTAAATCAGCATTCAATTCAATACAATGCCATTTCACAAAATTTTAATTTCAGTATTTTAAGTTCAAGACACTTTGTTGGTGGATACTTCGTGGATGGATATCATTCCACTGATCTTAGTCAATACTAACTTTAAACCAGGTAAAGGACAAGTTCTCCACAGCTCCTTCCTTATGAGCAAAAGTAGAGAAAAATGCAAGCTCAGGGCTAGAACAGGGAGGTACTTGAGAGGAAGTGGGGTCTCGGGGGCTAATGGAAGGGTGAGAACTGCCAGAGCCAGCTGATCAAATGGTCTAAATTTTAGAATGGAGTCATAGAATCCCTACAGTGCCGGAGGTGGCCATTCGGCCCATCGAGCCTGCACCAACAACAATCCCACCCAGACCCTATCCCCGTAACCCCACATATTTACTCTGCTAATTCTCCTGACATTAAGGGGCAATTTAGCATGGCCAATCCACCTAACCCACACATCTTTGGAGTGTGGGAGGAAACCAGAGCACCCGGAGGAAACCCACGCAGACACGGGAAGAGCGTGCAAATTCCACACAGACACCTGAGGCCAGAATCGAACCCGGGTCCTTGGCGCTGTGAGACAGCAGCGTTAACCATTGTGCCACCGTGACAAAGAAATCCATGAGCTCCTCATACTTGCTGTTGGAAGTTTGAGGATGGAGGAAAAGGCAAAAAGGGGTTGAGGCAATTTGCCGCAGAGAAAAGAATCCAGTGATTATTTTTCAGTCCAAGGTGATTCTAGAGTGGGAGTAGCTTTGTCAGCTGAGAGTAGGACCTGATAGTGCTTTGTGGTCCAGCCAGATCTGGCTGTGAATGGTTAAATCAGTCGTCAATCATAACCATTGGTGTGTGTCCCTTGGACTGAAGGGAACGGGTATACTGGGGGAATGGCCAGGATGAACAAACTGGTTTTAATGGGAACTAGGGCAATGAAGGTGGAGATAAGGTTCAGCTGATCAGTAGCTGCAGAAACGTTGTGAATAGAGGGCCAAAGACTAGAGAATTCAAACTTTGAAAATGCATTTGTGAATTCTAATGCAACAATGTAACTTTGAAGGAATGGAACTCAAATTATCAGACAATATTCTAAACTTAGTCATATCAGTAAATCAGAGCTAAAGTTAAACTAACCTGTTTCTTCCTATAATTGAACCGTAGATACATTCTATCATGCCAGCTTCATGGTTTGAAAATCCATTCAAATCCTTTTCTTTGCTCATTAGAGATCCATTCATTGTAGATATACTTCTTGTTCCTATTTCACATTACACCAAAATCTGCCAATCTATTGAAAATCCCATTTGCAGCAGTGACTTATTAAAGGTAGCCAATATAAATCAGAAAGCTCCTTTCCATTTTGGATTATTTTCTTTTCAATTATCTCCCCGTACCTTCCAAAGAAAGCGAGATCTTGTTTTTATATAGCAGTCTGGAGAAATCCCAAAGCTCAACTCATCCAATGAATTACTTTTGGAGTACAATTCTTTTGGAGCTGAACATGATACAACCCGAGTTCCACATATAGCAAATAAGCTAAATGACCAGTTAATTGATGGAGAAATCTTAGCTAGGACAATTATAGTGCAATAGGATTTTTTTATGTCCATCAGACCAGGAAGCAGGATCTCATCTGAAAGATAATAACACTGAAAATGTATCACTCCCTCAGCAAACACTTGGATAAAGTGCCAGCCTAAATGATGAATTTACAGCTTCTATCTCTGAGGCAAGAGCGTTAACCAAGCCATGGTATGGTGATACTCAATGGCTCAGGTGGCCATTATTTATCTATATCCAAATAACTGCTGACAGGTTTTTCAACTGTGAGGGCATCATAGCAAAGCACAATCCTGCCCTTCTCTGCTGTCCACACAACAAACTTTCTTGTGGGTGGGGTGGGTTGTGATTAGGAGAGGAAATGAGTGAGTGGCGTACTGCTTGCTCACCTGGACTTTAAACAAGGCTGCCCCGCGGCAATAACACTCTCCGGGTGGCCTGCACAAGTTGAAGGTCAGACTTCTTTCCTTCAGTCAAAGGAAGTCCCACCCTCGAAAGCAGCCAACCAATGTGATTGGCCGAATGCTCTGGCAGTCCCAGCAGTTGCAGAACTCTGTAGTGGGCTCTACTGGGACTGCGAGGAGACCCTGGGTTAAAGAGGACATGGCCAGCGGAGAGGGGTAAATCTGGGGTTTTGGAAGGGGATGGAGCGGGGAGGGAGGTGGAGGGGGCAGGTATTGGGCAGAGTCCCTATTGCACACAGGACACCACCCAAATGATGTATCCTGCCCTTTTCCCACTTTTCCAAGATTTGTTAAAAAATATGGCCTTCTCCCTCTCACCCACCTGCCACTGCCCAGTGTGATATGGCAGTGGGGGTAGATTGAGGGCCTTAAGTGGGCAATAATTGTCACTTAGGAACCTCAACATGCCTAATGGTAGGCGGGCTTGTGGGCGTCTTATCCACCGCTTGTATTATGGGTAAAAGCAAATTACTACGGATGCTGGAATTTGAAACAAAAACAGAAAATGTTGGAAAATCTCAGCAGGTCTGACAGCATCTGTGGGGAGAGAACAGAGTTAATGTTTCAACTCTGGGTGATTTTTCATCAGAGCTGGCCTTGTATTATGGGGTCTGGGTCAGTGCGGGAAGGAAGGCGATGGGCATGCCACCCGTCTGTCAAAAACCCACCCGGCAGGGGGCTGTTAAATTCAGGCATTTAGATTTGCAAGGATTGATTAGGGCCAGTCAGCATGGCTTTATGAGTGGAAAATCATATCTCTCAAATTTAATTGAGTTTTTTGAAGGGGTAACCATGAAGGTAGATGAGGGCAGTGCAGTTGATGTTGTCTACATGGACTTTAGCAAGGCCTTTGACAAGGTACCACATGGTAAGTTGTTGCATAAAGTTAAATCTCATGGGATTCAGGGTGAGGTATCTAAATGGATACAAAATTGGCTTCTTGACAGAAGCCAGAGGGTGGTTGTAGATGGTTGTTTTTCCAACTGGAGGCCTGTGACCAGCGGTGTGCCTCAGGGATCAGTGCTGGGTCCACTGTTATTTGTCATTTATATTAATAATTTGGATGAGAATATAGGAGGCATGGTTAGTAAGTTTGCAGATGACACCACGATTGGTGGCATAGTGGACAGTGAAGAAAGTTATCTCCAATTGCATTGGGATCTTGATCAATTGGGCCAGTGGGCTGACGAATGGCAGATGGAGTTTAATTTAGACAAATGCGAGGTGATGCATTTTGGTAGATTGAACCAGGGAAGGACTTACTCAGTTAATGGTAGGGCATTGGGGAGAGTTACAGAACAAAGAGATCTAGGGGTACATGTTCATAGCTCCTTGAAAGTGGAGTCACAGGTGGACAGAGTGGTGAAGAAGGCATTCAGCATGCTTGGTTTCATCGGTCAGAACATTGAATACAGGAGTTGGGACGTCTTGTTGAAGTTGTACAAGACATTGGTAAGGCCACACTTGGAATACTGTGTGCAATTCTGGTCACCCTATTATAGAAAGGATATTATTAAACTAGAAAGAGTGCAGAAAAGAGTTATTAGGATGCTACTGGGACTTGATGGATTGAGTTATAAGGAGAGGCTGAATAGACTGGGACTTTTTTTCTCTGGAGCGTAGGAGGCTGAGGGGTGACCTTATAGAGGTCTATAAAATAATGAGGGGTATAGACAAGGTAGATAGTCAATATCTTTTCCCAAAGATAGGGGAGTCTAAAACTAAAGGGCATAGGTTTAAGGAGAGGGGGGAGAGATACAGGGGCAATTTTTTCACAGAGGGTGGTGAGTGTCTGGAACAAGCTGCCAGAGGTAGTAGTAGAGGCGGGTACAATTTTATCTTTTAAAAAGCATTTAGATAGTTACATGGGTACGATGGGTATAGAGGGATATGGGCCAAATGTGGGCAATTGGGATTAGCTTAGGGGTTTTAAAAAAAAGGGTGGCATGGACAAGTTGGGCCGAAGGGCCTGTTTCCATGCTGTAAACCTCTATGAGCTGCTGATTTTTGCCTCCTCTAGTCTAAGGTGAACCATGGATGAACAGGGAGATCCACTGCTTACTGAAGTCCAGGTCTGAGGCGTTCAAGTCAGGCCACCCTGACCAAAACAAGACCTATACAAGAAATCGAGATATGATCTACGGAGATCCATCAAAGATGCCAAAAGACAGTACCAGACCAAGCTACAGTCCCAGGCTAGCCACACGGACTCCCACCGACTATGGCAAGGTCTGCAAGACATAACAGGCTACAAGATGAAGGCTCCAACGCACCTCTCCCTGATGAGCTCAATGCATTCTACGTCCGTTTTGAGCAAGAGGTCAGTGAGATCATGCCATCCACCTGGAAGCGTCGGCCAAACCTGTATCCGAGGTCACCATCGCAGATGTCAGAGCAGTCTTCTTGAAAGTCAACTCTTGGAAAGCGACTGGCCCAGATGGGATACCCGGATGAGCACTCAGGTCCTGTGCGGACTAGCTGCCAGGGATATTTGCAGACATCTTTATCTTCTCTTTACATCGATCTATCTGCTCCAAGAAGACAACCATCATCCTGGTACCAAAGAAAAGCCAGGCAGCGTGCCTTAATGATTCTCATCCACTGGCTCTGACATCCATCATTATGAAGTGCTTTGAAAGGTTAGTCATGGCACGAATCAATTCCGGCCTTCCAGATTGCCTGGATCCACTACAGTTCGCCTATTGCCGCAACAGGCACACAGCAGACGCCATCTCCTATACTCAAGGCCCTACACTCAACCCTGGAATACCAAGATAACATAGGCACTTATGTCAGACTCCCATTTATTGACTACAGCTCAGCCTTCAACACCATTATTCCTATAAAACTCATCTCCAAACTCTGTGGCCTGGGGCTTTGGCTCCTCAACTTCCTAACCCACAGACCATAATCAATAAGGATAGGTAACAACACCTCTATCATGATCATCCTCAATATCGGTGCCCCACAAGGCTGTGTCCTCAGCCCCCTACTATACTGCTTATACACCTATGACTGCGTGGCCAAATTCCCCTCCAACTCGATTTTCAAGTTTGCTGATGACCCCACCATAATGGATTGGATCTCAAACAATGATGAGACGGAGTACAGGAAAGGGAGAGAGAATCTGGTGAACTGGTGCGACTGCAATAATCTCTCCCTCAATGTCAACAAAACGAAGGAGATAGTCATCGACCTCAGGAAGTGTAGTGGAGAGCATGCCTCTGTTTACATCAATGGGGACGAAGTGGAAATGGTCAAGAGCTTCAAGTTTCTAGGTGTCCAGATCACCAGTAATGTGTCCTGGTCCCTCATGTTGGTGCTATAGCTAAGAAAGCCCACCAACGCCTCTATTTTCTCAAGCGGCTAAGGAAATTTGACATGCGCGCTATGACTCGCGCCAACCTTTATAGATGCACCATAGAAAGCATTCTTTCTGGTTGTATCACAGCTTGGTATGGCTCCTGCTCTGCCCAAGACTGCAAGAAACTACAAAGGGTCATGAACAAAGTCTAGTCCATCACTCAAACCAGCCTCCCACCCATTGATGCTGTCTATACTTCCCACTGCCTCGGCAAAGCAGCCAGCATGATCAAGGACCCAACACACCCCACATCTCTTCCATCTGGAAAAAGATACAAAAGTCTGTGGACATGTAGCAACTGACTCAAAAACAGTTTCTTCCCTGTCATTGGACTTTTGAATGGACCTACTTCGTACGAAGCTGATCTTTCTCTACACCCTAGCTATGACTATAACACTACATTCTGCACCCTCTCCTTTCCTCCTCTATGTACAGTGTGCTTTGTCTGTTTAGTGCGCAAGAAACAATACTTTTCACAGTATACTAATACATATGACAATGATAAATCAAATGTGCTAGGGCCAATTCTAATGCCTTGCCTGAATTCATCTGACCTGGTACAGATTGGAAATCAAACATGTGGGGGTAAAAAAGAGCAGAGAAAAACAGAATTGACAAGGGTTTGGACTCAGATCTGGATCATAAAACGAGAGCAATAAATCATAATTTTGGTAAGAAAACTTTTAAAAATATTAACTTGATGCTTGAGAATCACAGAACATTGTTCCTCAAGGCAGGAAACCACCAGGCATTAACAGTGCTCATGGTGTATTTACTGGGACAAACCTCGTGTTTACCCAGCTCTCTTTCACTGAAGCATTTGCTTTGATGCAGCATCCAATAGGCAGGTCGATAATGTAGGGTTCAAAATATGTCCCTCACTTCACTGCTACACAAGAAAAATGAAAATGCAAAAAACCCAAGCGCTCTTTTGAAGCTCATCTCTCTCTAACTCTCTTAAATATCTTCAACTGAATTTCAAATGCCTCCGATGTCTGTTTCTTATTCCTTTTGCATGAAGATAATCTTTCTGATATTTGATCTGAATTTACTTTTCAGCTGTTTATTTTCATGCTCCTTGGCCCTACTGACCAGGCTGACTTTAAAAGGAATATATTTTAGATTTACCTTTTTAGGCAATTTAATATTTTATAAATGTCAATCGCTCCATTTAACCGTTTCATACTGGGTTATAGAGATTGACCTTTCCTCATAACTCAGCCCCCTACTGCAAAAATCGGCCTTCTTCAGACATCCTGGAAAGTTAAAGGTTAATAATCAAACTCCTTTGTATCTTCGAGCAACTGATTTTCTAATATCTGTATAAACACGATGACTCTTAAGCGTCAAGAGGGGGAAGCATGGTTTTTAGTGCCTCAGCGTTATACAGGAGAAATGCTTGTGCAAGAAAATAGCTGACATCAACCATGGGTGATTAAAGGACAATATTAGTGGCTAATGGAATAAACATAGGTGGAGGAATCCATCAATATAGCATTAAAAGATAATGGTTAATAAAACCAATCCTTCAAAGGCTTTAAAAACTGTTAAGCCAGAAAAAAATTGTTAAGGGATATAGCTTCAGAGTAAACAAGTTCAACTACTTACATACATAGACTGTCTTTAAAAGATTTGGGAACAAATACTTCATGAGGTCTTATCTGTGACATATATCTTTGATAAAGGCAAAATGTGATGCCTAAAGGGACATGGCTTTTAACAGATCTTTGGTGAACTCAAAAGATACAGAAACTGCAATCTGTATAGAATTTAGCTGATCATCTGTGTTGTTCATTCACAAAGTCTGATCTGTATACTCGACAGCGAGTGTTCTGTGCTTATTTGAAATGTGTCCCCAGTCCCTTCTAATAGTTCATTCCCAGCATATGGGCATTGCTAGCAACGTTAGCATTTATTGTTCGTCCCTAGCTGCCCTTGAAAAGTTGGGCCTTCTTGTTCAACCCCTGTCGTTGTGCAGTCGCGGTGCTTTGGGCGTTCCAGGATTTTGACTCAGCAATGATGAAGGAATAGCAATTTATGCCCAAGTCGGATTTGTGTAACTTGGAGGATAAGGTGGGAGGAGGATAAGGTCCCATGCACCTGCAACAGCTATCCCTCCAGGTGGTGTAATGTGTTCAAGTTGTTAGGAACGTTGGATTTTATAAGATGGTTGTTACTGTCTCCTTTAATTCAAGGTAATATATAGTAGTTTGGGGTGTTGGGGGGTTTGTGACCTCCTACAATGTCTACCCTGAGACAAGCTCGTGTGACTTCAGGCTAAATTTGCCTGGAGACAAACCCATATGACCTGTTTGTTGTCAAGTGAGAAACTCAAATCAGAACTTACAAATCAGCACATTTTAACACCATAGTGCAGAGGCGGCGGCAGCTGGTCCCATTGTGTACAGACTCACAGAGTCAATCAGAGAGATCAGGAGAAAACGACCTGCAATGGAATCTGCTATGTCAAGCAGAGGGAAAAGGACAGTTTTTGGATTAACCACCAAGCAGAGAGCTGGTGAGGACGGATCTCCTATTCGAAGAAATAAAGCTTGTGCCGAGTAAAAGACCGATGAATCAGCAGGGGTGCCTTGCTACTGGAAGTACATTTGAGTACACTCAGAAGATTGAGTAAGAAGTCACACAACACCAGGTTAAAGTCCAACAGGTTTATTCGGTAGCACGAGCTTTCGGAGCACTGCTCCTTCATCAGATGAATGCACTCACCTGATGAAGGAGCAGCGCTCCAAAAGCTCATGCTACCAAATATACCTGTTGGACTTTAACCTGGTGTTGAGAGACTACTTACTGTGTTAACTCCAGTCCAACGCTGGCAACTCCACATCAGAAGACTGAGTGAAGGGAGCTTTAAAAGACACTGGAAGATTCACCCTGGCGGGGTAGGGAGAAAAGATCCCGTTGCTTGGGATTTTAAACACAAGACTACATTTCTACTAAGAGTGTGGTGCAACATACAAATGTGGCAAGGGGTCTTCAGTTGGATTAAGAAGTTAATAGGGAATATCTTTTTCATAGTTTAGGGTATTAGTTACCTACTAAAAATAATGTCTAGTTGATGTTGATTTTAGTTTATTTATTACAGTGAAAGTCTTAAAATGCGAAATTTTGTTGTGATTATCCTTTTGCTGGGAAATTTGTTAAAAAGAAGCTGGATACCAACATTTAAATCTTAGTTTTTAAGAACAGTCAACTTTTTGAATTTTGCAAGGCAGGGGTGGGCTGTGAACACAAAGATGTATGTACTTCGTTATTGCTATTGTGATTTATACACAGACATTATTCAAAACAAACCCTTTCACACTGTTAGCTAACTGCATAATTAATTCTATATATCAAAAATTCCATTAAGCAATTCCCTTTCTTTGCTCAATGAATTATTTGTCAAAGCGTGAATCTGTTACATTGCATTTTTAATTTGAGACAAATTAATGCTGTATTCTTCATGACATGGCAAATTACAAGCCATTACATATTCATTAAAAACTGTTGTCCCTTTGAGGATTAAAATGCATTATCCTTTCTGCGTACAATATCAAAATTAGGGCAGGGGAAAGAATAAATAAAAATTTGCAACCTTCATACCTATTTCACACTCCGATTACTGGGTCTTGTCTGAAAACTCAAAGTTCTGATAGACATTATTAAAACTGTATACAGAGAGCAGAGGAAAGGCAATGTTGATGAGGATGCCAAGGTCCCATCTCAGCCTTTGAAAGTGAATTGCAATGAAAAGATTACATTGCTTGTAAATGTAGGTGACTTGATTTGACCTCTGAAGATACAGAATTTGCGAGCTCAACACCAGAGAGTGGCAGAAGGCAACTTCATTCTTGCCACTTGGCCAGAAAGGGACTACTAAATCTCATTAATGTCACTGGAGTGGGACTGTGAAGAGGAGAGATATTCCATAATCTGGAGGTATATTACTTATTCCAAATTATAAACTGGGGAGTGGTGGAGCTTCAGAAACTATAAGGATCTTCCCCGATTGTGCTAAATCAGCTGATTTTGTTCACGCCCACTGAGCACAAATTAACAGCTGTCCTACTGAAAATTTCAAGAAAAGCAGAAAAAAATTGTTTGTTTGTTGCAAAGGTTACACTGTTCTTGATTTGTAAAAATAAGAAACGTAGAACAAGCCAGAGAGAACAGAAAGCAGGAAAAAAATAGCGAAAGAAACGCAATTACCCTGAGGCAGAAAGAGAGGTGCACAGTGAAGATCATAGTAGTGGAGCGCCAAAACATGCACCTTCAGCACGCATGCTAGATAAAGGATTAATCTCTAGCCTTGTGATTTTTTTAATCTATGAACAGAATGTCACCAATTGCAAGAGAAGTTGTACATTATAACAGCAGCAGCAACAATGTGGTGATCGAAAAATACACAAAATACAAACACTGTCACAAATGAAATACGCAAAATGCATCATGCTTTTCAGTATCTTGCTTATACTAATCTAACAGGGCAAGGGGGTCATTAACACAAATGGGACTGTCTGTAGTATGAAGTGTACCTTTCTTTGGAGGTTACAACAAAGTTATCTTTCTGGGGAAGAATATAATAGCTTTCGTAAAATTGTAATCCTAAAGTTGCAAAATTGGACCATTTGAACATTGATATGCAAATCTCTAAATCCTATGTCTGAAAGCTATTTGCCCACACTGAACAGAGCTTCAATCTGGTTTCTTGAAATAAATTAGCACCTCTGCTAAATAGAAGATAAAAGGTAGCAAAAAATGCCAACAAAATGAAATTTATTTGTGCTTTGTAATCTGTGATACATCTTCCATCACAATGATGAAAAGCAATTTAGTGTTATTCCCCTTTAATTTTTTGTAGAAAATACTTATCAAATATCAACTTTTATTTTGGAGTTCTTTTTCCCCCCAACTAGTTTTCCCAATGATCTGAAATGGGCATAACATGATTAACTGTAATCATTTCTCTGCTTTATTATTTAACCTGCTTTTGCAAATTCCTGTGATTCTCCCCCTTTTCTCAGCCTTGGCTCGGTTGGTAGTGCTCTTCCCTCTATCAAGGAAAGCTTCAAATTCAAGTGCCAGATAGTCTAGCTTGACAGAGGACCTGCTGCATTGTCAGAGATGTGGGCATCACAGTGGATAGCACTTCTGCCTCGCAGTGCCAGGGACCTGGATTAGATTCCAGCCTTGGGTCACTGTCTGTGTGGAGTTTGCACATTCTCCCCGTATCTGCGTGGGTTTCCTCCGGGAGCTGAGATTTCCTCCCACAGTCCAAAGGTATAGATGGACTGGCCATGCTAAATTGCCCCTTCTGTAGGTTAGGGCGATTAGCAGGATTAATGCGCGGGTTGGGGGTGAGTCTGGGTAAGATGCTCTGTGAGCGAGTCAGCACAGATTTGATGGGCCTACATTGTAGGGATTCTATGATTATCCTTTGGATAAGACATTAAGCTGAAGCTTGCTGAGACGGGTGTTGTTAATTCCATGGAACGATTCAACAAAAGCAAGGAAATTTGAATTGCCTGAATTCCTCCCTTAAGCAGCACCACCAAACACAGATTAAGTGGTTTATTCTTGTTGGTTGTGGGGTTCTACCATGTACAAAATGGTTGCTACCTTTATTTGTATTTCAACTATATGTGGCTGCAATTCAGAGTTATTCATTGTATGGTGGACGGTCACAGTGACTATTACTGGTCTGGTGATCCATGGCCCTGGTCTAATGCTTTGGGGTTATGAATTGAAATCCCACTGTAGCAACTGGAGAATGTAAATTTAATAAATAAATCAGGAATAAAATGCCAGTCTCAGCAATGAAGATCATGAAACTACTGGATTGTCACTAATATCCTACAGGGAAGGAAATCCACTGGCTGGGCCGACAGCAATGTGGCTGACTTTTAATGGCCCTCTGATAGCCACTCATTTGTATTAAACAACTACAGAAAATTTAAAGAGGAATAAAACCAGACAAACCATCTGGCTTTGACCCAGGAACCAGAAACAAAGTCAAGCAACAGCCTGATGGTAATACTCCATACCTTATAGTCAATGTCCCAAACTATCTTGATGTGGAGACCCCGGCGTTGGACTGGGGTAAACACAGTAAGAAGTCTCACAACACCAGGTTAAAGTCCAACAGGTTTATTTGGTAGCAAAAGCCACTAGCTTTCGGAGCGCTGCCCCTTCGTCAGGTGAGTCACCTGACGAAGGGGCAGTGCTCCGAAAGCTAATGGCTTTTGCTGCCAAATAAACCTGTTGTACTTTAACCTGGTGTTGTGAGACTTCTTACCAAACCATCATGGCAGACCTACCAGAGGTGGGAGCCCAGACAGCTTGGCACAGTACCACCCCCAGTGCCAACACGCTCCATGCATGCCTACCCTGCCAATCATAATAATGCCAGAGGGTTAAACTGGGGAGGAAGTCCCGACCTTGGGAGCTGCTGGCGAATCTGATTACCCAGCAGTGCTCAGAGCGCAGTAGTGGATGCTACCGTGACCGCTCAGTCCCACGATAGGAGCCCCAAAGTTCCTGGAGTGAGGTAAATCAGGGGTTTTGGGCAGGGATGGTTTGGCCAGCTTAGGGAGGTGGAGTTAGGTTTTAGACAGCAGGCAGGTAGGAAGGAAGCAGGGTTACTATCTTTGGGGGGGCTTCACATAATGCACAAAGATCACCCCCAAAGATGGTGCTCCTCCATTTCCTTCTCCTCCTTTTAACAATCTTTCTGGAAACCGGTTTGCCCACCCCCTGCCCATGTCAGTTGTATTATGGTGAAGGCAGTGTACTGTCAGTCAACTGACTTGTTAACAAGCTCAACTGACTTCTTAATTATTTGTTTACTTTGTTTAATTTGCTGATTTTGGCACCTGCCCACCTACTGAGTTATCAAGGTGAGCTCAGGGGTGGGTGGGAAGGTGGTTGGCTCAGCACCCCACACCCTATTTTACGTGGGCCCCCACCCCACCTTAGAAGCATAGAAAATTGAGTCCGTAGTGTCACAGTGTATATCAGCCTTATCTTTAGCAACGATGTGCGGGGCACCTCCATCATTGAGGATGAGGATATTTGTGTTTGCTTAGTTGCCCACCACCATTCGTGGTTGGATGCAGTTTAGTTACATTGTCCCGGTTACTGGTAGTGGGTGTACCTGCGTGACACGGTCCAGTACTGGTCTTGGCTTCTTCCCTGAACAGCATGCGTTTTGCCTATTCTTATAACATGGCCTTGGCTGTGCCCTTTGGCAGAGCTTGCAAAGGTCCATCGTCTGGCATTTACAACCTTCTGGGTCACGTTCCCTAATATTTTTGAGGCCGTCACTGCTTTTCCTCGAATGCCTGGTGATACGAGTTGAGCTCCAATGTTGTAATGGACTCTGACATTTTATTTACGCAAGTGCTCTCACTTTAGGAATAATCATTGCTACACGAGGCTCATCTCCTTAACCGGAGGATGTTGTTGGCTGATGCCCCCCGTAGCTCCTGAGTCCCCTTTTCTGCGTTTTCCAGTGTTAGAGCTATTTCAATGGCTTTTTAAAAATCTAGGTTGGGTTCAGTCAATAACTGTTTTTGGGCTGTCAAGTTGTTTATTCCACATACTAATTTGTCTTGCAATATTTCATCCAGTATGGCCTGAACACAATGTTCTGCCAATTGTCCTAACCTGGCCAAAAGTTCGGCAACAGATTCCCAAGACTTCCCTCTGCTGTGTTAAAGTGGTATCTCTGGAGTACGACAAAGGGCTTTGGGTCATACCGGTTTACTACTCATTAAAATTTTCTGAGTCAGGGGCATCTGGAGAAGTCAAGACATTTTGTCACATTGAATGTCGGGGCCCCGCATGCTGTCAATAAGATCACTTTCTGTTTCTCCTCTCCTTCTATATTATTAGTTTGAAAAAAGTAACACATGCGCTCTGCATATTGGGCCCAGTCTTCTCCGCTTGCACCATAAGGTTCAAGTTTATGGAAGAGAAGCATTTTTTTTCCTTACCGGAGAAGAGTTGTTTATTCTTGAAGATAAAGATTGCCCGGGAAAAATAAACTTGTTTTACGACTCGTCACCAATGTAATAATCTTGTCAACGCCAGCCTTGCATCACATAACCCTTTCTTCACAAAATGGAAAAGAGCTGCATTCGAGGCTTACAGTGCACAAGTTCAAGCCCGGGGCCTACAGAATAAAGGCCCAGGTTGAGGCAGTGGGTTATAAGATCTTGCTGCTTGTTTCACATTGGGTGAGCCTCCACTTGCTCAGTGCTTCCTTCAAGTGGTGTTCGACATGGTGTAGTGATTCATCAGCTCGGGGGGGGGTTGCAGTTTTTGGTAATTAGCAGGTTTCCTTACCCATATTTGATCTGGGGCCATGAGACCTAATGGTGTCCAGAGTCGATGTTCAGGACTCCCAGGGCAACTCCCTCCTGGCTGTATCCCACTGTGCCACCACCTCTATTTCCACTTATCGGAGAATCTAGAACTAAGGGTCATTGTTTAAAAATAACTCAGTTAAGACAGAGGTGAGGAGAATGTTTTTTTCTCAGAGGATTATGGGTCTCTGGAACTCTTTTCCTAAAAAGGCGGTGGAAGCACAATCTTTGAATATAGATTTTAGATTACAAGGGGTTGAAAGGTTATCGGGAGTGGGCAGGAATGTGAGATTGAAGTTACAATGAGATTAGCCATGATCTTATTGAACGACAAAGTAGGTTCGAGGGACTGAGTGGCCGACTCATAATTCGTTTGGATCATTCATCTGAGCAGACTGCCGTTGGCCAGCCTAGGTTATGAAATGCAGATAGGCTTTTATAGATCTCTTTGAAATTGTTCTCAGCAGCTCACAGAGAAAGATAGAAGGTAGGAGCAGGAGGAGGCCATTTGGCCTTTGAGCCTGCTCCACCATTCATTACGATCATTGCTGATCGTCCAAGTCAATAGCCTAATCCTGCTTTCTCCCCATAACCTTTGATCCCATTCGCCCCAAGTGCTATATCTAGCCGCCTCTTGAATACATTCAATGTTTTGGCACAATGTGTCATTCTTGGTTCTTCAGAGATAATGGGTGGGTTTTTCCAGCCTAGCTCACTTGAAACTGGAAAAATCCTGCCCGAGATGAACAGACCTTTCCGTGGTCCACCCCTCGCCCGCTCAGATTCCTGTGGCAGGCAGGACGGTAAAATTCACCCCAATGTGTAAGTTTCCCTGGTACTGCCAGGTAGCTTCTTTTGTTTGAGGGTCTCACACACACAAATTCAGCTATTTTAGGTCTTTATTTGATTTTATTTAGAGATAGCCCTAAACATATCTTTATATATTTTTAAAGAAAGTGAAGTCTTAGTCCCTACTGTGACAAAACTATCCAGTTGCACCTCTGAGATAGCTGCTGCTCCAATGTCTATTTTCTCACCAAATCCTTAACTCTATGAAGTTCAAACTCTTCCTCAATTCCTTCTTCCTCTGCCTGAGTGACACCATCACGTTATCTGAAACACATGTCATTCTGGGTTGCTGTACTGCTCCATTGCTGCTCCTATCTTTGTAAAGCTGCCATTATAAATGTGCTCACATTAAAAAGGTGAAAGATGAAAGTCGTCATTGTCCTTTCCTTATTGCAGCCTAATCTTTGCCTACTCGGAGAGCCCCATTGTGCTTTCACTGCTTTGTATTCATCTCTACCAGCTAGTTTATCTCCACATTCAGCCATCTTTACAACAAGTACAACATCCTACCACATTCCACATTGTAAGGATTTCACAACTCACCTATTTCATAATCACATGGCTCTCTCTTCAAACCTGCTCTCCTCCTGCTCTTTAATCACCAAACAATGTTTGCAACAATAGTTCTGTCTGATCTCAGACCTGATGAATGTACCTGGCACAGTGCACACAGACTATTTCAGCTTATATTTCTTGGAGCAGCTGAGCCTTGGCCTAAATGCATTTACAAAGACTTCTTAACTGGTAAAGTATTCTTCAAATTCCTTTCCTTTAAAGGGGAAGGAAGGTGAGCAGGGAGAATCCTTTAATTCAGCTAAAATTATTTAACTGACCATCTATTTGACAGACACTTATTGAAAACATTTTTTGATTTTTTGCTGGGATGGAAATGCTTTAGTAAAGAGCTCCTTCCAGTCAAAAGCAAGACTGCAGTTTGTGCGTTACTATAAACTAACTGGTTCACCATATCTATTGCTGGGGAGGGAATAAAGAAGCGGAGCTGGAATTAAATCTAACCTTGGATAAAATCAACACTGCAGTTTTGTAGCAAAATGCACCAAATCTCCCATATTTAGAGATTCAAGTCTTAGTCTTATAATATTAGTCACAGAGGTTTACAGCATGGAAACAAGCCCTTTGGCTCAACTTGTCCATGCCACCCCTTTTTTTAAACTCCTAAGCTAGTTCCAATTGCCCGTGTTTGGCCCATATCCCTCTATAGTCATCTTACCCATGTAACTGTCTAAATGCTTTTTAAAAGACAGAAGTGTACCCGCCTCTACTACTACCTCTGGCAGCTTGTTCCAGACACTCACCACCCTCTGTGTGAAAAAATTGCCCCTCTGGACACTTTTGCATCTCTCCCCTCTCACCTTAAACCTATGCCCTCTAGTTTTAGACTTCCCTCCCTTTGGGAAACGCTACTGCCTATCTAACTGATCTCTGTCCCTCATTATTTTATAGACCTCTATAAGGTCACCCCTCAGCCTCCTACGCTCCAGGGAAAAAAGTCCCAGTCTATCTAGCCTCTCCTTATAACTCAAACCATCAAGTCCCAGTAGCATCCTAATAAATCTTTTCTGCACTCTTTCTAGTTTAATAATATCCTTTCTTCAATAGGGTGACCAGAACTGCATATAGTATTCCAAATGTGACCGTACCAATATTTTGTACAACTTCAACAAGATGTCCCAACTCCTGTATTCAATGTTCTGACCAATGAAACCAAGCATGCCGAATGCCTTCTTCACCACTCTGTCCACCTGTAACTCCACTTTCAAGGAGCTGTGAACCTGTACCCCATGATCTCTTTGTTCTATAACTCTCCCCAACGCCCTCCCATTAACTGTATGTCCTGCCCTGGTTCAATCGACCAAAATGCATCACCTCGCATTTATCTAAATTAAATTCCATCTGCCATTCATCAGCCCAATGGCTTGTAATAGTCCTGGGGAAATCCACCCCAAGACCATCATCTCTCTCTCCTCCTCCCCCCCAACTCTTTTGGAATGATATTCCAGTCCTCCAGGATCAAATAAGAGAATCATAAGACAAGGATTTGATCGTCTAATTTGGGATGGTTGGGAGGGATGATTTGTTGGGGAGGCCGAGCATTCTGCTGCAAAGCTGCAGTCGAAATTTCATTTTGCTTTATTTTAAGGAGATGTCCAGATTATATTCATAGAAATGACTGCCCAAGTCAATTTGTGCTCGAGCTAGGAAGTGCTCTCCTTCGTACCACTGGGCAAGAACCAGAGAAAGTCAAATAGGCAGACTTGCATTTATAGAGTGCCCTTCATGACCTCAGGATGGCCCAGCCACTTTACAGCCAGTGAAGTACACAGCAAGATCCCAGAAAACAACAATGTGATAAAGTTTATTTATTAGTCACAAATAAGGCTTACATTCACACTGCAATGAAGTTACTGTGAAATTCCCTTAGTGGCCACTATCCGCTGCCTGTTTGGGTCAATGCACCTAACCAGCACATCTTTCAGAATGAGGGGGGAAACCGGAGCACCCAGAGGAAACCCACGCAGACACCAGGGAAATGTGCAAACTCCACATAGACAGTGACCCAAGCTGGGAATTGAACTCGGGTCCGGGTCCCACATAAGTGATATTGAGGAATAAATAACCAAAAGAGAAAATGCTCAGCAGGTCTGGCAGCATCTGTAAGGAGAGAAAAGAGCTGACATTTCCAGCCCAGATGATACTTCATCAAAAATTGAGGAATACATATTGGACAGGACACTGTGGAGAACTCCCCTGCTCTTCTTCAAAATAGTGTCAATTTACATCTCAAAGATGAGACCTCCAGCAATGAAGTACTCCCACAGTACCACAACCTAGATTGTGCTCTCAAATTTCTGGAGTGGGGCTTGAATCTACACCTTTTAACTCAGAGACATGAATGCAGAGTACCCACTATGCCCAAGTTGACAGTGTGTCAACTAAAAATGAACAACTTTAAATCACAAACAGCTTATTTTGAGATATCCAGGGTTTTTATTTCTGCATCCACACCTGGTATTCCAGAATCCTCATCATAAAAGATAAAGTTGGCTATTGCACACCTCCATCATGCAGAAACGTGTACCCCAGCACTCACTCTCACTGCAAATTCAATGTGCTGTAACTAATCTGCTTGACACTTATTCAGGGCAATGTGTTTACCAGCAGATGTGAAATTCAAGGTGGTAGAAAAACCTATTTTTCTGGAGAAATGCTATTTTATATTTACAGTAATAGAAGAATTTATCACTGTTTAAATAGAGCAGACTATGACATTTACACTGGATAGAATTGAGCAGAGAAGGAATAATGATGAGCTCCTAATCTGACCTGTTCGGATGAACAATTAACCCCTCATTAATCTGCTGTTTAAATGTGCCTTGTGTTTGAAGAATGGACTGAACACAAGCCAGGGTTGCAGGAGCACAGGACAGCACCATATTCAACCCATCCCCAGAGCTAAGAATTTAGCTACTTTCCCCTTTCATTTTGTGTATTCAGTTTTCTCTGCTTCTGGTAACACTGCTCAACAAGGGTCTGCTGGCACCACTGTTATTCACCACTGACAAAGAATTTGGAGTTGGGAATCAAAAGTGCTGTACAATATCAAAATACCACCAAATACAACACCAAATTAACATGGAGATGATTGCAATAAAATATAAAGGGGCATTCATAAACTTGCAGAATGGGCATGGAAATATCAAACTTAATTCAGTATATATAAAGGGAAGATGGTACAGTTTGAGAGGTGGAATAAGGAAGCCAACTATTCCATGGAAAGTAAGAATCTGAAACCATAGATTTCCTACATTTGGCCCATACATCTGCACTGAGCCTCCGAAAGAGCACTTTACATTAGCCCATAACCCCACACATTGATCATGGCTAATCCACCTAACCTGCATATCTTTGGACTGCAGGAGGAAACCGGAGCAGCTGAAGGAAACCCACACAGGCACTGAGAGAATGCGCAAACTCCACACAGTAACCCAAAGCTGGAATTGAACCTGGGTTGCAAGTCAGAGAATCACTTGCACCGGTTTATCTTCCTGCTCTCAGACTGTTAATTCTGGTGTCTCCCAAGGCGACATGGTGGCACAGTGGTTAGCACTGCTGCCTCACAGCTCCAGGGACCCGGGTTCGATTCCCGGCTTGGGTCACTGTCTGTGTGGAGTCTGCATGTTCTCATAAGAACATAAGAAATAGGAGCAGGAGTAGGCCATCTCGACCTTCGAGCCTGCCCCGCCATTCAATAAGATCATGGCTGGTCTGAAGTGGATCAGTTCCACTTACCCGCCTGATCCCTATAGCCCCTAATTCCCTTACCGATCAGGAATCCATCTATCCGTGATTTAAACATATTCAACGAGGTAGCCTCCACCACTTCAGTGGGCAGAGAATTCCAGAGATTCACCACCCTCTGAGAGAAGAAGTTCCTCCTCAACTCTGTCCTAAACTGACCCCCCTTTATTTTGAGGCCGTGCCCTCTCGTTCTAGCTTCCTTTCTAAGTGGAAAGAATCTCTCCACCTCTACCCTATCCAGCCCCTTCATTATCTTATAGGTCTCTATAAGATCCCCCCATAGCCTTCTAAATTCCAACGAATACAAACCCAATCTGCTCAGTCTCTCCTCATAATCAACACCCCTCATCTCTGGTATCAACCTGGTGAACCTTCTCTGCACTCCCTCCAAGGCCAATATATCCTTCCGCAAATAAGGGGACCAATACTGTACACAGTATTCCAGCTGCGGCCTCACCAATGCCCTGTACAGATGCAGCAAGACATCTCTGCTTTTATATTCTATCCCCCTTGCGATATAAGCCAAAATCCCATTTGCCTTCTTGATCACCTGTTGCACCCGCAGACTGGGTTTTTGCATCTCATGCACAAGGACCCCCAGGTCCCTTTGCACAGTAGCATGCTGTAATTTTTTTCCATTTAGATAATAATCCAATTTGCTATTATTTCCTCCAAAGTGAATAACCTCGCATTTGTCAACGTTATACTCCATCTGCCAGATCCTTGCCCACTCACTCAGCCTGTCCAAATCTCTCTGCAGACCTTCTACGCCCTCCACACGATTCACTTTTCCACTTATCTTTGTGTCGTCTGCAAACTTTGTTACCCTACACTCAGTCCCCTCCTCCAGATCGTCTATATAAATGGTAAATAGTTGAGGCCCCAGTACCGATCCCTGCGGCACGCCACTAGTTGCCATCTGCCAACCAGAAAAGCACCCATTTATTCCGACTCTCTGCCTCCTGTCGGATAGCCGATCCCCAATCCACGCTAACACCCGACCCCCAACTCCATGTGACCCAATCTTCTTCAGCAACCTTTTGTGAGGCATCTTATCAAACGCCTTTTGGAAATCCAGAAACACCGCATCCACCGGTTCCTCTCCGTCAACCGCACCAGTCATATCTGCTTCACAGCTCCAGGGTCCCGGGTTCGATTCCCGGCTCGGGTCACTGTCTGTGTGGAGTTTGCACATTCTCCTCGTGTCTGCGTGGGTTTCCTCCGGGTGCTCCGGTTTCCTCCCACAGTCCAAAGATGTGCGGGTTAGGTTGATTGGCCAGGTTAAAAATTGCCCCTTAGAGTACTGTGATGCGTGGGTTAGTGGGATTAGCGGGTAAATATGTGGGGGTGGGGCCTGGGTGGGATTGTGGTCGGTGCAGACTCGATGGGCCGAATGGCCTCCTTCTGCACTGTAGGGTTTCTATGATTCTATGATTCTATGATCTTCATAAAAATCCAACAAGTTCGTCAAGCACGACTTTCCCCTCATGAATCCATGCTGCGTCTGCTTAATCGAACCATTCTTATCCAGATGGCCTGCTATTTCTTCTTTAATGCCTGCATGGGTTTCCTCCCACAGTCTACAGATTGGCCATGCTAAATTGCCCCTTAGTGTCAGGGGGACTAGCTAGGGTAAATACATGGGGTTGTGGCGATAGGGCCTGGGTGGGATTGTGGTCAGTGCAGACATGATGGGCCGAATGGCCTCCTTCTGCACTGTAGGATTCTATGATTCTATGAAATTTGGTTAGACCACATTTGCACATTCTAACCTCCATATTATAAAAGGGGCATAGAGGCACTGGACAAGGTGTAAAAAACGGATGCTAGAAGAATTATAGAATAGTTACAGCACAGAAGGAGACCATTTGGCTGTCATGTCCATGCTGGTTCACAGTAGGAACTAAAAGGTTATAATTGTAAGGAAAGAGTGGGCAGGTTGCAGCTCCTTTCTTTAAAGCTAAGATTAAGAGCTGTCTTGATTGAGATCTTTCAATTATGAAGGGTTTAGATAAGGTAGACAGAGAGATGTTCCCTTCTGTGGGCAAGTCCAAAACTATGAGCCATAGATACAGATAGTCTCCAATAAAAAGGCAATAATTTCAAAGGAAACTTCTTCATTCAGAACAGTGGAAATGTGGAATTTGGTAGCACACACAATTGTTGGGGTGAATAGCACAGATGCACTTAAAGAGAAGCTAAATAAGTACACAAGGGAGAAAATTATAGATGAATATGTTAAGAGTTAGATAAAGTAGGATGAGAGGAGGTTTGTGTGGATCAACAACCTATTAGGTTGAAAGGCCTAATAGGCTCTGTGCTGTAAAATTCATGCAATGTTGGCACAAGTTAAGTTGCAATTTTGAGTCATTTGTTCCAGAATCTGATAATGAACAGCGACAAATTACCTACAGTGGGACTTGAACCTGCAACCTTTTGACTCAGAGGCACGTGTGCTACCAGTACAATCAGTGCTAACACTGAATAATTTCCAAGTAAAACCCTTCTGACACTCTCATTACACAAATGTTAAAGGACTACACAAGTGAGATACTGGAGAAAAACTGAAAAGAATTGAACTGTGTAACAGTTTGCAGTATAATAAATACATCACATAGCATAATAACTGAACTTCTGGCAAATCTAAGTAAAAACTTCCAACGAGGGGATAATTGTCATTATGGAAAACATTTGTTTATTGTGTTCCATAGAATATCTTCCCATAGGAATGAATGGGGTACAAAGCTTCTGGGGTCATTTAGAGCTACGCTCTTTAACTCCAAAAACACAGCTGCCTTCCAATTATTGGATTCCCTGTTAAATAGTGAGGAGTGGACAGAGTTCTTTTTTTATCTAATATTCTGTTGTTTATTAAGTACTGCATCATTTAAGATACAGAATCTTTTAAAAGTTTGAAAAGTTAAACCTTGTGACTTCAAGCAAGCAGTTTTACGTTGGAAATTTGGAAGGAAGGATTTGCGGACAGAAAGCTCAACCATCACACTGAGATCCGGCAGTCATTCAGTTCTTCAAGAGGTGAATATCATGGCCTGTGAATATTAAAGGTAAGGAATTCTTTTGTGTAGCACTGGCAGACCTCTGTGTTGTCAGATGAGACGTTAAACTAAGATTCCATCTGCCCTCACAAGTGGATGAAATAGATCCCGAAAGATTGCCTACTATTGGACAATAAACAGGAGAATACTTCCCAGTGTCCTGGCTAATATCTATCAACCAACGTCATGAAAAAAAATTACCTGGCTATTATTTAATTGCTTGTGGGACACTGCTCTGCACAAATTGGTTGCTGTGTTTTAGGCACTGATGCTTCATCAGGACCCTCTTAAAGTGCTTGTCTGTAATTTCTCTCCAGCCTGATTCCTTTCTAGGATACTGAATTTAAAAAGAGCTTGTGTGTTGACTCATGCATATATTATTGCACAAATTATATGGTTCCATTCTTAAATATCTAATCCTAGTAAGAGTCCTTGCAATGGTTTATCTTCCTGCTCTCAGACTATTAATTCTGGTGTCTCCCAAGGACGGCGGCATGGTGGCACAGTGGTTAGCACTGCTGCCCCACAGCTCCAGGGACCCGGGTTCGATTCCCAGCTTGGGTCACTGTCTGTGTGGAGTTTGCATATTCTCCGTGTCTGCGTGGGTTTCCTCAGGGTGCTCTCGTTTCCTCCCACAGTCCAAAGATGTGCAGGTTAGGTTGATTGGTCATGCTAAATAAATTGCCCCATAGTGTCCTGGGATGTGTAGGTTAGAGGGATTAGCGGAGTAAATATGTGGAGTTACAGGGTTCGGGCCCGGTGCAGATGGGCCAAAAGGCCTCCTTCTGCACTGCGGGGATTTTATGATCTATCCTTGCCCCCCTCCTATTTCTCATCTCCATGCTGTTCTCTGGTATCATCCAAAAGCAGTGTTAGTTTTCATGTGTGCTGATGGCATCTAGATCCACTTCACCACCACCATCTCCCTCAACTCCTCCACTGTTGCTAAATTATCAAACTGCTATCCGACATCTACTACTGGATAAACTGGAATTTCCTCCAATTTAATACTAGGAAGAGAGAAGCCAATGTTTTTGTTCCCCATTCCAAACTCTGTTTTATAGCTAGATTCCATCCCTTCCCCGGCAACAGTTTGATTACAACCTTGGCGTCTTGCGATGAGCTTCTGTCCTCCTTTTGTGCCATTACGAAGATTGCCTCTTTCCATATTCTTAACTTCACCCAATTTTGCCCATGTCACAGCTCATCTGTTGTTGAATTCCTCATTCCTGCCTTTGCTAGCTCCACACCTGACTGGTCTCGCAACTTCTACCCTTGAGGTGAACTCAAGGTTATCCATAACTCTGCTATCCTTGACTTAACTTGCATCAAGTAGGGACGACACGGTGGCACAGTGGTTATCACTGCTGCCTCACAAAACCAGGGGCCCTGGTTTGATTTCCGGCTTTGGTCACTATCTGTTTGGAGTCTGCACGTTCTCCCCGTGTCTGCGTGGGTTTCCTCCGAGTGCTTCGGTTTCCTCCCACAGTCTGAAAGACGTGCTGGTTAAGTGCATTGGCCATGCTAAACTCTTCCTCAGTGTACCCGAACAGGTACCAGAGTGTGGCAACTGGGGGATTTTCACAGTAACTCCATTGCAGTGTTAATGTAAGCCTACTTATGACAAATAAATAAACTTTAAGTCCTATTCTTCTATCAACTCTGCTTGCTGACATGCATTGATTTCCAATCCAGCATCCCAATTTTAATTCTTCTTCTCTACACCTCTCTCCCTCACTTTTCTCCTTGCAGACACTCTTTAGAACCGACCTCTTTGCCCAAATCTTTGGTCTTCTAATCTAAAATCTTAAAAAATAAAAGCCAATTACTGCAACTGCTGGAATCTGAAACCAAGAGAGGAAATGCTTGAAAATCTCAGCAGGTCTGGCAGCAAGGGGTCATCTGGACTCGAAACGTCAGCTCTTTCCTTTCCTTACAGATGCTGCCAGACCTGCTGAGATTTTCCAGCATTTTCTCTTTTGGTCTAAAATCTTCTTCTGTGGCTCGGTGCCACACATTGTTTTATAATGCTCCTGTGAAGCCTGGGGTGTTTTATTACATTAAAGACTTGATACAAGTTTTTTTTTCCATTCACATCTGGTAACGTATGCAAATGCTCTGCAATCCTTATCCAGTATAGCAGAAATATGCAACATTTAAAGGGACAAGCTAGTGCTGGTGATGAAAGAGCTGGTGCTCATTGGCCTAGCATTTGATAAAGGTACAATAACTGAATAAATGGCGTAATATCTCTCACAGGCTCCTTGTGCAAGTACAAGTGCAACTCTCAGGTGATAAGTATAAATACTGCCTTTGATGAATGCTACCTGCCCGATATTCTCTTTTGGACATCAGCATGCAAGGAAACCAGCTGCGGCTCTATGCTACCCACAGATTCAAATCAGAATTTGATGTCAATCTTAAAGGGGCGTCCAAGTAGTAGTAATTCAGAACTGTATAGTGCAGAGTGGGAATCAGACATACCCAGTTCTTTTAATCATTATGTAAGAGACAACATTGCATCTGAAGTGAGGGTGGGGGGAAACAAAGTGGATTCTGGGTCCATTGGTGTGGGTAGTATTCCATCATCTCCTCCTGTCTAAATGGCAGGAGGACGATACTGGACGAGCTATGATGCTTCATAATGAAGCATCCCGAGTATACGTAAGGATACAGTGCTGTAGTGGTAATGTCACTGGACTAGTAATCGAGAGAGTCGGGTTAATGTTCTTGGGCAGCACGGTGGCACAGTGGTAAGCACTGCGGCCTCACAGCGCCAGGGACCCGGGTTCGATTCCCGGCTTGGGTCAGTGACTGTGTGGAGTTTGCACACTCTCCCCGTGTCTGCGTGGGTTTCCTCCGGGTGCTCCGGTTTACTCCCAGAGTCTGAAAGACGTGCTGGTCAGGTGTATTGACCCAAACAGGCGCCGGAGTGTGGCGACTAGGGGCATTTCACAGTAACTTAGAACATAGAACATTACAGCGCAGTACAGGCCCTTCGGCCCTCGATGTTGCGCTGACCAATGAAACCAATCTAAAGCCCCTCTAATCTACACTATTTCAATATCATCCATATGTTTATCCAATAACCATTTGAATGCTCTTAATGTTGACGAGTCCACTACTACTGCAGGCAGGGCATTCCACGCCCTTACTACTCTCTGAGTCAAGAACCTACCTCTAACATCTGTCCTATATCTCTCATCCCTCAATTTAAAGCTATGTCCCCTCGTGCTTGCCAACACCATCCGAGGAAAAAGGCTCTCACTCTCCACCCTATCTCATCATCTGATCATCTTGTATGCCTCTATTAAGTCACCTCTTAACCTTCTTCTCTCTAACGAAAACAACCTCAAGCCCCTCAGCCTTTCCTCATACGATTTTCCCACCATACCAGGCAACATCCTGGTAAATCTCCTCTGCACCCTTTCCAACACTTCCACATCTTTCCTATAATACGGCGACCAGAACTGTACGCAATACTCCAAATGCGGCCGCACCAGAGTTTTGTACAGTTGCAGCATGACCTCCTGGCTCCGAAACTCAATCCCTCTACCAATAAAAGCTAACACACCGTACGCCTTCTTAACAACCCTATCAACCTGGGTGCCAACTTTCAAGGATCTATGCACATGGACACCCAGATCCCTCTGTTCATCCACACTACCAAGTATCTTACCATTAGCCCAGTACTCTGTATTCCTGTTACTCCTTCATTGCAGTGTTAATGTAAGCCTTACTTGTGACTAATAAATAAACTTTTTACTTTCTGGGGACATTGGTACAAATCCCACCATGACAATTGGTGGAATTTAAATTCAATTAATAAGTCGAGAATATGAAGAAAAGCTAGCCTCAAGTAATGGTGACCAGGATAGTTATCACTAATTGTTGTAAAAGTCCACCTGGTTCACTAATGTCCTTTAGGGAAGGAAATCATAGATCATAGAAACCCTACAGTACAGAAAGAGGCCATTCGGCCCATCGAGTCTGCACCGACCACAATCCCTCCCAGGCCCTACCCCCATATCCCTACATATTTTACCCACTAACCCCTCTAACCTACGCATCTCAGGACACTAAGGGGCAATTTTAGCATGGCCAATCAACCTACCCGCACATCTTTGGACTGTGGGAGGAAACGGGAGCACCCGGAGGAAACCCACGCAGACACGAGGAGAATGTGCAAACTCCACACAGACAGTGACCCAAGCTGGGAATCGAACCCAGGTCCCTGGAGCTGTGAAGCAGTAGTGCTAACCACTGTGCTACCGTGCTGTCCTTATGTGGTCTGGCCTACTTGTGACTCCACAGCAATGGAGTTGTCTCTTAATTGCCTTCATGGCTGTGGTTGGCAACAAATATTGGCTTTGCAGGGATACACACGTCCCTGAAATAATAAAAGAATAAAACCGGAATTTATGGACAGGAAGATTACCCATGTATTTCTTCATTAGAACTGAACAACCAGCCCCTGTGATAGACCGGAGCTGGCACTTTTATGTTAATTGAGGTCGCTCAATGGCAAAAGCTGGGAGCCTAATTGACTTTTCTTCTTTCCAACCCAGGCTTGCCAAAATCAATTGTGCCCATCAGCTATCCTGGGAGAAGTCAGCACTGGGGATCTAATGCAGATTGTCTACTCACATCAGCCAATGGGCTGGAGGGGTGGCAGGACTTATAGCAAACAGCTGGTTTTACAGCAAATCATCTACTTTGTTTGTGAACAGTGCATTACTGCCGGTGATCTACAGAGTTTATTTAGTTTCTGCAAAGTACAGCAAACAGAAATAATGACCAAAACTGCAGCAACGTGATTTCTACAGCAAAATGCAGTGAGTGGAAGATAGTGTACATAATAGAAATTATGAGTAAAATTAATCCCAGTTACTTACAGCAGAGCAGTCTTCAGGCGTGGATAATGGGAAAATTACCCAAGCATCTCAATTCTGGCTGGGAATAGTGTTATCTCGATATGCAATATCAAATCTGAGAACATCTTGCTGTGCCTAAGCATTAGTGACTGGGCACATAGCTGTGCCTGAAGCCCAGAACTCTTTTCAATATTTCAGTTACACAGTGGCTCCTGTTAACGCTGGTTCAGCATCAGGCAGACGACCAGATTTTGAAGAATTCCTCCTGATTCACCCTCAGGGAGTGCACATTGTTCTCAGACTGGACTATCTTCCAAAGAACCTCAATCCACAGTAACAAGGCTGAGAGCCCTCTGGCCACTATCTCAGTGAGAAGCACCAGAGGACTATCGTTAGATTTCCTGATTGGGCAGGGAGAAAGGAAGGATCACCTTGGAGGATGCCCAATCTGGCTCAAGGGGATGTTTATTGATTTGAAGGATATTACTCTTCTGCTACTTCACAGTTGTTGGGGGGCATGGGGAGAAAAGAGGACAGGGAATATAGAATAAGCAGAGTGCAGATGTCCTGAAAAAGAATACCATTATGTTTAGCTGGATGAATACCATCTGCCCCATATTGGAAATATGAGAACAGCACCAACATAACAACACTTCAATTAGCACACAGGTTGACAGAAACATGCAGCTATAAGGCACAAGTTGCTGCCAAGCTGCTCAAGATACCAAGATCTCAAAATTGACTTAAAGCAATTATTGGCTGCTGATTTATCCAGTAGAGGCAGCAGAAGAGGATTCTGGGAGAAGTTGACTCAGTCACCTTGACTATATCGTGGATAGCCAAGGAGCTGGTATCCAGGAGTGGTTAAACCCGAGACACTACAGTAGTGTTTCCCTCTCTCTCCTCCCCCACCCCCCCCCCCCAAAACCAACGCCCCCCCCCCCCCCAACCCAACCAAACAAAAGGCACTGTGAGGAGGATAAGCAAAGTAAAAGCAAGATAAGATTCTTATATCTTCCTTCAGGGTACAAGAGCAGAGACGGCAGTTAGGGCAGTGATATGCTCCTCCTGCCAGATGTGGGAGATCAGGGAGCTTTCTACCATCCCTGACTGCTATGTCTGTGGGAAGTGTGAGCTGCAGCTCCTCACAGACTGCGTGGTTTGGTTGGAGCAGCTGGACACACTGCGGAGCATACAGAGGGCAGAGAGTGTGATAGACATTAGCTTCGGGGAGGTGGGCACACTGCAGGTTCAGACAGATAAATGGATGACCATCAGGAGAGGCAGACATGTAAGGCAGGTTGGGTGGGATAGTCTCTCAGGGGAAGATTCCAGCAGCAGCCAGGCCTATGGCACCACAACTGGTTCTGCTGTAGAGCAGGGTCAGGCTAAGTCCAAGCGAGTGATAATAGTAGGAGACTTAATAGCAGGCCCTCTAGTAATCCCAGGATTACTCCCCAGGCCATGTGCTAGTGAAGCTTGGAACAGGAGATAGTACAGTTGAACACATGGCTAAAGAGCTGATGTAGGAGGGAGGGCTTTAGATATACGGATCACTGGGATGTCTTCTGGGGAAGGTGGGATCTGTACAAGGAGGACAAGTTGTGCCTGAACTGGAGAGACACTAATATTCTGGGCAGGAAGTTTGCTCATGCTGCTCGGGAGGGTTTAAAATAGTGTGGCAGGGGAGTGGGAACTGGAACAGCAGGCCAGTAAGTGTAGTGACTGGGGAAAAAAGTGAGACTGAGATAAACATAGCACAGAGTAAGGACAAAGCGGAGGTATGCCGCAGGGTTCAGCAGGACTGTAGGTCTGGAGTGCGTTTGCTTCAATGCAAGAAGTATAACAGGTAAGACAGATAAACTGAGAGCCTAGATTTCAGCATGGAATTGATGGAATTGCAATTGTGGAGACATGGTAAAGGAGGGACAGGACTGGCAGCTTAACATTCCAGGATATCATTACTTTAGACGGGACAGAAGGGGGGAAAAAAAGAGGTGTGGGAGAGTTGCATTGCTGATTCGGGAGCAGATCACAGCGGTGTTGAGGGAGGACACATTGGAGGATCTTATAGTGAGGCATTATGGATGGAGCTCAGGAATAAGGAGGATGAAATCACAATGTTGGCAGTGTACTATAAACCTCCCAACAGCCTGTAGGAGAGAGGCGCAGTTGTATAGTCAGATACTGAAAAGGTGTGAAAAAAAAAAACAGGGTAGCTGTGATGGGTGACTTTAACTTCCCCCACATTGACTGGGACTCCCTTACAGCCAGGGGCTCGGATAGAGAGCAATTTGTTAGATGTGTCCGGAAGGGCTTTTGATGCAATATGTTGACAAATCAACCAGGGAGGGGGCCACACGAAACTTGGTATTGGGGAATGAGCCAGTCCAGGTGTTTGATATTTCTGTGGGGGAGCATTTTGGGTTTAGCGACCATAATTCTACAAGATTTCGGGTAGTCATGGATGAGGACAAAAGTGGCCCTCGGGTGAGGGCCAATTACATCCAAATTAGACAGGAATTGGTGAATGTGGATTGGGAGCGACTATTTGAGGGCAAATCCATGTCTGGCATGTGGGAGGCTTTTAAAGGCCAGTTGATTGATGTGTGCACGACAGGCACGTCCCTGCAAAAATGAAAGATAGAAATGGCAGGATTCGGGAACCATGGATGTCAAGGGAAATTGTGAGCTTAGTCAAAAGGAAAAAGGAAGCATACGATAGGTCGAGGCATCTAAAAGCTGATGAAACCCTTGAGGAGCATAGTGAAAGTAGGAAGGAGCTGAAACATGGAATTAGGAGGGCGAAAAGGGGCCATGAAATGACTTTAGCAAACAGGGTCAAGGAGAATCCCAAGGCTTTTTATGCACATATTAGGAACAAGAGGGCAGCAAGAGAAAGAGTAGGCCCACTCAAGGACAATGGGGGAAAGTTTTGTGTGTGGAACCACAGGAAGTGGGTGAAATCCTTAATGAGTACTTTCTATCGGTATTCATCAAGGAAAAAGTATCCTAATTTGCATGAAGGTAGATAAGTCCCTGGGGCCGGATGGGATCTATCCCAGGTTACTGGGGGAGGCGAGGGGAGAAATAGCTGGGGCCTTAACAGATATCTTCACATCCTCTTTGACCACAGGCGAAGTTCCAGAGGATTGGAGAGTAGCCAATGTCATTCCTTTGTTTAAGGAAGAAGCAGGGATAATCCAGCAAATTATAGACCGGTGAGCCTGATGTCAGTGGTGGGAAAGCTTTTGTAGAAAATACTGAGGGAGAGGATATATGCACATTTGGAGGAAAATGGACTAGTTAGTGAAAGGCAGCATGGTTTTGTATGAGGAAGGTCATGTCTCACCAACTTGATTGAGTTTTTTGAAGAAGTGACAAAGAAAATTGATGAGGGAAGGGTTGTGGATGTAGCTTATATGGATTTTAGTAAGGCGTTTGACAAGGTCGCACATGGCAGACTGGTACAAAAACTAAAATCATATGGGATTCGGGGTGGGCTGGTTCGATGGATACAGAACTGGCTTGGTTACAGAAGACAGAATAGCAGTGGAAGGGTGTTTTGCAGAATGAAGATCTGTAGCTAGTGGTGTTCTGCAGGGATCAGTGCTGGGATGTAGAATCAGTGTTGTTTGTAGAATAAATGAAAATGTTGGTGGTCTGATTAGTAAATTTGGGGATGACACGAAGATTGGCGGAGTTGCTGATCGTGCTGGGGATTGTCAGAGGATACAACAGGATATAGATTGGAGACTTGGGCGCAGAAATGGCAGATGGAGTTTAATCCAGACAAATGCGAGGTGATGCATTTTTGGAGGATCATGTTTAGGTGCGAATTATACAGTAAATGGCAGAACTCTTAGCAACATTAACATAGCAGAATCTGGGCATGCAGGTCCACAGTTCCCTAAAAGTGGCAACACAGATGGCCAAGGCGATTAAGAAGACATGCTTGCCTTCATCAGCCACGGCATTGAGTGCAGGAATTGGGAATCATGTTGCAGCTATATAAAACCTTGGTTAGGCCTCACTTGGGAGTATTGCGTGCAGTTCTGGTCACCACACTATCAGAAGGACATGGAAGCTTTGAAGAGAGTGCAAAGAAGGTTCACCAGGATGTTGCCTTGTCTCGAAGGTGTTGGCTATGAGGAGAGGTTGAATAAACTAGGAATGTTTTCACTGGAAAGACGGAGGCTGAGGGGTGACCTGATAGAGGTTTACAGAATTATGAGAGGCATAGGATAGATAGTCAGAGGCTTTTTCCTAGGGTGGAACTGTCAATAACAAGTGGGCACAGGTTCAAAAAGTGAGAGGGGGAAAGTTTAAGGGAGATGTGCGGGGGAAGTTTTTCACGCAGAGAGTGGTGGGTGCCTGGAACGTCCTGCCAGAGGAGGTGGTGGAAGCAGGCACATTAGCAACATTTAAGAGGCATCTGGATGGGTACATGAATAGGGAGGAAATTGAGGGATACAGGCCGAGTAAGGGCAGGAAGTTTTTTTTTTAGTTAGGGCATCATGATTGGCACAGATCTGGAGGATCAAAGGGCCTGCTCCTGTGCTATACCTTTCTTTGCTCTTTTGTTCTATATTTAACTGTACAGCAGCACACGTCATGGTGGTTAGCACTGCTGTCTCTCAGCGCCAGGGACCTGGGTTCAATTTCGGCCTTGGGTGACTGTTTGTGTGGAGTTGCACATTCTCCCTGTTTCTGCGGGGAGTTCATCCAAGTGCTCTGGTTTCCTCCCACAGTCCAAAGATGGGCGAGTTATGTGGATTGGCCATGGTAAATTGCCCCTTGGTGTCCCAAGATGTGGAGGTTAGATGGATTAGCATGGTAAATGTGTGGGGTTATGGGGACATGACGGGGGACAGGGCTCGAGTAAAATACTCAGTCAGAGAGTTGGTGGAAACTCGATAGACCATATGGCTTCCTTCTGCACTGTAGGGATTCTATGATACATCAAATTCCTGTTTTCATGGGACCATTGTAGCTTGTGTTATGAGTTTGTTCTGCAGTAATTCTCTATTTTGATTTAGTAGGATCTTATCAATACTCTTGTATGTACCAGTTACATATGCTTAAATGTTTTCCTTTGGACAGTTGACACTATCTGTTTTTAGTTAAGAAAATGAGATCTTGGGAAAACTTGGGAGTTTGCCAATATTTACAGAGGGTTCTTGGAAGTGTGCCATTATTTGCAGGGTGTCTCCTGTAGTATGCTACAATCCAGAGAAACCTCACACAGAAATGCTCAAATCTACCACCTTAGAACCATCAATTATTACAACCAGATAGAAAGATAATTTCCAAACTTGCTCTGTTTGGGGTAACACCAATGGAAGATTAAGTGTGAAGGAATGTAGCTATAAATATGGAGTTGTAAGATAACCCAGCTATAAATATGGAGTTATTAGATTAAAAAGAGTAATTCTTCTATGAAGTAGAGATTAAAAGTTAAAAGTCGAGTTCCTCAACTGGACAAAGTTTCAGAAGTTTATAAACAAACCGAGGCATAATTGTGTGCTCAAGGACACCAACAGTCTATGGCGTAGGATATGGCACATCCTCTAACAAAAGATGGTTGCCGGGAAAAAAAACTGGACTCTACATCACCTCAACAAGGTACTGGTAAATTGTAAGATACTGCAATCTAATAATGGATAACATTAAGGATGCCCCTAAATCATTTGTCAACCCAATACTGGAAACTAGCAAGAAAGTGACCAGTGTCTGCACTTCTCAGCATCCTAGAATATCCTATATTTTTTTGCTGAAAAAATGTTGACTAAAACAGAGGATGCTGACTGAAACAAAGGATATTGTGCATCCTGTGCTCACCATGTTTACTGCTGGTTCTGCTCTTTAATAGTATAAATATTAGAATCTCACATTAGGATTTTTAGATTTGTTGAGTTCACTCCAGTGAGTCTCAAGGTAAAGGTATGGCTGCTATGGTGTAGCAATAATCTTTTTAAAATTGGGATAAAGGTATCTCACTAGAGTGGCACAGTGGTTAGCACTGCTGTTTCACAGCTCCAGGGACCTGGGTTCGATTCCCGGCTTGGGTCACTGTCTGTGTGGAATTTGCACATTCTCGTGTCTGCGTGGGTTTCCTCCGGGTGCTCCGGTTTCCTCCCACAGTCCAAAGATGTGCGGGTTAGGTTGATTGGCCATGCTAAAATTGCCCCTTAGTGTCCTGAGATGTGTAGGTTAGAGGGATTAGCGGGTAAATATGTAGGGATATGGGGGTAGGGCCTGGGTGGGATTGTGGTCGGTGCAGACTCGATGGTCCGAATGGCCTCCTTCTGCACTGTAGGGTTTCTATAATTCTGAGATGTTTGCAAGAACTGGGTCTGGAGGGGATCCCATGGCAACACCCATCTATTTGGACTTACATGGTGTTGAACTCAACTGCATGAGTTTCTGAATTCATAAGCTCAGTGAATATAAATTCAGTTATTGGTGATGTGTCTAGATTGCCATGGTATAGTGATGCAGTGACTCAAATTTCCCCCACCAGCCAGATCAGTATTTTGGCCTCACAGAGTAACAATCCAAATGCTCTCTCGCGATATCGAACAAGGTTGGGAGGCTCAAAACTATTAAAGTCCTCAAGTGGCCTTTTCCCATTTCCACCGTACACTTTTCTGCAAACCGATCACACACTGGAGCAGTTTGCTCGCATTCACTCCTCAGTTACGGGTTGGACTATTACTTGGTGTGGCTGAGCCAGTGGAAAAAAAAGGGTTTTAATTCGGTAAAAATTAATCTATATACACACTCAATTATTTTATTAAATCTGAGGTGCAGTCATAAATATAATGCAATTCGATGGCACTGCTTTTATTTAAGAACAGACCTCAAAATCTTCCGTCCCAGCCTGCTCAAAGCAGAGTTACAGCAATCAATACACTCAGACTAATATTTCGACAAAGCCTTCCCGACTGTTCAACATACACCTTGTGGTGAAGATCACAGAGAGGCTGCCAAAGGGAGTGAGGTATGAACTGCTGTCACTGCTCAGACTAACTGTGCGAGACATGAGACCAAACCAGTCCTCTCGATCCTGTGGTGAAATATTCCCCAATCCTTATGATAAAGTCAAATGTATTCCATTCACATACTGAAAGCAAACAAATTAAAACCATTCTCTACAAAATAGCTAAATATAGCTGTGCTTAGTATTGTGAGGCTTTGTACTAGATGTAACATTAGGCAACAAATTGTGACTGAGCTTGACAATTAACCAATGTTAAGACCAGCGGAAAAAAATAAAGATTTAACAATATGTGACAATAGGCTCATTAGGCCATTCAAGGCACGGTATATTCATTCAGTTCCCGACATTAATTCAATACTTCGCTTACTGATGGTTTCCATATTACAAAATGGATACAGAGGCATTGTAGAAGGTGCAAAACAGATTTACAAGGATGGTGCCAAAACTAAAGCGGTTATAAATAAACCACCAATGCATCCATTATTTCTAGGGCCACTTCCTTAAGTGCTCAGGGATGTAGATTATCAGGTCCTGGGGATTTATCGGCCTTCAATCCAATCAATTTCCCCAACACCATTTCTCTACCAATAGTGATTTCCTTCAGTTCCTCCCTCTCACTAAACCCAGTGTTCCCCAGCATTTCTGGTATGCTATTCGTGTCCTCCTTTGTGAAGACAGAACCAAAATATGTATTTAGTCGGTCAGCCATTTCTTTGCTCACCATTATAAATTCCCTTGTTTCTAATGGTAAGGGACCCACAATTGTCTTCACCAATCTTTTTCTCTTCACATAATAGTCTTAAGAGTCAGGGTTGTTGTAACGTGCCAGGCACATGTAAACTGCACCAAGTCCTATATATTTGCCAACAGAGTTATTTTGTTTTCCTCAAGAACTTCAAAATTAAGCCCTAAAGGTTTAATGCTGGAGCTACAAGTAACATTTTTGTAAATCTACAGAGAAAGGAGAGAGATCAAGTTGCAGAGAGAGAGGTGGTTGCGGTGGTCATTTCAGGGGATAAATTAGACAAGATTTGCAACCACAATTCACCATCTCCTTGAGGCCATGAAAGGCTCTATTGTAAATGCAAGTCACCCTTCGCTTATCCCTGCTGGAACATGCAGTGATTGGATATCAGCTGATTGGCTTTGGCTAATCTGCCCTCAGTGCTGAAAAGCTGGACAACGTTTAAAGGCTGTGTCTGAACAGTAGTCACTGGGTCAAGTTACTGAAGGGCCGCGAGTGGGACTGTGCTCCAGTGACAGCCAGCACCATCAAGAAGAGGAGGGAAAACAACTGAAAATAATGAAGTGTTTACGGTTTAATTAACTGGATTTTATTTAATTGCAATTGTAAAGCGGCAATTTAATTCTAGGTCAAAGTAAACCTCAAAAGATGAATGTAATAAAGCAGACAACAGATCATAGAGACATGCCAAATCAAGTCGCAGTCTGTCGTCCAAATCAGCGGGTGGCAGCAGTGACAACAAAGCCAAACAGAACATGCAAGCTCGAGCTGGATGCATAGAAAGCAGCTCAGCTTGAAGAACTACCGAGGGAACATTATCACATGGCTGCGGTTTTTGAAGATTAAATTCTTTTCTCAGCAACTTGAAACAAGTTAATCTGCTTCTGATTACAGGAGTTGATTGACCAATTTGCTTCAAAAATAATTTCTGCGCTGTGCATTGCAAACAGAACAGAGCGGATGCAGTTAAAGGAGAAGAGGTAAAGAACAGTTTAAAAATAAACCTGACAAGGTTATTGTCACATTCCAACATATTGCTGCAATGTTATGACTGGAGCAGATCGAGGCCAATGTCATTACTTTCTCATTTCCTGATTATTTATGGAAAAGATATGGTTCTATGGTTCTAAGATACTCCCTCCTTTCCAACACCCCTCCCCCACCCCCCGGCAAAAAAAGAGGTTTTCTCATTTCATCTGCACCTAAGGAATAAATAGGCAAGCTCTGCTGAGCACGACCCTCAAATAATTCTTCCTCCATGAGAGAGACACCTGGCTCCTGGCTAGTCTCTCCTCACCCCAACCTGGCCAAGGCCAGAATTCTAGCTTGAGTGAAAGACTGGTACTAATCCATGAGTAAATGAAGTGAAGGCGCCTTGTAAAAGATGTAGCGATGAGATAAACCTTTCCCCATTTGCTGTTGTTCCAATCGTTCACCTGACTTCCTGTCTGATTAAAATCCATGTGGTTTTGGCTGCAGGGTGGTGGAAAGGGAGAACCCAGGACTGTTTCTGTTAGAGCACAGGAGATAAAGGGGCAATTTGACAGAAGTGTTTAAATTGTGGAAGTTTGGGGCACAATAAAAAGTTTCCAGTGATGAGGAAGGTTAGAAAAAGGGTCTGTAGTTTGCAGAGTACATGAAAGAGATTTGAAACAATAAACAGGAGAACTTTGTTTTTTAATCAGAGGGGTGGCACGGTAGCACAGTGGTTAGCACTGCTGCTTCACAGCGCCAGGGACCTCGGTTCGATTCCCGGCTTGGGTCACTGCACTGTGGAGTCTGCACATTCTCCCCGTGTCTGCGTGGGTTTCCTCTGGGTACTGCGCTTTTCTCCCACATTCTGAAAAGACGTGCTGGTTAGGTGAATTGACCCGAACAGGTGCCGGACTATGGCGACTAGGGGAATTTCACAGTTAATTCATTGCAGTGTTAATGTAAGCCTTACTTGTGACTAATAAATTAACTTTACTTTAAGGATTGTGACTCAGAATCCCTAGAGTACAGAAGGAGGCCATTCGGCCCATCAAGTCTGTACCGACCACATCCCGCCCAGACCCTATTCCTGTAACATATTTACCCTGCTAATCCCCTGACACTAAGGGGCAATTTAGTATGGCCAATCCACCTAACTCACACATCTTTGGACTGTGGGAGGAAACCGGAGCACCCGGAGGAAACCCACGCAGACATGGGGAGAATATGCAAACTCCACACAGACAGTGACCCGAGGCCAGAATTGAACCTGGGTCCCTGGCGCTGTCAGGCAGCAGTACTAACCACTGTGCCACCGTACTCTTTGGAAAAATGAGCAAAGTTCCAATTAAAGCGGTCGCTATGTCAATATTTAAATGCCGATAAGAAAAGTGTTTGAAAAGAAAGAGGAATATCAGGAGAGGAGGCATATGGGATTAGGCTACTGTTTATTACTGGGAAAGATTATCAACATGGACTGGTTGGGTTGAATAGCCAGTTTCTGTACTGTCAGTTCAGTGTAATGCTATGAAATACCTTCAATTTCTGGTGGAATTAATATTTCCTTCTTCAGTTGCAACAGTCCTGCATGAAATGAGCTCTGGCAGCCTGTTGCAGCACAAACTACCTGTAACTTGCCATTTAATGGCCAGTCTCACTCAGGGTTGGGATGGAGTTTGGACATTTGTAGTATGGTCTAAACACTAGATTGGACTATTCCAAAGCATTCTTGGCAGGTTCCACATTTCATAAACCTGAGATCATTCAAAACTCTGCTGCCTTTGTTCTAAATTGCACTAAATTCTATTCACCTACCACCCGTGCTCACAGATCTCTACTGACTCCCGGTTAAGCAATACCTCACTTACAAATTCCATTGTGGTCTTGTTCCTGCCGAGCATTAAGCCTCTCCAGCCTTATAAACCTCAAAGACATCTTCCCTCCTCTATTTCTGGACTCTGGAGCACCTCTGCTTTTAATTGCTCCACCACAGGTGGCCCTGGTCTTTAGCTGCTGTGGCCCTAAGCGCTGCAATTCCCTCCCTTAAGCTCTTTCTTCTTTCAAGACATCTGCCATAATACTTCATTGGTGTCAAATTTTGTTTAATAATACACCTGTGAAGTGCTTCAGGTGATTTACTATGTTAAACACGCTATATAAATACAAGTTGGTGTTGTTGTTGAGAAAGAAAATGTCACACTTTGTGCAGTGGGGAAAAGAATCCCAAGAGTGGGAGTGGAATTTTTCTCTGCAGCTGGCCTGTGTTTCACTTGCTCTGGGAGCTTTGGATGCAAATGATAGATTGCTGAAGTATTCCCCAACACTAATTGGACTCATTTCAACAAGCACAAAATGTAGAATCCCTGATCAAATTTCCACTCTCAAACAAAATTGCAGAAGTTCAACAAGCTCCATTTCTGAAGAGTGTAAGTGGGATAGAACAGTAGATTCTCAGGAACTCCATTCCCTAAAAGCCGTTGAGTCGGGGTGTGTGGGGAGAGGGAGTCAATTGAAAATCTCCTGATCATATGTGCGCTAAGTTAAGATGCACTGAAAATCTACAGAATATATCAGTAGGGGTAGATGGAGAAGGGTGGGAGGAAGCTCGTTTGAAGCACTGACATTGGCAAAGGGCTGTGCTTGGGATGCTGTGTAATACCTTGTGATAGCATGGTGGAACAGGCTTAAGGAGCTGAATGGCCTCCTCCTGTTCTTAAGTTCCTACCCAGAGTAGAAATATAATAGTAAGGTAAAGGCAAAATACTGCATCTGCTGGAATCTGAAACAGGAAGTGCTGGAAACCCTCAGCAGGTCTGACAGCATCTGTGAAGAGAGAATAGAGCCAACATTGAGTCTCGATGACCCTTTGTCAGAACTGAAATATAATAGTAATCGTTTCATTAAATATTAAATATGCCTGTCCTAACAGTGAAATGTGTTACCTTGTACCCAAATGACATTGAAAGCTTTGTGGTGCAAATGCACCAAATACAAGCTGCAGACTTCCGATCAATTTGATTCTTTTTCTCCAGGTCTCAATAAATTTAAATTTACAACAAAAAATACTGATAATCAATCTTCTCAGATCATGTAGCAACATCACTCTCAAGGGCTAGATTAGGCTGCCTGTTTAAAAAAGCAGCAAACAGATCTCCTAGGAATAGGGTGTGGCCTGACCAGACTCGAGTAGTGCTTTATGGCAATAGCTAGCTTCTAATAAATAGCGCAGAATCTCTGTTGTAATGTCTTGCTTTTTGTTTCCTTCACTGAGCTGAGGACTTGCGAGAGAATAACTTGTCTCATCAATTCATCAGTTTTGTTAAAGCAGCCAAAAAAAAGACAGAGAAGGAGCAAGTGATATATACCCACTGATTAATGAGTTTATTATCGGAATCATGCACCTACTGCTTAGATAGCAATAAAAGAACTGCCATAACATCCATCTTCCACATTTCCACCAAACTTCAACCTTTGCAGCAGCTACACAGCTGCTTTTCTATATTTTTCTCTGCCCGTTAATTCTGTCGCTCTCTCGTGCCCTTCCTTCCTGTGTGAGCTGATGTGTTAATGTTGAGTGCAGTATCATTGCTGAAACAAGTGCTACGCTCAGCCAATGCCCTCATGTTTGTGCCATTTGGACAGGGACTTTTTGGAAGAAATCTGGAGCAGGAATCCTCCATTTTCTCTGTCTCATGCCTCCTTCCACCAAACAGGCCGAGTCTGATCGTGTAACAATCAAACACCTCTTTCTGTTACTGCTTCAAAGAATTCAAGAAGGTTGGTCAAGCATTGAAACTTTCTCTTCTGAAAGCTGTGTTTCCAGAGGTTTTTCTATTTGAGAAATGATTGACAAAGGCAATGTAGTAGATTTTCAAAAGATCTTCCTAAGTTACAGCATAGTACAGTCTTAATGACAACCAAGACTACGCAGTCAGGAGACAAATAACAGAATGGATAACAAGCTGGTTATAAAACAGAGATGTTTTAAAATATCCCAAAGTGTTTGATTGGAGCATTATAAAGGAAAATTTGAGACTGAAGCACATAATGAGATATTAGAGCGGATAACCAAAAACTTCATCAAAGAACTAGGTTTTAAGGAGTGACTTTAAGTAAGAACAAAGAACGAAGAAAAGTACAGCATAGGAACAGGCCCTTTGGCCCTCCAAGCCTGCGTCGATCATGATGTTGCCCAATGCCTTCCTGGTGTCAGGGTGAGAGACATCTCTTGAATGTGCTCACTATGAAGGCCAACATATCACTTGCCCTTCCTATTGCCTGCTGCATCTGTATGCCCACCTTCAGCGACTGGTGTTGGAAGACACCCAGGTCTTGTTGCACATTCCCTTCTCTTAATTAATGGCCAGATATTAATACCCCCTTCCTGTTTTTGCCTCCTGAAATGGACAACCTCACATTTGTCCAAATCATAGTGCATTTGCAACAGGTCCTCGAGGGTTATAATCTCTGGTTTATTACCCGAGCCATGTGCAAATTGGCATAGGGATGCGAAAATTAGGGAAGTGAACACATTGCTAAAGAAATGGTGCGGGAAAGTGGGGTTCCATTTCATGGCGCATTGGTATCATTATTGGAACAGGAGAGATCTCTACCTGTAAGAAAGAAAGGTACAGTGGCAGAGGTACAGAAGTAGTGAGGTTCACGGAAAGAATTGCAGAGTCTCGAACTTTAGCAGCCAAAGGCATGGTCACTTGTGGTGGTGTGATAAAAACCAAAAATGCTTAAGGGACCAGAATAAGAGAAATGCTGAAGGAGATTACAAAAATAAGGAAGGACAAGGCCATGGAGGGATTTGAAAACAAGGATGAGATTTTTAACATCGAGACATTGTCAGACTTGGAGCCAAAGTGGGTTAGTGCTAGGTGAACGGTTAGGACACAGGCAGCAAAATTTTGGATGACCTCAAGTTTCATAGAATAGAATCCTACAGTGCAGGAGGAGGCCATTCGGCCCACCGAGCTGCACCGACCACAATCCCACTCAGGCCCTATCCCCATAAACCCACGCATTTACCCAAGCTAGTCCCCCTGACACCAAGGGGCAATTTAGCATGGCCAATCCATCTAACCCTTGGGGATAGTGATCATAACTCTATCTCCTTTATATTAGCATTGGAGAGAGATAGGATCAGTCAAGCTGGGAAAGTGTTTATTTGGAGTAAGGGCAATTATGAGGCTATTAGGCAGGAAATTAGAGGCATAAATTGGAAGGAGGTTTTCTCAGGGAAATGTACAGAAAAAATGTGGCAAATTTTCAAGGAAAATTTGTCTGGAGCTCTGCACAGCAACGTTCCAATGAGACAGGGGAGTTATGGTGGGTCACAGGAACAATGGTGCACGAAAGCTGTAACAAATTTAGTCAAGAAGAAAAGCCTACAAAAGGTTCAGGGAGCTAGGTAATGTTAGAAATCTAGAAGAGTATACGACTAGTAGGAAGGAACTTGAGAGAAATTAGAAGAGCAAGAAGGGGTCATGAGAAGGCCTTGGCAGACAGGATAAAGGAAAACCCCAAGCATTCTACAAGTATGTTAAGAGCAAGAGGATAAGATGTGAAGGAGTAGAACCTATCAAATGTGACGGTGGCAAAGTCTGTATAGAACCAGTAGAAATGGCAGAGGTACTCAATGAATACTTTGCTTCAGTATTCACAGTGGAAAAGGATCTTGGTAGTTGCAGTGCAGACTTGCAGTGGACTGAGAAGATTGAGCATGTGGACATTAGGAAAGAGGATGTGTTGGAGCTTTTGAAAAGCATCAAGTTAGATAAATCGCCGGGACCGGCTGGGATGTACCCCAGGTTACTGTGGGAGGCGAAGGAAGAGATTGCTGAGCCTCTGGCGATGATCTTTGCGTCATCAATGGAGACGTGAGAGGTTCCAGAGGATTGCGAATGTGGTTCCATTATTCAAGAAAGGGAGAAGAGATTGCCCGGGAAATTATAGACGAGTGAGTCTAACCTCAGTGGTTGGTAAGTTGATGGAGAAGATCCTGAGAGGCAGGATTTATGAACATCTGGAGAGGAATAGTATGATCAGAAATAGCCAGCACAGCTTTGTCCAAGGCAGATCATGCCTTACGAGCCTAATTGAATTTTTTGAAGATATAACTAGACACATAGACGAGGGAAGAGCGGTAGATGTAGTTCATATGGATTTCAGCAAGGCGTTTGATAAGGTGCCCCATGCAAGGCTCATTGAGAAAGTGAAGGGGCATGGGATACAAGGAGACATTGCTTTGTGGATTCAGAACTGGCTTGCCCACAGAAGGCAAAGAGTGGTTGTAGATGGGTCTTTTTCAGCATGGAGGTCGGTCTCCAGTGCAGTGCCCCAGGGATCTGTTCTGGGACCCTTGCTCTTTGTGATTTTTATAAATGATCTGGATGAGGAAGTGCAAGGATGGGTTGGCAAGTTTGCTGATGACACAAAGGTTGGTGGGGTTGTGGATAGTGTAGAGGGATGTCAGCAGTTGCAACGAGACATAGACAAGATGCAAGACTGGGCGGAGAAGTGGCAGATGGACTTCAACCCAGATAAGTGTGTGGTGGTTCATTTTGGTAGGTTGATTAGGATGAAAGAATATAATATTAAGGGTAAAGACGCTTGGCAGCATGGAAGATCAGAAGGATCTTGGGGTCCGGGTTCATAGGACGCTCAAAGCAGCGTCGCAGGTGGAGGCTGTGGTTAAGAAAGCGTATGGAATACTGGCCTTCATCAATAGAGGAATTGAGTTTAGAAATCAGGAGATAATGCTGCAGCTGTATAGGACCCTGGTCAGACTCCACCTGGAGTACTGTGCCCAGTTCTGGTCGCCTCATTACAGAAAGGATGTGGAAGCCAGAGAAAGGGTGCAGAAGAGATTTACAAGGATGTTGCCTGGATTAGGTGGCATGCCTTATGAGTATAGGTTGAGAGAGCTAGGTCTTTTCTCCTTGGAGAGGCGAAGGATGAGAGGTGACCTGATAGAGGTGTATAAAATGTTGAGGGGTATTGATAGAGTGGATTCTCAGAGGCTTTTACCCAGGGCTGAAATGGTTGCCACAAGAGGTCACAGGTTTAGGGTGCTGGGGAGTAGGTACAGAGGAGATGTTCGGGGTAAGTTTTTCACTCAGAGGGTGGTGGGTGCATGGAATCGGCTGCCGGAAGTGGTGGTGGAGGTGGATTCGATAGGGTCTTTTAAGAGACTTTTGGATAAGTTCATGGAAGTTAGTAAGATAGAGGGTTGTAGGTAAGCCTTGTAGGTAGGGACATGTTCAGTGCAACTTGTGGGCCGAAGGGCCTGTTTGTGCTGTAGCTTTTCTATGTTCTTCTATGTTCTAACCCGCACATCTTTGATCTGTGGGAGGAAACCGGAGCACCTGGAGGAAACCCACGCAGACACGAGGAGAATGTGCAAACTCTATGCAAGCTGGGAATCGAACCCGGGTCCCTGGCACTGTGAGGCAGCAGTGCTAACCACTGTGCCACTGTACCGCCCCAGGTTTAAGGAGTGTAGAACAACATTGAGAGATTGACTCACCACCAGCTTCTCGAGGGCAATTAGGGATGGGCAACAACTGCTGGCCTAGCCAGCGATGCTTACATCCTGTGAAAGAATTAGAAAAACCCACCAGACTGCTTTTCTGTGCATTTATTCTCAGGATCTGGGTGTCACTGGCATGCCTGGCATTTACTGCTGATCACTATGTGTCCTCTTCTTGAATCCTAGCAGTCTATGTGGTGAAGGTGCTTATGGCAGCGGCTCCCAACCATTGTGCCACAGCACACCAGTGCACTGTGAGAAGCTTGTAAGTGTGCCGCAGTTTGCTGACTGAATGTTTCGGTGAATGCAGTACTGGCGATGGAGGGTGGGAAAGACAGCAGCTGCCAGGCCTAGCCTGGGAGCCCAGCCTCGGACACCCTGCGGGATTGACTGACAGGTACATCAAATAAAAACAGCAAAATAACCCAGACTGAGCGGTGTCTCAGGCTGGCTCGGTTATTCTCACTTTCCAGGTTTGCTGCTTTAATGATCATTGCTCAGCCCTGCAATGGCCTTTCGCAAAAAGGGATTTGGCCATTTTACCAGTTGGAGTTTTCTCAGGTTAACAGGATCTTCATGGATGATCAATACGTCCTTCCTACCCGTTCTCCTATTTCAAACTAAACTCTCAAAGAAATCTTTCCATTCCTTGTTGTGATTCTTGTTTTATAAAAACAATCCATTGCAAAACTGTAATAATTACTTAGAATCCTTACAGTGCAGGAGGAGGCCAGTTGGCCCACTGAGTCTGCACTGACCTGTCTGAAAGAACATCTTATCCAGGCTCAGTGGGCTGAATGTCCTCCTGAGCGGAATTGCCCTTATGGGGAGGTTTCTCAGCCCGCGTTTGCTGTTACAGAGAACGGCATGGCAGGTGGAAAAGCTGGAGAGAATCGGGAAACGCGGGTTTCCATGTTTTACTGTGCACGCGCGGACGCCAAAAATCTGATTTCAACCAGAATAACACTGATAGCTTCAGTTCTAGCTGTTGCAAAACCTGGACCATTGACTTGAGAAAATGTAAACAATACAATATAAATGTAAACTGTATAAAGGGAACCTTGATATCCTTAAAAACCCAGCTCTCAAATAATTTATCCAGATCATACAAGATACTTTGAGATGGTCATCAACATGAATGTTGACTGCTTCTCTCCCACAGGTGCTGCCTGATTAGCTGAGTTTTTCCAGCAATTTTTCTTCTTATGTCAGATTTCCAGCATCTGCAGTATCTTGCTTTTGTATTAATATTTTGAGTATTATTACTCAAGAAAAATGAAGTATGAAAAAAAAGCAGCAGTATAATTGGAAAGAAAGGAGGAAGCCGAAGTGAGGACAGAAGTCTCAGCATAACGTCTCATATCTAGGCATTGGCTAAACATAACTATCTATACAAATTAAGCCATGGTTTCAATAATATGATTTTCAGAACAGCATACACCATTTTTAATCTCTCCTCTCTCTCACTTCGCCCAGGGTTATTGTGCCCTCCCTTATTGAGTTTTCGCTTTTTGTGCAGGCGTATGGGACCTTTGTCTTCAGCTCCAAGTCCCGTTGGTCACGCTTATGGGCCTGATTAATGTAAAAAATCTAAACTATGCGCGTTTGGCTCTTTTCCATGTGGCTGACCATGGAGCTGAAGACAAAGGTTGGTTCTAGGTTAATCACATGAATTTTTAATCAGTTTTAATTTTTTTTTGTGAAATGCTAGGGGGGGTGGGGGGCATAGCACACCAGTGTGTTACGACACACTAGTTGGACACCACTGTTCTAGATGGTGCTGAAGTTGTGGATAGTAAAATTTACACACTGGGCCATGGAGGTGGAGTGGGGTAAGAGAAGAGCCAGCAGTCGGCCTTTCTGATTCCGATGTGTCAGATGCTCCAATTCAGTCATTTGCCAGATGTTGCAGAGAACAAGGAACATATGATCTCAAGTTACACTGTGGTTTCTACTCCCAGATGTAAATGCTAAGATATATTCAAAAATGAATTTATGATCAAAGCAACATCTGTCTGGCAATCATCAGTGTTTCTGCATCTCTGTAGTTCTGAACTACAAAGAGAAGTTTGATTTCTTTCCTTGGCTCGGTTTAAAACCTTGACATTCAGTTGAGTAAATGTTCTGATTTCCTTTCGATTGCTCTCTCACCTCAGGGAGTTGTATATGAACCTGATCCAATTGAAGGAGCGGTTCAGCACTGGACCATGAACCTTGCTTAGGTCATGACCGTGCCTCGTAACAAGCAATACCAAGAAAGTGACAAAACTAATAGTTTAGAAGCCACCAGCATTTAAAAAGGCATTTCACAGGATGCAAGTCTCCCAGTGATGAGACTAGCAGTTTTTAGACAGGCCAGAGGAACACAGCATCCTGCGAATAGGGAACACCTTAGTTAAGACGAATGCACCACCCGGGGAGGCAGATTCCATCTAACAGCCTGTCAGCAAGTTCCAGCAAGCAGACCAGAAGCCTCCTGGAGGCAGTTAAAACCATATCTTCGCTGAACCAAGAGGAGCTCCCCAGCTGTGTGCCGTGTGATAACTATAAGTTGGCCTCCACTTACAGATCTATTGAATTGGATGTTGTTTGGGAAAAGAAAAGTCTTGAAAGAGTTCAGAACTCACAAATATACTTTGTCAAAAAAGATAATTGCTACATAAACTGTGTGGGTATGTTTAGTAGTTCCTATATATAACTGTCTTAGGTTATTATAGTTCTGTTCATCTATATGTGCCTTTTCTTTATTGAAATAAATAGTCTTTAATAAGCATTGTACTACGATTGGGCTGGTTACTGTTCTCACTGGGTATCGCACATGGCTCCTTACACCATTCCTGCTGACAAAGCTATACACCACCACGAACCTTGCAGACAACATCTGCCGGGTTGGTCACACTTACGGCTGGAATTACTGCACCCAAGCTGGAAGAGAGCAGATGTCTCACTCTGAAATAATTGAGGTTGCTCCTACCATAAAATGGCTGCAGACAACCTGCTTTTGGGTGGGTCGGCTGACGACCAACGTTTCAGTTTGGAAGGTGGGGAATATGGCATATAGCAAATATATACATTATCTTTGTCTTTACTTACTAAAAAAAATCTTCAGCCAAAATGATGAATGTTTGGTGGTTGGGGGCAGAGGTTGAGAAGAGATGGTTGTTCAGGATTTGGGTCATGATCCTCGCCTGCTGGCTTTTTAAAATGTTACTGTATAATGTGGCCAAACGGACCATCTAAAATGGCGATTTGTAAAGCACTCTGGGACAATTGGGCAAGAACTAAAACGACAGGCTGCAGTTTAAAAGACAGAGATAAACAGGCTGCAACCCAGACGTGTGAATCCACAGGATATGGGTCATCTCCAGGGTCAAAGAGACTTTCTGGTCACACTGGGTTGTTTACCAGACATAAGGGCACCGTGACCCCTTATTTGGGAGGGAGGTATGTGACCTATGTGCCCCCAGCACCTGCAAACATGGCCGTTGGGGACATACCCAGAGATTCGTGTGGCAGCACCCGATTGGGCTTTATCGATCAGGGTGATCAAGTCCTGATCGATTGATTGGCAATGGCCAAAAGGGGTATGAAACCGAACGGGATATAAAGGGTGCTGCGCAGCCAAGAATCTCCCTCTCTCTCTGACCCCACGAATGAGCTACAACAACGGTGAACATCGCCAGCGATGACCAGCACGAGGACAGCCACCACACCCAAAGAAGGAAGGAAGGAAGACTGGAGACAGAGTGCCAGACCAGACCAAAGGACCAGACTACGCAGACGACTACCGAGGCCAGCGCACGGATAAAGGCCAATATCTGCTTGGGTACTTGCTAGTCACGCAAAGTTAAGTCAAGGTCTCGTATTGGACTTGAACTTTAGTATTTTCCTGTAAGATAACTTATCGTTGGTTGGGTGGGTGATTATTGATTGTGTGGGTTTAAATAAATATTGGTTGTACTAATAAGACGTCTACTCGTAGTTATTTGTCCACCGTATAAGGGTTAAAACAGACTGTGCGGCAGATAAGAGGCAACAATAACAGGTCAAAAAATTATATTCCTGAAATCCATCATCCTTTTTATTTGTAAAAAGCAACTTTCTTTAATGAGAACCAAGGCTAAACTTAAAACAAAGCTGGGAGGAGAATCTTTTGAATGTAGTTATAAATTATAAATTAAAAACAGCCCAGTCCTTTTGGGATTAAGCAAGATGTATAATTACTTTAACAAAATCTGTTCTCCTGAGCATTCTCCATTTACATTACTGGAGCTTGTTCCATCTAAATTGGTCCACAGGAGTTGTGGCTGCCGTCAGAAAATGGGGCTTACTCCTTCCTTGGTGAAGTAACTTAAATTAAATAATTTAAAAGAGAAAGGGTTTCACTGCAGCAACAACACTGATTGTTGCCAACTCAGAGAGCGATAAGAGGCATACCGAGCCATAACTGGCCTCAGACTAACTGGTCATGGGAGTGGGCAGTATTGTGGCGAGGGATCAAGGAAGCATTTGAAGGTTGTGAAGGACAGTAGTGTTCAGCATCTTGTTACAAGTGCACTAGGAATGGAGGGGGGAGATAAGTGGAGCAAGGGTTATAGAGTCATAGAGATACGTTAAGGTAAAACTAATAGTAAAAATCGGCAACTTCAAATGTTCCTGAAAACTGAACACTACAACTAAACGTAGCCCTAATTCTGAACATCTTGCAAGTGATGAAGTTCGCCGAGAAAAAGGATCAAATTGTATCACTTGAGTCATGTCAATATTTATATGCTTAATTAGTTAATTAATGCAGATGGAGGTCAGTCATCATCTACACTACTTCTAAGCTAACTAATTAATTACACACAACGTGTATTCAAAATACATTACCAGGAAATTTTGGACTGAATTCACAAAAGGAGAGACAATTTTCTCAAGTGTCTCAAACTAAAATCAAGTACTGCAAAGGTGTAGAATGTGAATTGGCTTCAGAACCTGTTAATGGATTCTGCTGAGACAGCCAGCACCTCAGCAATGCTCTGTAAAAAGTCTCAACAGTTGTTATACTGGATCCCTTACATACCAGGTATCAATGTGTCTTTGTCGAGCCTCAGAACTGTTACTCACATGAGGATTAGTCCTCAGAATTTTCATGGTCTTCTTCCCGTTGGCCAACAGCCCCCAACACCTGCTTGACAGATTCTCTGCCAGGACACAGCGTGTGTCCAGCACAATAGTGCTGTGTTTCTTGCATGAGGTTACTGACCGCTTGTTTCATTTTCTTCAGGTGGCTTGGAATTTGTGTACACTTCACACAATCAACTGACTGGTGTACATTGTGTCAATGATGCCTACAATCAAGTTCAGGTTTTGCTCTCTCCGACAGCCCTGGAACTGCATTTGTGCATGTGTCACACAGCCAATGTGGAAGTGAAACCACTATTTCTCATTTCTTCCTCCTCATTTCAATCACTGTGCTATTTAAATGTGCTGAAACTGCTCACTTAGATTCCAGCTTATGCTTCACTCACTGGCATCTGCTATCTGAAGAAAACATCTACCTGAATCCTGGATTTTAGTCCATTATTCGGTTTTAGGAATTCAATGACCTATAATTTCCTGGGATGCTGCAATCTATGACTACCATCACAAATTAAGCAGTTTCATACCCCAATCTTCCCTTTATGAAACCAACATTTTTCGAGAAAGTAATTGGGATATGCATCGAGAGCAATGACGAATCAAGAACCTCAGATGCAGCACAGTGCAGCCAATAGCTAATTCCCATCTGCTTCAATGAATTAAGTATGCAGATCAATAATACAAACAAAGAAAATGGAAGCAGGATGAGGCCATTCAGCCCTTCAAGCCTGCCATGACCAAGTCATAAAATTTTGAACATTTCAGCTCATTGTTCCAGAGAAAGAGCAGAAGGTGAGAGTGTGTTTTTTAGTGGAGATTTATTTATTTTTCAGTTAATTGTGTGTGCAAAATCGGAGGTTTTTTTTCAAAACCGGAAGAAGGCCTGGGGAGGTTTGTTGCTGGCTTTAAAAGGCAGGCAGCACCTACGAGCGGGCAGCGTCGGGAGCGGGCTGTGGAGTGAGTGGGAAGCAGAGTGAGAGCTGTCAGGGCTTTGGCTCACAGGGCTTAGGCGGTAAGGGCGAGGCAAGGTAAGTTATTTTTATCCAAACCTATATAGGAAAAGGGTAACTATGAATGATAAGCCAGTTCGGTGCTTCCAGTGTGGGATGTGGGAGTTCCTGGAAACACCTAGCCTCCCGGAGGTTCACATTTGCGCCAGGTGCGTGGAACTGCAGCTCCTGAGGGACCGCGTCACGGAACTGGAGCTGCAGATTGCTGACCTTGGTCTAGTCAGGAAGAATGAAAGAATAATTGACATGAGTTATAGGGAACTAGTTACACTGGGGCATCGGAAGGAAGACACGTGGGTCACAGTTAGGAGGAGTAAAGGTCAGAAGGGTAATGTAGCAGAGAGTACGCCAGTGGCTGTCTCTCATAATAGGAAGGGCTCGGCGACAGGTGTGAGAGGGGAGGGGAGTGAACAATTAGTGGAGGGGTCACCTGTGGTTGTCCCCCTCCAAAACAAGTATATTGTTTTGGATAGTGTGGAGGAGGATGACTCTCCAGGGGTAAGCCACAGTGACCAGGTCACTGGCACAGAGTCAGGCTCTGTGGCCCGGAAAGGAAAGAGAGGGGTTAGGAGAGCAATAGTGGTGGGGGATGCGTCAGGTAGAGGCACAGACAGGCGATTCTGTGGGTGCAAACGGGACTCCAGGATGGTAGTCTGCCTACCTGGTGCTGGGGTAATGGATGTCTCCAAGCGGATAGGAGGCATCTTAAAAGGGGAAGATAAAGAAACGGATGTCATTGTACACATTGGTGCAAATGACGTAGATAGGAAGAGCAGGGGGATCCTACGAGAGCAATTCAGGGAGTTGGGAAATAGACTAAAAAGTAGGGCGTCCAGGGTGGCCATTTCTGGACTGCTCCCAATGCCTCGTGCCAGTGAGGCTAAGAATAGGGAGTTAGTACAATTGAATGCTTGGCTAAAGGACTGGTCCAGGAGGGAGGGCTTCATTTTCCTAGATCAATGGGAAGTTTTCAGGAGAGGATGGCACCTGTACAAGAAGGACGGGTCACAACTAAGTTGGAAGGGCACGAATATCCTGGCTGGGAGTTTTGCTAGTGCAGTTCGGGGGGGTTTAAACTAGTATGGCATGGGGATGGGGATCAAAATATTAGGTCTACAAGTGTAGAGGCTGGGGACGAGCTTGGAGCTGGGACAAGGCTGGCAAAGAAGAAGAGCACTCTGGGGGAGGATGACCTCACTGGGCCTGGAGGTCTGGAGTGCTTATACTTCAATGCAAGGAGCCTGGCAAGTAAGACAGATGAACTTAAGGCCTTAATGCTCACGAGGAATTTGTGGATGTGGTTGCGGTGACAGAGATTTGGTTGAAAGAGGGACAGGACTGGCAGCTGAATATTCCGGGGTACAAGTGTTTTAGGCGAGACAGAGGAGGGGCCAAAAGAGGTGGGGGAGTAGCAGTATTAGTTGGAGAGCATATTACAGCGGTGCAGAGGGAGGACAATTCAGAGGGGTCGTGTAACGAGTCACTCTGGGTGGAGTTTAGAAACAGGAAGGGCGCAGTCACTATGTTGGGGGTATACTACAGGCCCCCCAACAGCCCAAGGGAAGTGGAAGAACGAATATGTCAGGAGATACTGGATAGGTGCAGGAAAAATAGGGTTCTTGTAGTGGGAGACTTCAATTTCCCTGGTATAGACTGGAAATCGCTGAGAGCTGGGACTCTGAATGGGGAGGAATTTGTAAAATGCGTACAGGAGGGTTCTTTGGAACAATATGTAGATAGCCCGACTAGAGAGGGCCTAGTACTGGGGAATGAGCCCGGTCAGGTCTTCAAAGTTTGGGTAGGGGAACATGTGGCAAATAGTGACCACAATTCTGTTAGCTTAAGGATAGTGATGGAAAAGGATGAGTGGTGTCCCAAGGGTAAGGTGTTGGATTGGGGGAAGGCTAACTTTAGTGGGATTAGGCAGAAATTGGCAGCTCTTGATTGGGAGAGGCTGTTTGAGGGTAAATCCACATCTGGCATGTGGGAGTCTTTTAAGGAACAGTTGTTAGGGCTACAGGACAGGCATGTGCCTGTAAAAAAGAAGGATAGGAAGGGGAGGATTCGAGAACTGTGGATAACCAGGGAAATTGAGGGACTGGTCAAAAAGAAAAGAGGCGTATGTTAGGTCCAGGCAGCTAAAAACGGAGGGAGCTCTGGAGGAGTACAAAGAAAGTAGGAAAGAACTCAAACGGGGAATTAGAAGGGCAAAAAGGGGTCACGAAATGTCCTTGGCAGACAGGATTAAGGAGAATTCCAAGGCATTTTATTCATACGTTAGGAACAAAAGGATTGTCAGGGAAGAAATCGGACCTCTCAGGGACAAAAGTGGGGAATTATGCTTGGAGCCCAAAGAAGTAGGGGAGATCCTAAATGAATACTTTGCGTCGGTATTCACAAAGGAGAGGGATGTGTTGACTGGGAGTGTCTCGGAGGGGAGTGTTGAACCGTTGGAGAAAATCTCCATTACAAGGGAGGAAGTGTGAGGTTTGTTAGAGAATATAAAGACTGACAAATCCCCAGGGCCTGATGGAATCTATCCAAGGCTGCTCAGGGAGACGAGAGGTGAAATCGCTGGGCCTCTGACGCAAATCTTTGTCTCGTCACTGGACGCAGGTGAGGTCCCAGAGGATTGGAGGATAGCTAATGTGGTCCCGTTATTTAAGAAGGGTAGGAAGGATAACCTGGGTAATTATAGGCCGGTGAGCTTGACGTCCGTGGTGGGGAAGTTGTTGGAGAAGATTCTTAGAAATAGGATGTATGCGCATTTAGAAAGGAATAAACTCTCATTAACGATAGTCAGCATGGTTTTGTGAGAGGGAGGTCATGCCTCACTAACCTGGTGGAGGTTTTTGAAGAAGTGACTAGAACGGTTGACGAGGGAAGGGCCGTGGATGTCGTCTATATGGACTTCAGTAAAGCGTTTGACAAAGTCCCTCATGGTAGGCTTGTGAAAAAGGTTGGATCTCATGGGATAAAGGGGGAGGTGGCTGGATGGGTGAAGAACTGGCTTGGTCACAGAAGACAAGAGGGTGGGAGTGGAAGGGTCTTTTTCCGGCTGGAGGCCTGTGACTAGTGGTGTTCCGCAGGGCTCTGTATTGGGACCTCTGCTGTCTGTGATTTATATAAACGATCTGGAAGGTGTAACTGGGGTGATCAGTAAGTTTGCAGACGACACAAAATTGGCAGGACTTGCAGATAGTGAGGAGCATTGTCAGAGGCTACAGAAGGATATAGATAGGCTGGAAATTTGGGCAAAGAAATGGCAGATGGAGTTCAATCCTGATAAATGCGAAGTGATGCATTTTGGTAGAAATAATGTAGGGAGGAGCTATACGATAAATGGCAGAACCATAAAGGGTGTAGATACGCAGAGGGACCTGGGTGTGCAAGTCCACAGATCCTTGAAGGTGACGTCACAGGTGGAGAAGGTGGTGAAGAAGGCATATGGCATGCTTGCCTTTATAGGACGGGGCATAGAGTATAAAAGTTGGGGTCTGATGTTGCAGATGTATAGAACGTTGGTTCGGCCGCATTTGGAATACTGCGTCCAGTTCTGGTCGCCACACTACCAGAAGGACGTGGAGGCTTTGGAGAGAGTACAGAGGAGGTTTACCAGGATGTTGCCTGGTATGGAGGGGCTTAGTTATGAGGAGAGATTGGGTAAACTGGGGTTGTTCTCCCTGGAAAGACGGAGGATGAGGGGAGACTTAATAGAGGTGTATAAAATTATGAAAGGCATAGATAGGGTGAACGGTGGGAAGCTTTTCCCCAGGTCGGTGGTGACGTTCACGAGGGGTCACAGGTTCAAGGTGAAGGGGGGGGGGGGGGGGAGGTTTAACACAGATATCAGAAGGACATATTTTACACAGAGGGTGGTGGGGGCCTGGAATGCGCTGCCAGGCAAGGTGGTGGAGGCGGACACACTGGGAACGTTTAAGACTTATCTAGACAGCTATATGAACGGAGTGGGAATGGAGGGATACAAAAGAATGGTCTAGTTTGGACCAGGGAGCGGCATGGGCTTGGAGGGCCGAAGGGCCTGTTCCTGTGCTGTATTGTTCTTTGTTCACTATACTGAACGTGATGATTGGCAGAACATTGTATGAATTCTGGACATCATCAGCAGATGGCTTAAATGACCCAGTTAAGACAACAGGTCCAATTTTGAATGGGTCTCTGTTGCACATTCCATTACATGCTGACCATTTCAGGCCTGAAATTTGGGTCTCAACAAATTCCTTCCCCAGTTTCTCGCTCGCCATGACAGGAGAACACTTTGTGCCACATGCACCATGCTTGTTTTATACACCAGATTAAACAAACAATGAAGTAAATGCTTTGATGATTTTATCTTGGAGTGAAGAATATTATGAAAAGCAAAGATTTTAATTTTACTTTAAATAAAATTAACTCAACTCAAAAAATCTAGAAACATTTACCTAAACCATTGTATTTCTGTGAAAATGGCTGCAAGTGAGAACAATAGCTGAAATCACCACTGACTTGATTTGAACAGAGGTAAGATAACCAATTTAGCTCAGTGCCGGCAAGGCTATTGGTGAAGCAATGGAAAAGTTAGAAGCAAGTATGCATAACGGCATGACTTATTTCCATCGTAATTTTGTGGTGAACCTTATGGTTTAAGATGAACCCAATAGCAAAGATACATCAATTCAATGCTGGGTGGCTCCGAAATATATTAGGCCATTCGGTTATTTAATATGCACATTAATTTCCAGGAAAGAAACAGATTCAGAAATCGTATCCAATAGACAAAATCCAGAGTGAGATACAAAGATATGATTCCGAAGAATAATTGTGTATGATGCATCCAGAAACAACTGTTTTGATAAACCACTCTGATGTTAATTGATCACCTGTGGACCAGCTGTTGGAATGTTGCAACACACCCTTGGGCTATGGTTAGATCAACCACACCCTTGGGCTATGGTTAGGTAGGGCTGGAGTTCCAGGTTGCCCAGAGTAGCAAGGATTTCCATTCCTGATTTTTTTTTTATTCATTCAGAACCTGATGGGTTTTTAAGACAATCGACAATAGTTGTCTAATCATCATTAAACTTTTAATTCCAGAATTTTATCAATTCAAATTTCACCATCTGCTGTGGTGGGATTTGAACCTGTGTCCCCAGAGCACTACCCTGGGTCTCTGGATTATCAGTCCAGTGACAATACCACTATGCCACCGTCTCCCCCTTATCAGAACATGTTTTCCATGGTTCAAAAGCTTGCCAATAATCACTGTCTGGGCTCTTTAATGAAAAATGACCACTTGGTTGCTAAGAGAATAACCATGGAACCACATGCCCAACATGAACGAGAACCTGTCAGTTGCAGCAGGCAAGATGCATCTGGTGGCATTCTAAAGCATCAATTTTCCTCCGGTGCTCTGGTTTCTTCCCACCTTCCAAAGGGTGCAGGTTAGGTTGATTGGTCATGCTAAATTGCCCCATGATTAGCAGGGTAAATGCATGGGGTTACAGGGATAGGGCCTGGGTGGGATTGTTGTCAGTGCAGGCTCAATGGGCCGAATGGCCTCCTTCTGCACTGTAGAGATTCTATGATAGCATAAAGTGTGCCTTGAACCAAAACGAGGTGCGAATGCCTCTTTGTGACTTGCACAGAAAAGTATTCTGCTCTTAAATAATAATATACAACCCCTGCTGAAAAACCAACCAGGGTGAATGTTAGATTAAACTGGGATTGGGCTCTGTGACACATAATCATTGAATTGTACAGCATATTCAGCTCTGTGTCTCTTTGGTGCAGCTGTCCAATTAGTCCCATGTTGGTCATCTTGGAGACATCAGGATTAATAATCCAATTTCTTTGTACCTTGGATCAACAAACTTCCCAGGACAATCAGGCGGCTTGTCAATATCATGAGAAGAAAGCATTTCTTGCCTTCTGCTTTTGATGTCTGAGTATTATCTTTGAAAAATACTTGTGCTAGTCATTTTTTAATATATTTTCATGGAATTCGAGCTTTGCTGACAAAGCCAGCAATTATTGCACATTCCCAGTTGCTCTTGAGAAGGTGGTGGTGAGCTACTTTCTACAACTGCTGCAGTCTCATTTGGAGTAAGTACACCCACAATGCTGTTCGGAAAGGAGTTCCAGGTTTTTGACCCAGCAACAGTGAAGGAACGGTGATATTGTTCCAAGTTAGGTTGGTGTATGCTGGAGAGGAACTTGCAGTGGTGTTCCAATATGTTTGCTGCCCTTGTACATTTGGTGAGAGGTTGTGGGTTTGGAAGATGCTGTGGAAGGAGACTTGGTGAGATGCTGCAATGCATCTTGTAGAGGGTACACATTGCTGCCACGCTGTACTGGTTAAACTGCTCAACACCAATAGCAATTAAATACAGTGGGACTGTAGATATTTGATCAGAATTGTTGGTTGTGGGCTCACTTAAGCTCTGTCTATTGCACAAGTGACTGGAAGACTTCAAACATCACTAACTAAAGAATAACTTTACCGGCTAATGCAATAAACATAAGTAGAGGGATTCATTAACTATAGTATAGAAAGAATAGGGTTAAATACAAATGTACTCGACATAAGATTTGGAAGTAGTGAAGCCAGGAAGCCTTGTTTTAGAGAAGTATCTTTTAAGTAACTGTTTAACTGTACTTAAATGATTCAGAAACAGATAGTTTGCAAGTTCTTATATGGCCTGTACCTTTGATAGAGGCAAAATAAGGTATATCAAAAGAACTGGAAGCTGAAAACCCCACTCTCTGTACTACCAGCTCGATTGTTTCAACTCTATAAATAAAATCTGTTTTGTGTACACCACATCTCACGCTTCCTTGATGTGTCATTGGGAACCACAGAATGAAGGAAGTTGCCTAAAAGTTAACATCCCACTTATCCACTTCTTTGCAATGACCCTGTAACTTTGTTCCTTTCAAGTATTTATCCAATTCCCCTTTGAAAATTGAGACTGAATTTGTTTGGATCATCCTTTTAGACAGATCACAACAACTTGCTGTATAATTCTTTTTCTCTCATTTTCCTCTAGGATTTTTGCCGATCACCTTAATTCTGTGTTCTTTGGTTATTGGGCCTTCTGCCACAGGAGTTTTGAACGCCTTTAAGAAGTCTCGTCTTAAACTTCTCTCTTCAAATGGAGCTCAAAGGAACACGCGTGCTACGGTCAAAGAGGCTGTCAGCAAGCACTGTCTGGGCTCACCAAAGGCAATGACCATTTGGCTGAGCTAGCAATGGTGAAGCATCTGCCCAGAAAGAACCAGCCTTAAGGAGAGAAAGAAACAAACACAGCAAACTGGCAGGAAAGACAAGAGCCGGTAGGATGCATGGGGGACACACACAAAGGTAAAAATATCACAAAGTGAACCCTGACGGAGGGTGTGAACACTTGCTTTTAGTTGCCTGAGGAAATATTCTGCTCTTAAATGATAACGTACAAATCATTGGTTTCTGGAAGTGACGTGGGAGGCAGCATCTATAGCTGGAAAGGGTTGTGTGTGAAGGGAATTGACAATTTTAATGGCAGGTCACGGGGCACAGCTGGAGATTAAATTACAGCCGGCTGGTGGAATTCTCGGCTGCGTGCTTATGATTGAAACGATTGGCCGTGAAATGCCACAGATCTGGCAAAGAAACAACTGAGAAGGGAAATGAATAAAATGCACATGAACCTTCCCTTGCTGAAATAATTTAGCATATTGCACACATCAAACTAAACCACACAACGGCTGTTTTAATTCCTCAACATATTCCTTTCAATTGTAACCATTGCAAACACAATCAGAAATGGTGCACACGACACTGAGCTGATAGTTGAGGAAAGAAATAATTATCTCCCTTACTGAGCTGACTTTCCTGCTCAATTATCCACTAATTCCAGACCCGTCGGCAATTTTTTTCTTGTGGAAGAGAACCGCTGTTTCAGAGGCGTGTAGTTGAAAATGTCAGCAGTCAATTCCACCACATTATTTTAATCCCCAATACTACATTTGGCAAATCTCCAGGGGACATAAAGGCAGGAACAGTTAATCTTAGGCAGGGCCATTCTCCAATCCTTTTCTCAAGTTGCCAACCCCACCAGCATGTCAGGAGTTGAGAAATTCCAGACTGATCTGATCTCAGCTGGGGCCATAATAAAATTTATACAGTGCCTTAAAAGCAGTAAAGCATCCCAAGCCACAGGAACAGTTGGGCTCTGCGTCCCCGGCTAGGAAGGGACGAACCGTGTAATGGCTGCTTCTGGAACGTTTTCGTGAATAGAAGGACATGGAATGACATTTTTCCTGCCCATCACAGTTAAATTTCCACTCACTCTCGATCCAGGTCAATGAGGGTTGGTAACACTTAAGGAACTGAAGTCTAACAGTCAATGCCTTCAGAGGACGAAAGCAAATTGAAAACATGAATTATTGTGCTGTCTTTTTTAAATAAAAGAGATCCCAAACGGAGTTTGAAATTATCCCTTTGTTTTTGTAGTAGTCACTGATGGGCCACATGATGATTTGACAGACCCTATGAATAAATTAATATAAATGGCCTTATAATTATTTCTCAAGTGATACTGCTCACTGACTTTGATGCCACATATTCTGAACTTCAATTATTCTTCCTGTACGAGTGTCAGAAGGTTAACTCACGCAAATAAGTGATGCTGAAGTGTAAGGAACAAGCTCACACTCCAACATGTTTTGAGAAAAGCTTTGCACAAAGAACAAAATGTAAAGGAGCTTGTAGAAGAAGGGGATGGGGAGGTGAAAAATGGGACTATGTCGCGGGCTGAGGGGAAGGAGGGGAAGCATGGGGAAAGGAGAGCGTGTAAGGTGGGTGAGAGGGAAGAGGGGAAAGGAAGGTGGGAGGGAAAAAGGTGCTCGAGGGGGAAAAGGGAAAGGAGGGCATACGGGGCAGGGAGAGGGGAAAGCAGGATATGCGAGATCGAGAGAGAGGAAAGGAGGGTGGGTGAGGGGAGGGGGAAGAGGAGGGTGGATGGGAGGAGAAGGGAGAGGAGGGTGGGTAAGGGGAAGAAAAGGGGGCGCATGGGGAGGAAAGGAGGGTGTACAAGGGAGAGGAAAGCAGGGTGAACGAGGGGGAGGAAAGCAGGATGAGGAATGGAGGGAGGGCGAGGAGGACAGGTGAGGGTAAGGAAAGGTCCTTCTGACATGCGTTCAATTCCCTCAGCCCAGGATCCTTCCAACCCACTCCCCAAGGTTGACGAGGCCTTCAATCGTGTCTGAACCATATCCGGCATTTCTGGCCGCACTCCTCCTCCTGCCTCCCCTTACCACAATACAGTGGCCTCCACATTCAAAGGATCATCCACCACCATTTCCACTAAATACATCTTCTCCTCACTTCCCCGTCAGCTTCCAAAGGGACCATTCTCTCTGTGACACCCTTGAGGAAAGAAAGGTCACACATCAGATCAGCATTTTCTTATCAAATGGTGGAGCACGCTCAAGTGACCAAATGGGCTGCTCCTACTAATTGGTATGTTTGTATGACTTCCCATGGTGTAAATTACAGCAGCATAGTTGACAAGCAGCTTAGAGATGCAAGGAAAGCAGGCAGGTGAAAATCAAAAGGGATGTAAGAATATAAGAAATAGAAGCAAGGGTAGGCCATTCAGTCCTTCAAGCTTGCTCTTCCATTAAGTGCAATCATGACTGATCTCAGAATCCTACAGTGCAGAAGGAGGCCATTCAGCCCATCGAGTCTACACCGACCACAATCTCACCCGGGTCCTATCCCCATAACCATATGCATTTACCCTAGCCAGTCCCCCTGACACTAAGCAGCAATTTAGTATGGCCAATCCACTGTGGGAGGAAACCAGAGCACCCAGGGGGAAACCCACAAAGAGACGGGGAGAGCATGCAGACTCTACCCAGACAGTGACCCAAGCAGGGAATCGAACCCGGGTTCCTGGCGCTGTCAGGCAACAGTGCTAACCACTGTGCCACCGTACCGGCCACATCTATTAGTATACAGTGAAAAGTATTATTTCTTGTGCGCTATAGAGACAAAACATACCGTTCATAAAGTACATAGAGGAGAAAGAACGGAGAGGGTGCAGATTATAGTGTTACAGTCAGTGGCAAAGCCTACCACTTCCCCACCCATCCACCTCAGCTGACCCCCCGAATTCACTGGCGGGCAGGTGCTAAATCCACTTCCTGCCCTCCACATTTAAATAAAGAATGAAAGGTCAGTTAGAATTCTTAATATCGGTACCATGGGCAGGCTGTTTTTGTGGCCTTCATGAAAAACAGTGGGAAGAGCCTCCCACGGAATCTCAGATCCCTCCCTGCCCTTAAAGCACAAGACGTACCTCCCCCTACCCGCTGTTTGTGTTCCTTCCCATAGCCCAGTAACACCAGAGCTCAGTCATGTGTGCTGTCGGCACTGAGAGCCATCGACCAGACTGGTTAGCAGCTCTCGAAGGTGTGACTTCCTCCCACTGTGGAGGAGGGGGTTCCTCAAAAAGGCAGTGGAAGCAGAATCTTCGAATATTTTTAAGACTGAGCTGGACAGATTATTTGTTCGCAAGGGAAGACAGGTCATCGGAATGCAGTCAGGATTGTGGACTTGAAGTATCAGTCAGATCAACCATGATCTTATTGAATGGAGCAGCAGACTTGAGGGGCCGAGTGGTCTACTCCTGGTCCTAATTTGTATGGTTGAACGTAGTTTAGCCCGATTCCTAGCATATTTTGGCTGTGAGGAAGATGTCTTTCCAGCATAGCGACTGCCAGCAACTTCCCGGGGGGGGGGGGTGTGTGTCGTCGTGCAGCCCCCCACCCCCCATCCAACCCTCCCCACTGCATAAAAATGCAGTCCAATGGATCAGGCCAATGCCATGACCGAAGGTCATGAATCTGAAACATTAATTCTTTTTCCCCTCAATAAGATGCTGCCTGACCTGCTGAGTATTTCCAACATTTTCTGTTTTGATTTGAGGACAGAAGAGTTTTTTAAAATTTCCATTCGTGGGACGTGGGCATCGCTGGCCGTCTTCCAACTCAATTCCACCTACTGCACACTATCCTCATATCCTTTAATTACCTTATTATTCAAAAATCTATCTATTTCTGTCTTGAATACATTCAATGACAAAACTTCCACAAACTTCAGGGATATAGAATTCCTAAGATCCATAACCCCGAGTGAAGAAATTTCTCCTCGCCTGAATCCTAAATGGTTGACCTCGTATTCTGACACTAACTTCCCACTTCTACACTCCCTGTCAGAAGGATCATCCTTCCAGCATTCACCCTATGCTTTTTAGAATTCTGTATGTTTCAATAGGGTCACCTCTCATTCTTCTAAATTTCATGTAATATCTTCGACTTAATCCCTCTTTAGAGAACAATCCCCTTGTTCGAGGCATCAGGTCATCCTTCAAGGAATCCCTACAGTGCAGAAGGAGGCCATTTAGCACATAGAGACTCTCTGAAAGAGCATCTTACTCAGACCCAGCCTCTCCCCCATCCCCAGCCTTCACCCCCCCCCCCCCCCACCCCCCTTTCCCTGTAACCCCACACATTTATCATGGCTAATCCACCCAGCCTACACATCTTTGGACCTTAAAAGACAATTTTGCATGGCCAATCCCCCTTGAATGTCCTTCCTTAGGAAATCAGAAATGAAAAGCCTAGTGGCCGAGCTGAGGTCCCAGAGAAAAAAAAAGCCAGCAAATCGGTCTCCCTCTGCAGCAAACGTGGCAAAGATCTCCATGTTAGAGTGGGGCTGCTCAGCCACATCAGGCAATGTTTTCATAAAGTTGACCACCATGGCACAAATCATGGAAGACTTTTACCACCAGTAAGGATACCAAAATTGTACATAGTTCAGGTTGCTGTCCTGAAGTTTGGAAGACCAAAATCAAAGCATCCACTTTCTCTGTTATCACCTGTTTTTAAGGCCTCACGATACAGATTTGTCAATTTTAAGTTCCCATCATTTTGCCAGCATTATTTCTTTACTAATAATAATATCTTTAAGTTCCTAATTTCCACTAGACCTTTGGTTTCCAGTATTTCCAGAATGTTTTGGATCTTCTACTGTAAAGCTAGATAGAGAGTACTTGTTTAATATCTGTGTCATTTCCCTATTACCGAATATAAACAGTCTGGAGCATCTGGGCACACTGGAGTAGCTGGTCATCGAATACATTGGCAGAATTCAGAGAACTGACTTGCATGGCATTCTCCCACATGGGAAAGGGGTGGGTGGCGGAAGGAGAGAAGCAGAGTGGCAGGTACGGAAAAGAGAGGTGGAGAGAAGGGGATAGGATACTCAACACATGATTGTGTTTTCACACTGTTGCTATTTAATCCAGATTCTGGGCGCTGAGAGCTAGCTCCTGAGATTTATACAACCAAATCCAGGCACCTTAACTCCAATGGCACATTCACAGATCCAGGGAAAACTGGATCAACAAATCCGTTGCTGACTGAAAGGTGGAACTTTAATAATGTAAACACTAGGAATAGAATCAAAACAAGACCAACATAAAAACTACAACAAAAGCAAAATACCCTGAATGCCGGAAATCTGAAATGAGAACAGAAAATGCTGAAAATACTCAACAGGTCAGGCAGCATCTGTTGATGAAAGGTCACAGATTCAAAACATTAACTCGGTTTTTCTCTCCACAGATGCTGCCTGAACTGCTGAATATTGCCACCATTTCTGTTTTTATTTCTAATATAAAGACTGCTTAATAAATCACAAATTATTTTAAAAACTAGTGGTGATTTTAGAAAGAAACTTTTGGTAAAATAGAATAGTGCACTCTGTTGAAAGGAAAGAGAAACATTCTTTGAAGCATATGAAACTCCTAACTAATATCAGCCAGCTCTGCATCATCCACAGGCACCTTAGTCACTGTGTCCAAGTTTTTCAGCTGATTCACTGTCGGGAGCTCAGAGCCATGATCGAGAGGCAAAAGAAACTGGATAATGCACCAGCTCAGAAAGCAGTGGGAGGAACTTCAGATTAAAGCAATGAGATGTTTGTAAGATGATGACAAATCGAGTACACTTAAGCCACAATAGAGTAACCAAGGCAATGGTATGGTGGTGTCGCTGGACTACTAGGGTAAAGCTCTGGGAACTCGGCTTTGAATCCCACCACAGCAGGTGCGGAATTCAAATTCAATAAAAAATCTGAAATTAATAATCTGAAATTACAACAATCTGACAATTGTTGTAAAAAAAAAAATACCCAACTGGTTCACGAATGGCCTTTAGGCAAGAAAACTTGTTATCCTTTCCTGGTCCACATGTAAGAAGTCTCACCAGGTTAAAGTCTAACAGGCTTATTGGGAATCATGAGCTTTCGAAGCGCTGCTCACCTGATGAAGGAGCAGCACTCCAAAAGTTCGTGATTCCAAATAAACCTGTTGTACTTTAACCTGGTGTTCTGCGACTTCTTACTGTGCCTACCCCAGTCCAATGCTGGCATCTCCACATCATGGTCTAGATGTGACTCCAGACCCAGAGCAACTTTTAACTGCCCTCTGAAATGACCTAGCAAGCAAGGGATGGTTTAGTTAAAGTTTATTTATTTGTGTCACAAGTAGAATTACATTAACACTGCAATGAAGGTACTGTGAAAATCCACCAGTCACCACACTCGGCACCTATTAAGTTATACTGAGGCAGAATTTAGCATGGCCAATGCACCAAACCAGCACGTCCTGGGTAACAAATGCTGGCACTTGTTAGCGATGTCCACATCCCATGAAAGAATTAAAAAAAAAATCAGTGGCAACAGAAGTTCTCAATTTAAAAATAATACATTTACTCTTTTCTCCTCTTCCCACTATTTCTACCCTCTGCTCATTCTCACATTCAGTGCTGAGATTCCAACAGGAATTTGTCACCGTTCCTGATTAATTTCAGGTATTTGCAAACAAAAAAATGACACATATTGTGATTCTCACTTCAAACTCTGCACTCGGTTGTTTCAGACCCCAAGTCTGCTTTTTTGGATAATAATGTGCCACATGATGCTTTCCTTACGACTGAAGCCGGTGGGGGGGGGGGGGGTGTAAACAGAGCAAGGAGGGAATATCATATTCTTCACAATCTCCTACCAATGCTCCTGATGCCTTCCCCTTCAACACCTCACCCAAAATACCTTCAGCAATTTATTGCAGCATAGCAAGTCATTGCAGAAACTGTTGTCCACTCTAACATTTATGCATATAATACAGACTGACAGTGCAGTGTTGAGGGAATGCTGCATTATTGGAAGTTCTACTTAGGCCTGGAGTTGGGCTTGTCTATGGTTTGATGAAAGGTACAGTTAGTGAGAGGATGAACAGATGAATTAGGTGCATTTCTGCCCGTCTGCTCAAGTGATCATAAAACAGTTCAAAATATTAAAAACCATCAAGCTAGTTTACCTTCTATCATTCTGGCAGTCACAAAATAAAACAATAATGGAGTTGTGATTAATCACATCAATCAATCTTTATCCATTAGCGCACCACAGACTCAAACAGCAGGTGAAAAAAACCACCACTGGTATGAAACGGAGAACCATATGTCCCACTCCACTACTCAAAGAGGAGCAGGACATTCTCTGGATGTCCTCTCCAGCATGTCACTTTCATGCAAGACTGAATATGACAAGGAGAGAGGTGAGCGAGTTTCTTTTCCATGGTAACCCAAAGGGGAATTGATGAGGCAGACTGTTGGTCTTACTATCTGCAGGAAATAGAGAGATGAAACAGGGCTACCATGTCTCTGCATGCCCTCAATACACTATGATAGATGGGGCAAGGAGACTGGACATAGCCAACAGTTGGCTATATTACCATGCTGAATAAATTGTCATGATGCAAGTGGCTTCTCATCATGTACTTATGCATCACATACACACACATTATATAAAAATATATTGTTTTTTAAAAATCTATTGGCTTCTTGGGATATATTTACAGTAATGAGATACACATTATATGAACAAAGAAATAGGTGTTGACCATATAGCGCCCTGAAGCAGTTAAAAAGAAAAATGATATGCATTTATATGGCAGATCACTAGACAGCCCAAAGCACTTTACAGCCATTGTAGTTACAATGGAGGAAACGTTACTGCTAATTTGTGGACAGCAAACTCCCAAAAATCAGCAATATGATAATGACCAGTTATCAGTTTCCAATATGATAATGACCAGTTATCAGTTTCCATAATGTTGACTAATGGATAAATAGTAACCAGGAACCAAAGACAACTCCCCTGTTCTTCTTCAAAATAGTGCCACAGGTTCTCTTACATTCACCCATGAGGACAGATGAAGCCTCAGTTTCACGTCTTAACTGAAAGATGGCATAGCTTCATTTGTCACTGAAATGATTTAATTCTTAATCACTAAGATTACTCCTCCCCGTCTATCATGTTCCCTTTCTTTCTTAGACGTCACAACTTGGTATATTTAATTCCCAGTCCTGGTCATTTCATCGCCATGCTTCGATAACAGCCACTAGATTATACCCTCCAAGTTGAATTTTAACATGAATTAACCAATTCTGAAAGACTTCAGCAGTCGCACCCAGGAAGCTGTCTAATACCACTGCAAGAAGTCTCACAACATCAGGTTAAAGTCCAACAGGTTTATTTGGTAGCAAAAGCCACTAGCTTTCGGAGCGCTGCTCCTTCATCAGGTGAGTGGGAGTTCTGTTCACAAACAAATGGTTGGAATGTGAGTCTTTACAGGTAATCAAGTCTTAAAGGTACAGACAATGTGAGTGGAGAGAGGGTTAAGCACAGGTTAAAGAGATGCGTATTGTCTCTAGCCAGGACAGTTAGTGAGATTTTGCAAACCCAGGCAAGTCGTCGGGGTTACAGATAGTGTGACATGAACCCAAGATCCCGGTTGAGGCCGTCCTCATGTGCGCGGAACTTGGCCATCAGTTTCTGCTCAGCGACTCTGCGCTGTCGTGTGTTGTGAAGGCCGCTTACCCGAAGATCAGAGGCTGAATGCCCGTGACTGCTGAAGTGTTCCCCAACAGGAAAAGAACACTCCTGCCTGGTGATTGTCGAGCGGTGAAGACAATACGCATCTCTTTAACCTGTGCTTAACCCTCTCTCCACTCACACTGTCTGTACCTTTAAGACTTGATTACCTGTAAAGACTCGCATTCCAACCATTATTTTGTAAATTGAGTTTGTGTCTTTATATGCCCTGTTTGTGAACAGAACTCCCACTCACCCGATGAAGGAGCAGCGCTCCAAAAGCTTGTGGCTTTTGCTACCAAATAAACCTGTTGGACTTTAACCTGGTGTTGTTAGACTTCGTACTGTGCTTACCCCAGTCCAACGCCGGCATTTCCACATCATAATACCACTGCTCCAGATCCCCAACCTAAGCTCATGAAGAGATGAAGAGATAACATCACTTTGGCGCACAATCACATGGTGCAGAGTGAGCCATAAAAGGTCCTTGAATATGTCATAGAATCCCTACAGTGCAGGAGGAGGCCATTCGGCCCATCAAGTCTTCACTGACCACAATCCCACCCAGGCCCTATCCCCGTGACCCCACATATTTACCCCACTAATCCCCCTGACACTAAAGGACAATTGATCACAGCCAATCAACCTAACCCACACATCTTTGGACACCTTTGCCAAGTGAGCATAAAACTTAGCTGAGGCAGCAGCTGTGACACTGTTCCTGGGCAAAAGGTTGGACTGAATATGAGCCAAGTGTCCTGCTCATGATTATCTTGGGGCGGCACAGTAGCACAGTGGTTAGCACTGCTGCTTCACAGCTCCAGGGACCTGGGTTCGATTCCCGGCTTGGGTCACTGTCTGTGTGGAGTTTGCACATTCTCCTCGTGTCTGCGTGGGTTTCCTCCGGGTGCTCCGGTTTCCTCCCACAGTCCAAAGATGTGCGGGTTAGGTTGATTGGCCATGCTAAAAAATTGCCCCTTAGAGTTCTGAGATGCGGAGGTTAGAGGGATTAGCGGATAAATATGTGGGGGTAGGGCCTGGGTGGGATTGTGGTTGGTGCAGACTCGATGGGCCGAATGGCCTCCTTCTGCACTGTAGGGTTTCTATGATTGATTTCAATCTTCCAGTGATCCCTTCTTGAAAGTGCATATGTGGGCATCGGCCAAGGACAGATGTGGGTTGCAAAGTCCAATACAATCAAAATATTTACCAGCACTCACTATTGAGCCACTTGATATACTAGAGGGCTACCAAAGTCTCCGAGACTGTACCTTTCTCCCAGCCAGTGTCAGCACCCTCAGAAGATAGGGGAGAAAATGTGAAATTTAAAAAAAAGTGGCAGATGTAAATCATAATATTTAAAAAATTATCAGCAAAATTAACTCTGGTAACAAGCAGACTAAATCTCACCTGCTGGGCACTGGAAAAAAACTAGAATTTTATTTTAAATTAACAGACCTATAAAAGCCTAATGGAATTTTCTTTTTCCTCCGACTTCAGAGCTCATTATTTTTAATGAGTGCACCCAGCAGTGACAACAGAAATCATGGGGGTCATGCAGCTTGGAAACATGGCTCTTCCTTTGGCGCAGACCATGATTAACAGCAGCAAGACAAAACATTTGGGTCTCACCCATTACACATTGGCCTTAACAAGGACTCTTTGACACAGACCCATCATCATCATGTTAAACTGGGCTTGTTAAAAAGTTGGACTTTGTACAACAGAATTTGGTACCAAAAATGTTAAAACATTTCACAACAACAAACTTAATTTACTAATTGTCTGTTACAGGAAATAATAGAAATACAGTGTCAATCTCATGTTATAAACCACCAAGAGCCTAGCCATCCAGTTAGCAGAAACCCATCTGCTTGATTATGCCATTACATAAATTCAGCAAAATACTAACGGTTTCAAGATTAATTGTCTTTCCTTGTTTGTGTAAATCCACCACCCGAGGCTGCACCAGTCACAAAGCCAGAATTTACCTACTTTAATACCTCACCTATATTGCGTTATCTGATCTCTACTGTGGTGGCAAGTGGGCCATTACAAACCATCTCAGAGACCCATGATTAGGTAGGGAAAATGTCCCTGCTTTTGAATATAATTTAACAACTCCTGTTGGAAATGCTTGTCTTGTGTCTTGGATTTGGTTGCGACAATCCTATGGTTGCATAGCCATAGACATAATGAACAGTATGTCTATTAGAACATGGAATAGACAGCCAGCAGCACCCGTGTAGTTGTAGTCCAGCAACGTTATTAATATAGATTATCCTCATCACCAACTGTGGAAATCTGAATTCCCAGGTACAGTACTAAAGGAAAAAGGGGTAGAAACTTGTGACATTACGTATCTCTCAAGCCTGTGCTTTCCCTGTAATTTCTTGGAGTTTCCTCAAACAGCATAGACCCAATCACTGTGGGCAAAATGAGACAGAAGGGCAAGCCCTCTGGCTGATGGACAACCCACTACAAGACTGCCTCTAAGTAGTGGGAATAAGGAAAGCGCCCTCTGGGACCTTCACACGTTACAGGTTTTGTGGACCAATCTGAGGCAAGGTAAAGCATTTCTCTTGACTACCCCCAAACTGCAGTGAAGGTCTAAAGACAGCAGTCAGAAGAACTGTAGCTGTGTTCACATTCTGACACCATGTTTTATATGTAAAGTCTAGCTTGGAGCATTCCTGTGCCTGGAGCTCACCTGATGACTTGCAAATTACCCAATGTGGACAGCTGCTTCCCTCTCAAGTGAAATATGCCTTAATCCCCTAATCTTCAGGAAATAATTGAGGGATGACAATAATCAAAGAACAAAATAACACAGGAGACCATGCAGCCCATCATAAATTGGCCTGGAATCACATCCTCAGGAACAGGGAAGTGATGAATATTTTTTTAAAATTATTTGAAATCATTATCATGCAAGTCTGATCTTTAATAGACCGGCTCTTTAGAGGTTTAGTGGCATGTGGTTATATCCACTCAGCTTGGTGCCAAAGCCAAGGATATTTTTGGCACCCAACAGATTAGGACCACTTGTGCTTCAACTCTATTCATTGATCTTCAGCTCAAGTTCCTGGCAGTCATAGAATCATAGAAACCCTACAGTGCAGAAAGAGGCCATTTGGCCCATCGAGTCTGCACCGACCACAATCCCACCCAGGCCCTACCCCATATCCCTACATATTTACCCACTAATCCCTCTAACCTACGCATCTCAGGACACTAAGGGGCAATTTTAGTATGGCCAATCAACCTAACCCGCACATCTTTGGATTGTGGGAGGAAACCGGAGCACCCTGAGGAAACCCACGCAGACACGAGGAGAATGTGCAAACTCCACACAGACAGTGACCCAAGCCGGGAATCGAACCCAGGTCCCTGGAGCTGTGAAGCAGCAGTGCTAACCACTGTGCTACCGTGCCGCTCATCTATATACAAATAGATGGGTTAGATAAGAGAACATCAACAAGTTTTGTAACCAGCTCTTGTGGGTACAGGATAACATAGTATTAGTGTTGGCAGATAGGAGGTAAATACTTTTCAATGTAAATAAACGTAATTTTGTTCATTTTGGAAAATAAACAGGAAATGCAAATAAATGGAAAACAGGTTTTGGGCAAAATATGGCTTAAGCTTTGTTTGACCCGACTCATTTTGTGCACTTAGGATAAACTGCTTTGGACTGCTTCTCAAGTCCACTGCACATGAGGGACTGGCATAGGTTGTTTGAAATTGAAAAAACAGCCTTTTCAATTCTCCATCCCAGAAAATTTAAGAGTCGAGTCTTCCAGATGTTCAAGTTTTGGATGAATGCAAACATCAGGAATTGGGAGGAGAGTCTGGAATCTTCATTTTTAGGTATGTAGGGATACATGACATTGCATAATCACAACCAGCACACACACTCGCTGGCTTTTCCAGATGAATGTAATCCCTTAGCTCCAAAAAGGTGGCCATCCCTACCCTTCTGGGTAGAGGAAAGAAACAGCAGAGAGTATATTGATGCAGATGAACATGTTTAGGAGCTACAAAATACACATCTTTAAATTACAGCTTCATATGGTGAAAATTAAAGGCAAGAAACTGTCAAATTTATAAACAAGACCGTTAAACACTAAATATGAATCAAAGCAAGACACTAGTTTGGCAAATGCCCACGGTTCATTGAAAGGGTGTTTGAGCCACTAAAAGAGCACAACATAAATTCATTAGGATAGTATCAGAGAGGAGAGGTTAAAGTTATACAAATAGATGGGTTAGATAAGAGAACATCAACAAGTTTTGTAACCAGGGCTGAAGCAGAAAAGGTCAAGGACAAATGTACTTGAAGTGCTTAAAATTATGAAACCATTCGGGAGTAAATAGTGAAAGATTATTTCCACAGATTGGTGAATCGAATATGTGGGGCATAAATTTACAATTAGTACTCGAAACATAAAAGGGAAGGTTAGAAGGAAATTTATTTCCAAAGGATTATTACAAAATCAGAATACATTACAACAAGTGGCTAGTTAAGCCAAATAAATCATGACATTTAAGAGAGAATTAGATAAACACTTGAAGAAGAATATTAAAGGGTATGAAAGAAGGGCAGGAAAATGAAATGAAGTAGTTAGCTCCAGTGGGGTTACTGACACTTTTAACAGGCACACTGGGCTGAAAGGCCTCTTTCTGCACTTAGTTCCATGTTCAGTTTAAAAAATTAAGCATGCCTAAATTGACAAAATGCTGGAAATCTGAAATTGAACAATGGAATTTCTTAGCTCTGTTCAGAGAGAAAATACTGAATGCATTACTGGTTAATTCTGGAGATTGGAGCTAGGTCACCAGTTTGTCAAGACTACCACGCATGAGTGTTGCCAGAAAATGGAGGCAGAAACATCTCCTCTTTAGTGGTTCTAAAATAAAATCAGTAACATATTGATAGTACAAAATGAAATAGCGTGTGAGGAGGCTTATAAGGAGCATAGATCTGTTGGGCTGAATGGCAGTACATACTATGTAATCAGTCAGCATCTGTAAAGAAAGGAGAGCCATTGTTTCAAGTGTGCGCTGACCTAAGAACAAGATAAACAGATATTCAGCATTGTTGGAAAAAAATTCAAGACTGGCTATTATGTCAGCTTGTCTCTCTATCCCCAATTCCGATGAAGGATTCCACACACAAAACGCTAATAGACTCGATTAGGGATAGTAAATCCTCAGTAAAGCTCAGTAAATTTATTGCATAAATAAGAAATGCAGTGCAAATCACTAGGACACAGAATGGCTTTAAAGTTTTTAAAGTTTATTTATTAGTGTCACAAGAAGTTACTGTGAAAATCCCCGAGTCGTCACACTCTGGCGCCAGTTCAGGTACATAGAAACATAGAAACCCTACAGTGCAGAAGGAGGCCATTCGGCCCATCGAGTCTGCACCGACCACAATCCCACCCAGGCCCTACCCCCACATATTTTAGCCGCTAATCCCTCTAACCTACGCATCCCAGGACTCTAAGGGACAATTTTTAACCTAGTCAATCAACCTAACCCGCACATCTTTGGACTGTGGGAGGAAACCAGAGCACCCGGAGAAAACCCACGCAAACATAGGGAGAACGTGCAAACTCCACACAGACAGTGACCCGAGCCGGGAATTGAACCAGGGTCCCTGGCGCTGTGAGGCAGCATATCAGGTCGTACACACTTTGCAATCCCAACCTGAACTGTGCCTTCCTGGAGGCAAAACCAGGCTCTGTCTCACCAGGGGAAACAGCCCAGATCAACCCTGGTTGATCCTCACACAGAATCAAGCAGCCTGTATCAGAATGTCACATTGCAGAGTTTAATGAATAGGTCACGCGTTTTTCAAGTAGAGGCCAAGAATAGGAGAAAGGAAGAAAATTCTCTTTAAAAACTAGAAGTCACGATTCCCAAAAAAAAAACATTGGGACCAAAACATGAACACAGCTGCAACAATGAAGAAATTATAGGGCCAGAGCAGATCTAAGACTCTTGATGATCCCATAGTTGGACACTAATAACTAGGTTTTTTTATTATCTACTCACTGTGTATATTGGCGGAGACTCCACAACACACATTGATTTCAATGAGAAGTGTCTTGAAACATCAATACAGAAAAAAATAGATAAAATGTGAATCTACTGTGCCAAGGCATTTGTGCAAGCATCCAGATTTATAAAAACTCTGGATAACCATTTCTGGTTATGTGCAAGTCTTCCTACTCTGATTAAATATTGAAGTACAACTCTGGACTCTCACTATATAGAAATCATACAGATTCGGAAAATAAGTTTCTGCCTGATATTCAGAAATTAAACCACTGATTTTAGGTGAATTAGCAATTAAAAGCTGTAATCAGTGATTATGAGCAGTTGGCACAACACCAGGTAAACCAGAAGATTCCAGGTTGAATTCTGGATCTGTGCTGAACCAGCTGACTTCAAACCACCACAACTGGACTGGGTGAGCTTCCAGGCTATGGGAGCGTGGAAAGGAAAACTAAAAATCAATAATTTTACTGTTTCTTGTCACTATGCAGTGAAACCCTACATCGGGTGAACACAGAATCAGACGTGTCTAAGACATTATGCAATCAACACTCGTTCAGATGGTGGCATCCTTAACAGGAAGTTGTGGCTCGAGTCTCACTCCAGAGACTTCCACACATAATCTAGGCTGACACTTTAGTGCAGCACTGAGGGAGGTGCCATCTTTCGAATGAAATGTTGTGGATTTAAGTGAGCCCATGACACCATTTTTAAAAAAAAGAGTTCTCCCCCAAAGTCTGAGTCAATATTTATCCACAATGTGGGACCTTGCTCTGTGTCATGTGTAATTTGATTGTCACATTTCATATGTCACGACAGTGGCTATACTTCTAAAGTAGTTAATTGGCTGTAAACTGCCTTGGGATGTCCAGAGGTTGTGAAAAGTGCTATACAAATGCACATCTTTCCAGGCCAAAAAATGACGAGTTACAATGGCCACCTGGGTGAGCTATTGGATGGCAGCCAGCACTGGAGATCTTGCACCCTGTCAGCACCTGTAGGAAAAAAGAGAGGAGGGGGACGATGGGTTGGCAATTTCAGGGGTCAGTGCAGGTTTGGGTTGTCTTAATGACAAATATTTCAATGAAATGGAATTGCATGGCAAGAGGTTATCACTGCAGCGTTGCAAGTGAATAATTTCAACCTTTTTCCTACTGTCTGCACACCCCCTTTGGCTTTAACCTCCTGCTCAATTCAGTTATTATTTAGCGAATGATAATCCCCGAAGCCATGCAATAACCTCCTCATTTGATGAGTTTAAGGGTCTACCGCTAGAGAGGAGATCACTATACACGGCACTCCTTGGTAATGGGCAGCATTGTTTGAGCGTCTTGTGATGAAAGCTATACTTACCTTGCGGAGCTTGAACGTTCTGACAAACCTCACATCTTTCACGGATTCACAAGCTGGAAACTGGCCGCATATGTGCAGTCCAGGCATGTTATGCTGTTCAGGCCAAGGACTGCACTAGTGCAGCATGAAGGGTGATGTGAAAAGTCAGGTCAAATGACCTGTATGCCAATGTTGAAGCAAGTATCCCAGGGAGTGGGACACGGGAAGAGGACAGGGAGAGGTCCCAGACCAGGGAGGGAGACAGGGAGAGGTCCCAAACCAGGGTGTCGGGGACGGGAGGGGGACAGGGAGAGATCCCAAACCAGGGGGAGATGACAGGGAGGGATGGCCAAAGATCTGAAATTGTGCTTGTAAGAGGATGCTCGAGTGTACTCAGAAATCCAGGGATAAAGGAGTCTTTGGAAGATGAAATTGTAACCCTGCGTGGTGGGTTATTGTTGAAGTTGTCTGAGTGGGAGTAAGTTTTGGAGAGAACTTCAAGGTGAGAATTTCAAAAGCAGAGATTGGAAACCCTTGTGAGAAAGACAAAGTTTCAGTGAGTTTGGTTGGCTGACAATGTGACAAAAGTCTGGGTGGGTTGTCCAATGCATGGAATTGGATTGAGTCATATCTGTCATTTGTTGTGTCATGTGGTGTGTTTGACCACAATTCATCTGTTAATTTATATTTACCTCATGAATTGTCTGAATGTTAAGAGTACAAGGTTGATACTGTAAATTGTTTCATTTTTCTGAACTTGTGTAGTAAATTTTATTTTTGTTTGTTTCAAACCCATGGAACCTTGTGGCTTTATTCAAGTAGTCAGTATCTTGAATCTCAAACTTTGTCTACTTTTAAACAAAACGTTATTGGCCTCTAATCGGATCTCCCCTCTAAAACCCAGGGTTTGGCCATCTAAGAATCATAACACCCTCTGCAAGTATATCAGGGATTTGTACTGAGGACACAGTGGTGCAGGTTGGCTGCGCAGGGGCTTTGGCCTCTACTGAACCTTTTAGCAAGGACTAATCTCACTGAGGGAGTCTGAAATTTGCCATTTGACAGATGAGATTTGTTACCAGGAACTTGTCAAGTGAAACCTTATTAAATTCATGTGAATTCTTTTAATGAGGAACATGTTTTAAAGGACATTTTAAAAAGATTTCAGGGTTAAAGCCCAATTAACTGTTGCAGCTCAAATAAATGTACTTTGTAAAATACAAGATGCTCTGATAATTGCTGTTAACACATTTAGCCAAAATCAGGTAATTTGGAATCTACCATTTGAAGTCACCTGTAGCATGATCTGAAACATCAAACTACATAACACGAGAGTAGTCAAGGAGAGGAAAATGCTACTTTGCCAATTGAAGCTGATCCATCTCCTACATTAGTGCTCCCATCATGGCCCTTAATTATACTTTGAATAACCCAGGCCTTGTTGCCTCTATTACAATGCCGGAAAGATAATTCTGAATAGTTAGTATTGAATAAAAACTTTTTAGATATTTGTTTTAGTGGGTTTTTTAAAAAAGCTAATTTTCATTTTGACTCAATGGACTTAAAGTAACATCCTGGTTTATTGTATTTATGTTAATTAATATTTTATACATTTCAATGTCCTTCCTCTATTCTGCAGTCCAGACATTCTCAGCTTTCAAAACTGCAATAATAAGATAATGTAAACTCACCTTGCACACTTGTTGGTGCTCTGTGGACCTCAAGCTATTTCTACAGAGGTTCAAAACACTTTCACGGCCAAGATTCTTTTTGTGTGCTCATGTATTTGTACTGGTGGTTGACTTAAATTGGGAACAACGTGACCTCTGTTTTAGTTGGGTCATTTCAGGCACTGTGACAGCTACAGCACTTATCTCGACCTTGGGCTGCGAATGAAAGCACCATTGTTGGAATGAGAGGTGAGTGAATATACTGAGAGCAGTCATTAGGAATGGGGGAGTAATGTGCAATAGCACGAGAGTGAGTAATTCACTGTGTGTTTGTTAGGCTCAGTGGTGATTCCTTCCACTGTCAAGATGGAATCAGCACTTGACACTTAGTCTAAACACATAGGTTACTGATGCAAGGTGGTGACAAGTGACTGGCATCTGCGAAAGTGATTCCAGAAATAGTTAGCATTGTTTTTTTAAAAAGAGAGGAAAATTGGCAAAAAACCCCACAAATCGCAAAATTTTCCAATTGTAAAAGATGAACAGAGGGCAGGTTGGGAAATAAAGGTGGATTTGGAACTTGTGAACCGAGCCCTCTGCTTTCTCCTCTCAAGAGCCAGGAAAAGCATGTTCAATCCAATACAGAAGCTTCCCTCCTGTTGAAAGGGAGCTCACCAATCCCATTCATGTAGTGACACTTAAATACAACTGTGCGGCCATCACCTTCATAACATAGAATCACTACAATGCAGAAGGCTGCCATTCAGCCCATCGAGCCTGCACCAACAATAATCCCACCCAGGTCCTATCCCCGTAACCCCAGAACAATTCTTAAACTGCACGCCCATCAGAAAAGTGCTGCGGAAATGAGAATCGAATGTCAAGCTTCAAGATGGAAATCTGAAAAGATTTCTGAAGACGACAGGGCGCGTGCAAGTTGAATGTCACAGAGATTAAATAATAGCAAAAACAAAGCACATGCCAAGGTCAGAAAAACAGTACCTGGCATCTTATTGTAACCTTTGCCTGACAGAGAAAGTAGGGTGTCGTAAACTCTCAATCAGAACACAAAAAGGCGCAAGTTGCTGCAATTTGGCGACGTAATCAGAAAATGTATCTGGCTGAGAGTCTACACCTAAAATTGTTAACTCATCCTATCCTCGATAGAGACGTTAAACAGGATTCCAGCAATTTTGGCTCCAGTTTTTTGAAAGCATTTCCTCAATTCGTAAGGGTGCAGATGACAGTAGAGCATTGAATTTGGCTGAGTGAAGGAGAGCGAGCAGTCCTACATTCCTGTCACACACGCAGCGAGTGCAGAGGTATAATGCACTGCCACACACACAAGCTTGCTCATTTTAGAGCTAATTTTCAGCATTGTTATCATTATGTTTTAAAACAGACGGCTGATGATGTTGCATCAAGTGGGAGGAATGGGCTCGAAACGATGAGTGAGAAAAGCTACAAAGGATAATTGATCTGGGATGATTCAGAAATCAGGATATAGCTCAGCTCCTCTGTCCTGTTGCACTCCAAAATTGTACAGAACTTCAAATCTAGGCTTCAGGTCTTTTTTTTCCTCTTGGTTGTAACTGCTCAAGATGTACCAGGAATTTCTTGAGGAGCGCATTGCGTGGCTCAGTGTGTCTTGGAAAATGTCCATAATTTTCTTACACGTACTTAAGCATACAGAAGTTGAGAGAACAGAATCAGACATGCCTGTGATGCCTCATAAAGATTGAATGCCCTAGAAATAAGATTCATGCAGTAAGAATTGCGAGGTGCTTGTGCATGATGGACAGCCCTTGGACCTCATCATCTTCTTGGGATAGGTTGCAAAAAAAAAAAAAAAATGGGAACAAAAAAAAAAGATTTATGTTTAATTCAGAGCCGTAAGAAAAAGGATCGGTAGAAATAAAAACATAAAAATAAAAATGAGAATTCCCTCAGCTGTAAAGTTTCAGCTATGATTCTTGTGCTGTGGAACTGTCCTCAAAAGGTATTACATTCAATGGATAAGTTCCAAAGTGATGCTGATAATCTCTTTAAATAATGTAAGAGGCGGGTTTTCCCAGTAACGCTTGTGTTTTGGGTGCAATTGCCAAAGCAAGTGAAAGTGAGAGCATAAAAGTCTAGGTTTCACTTTGGCTTAAAATGTAGACAATTGTTGGCTAGGGATTGAGGGAGCAAGTTGAGGGACAGAGTTTGTTAGAAAGCAAATGTTGAAAGGAGGAACTACAAGGAGGGGGGGGGAAGCGGAGAGCAGAACACTGGCAAGCAGCTCAATATCGGATTATACTGGGGAAAAAGGTTTGGGGTGATTTACTAGATAGGGAAAATGATTTCCACCTGCAGGAGGGTCAGTAGTAAAAAGGACACAGATTTAAGATTTGTTTGAAAAAGAACCAGAAGGAAACTGATAACTATTTTTAAACTTCGTGATCTGAATCACCCTGCCTGAAAGGGTGAGAAGCAGATTCAATCGTAACTTTAAAAAGGGAAGTAGATGCAGGTACGTGAAATATAAAAAAAAAAATGCAGGGCTACAGGGAAAAGTGTAAGGGAGTGGGAATAATTGGGTAGTTTGTTCAAAGAGCTGATACGAGCATGTTGGGCGGAATGGATTCTGCCAGTGCCGTACGGGTCTATGAAAGCAAAAAAAGATTTAGTGCGATAACTTTGTCAGAAATTATCAAAGTTTCACACAAAATTATTTTTAAGAATTCAGTGACCTGTGCAGGATCAGATTAGAGAACTGCACTTGCTGCCCAAAGTATGGCAGCTACAGGATTATGGAGAAGAAAGGAAGGAACATAAAATAAGCTTTACAAAACGTTGACAAAGGTGGCTTGTTATATGATAGCAGTGTGACACTAGCATAGTGTCGGTGTAAATTAGACTTTATATAGCAACATGGGACTTGCCAGCGCAGCTCTAAAACAGAGATCCAGATACATCCATTTTAAAAAGGTCAGTAGAACTATAACAGGCTCTTAAATCACAATTCTGAAAGGTCAACACACTGATGGCTGGTAGACATGATAGTGCTAACACATGGACGGTCACTGTTTTGAGAGAGGTGGCTGTCTCATGGTGCATTAAATATCCTCATTGTAGTTAAAGGGACCGCACCTTCGATGCTTCAGCGACTAACAAGAGATTACATATCTCTCTTCCTGCTTCAGTCACCGTAGCCCCATGCTCAAATCATCTGAATGCAGTGCAATAATGAGCAATTACCCTAGCAGAACACCACAAATGCCTTTGGAAATAGACAGTCAGAGTTTAGGCCAGGTGCCAATAACCGTTGTTTAAAATCAGGATCTGAACAATCCAGCTTTCAGTTGCTTTCTTTTACAAATGCTCTTTGCACCCATGTGGAAGCATTCTTTTGCTGTCACATGGTTTATAAAAAATCTTCATCCTATCCTAATGCAATTTTGGAAGAGACAAAAATACAATAGATCCTGTGAGGGCTTTCCTCACAAAGTGCATTACTGATGATTGACACATTTCTCTAAAGCCTACGGGCAGGCTTGTTCAAAATATAAAAACATTTTGTCCTGCCATTTCCCCAAATAAAGAGATCATCGATTTCTGGTTTATGCCAAAACATTTGGAATTATAATCACAGTGGTTGACTGCATTAAGATGGAAAGTAGTCGTCAGGAGTTCTTTGCTCCTGATGACTTTAAATGAACTCCATTGATTTTGTCAGATGTTATAAACACAGGTTTGACAAATGGAGTGAAATTTAGGAACCATTTTGAAATCAATATATTTGAGGAATGCTTGAAATCACAGTTCCTGGAGGCATGGAGACAGGATGGGAGAGAATGCGTAAAATAGAAATACTAATTTTCAAGTCAAGAGCCTTTTGAAGGGCTGAATGTGACAGCTCCTGCAACCATGATGTGTGTGCCCTGCTTGGATTACCTTGAACGTAGAATCAGTGGATAAGGTTCAATAAGAGAATGATAGCATTACCCTGGTAGGCTGTCACAATCAGTATGGACTGGCGTCTCGCTTGTTGGGGTTTATAGACCTTTTAGCCATTAACACATTCTCCAAAATGAAAATGTAATGAAACTGAATGGTGATCAGCTGGCGAAACAGAGACTCAGTTACAGCTTCCATGTGCCGGCCTTTTGTCAATGTCAGCTTTTATTACGAGTGAACAAGCTCGAGGACCAAATGGTCTGCTCCTGCTCATATTTCTTAACACTAATATTGTACCACCACAATGTGCTCTTCTGACAGTAAAAGTGTAGAAAATGGCCCCTTATCATTAAGCTGTGTGCAGTACTCAGCCACAAAGACCAGATGCTCCCAGCCTGGATTCTCAGATTGTATTATTTAGAGACTTCACCTGCATACCAACTAAAGAGAATGGGCTCGTGGTGGCAAAATATCAGGCAATACTCCAATTCTTTCTCCATCGACCCTTTTGGACATTAAGTGAAGACAAGATCAGGCTCAGCTCTAACACCCTTTAAGGGCCAAGTGGTTGGCTGTCACTCACCATCCACTGACCCAGACACAAGAGTGCCTGGTGACAGATCAGGAGTCTGTGACTCGCCATACTCCAGCACCTTTATCAAATGAATAATAAAATTAGTAAAAAGGTGAAAAGAAATCAATATTTTTCCTCAAGAAATAGGAATTAAGGAAATATATCGAGCACAAATTCCACATAGGGAACAGCTGCATATCTCCTCTCCCTCCTTTTGAGATTTATGAGGGGATGCTAGCATGTTGTGTTACGGCAGCCACTTGGAAAGGTTTACAATTATAGTAATACATGCCTTTGTCTAGAGGGTGCTTTTGCTCCCATTTGGAAGAGCAAGGGGAGATCGGAAATGCAATTGGGTAGTGGGATTGAGGGAAAAGGATGCCCTCTTTCATACAGGAACTGAAGAACTATTTTTTGTTTGGCAGCTGAATGAACACCAAACCGGTTTTTTTTTTCAACAACTTTGACTCCAGAGAGCAATACCCTGGTTGACTCCCATAATCGGTACAGGCCGCCAGCACAAAAGAATAAACCCGTGCAGATGTAGAAAAGTATTGCAGAGAGGAACGATGAATGAAGAGGACACAGCGGATAGGAATGTGTATTATAAAGTAACGGAAAGGACAAACTGACAGTCTGGCCAATACAAGACGTCATCTGTTCTGCACACTGGCTTATCGATTGCATTCCCTGAAAAAGACAGTTGCAGTTTATAGTGAGGAACAAGGAAAAGATTCCAACATCACCGCAAAATAGCACAAATGCTGGAAATGTGAAATAGGAAATGCTGGACACACTCAGCAGGTCAGACAGCAGCGGGTTAATACTTCACGTCTGTGATCGGTTCTGATGAAAGGTTACAGGCCTGAAACATTAATTGTTTGTTTCTCAACATATGCTGCATGACTTGCAAAGGAAAGATTCTCACTTCAGGCCTGTAATGCAATTTAAATGACCATTCATTGCATTGTTTCTTGTGGGGTCTTGCTGTGCACAAAATGTCGATTGCATTCACCCACGTAACAGTGACTGCACTTTGGAGTAATTTATTGCAAGTGAAGCTCTGAATATTTACTGCACGAGAATGTGCAATACAAGCACAAACTGCTATTCACAAGGGAAAAGATTCAAACAAAACATGACCACAATTTTGTGACAACGTGCTGCTTCATGTAAGGATCAACGACAGTGAGTGCTCGAATATGCCTCGATTTTAAAATTCTCACACTTGTGCTCAATTTCTTGCATGGTCTCATCCCTCCCTATTACTGCAACCTCCTCCAACCCTACAACCCTTCAAGATCCCTGAACTCCCTGTATCTGGCTGCTTTAAGATCCTTGATATTTCCACCATTGGTAACTGTGCCTTCAGCTATCCAAGTTCTACAAGTTGGAATTCCCTCCCTAAACCAGTTTCTCTCCCTCTTTCTCTCTACTCCTTCAAACTTCTGCTTAAAACCTACATTGTTGAACAAGCTTTGATCACCTGGAAGTTCCCCTCCAAGTCACTCGTTCCTTCTCTGTCACTGGGTCAAAATCCTGAAACCTCCCTAACAGCACTGTGGGCGTTCCTACACCACAGGGACTGCAATGGTTCAAGAAGGCAGCTCATCACCACCTTCTTGAGGGCAATTAGGGATGGGCAATAAATGTTGGCCCAGCCAGCAATGCCCACATCCCGTAAATGAATTTAAAAATTGCCTCAGTATCTCAATGTGGCATGGTGTCAAATTTTGTTTGATAATGTTCCTGTGAAGTGCCTTGAGGCATTTTACTGCGCTAATGGAACATGTATATGCAATTGATGCTGTTGGCGTTGACCAGAGTTTCACGTATGACCTTTTGTTAGTAAAGCCAGTAGAAAACACCTTGGGATTGCACTGCTTTGGAAATTCAATTGCACTGTGCTGTGTACAAAACCTAACAATTAAGTGTCATAGAGTCATGCAGTACAGAAGAGACTCTTCGGCCCATCAAGTCTACACTGACAAAACCACACTAAATATACACTAATCTCATTTTCCAGATCTTAACCCATATCCTTGAATGTTATAACATTTCAACTGCTCATTCTTATACATTTTAAAGCTGGTCAGGATTCCTGCCTTTACTACCCTCCCAGGAAATGCATTCCAGGCTCCCACCACTGTCTATAATGAAAAACCTTTTCCTCAGATCCCCTCTAAACCTCCTGCCCCTCACCTTAAAATCACGTTCCTTCGTTATTGACCCATCAACCAAGGGGAACAACTGCTTCCTATCCACCCTGACAATACCCCTCATAATCTTGTATACCTCAATCAGGTTTCCCCTTCTCCCCCCCCTCCCCCTTCTCTCCACCCCCCCCTTCTCCTCTGCTCTAAAGGAAACAGATGTTTCTAAGACATTAACAAATGTGAAGGTTTGAAAGCATTAATTATTCTCCTTTCCCAATCATGGGTTTTTCTATTCCACCAGTTCTGAAGATTTCAGACACCTGCTGCTCTCCAGTACCTAGTTCTACGTGACCATTCCTCACAAGATAATTAACTGCTGCCTTAGCTGTGCCAGTGAACTCAGCATAGATTGAGAATCGAAAAAGGGAGCTGAGGTGGTGTCATTATACTGTAGACCATCGGGGGAGCTCCATCATATTGCTCCTGATAACAGGACGCAATGTACATTCATTGCTACTCATCTTGCCACTGACACTCTACATGCACTTGCATACACACAAACACAAAAATAAAAAGGTTTGAGTGGCTGCCAGCTGGCTGTGTGGTGGAGTATGGATTAATTAGTTGTAATGTAATGCATGGTGTCAGATCTTGTTACAGCTTCACCATGAATGAGTACATTAGATGCCGATACACTAACTGCAACATGTACACTGTTTAGCAATCACATAATCCTCTTTCTTGCCCACTTCCCCTCCCCTCACCCCACCAGGGTCCAGACCATTGATAATTTCCAGTCTGCTGCCAGAGTTGCTAACAGACTGGTAGTTACCAGCATTCCTTGATGACGATCAGTTTTTTAAAAAATTGCAAACACCAGCACAGTCTCTTCACTTGCTATCCAATGTACTTGCTTACATCATTTTTGCCTCCGCATCAGAAGGGTATTGGTTCAAGGCACACTCCCAACACTTGAAATGCATCATCTATGCTGACACTCAAGTTGACAGTGACAGTGCTCAGTTATAGTTGGCAGTGTTATCAAGTGGCATTTACTCAGCAATAACCTGCTCACCAATGTCCGGTTTAGTGTGTGCCACGGTTAATTGCTTCCAGGTCTTGGTCAAAACCATTTCAGCTGCTTCTTCAATGACCTTTCATCCAAATGGGTCAGAAGTAGCGATGTTCACTAGTGGTTGCAAATTTCAGAACTATCTTTGACTCCTCAGATACAGCAATGCACTCCACATGCAGTGAGACTTGGACAACATTCACCCTTGGGCTGATAAGGATCAAGTTACATTGACACTACACAAATGCCAGACCATGTCGTACAAGAGAGAAGCTGGTATTCCACACTACCATTGCTGAATGTCCCAACATCAACACTCTAGTGGATCAGAAACTGAACTGGACCAGCCATATAATTCACTGTGGCTACAAAAGCAGGTCAGAATTCTGCAGTGAGTAACTCACCTCCTGGCCCCCAAAACCAAAGGTGCAAATAAGAAGTGCGATGGAAAAGCAACCCACTTGATTGGCACCACATCTTAAACATTGTGGTGAACCATCGTTGGTTCACCACTGGGGTTGTTATTGTGTTACTGTTGGGCTAGGGTGTTGTTGTTATGGGGGTTGTACTATGTTGTTGGGTTAGGGTGTTTACCTGTCCTAAGTGTTATCATGGCACACTCCAGTGGGGTCCCGCCTCCGGTGGCAGGGTATAAGACCCCCTGCTCCGGCAGGACCCCTTCAGTCTGAACGGGTGAATTTGTGTTAGTAGTTTCATTGTTAATGTATTAAAGCCTTCAGTTCTAAAGCCTTGTTTCCGGGTGCTCATTGAGGTGCATCAATTTAATACATTAACTGAGAATATGGAACAGATCCTAAAACCGGATCGTCTGACACTGGACCCACGTGCGGTCGGTGCAGCTAACACGTTCGAACATTGGTGGAAGTGCTTCGAGGACTACCTGGCAGCCTCGGTAGCTATCACTACAGACAGTGATAGACTCCAGGTCCTCCACGCAAGGGTAAGCGACACGATTTACCTAGCCATTCGTGCAGCTTCCACTTACCAGGGTGCCGTCGAGCTCCTAAAGAATAGGTACATTACGCCACCCAACGAGATTCACGCTCGTTATCTCCTCGCTACACGACGTCGGCAGTCGGGCGAGACCATAGAAGACTACGCCAATGAACTCCTGCAGCTTGCCAGGGGTTGTGACTGTAAGGATGTCTCCGCCGAGCAGTACATGCAAGACCTCGCCCGAGACGCGTTCGTAGCAGGGGTAGGGTCCTCGTACATCAGACTTAAATTATTAGAAAAGGGGAAACTCAACTTGACCCAGGCAATGGGGATGGCTGTGAGGTTGGAGGCGGCGTCGAAGAGCTTGGCGCTGTACCCCGAGGACCACGTGCAGTCAACGTGGTTGGAGCAAGCTCTGCTCCCTCCTCGCCCCGCGAACCCGCGCTCCCAGATCGATTCGACGACGGCGGCAGCTCCAGGTGGCCAGCGATGCTATTTTTGCGGTGGGGCCAAGCATCCACGGCAACAGTGTCCGGCAAGAACGGCAATCTGCAGCCAGTGCGGTAAAAAAGGCCACTACGGCAAAGTCTGCAGGTCCAAACCTAAAAACGGCAGTGCAGCTTGTAACCCTCCAGAACGGAGACCATCTCTTTCGGCGCTGCAGTACCCACGAGGTCCGACCACGTGTGATCTCAGGACGGCGCCATCGTGGCAGACAGAGGAGGAGGAAGACCACCAGGAGTCGCTGCGCTTGGAGCCCTCGGCCACATGCGATTCATGGGGGCGGCCATCATGGTCCACGACGACTAGGAGCGACCAGCAGGGGTCCTCAGCATCCACATTGGCAGCATGCAGCAGCGACCAGCAGGGGTCCTCAGCATCCACATCGGCAGCATGCAGTGACGCCCAGGGGCCAACGGTGGCGTCGATCTCTCTGGATCAGACCAGGCATTACAGACTGGAACATTCTATGATGGAGGTAAAGGTTAGTGGCAGAACTGTGAATTGTCTGTTTGACAGTGGGAGCACCGAAAGTTTCATACACCCTGAAACTGCTAAAAGGTGTGGACTCCGGGTTCTCCCTGCCAAACAGACAATTTCCATGGCATCACAGTCCCGGTCTGTACCGATCCAAGGACGATGTATGGTAACTCTTGAGGTACAGGGCACAGTTTACGAGCAATACAGGCTCCTTGTGCTACCTCACCTTTGCGCGCCAATTCTCCTCGGACTAAACTTTATGGCCCACATGAGGAGTGTGATCCTACAGTACGGTGGGCCACTCCCTTCACTGGCAGTAGGGAACCAGCCGCAGCCTCCAAATTGCCCAAAGCGCCCCGCGTGCAATCTATCCACCCTGAAGATCACGACACCATCCCTTTTTAAAAATCTGGTACCTGGCTGCAAGCCCATCGCTACTAAAAGTAGGCGTTACAGCGCTGAGGACCGGATCTTTATTAGATCTGAGGTTCAGCGGCTCCTCAAGGAAGGGATCATACAGGCCAGTGCTAGTCCGTGGAGAGCGCAGGTCGTGGTAGTCAAAAGCGGGAACAAACCTCGGATGGTCATCGACTATAGTCAGACCATTAATAGATACACGCAGCTGGATGCGTATCCTCTCCCGCGCATTTCTGATATGGTCAATCAGATTGCGCAGTACCGAGTGTTTTCTACCATAGACCTTAAGTCCGCCTACCATCAACTCCCCATCCGCCCAGAGGACCGACAATATACGGCTTTTGAGGCGGATGGTCGTCTATACCAATTCCTCAGGGTTCCATTTGGTGTCACCAATGGGGTCTCGGTCTTCCAGCGTGCTATGGACCGAATGGTGGACCAGAACGGGTTGCGGGCTACCTTCCCGTACCTGGATAACGTCACCATCTGTGGCCATGACCAGCAGGACCACGACACGAATCTCCAACACTTTCTACGCACTGCATCTCGCCTGAATCTGACCTATAACAGGGAGAAGTGCGTATTCCGTACGCGTAGGTTAGCCATCCTCGGATACGTGGTGGAAAACGGGGTCATTGGCCCTGATCCAGACCGTATGCGCCCACTCACTGAACTTCCCTTGCCCGCTAGCACGAAAGCACTGAGGAGATGCCTCGGGTTCTTTTCGTATTATGCACAGTGGGTCCCCAACTACGCGGACAAAGCTCGTCCGCTCATTAAGTCCACGACCTTCCCACTTACGCCGGAGGCCCAATTGGCCTTCAAGGTTTTGAAAAGCGACATCTCGAAAGCCACGATGCACGCGGTGGATGAATCCATCCCTTTCCAGGTGGAGAGTGATGCATCGGACTTCGCCCTAGCCGCCACACTAAACCAGGCAGGCAGGCCCGTCGCGTTTTTTTCCCGCACCCTTCAAGGCCCAGAGATTCGGCACTCAGCGGTGGAAAAGGAGGCTCAGGCCATTGTGGAGGCAGTCAGACACTGGCGCCATTACCTGGCAGGTAAGCGGTTCACCCTGATCACGGATCAACGATCCGTGGCGTTTATGTTCAGTAACACGCAGAGGGGCAAGATCAAGAACGATAAGATCTTGCGGTGGAGAATTGAGCTCTCCACCTATAATTACGATATTATGTATCGTCCAGGGAAGCTCAATGAGCCCTCGGATGCCCTCTCGCGCGGAACATGCGCCATCATGCAGGAGGACCGCTTGAAGGCTCTCCACAATGATCTGTGTCATCCTGGAGTCACCAGACTCTACCACTTCATAAAAGCCCGCAACCTACCCTACTCGGTGGAGGAGGTCAGGTCAGTTACTAGAAGTTGTCGGATTTGCGCAGAATGCAAACCACACTTTTATCGACCAGACCGGGCACATTTGGTCAAGGCCACTCGCCCTTTTGAGAGGCTGAGTGTAGATTTTAAGGGCCCCCTTCCCTCAACGGATCGGAATGTCTATTTTCTTAACATAATAGACGAATTTTCCCGGTTTCCGTTTGTTTTCCCCTGTGCGGACACGTCGACTGCCACCGTCATCAAGGCATTCAGTGAGCTTTTTACCCTGTTCGGGTACCCCTGCTATATTCATAGCGACAGGGGCTCGTCGTTCATGAGCAACGACTTGAGGCAATTCCTGCTCTCATTCGGGATTGCCTCTAGTAGAACCACGAGCTACAACCCTAGGGGTAACGGACAGGTGGAAAGGGAGAATGCTACAGTCTGGAAGGCTGTCCTACTGGCACTGAAATCCAAGGGCCTTCCAGTCTCCCGGTGGCAGGAGGTCCTTCCAACTGCGCTCCATTCTATCCGCTCCCTCCTGTGTACGGCAACCAATGCTACTCCCCACGAGAGGATGTTCTCATTCCCTTGGAAGTCGTCCTCGGGGACCTCATTGCCAGCCTGGTTGACGTACCCAGGACCCGTCCTTCTGCGGCGCCATGTGAGGGCTCGCAAGTCCGACCCCTTGGTCGAACCGGTCCAACTCCTCCACGCCAACCCTCAGTATGCCTATGTGGCATATCCTGACGGGCGAGAGGACACTGTCTCCATTAGAGACCTGGCGCCCGCAGGGGACGTAGCAACTCCTGTCGCTCCTATTCCCCCAGTCACAGATCCACTACTCCTCATTACTTCCCCAGACGTGGCGCGGTCAGCACCGGGACCAGTGCATAACACTTTTACTCCCATGTACAGCTTGCCTGAGACTCGGAGATCGGCGCCACCATCATCACCACCACCACCACCACCAAACGTTCCAGGATCCCCTACACCATCGCCTCATCAGGGCCGGCCGGCCCGGGAGTCTTTGAGGGGACAGCCAGATGTTGCTTTGAGAGAGCCACCGCAAGCACCTGCTCCGGTTTCGCAACCGGTGTTGAGAAGATCGCAGCGTCGGTGTGGTCCTCCAGACCGTCTGGACTTGTGAATCCTGTTATTTTTTTTGTCATTGTCTGTTTTCATCCACCCCGCCACCTTTGGTTCCTAAAGGAGGGGTGAATGTGGTGAACCATCGTTGGTTCACCACTGGGGTTGTTATTGTGTTACTGTTGGGCTAGGGTGTTGTTGTTATGGGGGTTGTACTATGTTGTTGGGTTAGGGTGTTTACCTGTCCTAAGTGTTATCATGGCACACTCCAGTGGGGTCCCGCCTCCGGTGGCAGGGTATAAGACCCCCTGCTCCGGCAGGACCCCTTCAGTCTGAACGGGTGAATTTGTGTTAGTAGTTTCATTGTTAATGTATTAAAGCCTTCAGTTCTAAAGCCTTGTTTCCGGGTGCTCATTGAGGTGCATCAAACATTCACTCGCTCCACCGGGTATTGTGGCAGCAATGCATACTACATGCAAGGTGTACACTCACAACTCACCAAGCCTCCTCAAACCCAGGACCCTTCCACCTAGAAGGGCAGGGACAGCTGACAGCAACCCCACCATCTGTAATAACTTCTCCAAGTTGCACAACATTCTACATTGGAACCAAATCACCATGCCTTCATTGTTGCTGGATCAAAATCCTGCAACTCCCTCCCTAACGGTACTGTGGGTGCACTTGCACCAAATGGGCTTCAGCAGTTCAAGGCAGCAGCTCATCATCACCGTCTCCAGGGCAATTGTGGATGGACAATTGTGGGTGGCCTTGCTAGTGACGTTCGATTAATTAAAAAATTACAATTGGCCTCAGCACCAGTTTCGAGGCTGGAAAGAAACAGTCATGACTCCTGTTTCTAATATAATCTAATAAGCAGTTGCATTAAGTAACATCATGTCAAACAGCTGAGGAATAATAAGAGTTACATGAGGCACATTTACTGCAAGTTCTGAATCAGCTCTCTGTTCAGAATCTGCCTCTATTTCTCAGGGGAAAGAAAGGGATTTACCTTGATAAAAGTGTTTTTAGAAATGTTCTTCTAAAGCAAAAAGCCACTAATCGTGCAGTTTAATTTTTATTAATTTTTCAGCCATCACCCATGATGAGGTGGATGCCAATAATGTCACAGTGCTAATATTCAAATAGATTAAGAACAAACTTGCTTTAATAAAGCACCTCATTACTTCGGAGTGCTTCATCTACAATGAATTATCTTGAAGGACAGTGGTCTTTGCAGGAAAATGTGGCAGCTATTTTATAGAACAGCCATATCAGTTTTTGATGGCGCTAGATGAGGGTGGATTGTTGCCAAGGATATCTGGAGAGTTCACCAGGACCAGTCAGATAGTGACCTTGACTTTGCCTGAAAGACACCAACTTTTGATAAAGCAAAACTTTTCCAGTCGTACAGGCTAGGTTATATGCTTGAGTCTAAGAGTGGGAAGCACATTAATGAGAGCAACCTGAACTGTAGAGTTACAAATAAAATCAATGCCAGTTAATACACCTGATGCCAAGGATTTGCATGATGGATTGTTTCCTTTCTCTTCTTGAACTGCAAAAGAGTAGTACATTACTCAAGCAAATTAGTCCCCACAAGTAGGCATTCTTAGTTCTTCAGGTGAACATGCTATCCCTGTTAGAGATCCTATATCCTACTGACTTGACAAATGCAAACGAAGCTTGCTTTGAATTAGACTCAAGAAATAGTCTATTGGGAACAAATCCATCTTGATCTTCCAGATGTATCGGATGAACTGCAAACATACAAATATTTTGCAAACCTGCTCTAAACACCATTTAACTGCTGGTTTTGTTTCTGACAGGAGCTATATTTAGGACAAGCAGAAATTGCTTGCGATAAAAATATTACTACCTATAGAAATCGGTGGCTTTGAAACCTTCCATTTGAATGCAAGATTTTAAAAAGAGTGCAGCAAAATTGTTCTGCGAGTATCACAGGTGTAAAGCTGTCAGCAACCAGACTATTAAAAACAAGTTTGAGAAATGTTCTCTGCATTGCGCTGACTACATGGCCTTTCCAAATTACAACCATAGCTACAGGCGAAGCCCATTATCAACTACTCCAAAATCTGCAAGTGCCAAGTCTATCCTCTCAGGTCAATTACTTGCTGTTGAAGGCAAACAAGCAAGAAGGCAGAAGGATTGTATGACTAAATAATTTGCTTTACGGAAAGTCAGGAACAAGCAAGCAAAAAGAAATTAGAAACTGCCAGAGAGGCAGAGTTGCTTGCTTGAGCAAAATTCCATGAATGCCAGCCATCTGGCAGTATCACACTCGGGCAGTTATTCTGCATTATTGTCTGGCAGGTCTTTAATGGCATGTGGCATGTTCTCCCGTGACCTCCCCCCCCCAACCAAACACATGCACACATACACATAGAGGCACACTCCAGCAGGGTTCAATGGAAAGTGATTGTGTGGGAGTACCAGCTTATTGAAACCACTCCCTCCCCACCGAAGGACAGGAGGTCAACTATAGCTCAACTCAAGGAATCAGCTAATTCAGCATGAGGCCAGGATCAAACAAAGAAACTATATCGAACAAGAGGCCTGTTGGCAACAGGTCTTCGAGGAAACTTTGTGACTTTTCTACAAAATCAGATAAACCTCATATTTGGTTAAATCCATTCCGAGCTCTGGGGTGGAGTTTTCCCTTGTGGAGACTACGCCTGGGCAGGATAGTTGGTCTGGTTTCTGCTGGGGAAGTGTACATACATGATTTACCGCTTTTGAGCATCCACGAGGAGCTTTCAATTTCATGGCTGGGTGGCAGGAAGGAAGGAACTCACCCCACCATTACCGCATGGGAATGAAAGTCTTGGCACCAAATTCAAATGGCATCTAGACATTCACTGACAGCAAACCAGGAGCTTAGCACTATTCCTCCAGAGTCCTTGCAGCCCCAACATGTACTGGAGAAGATTGCAGATGTGGGCAACCACATTCTGGGACTTCCAAGGGCACCTCTGGCATTGCCTTTCACTCAAATTGAGATAAGAACATGCTGGCAATACACCCGTGGTCAGGTCAATGCTCACCATTGCAGCGGCCCATGGTCGCCAGCCTCTTGACCTCATGGAGGCCCTGCTGTCTCTTGCTGCTCGGGCTGTTACTCCTCCTGGCCTTGTGCCAACTGGTGCCAGTCCCTCCTTCTCCTCATCTGGAAGAGAGCCATTACCAAGGCAAGGTTGCCTGCATTATTGATGCCTCAGTGGATGTATGAATGATTTGAAGTGATACAGTCAGTGAGTATGTGCTTTACAGGATTCCCTCCATCTCAAAGCCAGCAGGTCAGTGCAAAGCCTTCTGTTTGGTCTCTGTCTAGAAATGGTGCACAGCATCCCCATACTACCGCTTCCAGTGCAATGACACCCTGGAAGGCCAGAGATGGACGTTCCTCCTATTCATACATGAGTGCGTATGTAGGTACTGCTCTTCAACCAGGGTGTTGAGAGCTATGAGCAAGAACTCTCACTTGGACACTATTCCCCTCATCTCCACCACCCTCGATACTCCATGGGGAGACCATTGGCTTGGCACCATCGAAAGACTAACAGCATGATCCCTTGTCAGCCAGGACCCTTCACCCAAGAGGATGGAGGTTTGGAGTTGTGAATTGGCTTTCCACCACCAGCATGTCCCCTGAAGGCATTCCACTTCCCTCCCTGCCTCTGACTGTAGCCAATGGGAACTTTTACAGACTGAACGGCAGCTCCACATATTGCTCTGATCTGGATGTTATGAAACCCGTGCTTCAGGGACAAACCTGCAGCAATGCAGCCTTAATCATAGAGAACACAATCGAGCATTTTTGACATCCAACTGCCTCATAATTATTAGGCATCCTGTTCGTCAGCAACTTGTGCTGACCTTCACCTGAAAAGACCCTCTTCGTACTTTGAGAGTTCTGACTGAGAGTTAAGACCAGTTTGAAAAAATGGTGTACATTGCTTTTCAAATTCGTTTCACCACATTCTACCCTCACTCTATCACCCAACACTTGTCCCATCACCAGAGACCCATCCACTATCACTGTTTCTCTCCCCTCTGTCACCCTTGAACCTCCCCCAACATTATCCTGGACTCCCTCACAATCCACTTCCAAATGCCTTTCCAAGCCAAGAGCTGACACACCTGTTACCGTCTCCATGGCCACCCTGACCTTGCTCCCTCCTGTTATCTGAGTCACCTGTCTTGTCCCCCTCCGTGACCAATCCTGTGAACCTTTACCCACCAAACTCTCACTTAGGACCTGCTACCCTACTGCATTCCACTTCATCCTCTGACTGTGCCCTCTTATCATCAGTACCTTATGTTCTGCCCCCAGGACCCCACCCTCTGAAACCTTTGATACAACTGAGTGGCTTGTTTCAGAGGGCAATTAAGCGTAGACCACATTTATGAGCGACTGGAGTCACATGTAGGCCAGATGGGCTAACGACAGCAGGTTTCCTCCCCTAAAGGGCATTAAAGAGACAGCTGGGATTTTACAACTATCCAACAATCTCATGGTCTCTGAGATGCTCAATGCTGGTATTTGACCTCATTCTCTGGATGCTTAGCCCAGGCTTCGAAGTTACTAGCCCAGTAATCGCTAAGCTACATTACCCCCTACAATCACACTGTCCCACAAACATAACTGGATAATGGAATGAGTTAGGAGACATGTGGGAACGTTTTGATTCATTTTAGCAAAGACACACACAAGTATAACTGAGCTTGCTCACTTAAGAATGTGCAGTTCTTAGAAGGTTAAGGTAAAGTAGAGGGAAGCTTTAAAAAAGAACATAGAACAGTACAGCACAGTACAGGCCCCTCTTTACTTTGCACAAGTTGGGAATGTTTGATGGCAATGTAGTGTGAACTTAATGGGACAGTGTTTTAACAACCTGGTTCCACACCTAGGTTGCTATGTACCGAATTTGGGACTACGCCAACATGACACAGGATATAAATGTTGCCCTCAGCACCAAAATCTCCCACCAAACTGGAACAGAAACATGAAGCAAATGTAAAAATTACTGGCTAAATTTAATAGATGAGAACACTGGTACATCCTCCCTTACATAGGGATGACTGTTGCAGGTCCTAGTATTTCTCCTGGAAAGAGCATCAATCTAAATTATTTGATCTACTCCAACATTATTCTATGCTGCAGGCTCTGTCCTCTGGATGAGACAATAAAGCAAAGCCCTTTCTGCTTGTTCCTTTGGATAATAAAGATCAAAATGACTATTGACTTTGAGTTGAGGATTGGGGGCTCACTGCACCTGATTAATTGTTCTCTCAGACCCAAAACAGGAAGAGCTGACCACTCATCACATTGCCGTTTCCGAGTCCTCAATGACTGAAGTAAAACGTAATATGTTGAATTTGCATTGCTTTAATAGCACCTTATACGAGTATCTTCTCCCCACTCTATATATCAAGCAAAACATCATTCCCCAGTTGATAGGTTGGCCAATATTGCTTGCAAACTCAAGGTTAGGAGATATACAGCAGGCGGGATAACATGTCAATACAACCCACCTCTGGGCGACTCAATCCTTAGATTACAGGTTGAAATGGAAAAGCCATGACTTCAAAGAAAAAAAATCAAAGTTGAAAGGAATGAAATGATTATTTTAAAACTTTAAATTAAACAATATAAAGTCAGCTGGGCCTGTCCTTCCCTATTTACAGGATTAAATTGGAATGAAATTGATCAACTTTATGACCTGAAACAGAATCAGTCTACAGCAAGAGGGTTTAAAGGTCAAACACCTGCAGATTACTCTACACTGACTCCATCAATTTAAGAACATTGACCCTTAATCCAATCCTCCAAAGGCTATTAACCTTCATCACCACGTATGCCACAACAGTTAAAGTCAAAAAGTGCCATCTGGTTACTGACTTGCTAATATGTGGCCTTTTTTCACTGGGAAAAGCTGTTAAACCAGTCGGTGCAGAAGTACTGTGCTTGTCCAGACAAGATCCACATATGTCAGGAACCCCCCAATGGCAAATGTCTTGAGCTACATATTTTACTATTGCATACATTGTACTGTCTTACCCTCTCCTTATATATCTTCATTCTTCCAACACCATTCTCTAATTAAAAGCCTGATGAGCAAGCGTTTTGTTCAAAGCCTCACTGCCAATGGCACTTCTACCAGCGCAGGTAACTGAGCAGCTTTGGATTCCCATCACCTTCCACTGATAGAAAAAATGCCCATAAGAATGCCTTTCATAATCTCGATGTGGAGATGCCAGCGTTGGACTGGGGTGGGCACAGTAAGAAGTCTCACAACGCCAGGCTGAAGTCCAACTCACCTGAGGAGGGAGCAGCGCTCCGAAAACTCATGATTCCAAATAAACCTGTTGGACTTCAACCTGGTGTTGTGAGACTTCTTACTGTTTCATAATTGCAGGGCTTTCAAAAGCACTTCACAGTCAAAAAACATGTTTTGAAATGTATTTATTGTTGTTATAAAGGAAATGTAGCAGTTAATTTGTACCAAGCAAGGTCTGAGATAATGACCAGATCACCTGTTTTAAAGATATTGCTGAGGGACAGATATTGGTCAAGATACTATGGTGAAAACTCCCTTGTCTTCATCAAAATGGTGCTGTGGAATCCGACAGGGCAGCTGGGCCTCTATTCCTGAGCTCTTCTAAAAAACCCATGGAATGTCCAGACAAGGTCAGAAACTCACTGTGTTGGACGTGTACACATTTTGTCAGCGAGTGGCACAGAATGTTGATAACCATCCGCTTCTGATGAAGATACAATGCATTCATGTTTTTTCCCCCAGGAAAAAAGGGAACTTAATGATTATATTTTGTAACGGTTTAAAGTTTTACCAAAAAATCCCAACTTAACTCTTTGATTAATTTATTAAGTTCCTTTTTGTGGCTTCTCTGAAAAAAAAGAATGCATTGCATCTTCAGGAGAGACAGGTGCACGTTACTTTGTTGTATCAACATTCTGTGCCACTCATTTGCAAAATGTGTGCACCCATACAAATTAACCTAAACTTGGATACTGCAAATGGCCTCAAAGCCATTTTTGGGGAGGGGATAGGTGTGGTGATAAAACTTGTTCCTCTGCAGATTTCTGTTCATTGTCCACTGCTGGACATTGTAAACATGTCAAATGAGAACAGGGTTACCTAGCTGCAGTCAAACAGCCAACCAACATCAAAGAAGCTCATGCAAGAAGAACAAATCATTTGATTGAGGTACACAAGACTGCCAGTGCCTGCAGCAAGTGCCAATACTTGGCTTCTCGGCCTTTAGGCTAAGATCAAGTGTGGTTTTGGCATCCTGCACTTGGTTGAAGTCATGAGGTTACACTGAGATTTCATTTGAAGCAATTTTTAAAAGCGGCATCTAGGCCTTTTGGCTAAGATGCAAATGAGATCAAGCCTTGGAGGAGGTGCAATGCCTACTCCAATCAGCTTGGATCATGTAGATCAAGCCCAGTAAGAAGTCTCACAACACCAGGTTAAAGTCCAACAGGTTTATTTGGTAGCACAAGCCACTAGCTATCGGAGCGCTGCCCCTTCATCAGGTGAGTGGGAACTCCCACTCGCATTAATGAGTGGGAACTCCCACTCGCCTGATGAAGGGGCAGCGCTCCGAAAGCTAGTGGCTTGTGCTACCAAATAAACCTGTTGGACTTTAACCTGGTATTGTGAGACTTCTTACCGTGTTTACCCCAGTGCAACACCGGCATCTCCAGATCAAGCCCAAGGCAGGAAGCAGCTTGCCTGTTTTGTCAGCTTGGATCTGGAATGTCTCACTTGCTGAGACTTTGAATTGGCCTTTGATTGGATTGAATTGGATATAAACAAAAAAAAGTGTCAATACTTTCAGCAAAGGAGAAAAACAAGGGAAAGAACGAGGTAATGAAACAGATCAAATCCTGCTCCTTAAACTCCAAATTTAATTCCAAATTATGGAATAAGTTATTTTAGTTGGGGGAAGCTGACTAATTTTCAATTAATTTTACTAATGGGATATTAATAATTCATGTCCATTAGCATGACCATTATTAATACACCCAGTTACAAAATAACATTTGAAAAGAAAACCATTTAGACTCAAGAGAATACCGCTCAGGCATGTATGGATTGTAACTTTTCCTTGATGGACCAAAACTGTAGGTGAATGTCAGATATTGGGATGAAAGAGGTTAATAAGGACACCAGGAAAGATTCAATGGGGTATGGTCACACAAGTTATGTCTACAATCCATGGACCTCTCTCAAGCTTTTATGACTACCATTGCTATAAGCTCTCAGCCGGTTTAAAAAATTCCAACTTGCATGAAGTATTTTTCATAACTTGCTCTATTTGAATTAGTTTTATGCCGTTTCACTGCTGTGCTGCCACTGTAGTTTGACCCTCATTTTGAAACAAATATTGTGTTCTGTCCCCAAGCCTTGGTTGCAGCTGTGTGGCAAGAGCAGGTAATGTAGTAGGATATAGAGAGCTAAAAACCAAGGGTGAAAATATGGTAACAGGATCAAGAGGCCCGATTTGAAATTTCATTTCAGAAAAGACTTGCATTGCTATAGCGTCTGCCACAGCCTTGGGACATCCTAAAGTGCTTTACAGGCAATTACGCATTTCTTGAATTGTAGTCATAGAAAGGAATAGTATAGAATGGAATGGTTAAAGCATGGAAGGAAGCTATTCATTCAGTTGAGTCTGTGCCAGCTCTCTGCAAGAGCAACTCACAGCTAGTCCCACTCTTGCTGTTTTCCTGTAACACTGCAATTTTTTTCCCTTCAGATAATTATCTCATTTATTTTCAAAATCAAAATTGAATCAGTCCCTTTCATTTCTCAGACTGTGCATTCCAGACCTTAACTACTTGTTGCAGAAAAGAAATGCTGATTTTAGTTCTTTTGCCAATCATCTGAAATGAATATCCTCAGATTCTTGACTCTTGTCATGAGGAACAGCTTCTCTGTTTATCTGATTTTCAACTCCTCTATCAAATCTCCTCTCAACCTTCTCTGCTAAGGAGAACAGCCTCAGTGTCTCCAATCTACTCAGATAACTCAAGTTCCTCATCCCTGGAACCATTCACGTGATGTTTTTCGTTATCTTCTTTAAGGCCTTCACACCATTCCTAAACTGGACACAACAATCCACAGTCGATGTCAAACTAGTGTTTCATAAATGTCCATCATAAATTTTCTCGGTTTTGTACCTATGCTTCAATTTATAAAGCCCAGAATCCCATACGTCTTTTAAGTGACCTTTTTCAACCTGCTCAGCCACCTTCAACAATTTCTGCACATATATGTTCATGTCTCTGCTTCTGTACCTCCTTTGGAATTGTACCCTTCAGTTTATATTGTCTCTCCTTGTTCTTCCTACCAAAATGTCCCCCTGCCCCATTCCTGCTCCTTACTCCGTCACTGTCTCCCCATTCCCGTTCCTTACTGGTTCGCCCTCTTTCTCATTACCACTCTTTGCTCAGTCACCTGCTCCTTATTCCTGCTCCTTATTGCAACTTATTGCACTACGCCTGCTCTTTAAAGATCCCAATTCTTCAAGACACCTCCCTGTCCCACGTGATATTGAATTTGTCTTTAACCCCCATGTTAATTATTATACTTCACACATCAAATTCAAACTTCTCATCCTCACTAACATTCCTCCATGGTTCCATCCTATTCTTCTGTTTTTAACATCTTGGGCATCTTTTGGTCCTGAGCCTCTGTATCAAGTTTTTCCTCCGGTATAAAAGACAGCTCAGGACAGGGCAAAGCGCCCTCCAACACTTGTCTTCCACACTAATCTTCATTCTGCCATGTCTGAATGACATTGAATTTAGTGCTGTGAACTCAAACTCATCTGGAAACTAGTTTAAGAATGCCTGGAGCTCAATTTATGAAAGGCTGTTACAGCCAATAAACAGCTCCAGTTCCAAAGAACCATATTAGACTTGAAACATCAACTCTGTTTTTCTCTCTCCACAGATGCTGCCAGGCCTACTGTGATTTTCCAGTACTTTCTGTTTTTATTATTAATAGTTCCAGTCCATCAATTGATAGTTGGATCCAATTCCTAGTTCTATGGTCAAAAGGTCAATAGATTAACCCAGTGAGCCAACCAGTCCATTAATATTTTCCCGTAAATGCAATTGATTGCCATTAAATAAAAAAGGTTATAAACAATTTTGTTAAGTATTTGCAAATTTAGCTTTGGACCTCATATCGTTATCTGGTTGCGTCATTTACACTGCATTATAGTTGCTGTATTTATTTTTTACCATAAGGTTTGTTCGATAATATGCCTGCTGTGTAAATGGTGTGTTTAAATTCCAACCATGTTTTACCGTACGATTTACTTATAGTTATCCATCTGTTGATCTTCATATCTGCAAACATTCACTGAATATTTGAAAGAAGAGCAAAATTGATTGCTCTGTTTGTACTACCGTGCGGGACATTAACGTTAGGCCACTAATTAAGGCAGTCAAGATATGGAATATATGACTAGAAATGATGTAGCTCAATTGGAATTCCTTCCCTAACCCTGCCTCCCCGCTTCTATACCTTCCTCTCCAAGATCTCCTCAAATCCCACTTTCCCGACCAGCATTTGGTCACCACCTTCTCATATTCTTCACCTTCTCCTTCTGCACTCAACCCTGGAACACCTAGATAACAAAGACACCGGTGTCAGACTCTTATTTATCAACTACAGTTCCGCCTTCAACATCATTATTCCTACAAAACTCATCTCCAAACTCCGTGGCCTGGGGTTCGGCTCCTCCCTCTACTTCACTGTATACCAATACATGTGACAATAATAAATCAAATATTCCCTTCTTTGGCTTACATCAGTTTTTTTTAAATTATGCTTTTAAAAAGCTCGGCTATGTCGCCCTATTTTAAAAGTGCTATATCAATGCAAATTGCTTCTGTATTTGAGGGGAAATGTCAGGAACCAGCACTAGGTCATTTCAAGGCCACTGATTTGCCAGACGCCTCGGTAATTGTGCAGTTGATGTGTGCACAAGCAAATTTAGCCCAAGCAGTTTAGTGTTAAAAAATGTGATCAGTCCACAATTTTATAGACTGTAATATGAAAATACTTGGGGCTAATCATTTATCATAATTACTTACATTTCATGATTTACATGGCTGGCTTTGAAAGGAAGGAAAGAAAAAATCATATTGTACGCAAATCGAGCAAAGTAAGCGTTTTGCCTCTGACCTGCAAATTACAGAATATTCCCCATCTACCAGTGATGAGAGCTGGTGCTTTTCCATTCTCTACATTACAGGCACGTAATACTACTGAGATACCATAGATAACGGAATCTGCCACTGTGATTAACCCAGTCTCAGCGAGCAAAGTTAATCAGGAATGATCTTTAAAAAAAACTGGCATCCAACTCTTTTAAAAAGACTAAAAAAAAGACAAGATTTATTCAAGGGCTCCAGAAGTGAATTATAAAACACATCTGTGCTTATTCCAGGGATAAAACTAAAATCACAGGCATGCCCTTGGGTGCTATTGGCCTTGGATGACCCTCTCTGGCTTTCCGAGTCTGAGTAACAGTGACAATCCCGATCACTTTCCGCTGTTTCTTACTGACTGCTTTGTAATTTGTCTACCCAAAGATTGAGACATGTGCAAGAATGGCATGAGGCTCCTCTCTAGAAGCATCTGAGAAACGCAATTGTCGCTTTGGTAAGGGAGATGGAGTGGGGGGGCATGAGTGTTATACTGTCTTTAAACCTAAACCCTCACTGGTTCTGTGTTCAGCAGTCCCAGGCAGAGTGTGCTTAAAAAGACACTAAATCTGACTCAATCCGAATACTATCACTGGTACAGGGCGGCACGGTGACACAGTGGTTAGCACTGTTGCCTCACAGCGCCAGAGACCAGGGTTCGATTCCCGACTTGGGTCACTGTCTGTGTGGAGTTTGCACACAGGTGCTCTGGTTTCCCCCCACAGTCAAAGATGTGCAGGTTAAGTTGCTGGCCATGCTAAATTGCCCTTTAGTGCCCCAGGATCTGTGGGTTAGAGGGATTAGGGAGGTAAATACGTAGGAGTTGTTGGTTAGGGCCTGGATAGGATTGTTGTTGGTGCAGACTCAATGGGTCGAATGGCCTCCTTCTGTAGGGATTCTATGATTCTAAAAGACCTAATTCACAATATAGCCAGCCATTTGCACAATTAACTGTAAGAATTTAATTTAATTAAAGTCCTCATTAATCTCTTCATCTGATTGCAATGCATAACAGAAGGATGTGCAGATCAGCTTAGATGAAGTAGAGTGGGAGGAGGATCAAAGAACAAAGAATACAGCACACGACGAGGCCCTTTGGCCCTCCAAGCCTGCGCCGATCATGTTGTCCTATCTAGACCAACCGCCTATATCCCTCTATTCCCCATCTGTTCATTTGTCTATCCAGATAAGTCTTAAGTGTCGCTAATGTGTCTGCCTCAACCACCTCACTTGGCAGTGCATTCCAGGACCCCACCAGTCTCTGTGTAAAAAACTTTCCCCTGCACATCTCCACGGAACCTCCCCCCCCCTCTTACCTTGAATTTGTGCCCCCTTGAAATTGTCATTTCTGCCCTGGGAAAAAACTTCCAACTGCACACCCTATCGATACCTCTCATAATATTATAAACTTCTATCAGGTCGCCCCCTCAGTCTCCGTCTTTCCAGGGAGAACAATCCCAGTTTATTCAATCTCTCCTCATTGTTATACCCTCCATACCAGGCAACATCCTGGCAAACCTTTTCTGTACTCTCTCCAAAGCCTCCACATCGTGTGGAACAAACAATGACAAAGACCAGTTGGGCTGAACGGTCTCTTTGTCCTACAAATTCTATCTAATCTGGACTCAGTTAACAAGTTAATGTTTGGATCGAAAAGGACATATAAAATGCTCAGAAATTAAAACAGTTCCAACATGTTACAGCAGAGTGGAGAAATGTACACCTGTCCCTGAACTCCCTGATCTTACCGGTTTTCAGTGAAAGTTACTGTAATATTCTTTGATCAGCAATCAAATACGAAACTTCCCTCTCATTGTTATTCTGTACAATGGCAATGATTGAATGTGATGACATTATTTAACTTACAATACATTTTATATCTCAAAGCACTTTACATACAAAATATCTTTTGAAGTTACAAACTTAACAGTCAAACAGAACAGTTAATCAGCTCTCGCAAAGTCACACCACAATAACTTGCATATATAGTGTTTTTATAGTAAGTGTCCTCATGTGTTTCACAGAAGCATTAACAAAATTTGACAGTGAGCCACACTAAGATATTAGGACAGATAGGTATTAGGTGTTAAGGAACACCTCAAAGAAGAAAAGAGGAGCACCAAGTCAGAAAGGTTTAGGGAGGGAATTCCAGAGTTAAGGCTTGGAAGCTGAAAGCATGGTGGCCAATCGTGGCACCAGATAATATCTCAGATGTGCAAGGCAGCAGAATAGGAGGATCCCAGAGATCGTTGGGCTGGAAGAGGTCACAGAGATAGGACGTGGTGATGCTACAGAGGGATTTGAAAACCAGTAAGAACATTTTAAAATTGAGGTGCTGCTCAACTGAAAGCCAAAGTAGGCCAGTGAGCACAGAGGTGAGGCGAAATGGGACTTGGTGCAAGTCATGATATGGATATGTATGATCAAGTTGCACAAATAGCAATCAGATGTCAGTCAGACATCAAGACTTTATTTCCTGGGATTGGCCACCTGAACTACTTGCTGTTTTTCCCAAGCGTAGAATGGAATTTTTGGCTTCCCTCTGAACAACCAGAGCGGGCACATAAGGCTTTTAATTTAGCACTAAAATGGAAAGGATATCTGCTCTATTAGAATTTCACACAGTCAAATTCACTGAGTGGGAAAGAGTGTGATCCATAACTTTAACAACATCCTATTCATTCACAATCTATAAAGTTAACTTATTAGTCACAAGTAGGCTTACATTCACACTGCAATAAAATTACTGTGAAAATCCCCTAGTCGCGACACTCCGGCGCCTGTTCGGGTACACGGAGGGAGAATTTAGCATGGTCAATTCACCTAGCCTGCACATCTTTGGACTGTGGGAGGAATGATGTGGAGATGCCGGCGTTGGACTGGGGTAAGTCTCCCCCAGTGGACAATTCTATGATTGTATGAAATTGGGCTGCAAGTCCCAACTAACTAATCCAGATGAGCTGATGCATCTCCACAGGTCCATCTGCCTTGCTGTCAGCAACCCCAAGCCTACCCATTCACTACAGGTCAATTTCAACTATAGTGTCTAAAACAGACATTAGATCCCCATCATTTATATATACATGGGGCCCATTTAGGCAGCAGCCAAGAAAACAGGGTGTCAGCTTCCTCAACTGTGTCTTATTGATCCCATTTTATACCCAGGAAATGAAGCAACAAGGTCCAATTTCTATCCCATGCTAACCACTCTTATTGCCTTTGAGGCTGTTGCAAGACTGCACTTTCACTGAGCTTTCCAGTATTACTGTAAACCACAAAATATACAAGGCATGCAATTTTCCTCACAAATAAAATCCTGCAACTAAATGAAGTGGTGGCACTTCTCAGTTAAAGAAGCCTGCAATCATAGATTAGCTGACAAATTTAGCGATGCGCATTGAATTTAACAACAGGCAAGGGTGTATTCTGAAGATACAATTTTCAAGTGCTGAGATAACACTGATAAGATGTTCAAGATTCATGATTTTAGCTCAAGACTTTGGAATCTCGTCAACTGTCGCCCTGTTGACAGAGTACCACCAAATACATATTGACGTTTTTCAAAAATGGTTGTTTTCCTGATTTCTCTGCTCCCTCAGTAGGGACATTAAATCCTTCATGGAGGTGTAGTTCCACTCATTTAATAAAAATTCTAATGTTTAGTAACTGCTCAGCAGCTTTTAAACAAATCTGCCAACACAAAATACCCACAATACTATATACTATAGATAGAGGATTTTCACAGTAACTTCATTGCAGTGTTAATATAAGCCTACTTGTGACATTAATGAAATAAACTTTAATTGGCATTCTCACAGACGTATTGATACAGGAAGCAGAAAATCAATACTGCTGGAAGCAGAAATCCCATTCCTGAGTTTGGAAACATAGCAGAGGAAACTTGTCTCCATTCCTGCTGGGAATGCTTGAAGCACACAGTGGGAGTCAAAGATGGAGAAGTGCACCAACATAGCTTACCTTGATTAACATGGGTGAAAGACATTTTCGTGGCAAAGAAACAAAATAAAACAGTTTCTAGCTCAAATGTGGTCAGTTTGTGATGAAATGGATTTCTTGATTTTCCACCCAGTAGGGAAGAGATGAGACAAAGAACAAAATGTTCAAATGTATTCATGGTATCTGTCATACCTTCACAATTCCCGATGCACACTTGAAAATAAATATGAAAAATGTAAAACGTGGCTTCTCACAAACTTCTGTGGACAGTGACTTCACATGAAGTGAGCTTGGCAAGGACTAAGGGATTTGTAATGTGAGGCTGTAAGGTCAACTGTGTATGAACAGCTGCCTCTGTTATTCAGAGTTAAGAAATACTCTCAAGTGATGGGATACTGAAACGTATTGCATAATCCCAACATAGGAATCTTGCAAAAGGTTTTATTTATTAATCAGATACCCAGGATACCATTCACCTCCGATCAGGATACGGCATGAATGATAACATTTTCTGAATGCAGTTCTTTTTAAATGCAAAAAAGCATTTCATCCATTTAAACATTAAATAATGTGTATTTGTGCAGTACCTCTAATTGATTAGATTAAATGTACAGCTATAGCTGGGTGTGTTAAACCAAGAGTGGATTGTACATCATTCACTTGTACTATGAGCACTGTGATAAACACAGATATCTGTAGTCTTTTAGAAACGTTGAACTTATTTTTCAAAAGACGCGAATGTTCCCAATCAGTTCCTACCTTTTCCCGTTTTAGCTTGGCTGGTTCCTCGACTGACAGGAGTGCTTTGTAGTAGGAACTCCGCTCTGCAGTGAAGTGGACCTTCGAGAGAGAGATCTCCACGAGGGCGACGGAAAGGTTGACCCCATCTATATGTAGCCAGCCAATGAAATTACCGGCTTTATCCATGCTTTCCACTTCTACCTCCACCTAAAATTGAAACAAAGATTTAAAATTTTACTGAGATGATTTACAGAGACCTCAAGTCCTTAATCCAAAGCTCAACCATTCTTAAAAAATATCCAAGTCACAACTACTACAGCAGAAAACAGAAATGTATTAAGTACAAGGCAGAATTACCTGTACCTAAAGACAGTTATTTGTTATTAGAATGCAGGCCAGACGGGAAGACTGCACTTATTGCCAATCTTTGGTTGCCTTGAAGATATTAAAAATCAACCATGTAGTGTGGGACTGGGTTCATCATGTAGACCAACAACAACTTATTGTACCTTTAATGTAATTAAATGTCCCAAGGTGTTTCATGAAGTATGAAACACAGCTACATAAGGTGATATTAGGTCAGATGACCAAAAGCTTGGGCAAAGACGTAGGTTTAGATGTATCTTAAAGGAGGAAAGTGAGGTAGAGTGTGAGAGGTTTAGGGTGGGAATTCCAGAGTTGAAGGCACAGTCACAAATGGTAGAGTAATTATATTACTGAATGCACAAAAGGTCAGCGCTGAAGGATTGCTGTATCTCAGAGGGTTGTGGGTTTGGAGGAAATTACAGAGATATGCAGGGGGAGATTGAAATCACCATGTAGGCCAGATTAACAGCACCATGTAGTGTAGGGGTGGAATCACAACGTAGACCAGACTAACAAGACCACATAATGAGAGACCGAAGTCTCCGGCTGACCAGGGCAGGTACCTCTTTTTCATGAAGGCCATTGTTGAACCAGCTGGACCCTTAAAACAACTAAGATGATTTTCCGGTCATTTTATCTGCTGCTGGATTTATTAAGCTCAAAAGCGATTAACTGGTCTTTCACTGGACTGTCATTTGTTTGGCATTGGTGTCATGGAGTGGTTGGGTACAAAAGAACCATGGGCACTTCAGAGTATTTCCATAGTATTTCATTCACATTGGCATGTTCAGAGAGGAGTAATCACTTGCAATATGACTCAGTCTTGTGTTTTTGCAGCCTTGTGAAAGATTAGTTACATGGAATCACATGGAAACAGGACATTCGGCCTAACCAGACTACGTTGTGTTTTTGTTCCACTTGAGATTCCTCCCATCTTTCATATAAATGTAGATAAGTTTTGTGCTGTGGAACTGTGTCCAGTAGGAACTGATTTAAAAGTGCTTCAACACCTTCTCAGCCAGACGCAACTTCAATCCAGAATAAATTTGCACTGCCGTGAGGGGTGAAGAGTGTTCCAATATACTGCAAGATCCATGCCCTAAATGTATACTATAATTGATTCAGCACAGGCAAAGTCAACAAAAGAGAAATGACAAGGAGGAGTTAGTGAGTTTGATGGCATAAACAGAAGGAATTAACACCAACAGATATGAATGTTAATCCAAGTGTGTCATCAACCATTTCCTTTCCTGGTTTTGCACGGATTATTTCATGTTTCTTGCAGCAGCAGTATTCCTGACTCACTTGAGAAGCAACTAAGATGCTTTTTTTAAAAAAGGAAACAAAATATAAATCCCCTTATGCTCTCGCCCAGTATCATTACACAATTGCGCCAAATAGGTTTTAAAGTCAAAATTAGCTATTGGGGAGGGCAGCACGCATAATGCAGAAGGCTGAGACTAGATATAAGGAAAGTGAATAGAGAACAGTGAGAGGATGAATTAAAAGAAGATCAAGTAAAGAGAGAAAGGGTGAGTGGCAGGAAAGTAAACAGATACAGTGCATACTGAACAAAGAGATGTATGAATGGCAAGAGAGAGGAATGAGTGCACGAGTAGAGAGAATGAGAAGGGGCAGGAAAATGATGTTCCTCTTTCTTGCTCCCTTAGTTAACAGGAACTGAAATACAAATAGCTTTCAAAATTACATTTCTTCCTCAATAAATACAAAGATTTCTCTTCCCAGACAGAAAGTCTCAAGTTAAATCATTGTCCATTCCATTTAAAAAACAACACTTCCATTAAAAAAACAGTAAAACAGAAAAAAAAATAAGCATTACTGCACAGCACATTGGATTCTAACAAATCTCCTGAATTTACTATGTAGACAGTAATGGAGAGAGAGAAATCCTACTGATCTCTTTAAATAAAATCCCCTCGAGCAGCATTATTCCCACCACATTCTCCGACAATGCTGCATTAGCTAAACAATCTATCAATCCAATCAAATATTTAGCAAACAGTACCAGAAGCCTCTTCAGTTTTAATAACACGCTCTATTGGCTGGTTTCTCATCTCACTCACAGCTACCACTGGGGACTTGAAGTGCCTGGGTTCCCGGAGAAAGGGCGTGGGGGAGGGCTAATGGCAGTGATAGGCCTTTAATATTTTTCATAATTTCCTGACATTACCCAGTTTTGATTCCAGGCACTGGCAAGCTCATGAATGCTGCAATGGTCACTGAGGATCTGCACCCACTCTCCCATCATCCTGTCTGCCCCAATCAACACGTACAGACTCATTATAATTCCTCTGAAAAGGCCATTTCAAGAATACTCAGCTTCCATGGAATCCGCTACCCAGAGTTCAAGTGAGCAGCAACTCAACTGTGGAAAAAGACCCAGGACTTGATTTAATTTATCTTTCATTCAGAACTTTAAATTTGCAAACAGGAAACTATATTTGTTATTCATTCAATACATTCGAAACAAAAAATAAATTCTAAAGAATAGAATTCGATTTATTTTTTCTATATAATTAAATGGCCTAAAATCACTCAACAATCTCCTGCTGACGCCTGGTTCCGCAGACACCTTCGCCCTACAACCCACTGTCCATTTTTTTGTAGGGTGGCTGACAAAAGTAAGTGGCAGCAGATTATATAATCGTGGGTGGCACCATAACTTCTTCTGAACCGGGTTTCATCCTAAAGTCACATGTCACCTTATCCCTGCGCCAGCCACTGAAGAGTGGTCATTAATGTAAAGTTTGTTGAGTGTTTTGCCCCCTAAACCAGAAATACCTCAGCATTGAATTTGCATTATAAAAGGAAGAAGTTGTGGCCCTCATGGAACCCAGAGGAAAGCATGCATGGTATACAACCCTCCATCATCATTAGCATATTTAAATACACATCATTAGTCCTTCTGGTACGATAACATATTGTCCAATATGATACAGTTAATCCCTAATTCAAACTGCAGAGTGGCGTATAAAACATCAGGAAAACACAGCTCAACAATACAGAAGTCAGTATTACTATCTTTGCATGATGAGAATGTATTCATAGAAATCATAGAAACCCTACAGTGCAGAAACAGGCCATTCGGCCCATCGAGTCTGCACCGACCACAATCCCACCCAGGCCCTACCCCCATATCCCTACACATTTACCCGCTAATCCCTCTAACCTGCACATCTCAGGACACTAAGGGGCAATTTTAGCATGGCCAATCAACCTAACCCGCACATCTTTGGACTGTGGGAGGAAACCGGAGCACCCGGAGGAAACCCACACAGACACGAAGAGAATGTGCAAACTCTACACAGACAGTGACCCAAGCCGGGAATCGAACCCAGGTCCCTGGAGCTGTGAAGCAGCAGTGCTAACCACTGTGCTACCGTGCCTGTGATAGAATTCCATATGGAAAAGAAAACTAAGTAAGCAGTAGGTGTCAGGTTACTGCAATGCAAGATGCGAAGAGTATGCGAAGTTTGGAGACAACATGTCCATATTTCAGCTGTTGCCATTAAATAAGGCATCATGTTTAAAATCATGCAGAAGTATCTTAGCTTCTGCTGGTAAGAAATGAATGTCAGCCACATTTCAGTTAGAGTGTGTGGGTAGCAGCATTGCCATGTGCTATTGTAGTCCCATACAGTACAAAGATCTTATGACGACCTCAGAATTGACATGCTCAAAGAAAGCCTTGCGACTTTGTCTAACTCGGTGTATAAATAGGCTCAATTTCAGAAGTTCTTCAGCATTGTGCACTGAGAACTGGATTGTCTAATAGTTTGCAGGGACCTGAGGAATATCCTGCCAGTAAGTGTATAAACATGTAACTTGCTGTTGTACATTCTGCTGATGTTGAAAAAAGAACAATTGATTTCTTGCAGGTGTCTGAACCTATCTATGTAGTACTAATCTGTTACAGTCCTACATAGAGTCTATATCAAGTTAGCTTTTCTTAGATATAGTTGATCCCAACAGCCTTAAGCTATATGGGGAGAAAACACACAAGTGTTTCCATTTCTGATTGTTGTCTAGTAATCCAAACCCACTGTGGGCAACGGAAAAAAGCAGAAAAATGTTTAGCTGCAAAACATACATGTCAAAAGAAATAGTTCTATAGCTGGTCAACATTCATTAGCTAGCTTTGTACACAATGTGCAGATACTGAGGTGATATTCTGGGATGCTAATTATGCCTAAGGAACCATTACTGCTCCATTACCTTTGGACGGTGAGGAAAAAATCAGCCACTCTCTGTAGCACAACGTATTTGCATATAGTTCCCTCACTAATAGAGCAGTGATACAACACACTGCCCCCTTCATTAATTAAAGTATTCTTGAATAGCTGAAAGGAAGTTTAAATATGCTAACATCTGTTCATTTTGGTGCATAATCCAGGTACATCATGCTGAAATATTCCTTTCTCCAATTTGGCTTTGCATTTTGTTCCAGTTTACAACATCCAGTTTAACAACACTTGTTCTGAACTGCAGTATGTTTCAATCTTTACTTCAACATTTCTCCTTCAGGAAACCAAAAAATGCAAATCTTCCCCTAATAAGACCATAAGACATAGGAGCGGAAGTAAGGCCATTCGGCCCATCGAGTCCACTCCACCATTCAATCATGGTTGATTTCAACTCCATTTACCCGCTCTCTCCCCATAGCCCTTAATTCCTCGAGAAATCAAGAATTTATCAATTTCTGTCTTGAAGACGCTCAACGTCTCGGCCTCCACAGCCCTCTGTGGCAATGAATTCCACAGACCCACTACTCTCTGGCTGAAGAAATTTCTCCTCATCTCTGTTCTAAAGTGACTCCCTTTTATTCTAAGGCTGTGCCCCCGCGTCCTAGTCTCCCCTGTTAATGGAAACAACTTCCCTACGTCCATCCTATCTAAGCCGTTCATTATCTTGTAAGTTTCTATCAGATCTCCCCTCAACCTCCTAAACTCCAATGAATATAATCCCACGATCCTCAGACGTTCATCGTATGTCAGGCCTACCATTCCTGGGATCATCCGTGTGAATCTCCGCTGGACCCGCTCCAGTGCCAGTATGTCCTTCCTGAGGTGTGGGGCCCAAAATTGCTCACAGTACTCCAAATGGGGCCTAACCAGTGCTTTATAAAGCCTCAGAAGTACATCCCTGCTTTTGTATTCCAAGCCTCTTGAGATAAATGACAACATTACATTTGCTTTCTTAATTACGGACTCAACCTGCAAGTTTACCTTTAGAGAATAATGTAGGACTCGCATCATTCAAGGATTATAGTTTGATTGGAATAAGATGATTAAAATCATTTTCAGAAATTTCAGCATTTTGGGAGGAAGAATAAGACAGTATAAATTGATTGTAACAATTTTGAAGAGGGTCAAGAAACAGAGACCCCGAGGATGTATGAAGAGATCTTTGAATGTCACATAACAAGTTGAAAAGGCTGCTAAAAACATACACAAAGTATTTAAGCTTTAAAATGGGAGGTATAGATAGAGTCCAAAAGCAAAGAAGTTATGCTAAACTTTCAGAAATCATTATGGACCTGACCTGAAGTACCATATCCAATTCTGGGCACCATACTTTAGGAGGGAAATATAAGGGCCTTGGAGAGGGTGCAAGAACTGTATTGAAATTGAGGGACATCAGATAGGCTGTGAACTGGAGAGATGGGAATTTGAATGAGAGCAGAGAATGCCAAGGGGTGAAGATTGAAAATTATGTCAGGTTTTGATGAATATAAAAGGAGAAACTTTACACTCACAGATAGGTCAGTAAAAATACACAGATTTTAGGTAATAACAGAAAATGCTGCAAAACCTCAGCAGCTCTGACAGTATCTTGTGGAGAAAGAAACAGAGTTAATGTTTCAAGTCCATGTGACTGAGTTCACTGTTTCTCTCTCCACGGATGCTGTCTGATCTGCTGAGTTTTGCCAGCATTTTCTCTTGAAATTTCTGACTTCCAGCACTCGCTTTTATTTTACAGATTTTAGGTAACCGTCAAACAAAACTGAACTGAACTGTGGGGCAAATCAAATAGCAAGTTTTTAGTCAAGATGTGGAAGTGCAAATCTATATATGATGTGCATATAATTAGGAAGGATATGGAGGAGCGAGGGAGAAGGGGGAGTGAAAGCAAGAGGGAGGGAGAATGAGAATACACCTAATGCCTGCCTTAACAGTGATAACTGGGACATTTTACATTATAAAAGCAGAAAGTGCTGGCACTCAGCAGGTTGCAAAAGTGGCTATACACTTCATTGGCATTACATTGGCTGTTAAGTACTGGGACATCCTGAGGTCATGGAAGGAACTAAATAAGGAACAAAACTAAAGAAGAAAAAAGGGAAGGGGGAAACGACACACAGACTCAGTGGAAAGGACAGAAAACAGAGAGACAAGGGATGAATGAGAAAAGATGACCCAGCAGCTTTTCCAGAGGCTCAGTAGGAAGTTAAATAATTGACTACAGTACAAGGTGCTTTGACTGCTGAGTCCCTGTACATTTAATGAGGTTTTGCTTTTAGTGCAAAATGTTGCTTTGAAACAAAATCCACAGACAGATCCCAAGGCTCTGTTAACTAATATTTGCATTGCAAGCAGGATAAAAAAGTAATGGAAGTGAAATAAATACATGCAAAGTCAGTGTATTTTTACTTGGTACAATATAACTGGCCAAGGGCACTAATGAGGCAATGCTGAGAAATGACAAGAGAGTGCGAGTGAAGGCCATTTGCTGTACAGCTCAAGCTTAATGCAAGCAGCAAATAAGTGGGGAATACTCTGAAGTTGTAAAAAAAAAAGGCTCCCTGTAAACAATTTGCTGCTTTAATACTTTTGGGACTCGTTGCAGTTTTTCAAGCAGACAACAACCAAGAATTTGAGAGAACTTTGTGTATAATAGGAATGACTCTGGAGAAACACCTCACACACATTTCCAGTGAATCTACTGACACACTATGTTCTGAGAGTTCCAGCTGTGCCTAATTACAAATTAGTTCTCCCTCATTCCATCCTCCAAAAATGAGTAGAACTTCCGAATCTTGTATTCAATCCCTTTTTTTCTTTTCAAGCTTGCTTGAAAATCAGGGTTATGTCTTGGAAAGGTCAGAAATGGACTTGAGTTTTAATCTGGTTCATTTACACACTTTTAAAGGGTTAATATGGTCCAGATGGGGAGTCTAAGAATTCTGTTAATAACTAGCTGTAAGAATCCATGACATTAATTGGTAGCAATGCCTATTAAATTTCTGGTGAGTGTGATGAGTCGACAGTATGAAGTGGCTGTGAAGATGACTTGGAAAGGCCCTGGGATGGCTTCCATGTGAAATAGAAAGTAACAGGAGCAACACTCTTGAGGTCAGCATTAAAGCGCGGAATTGGAAGCAGAGTAGAGGGAGCTTTACTCTGTGTTGAACTGCTGTACCTGACCTGGAAATGTTTGTTGGGCCAGTGTAGAACAATGTTTTCTCCATTCAATTGTGCTGTACCTGCCCTATAAGTGAGGTAAACACAGAAACTGAGAGAAATTGATCAGACAGAATGTGCGGAGAGAATGAGTTAATGTTTCAGGTCAATGTCCTTTCATCACAGCTGGAAAAAGTTACAGGTTTAAGCAAATGGCAGCAGGAAAGGTGAGTTGGGAGACAGAGGGGAGGAAGGAACAAAGGGGAAAGGTCTGTAATACGAAGGGCAGTAAAAGACAAAAGAAATGATGGTGCAAGCCAAAGGCGGAGGCTCAATAAAGAAAGAAAAGTTGACTCTAAAGCAATGGCAAATGGTTTAAGAGTAGAAACATTACCAGCAGCTATTGTTGGAACAAAATGGGAATGGCGTATTTTATAAAATCAGTGTTTAATGGATCTTGATTTAACTTGTTTTGTACTATTTCCCAGAATCAACATCCTTCACCTTGCTGCGCTCAAAATTGACAAAACAAGTTCAGCTCTGGTCACACTGCTATGGAACTGATTTCAAATAGGAACAGAGCAAGATAAAGCTGAGAAAATAGCTCACGTTTAGGTAAGAAGTCACCAAAGGTCCCAATTCATAATGGGTTGAACTGATGCACTACAGCATTGGGTCTGCTTACATTTTGCAGGCTGGTCTTCCTCAAGCTCTCAACAAAAACAACTTATTTACATAACATATCTGACATAATAAAACATCCAAAGGCTGAAAACTTTAAAATGATGCTTAATCCAGAGTGACTGTAGGTCGGCAAGCACAGGGGCAAAAGGTGAATGGGCTTTGATGAGAACACGGCAGTAGAGTTTTGAATCACCTCAGGTTCATGGAAAATAGAACGTGAAAGACAGACCAGGAATGCGTTAGAACAGTCAAATCTGGAGTAACACAGGCAAGGAGGAGGGTTTCAGCAGCAGGTGACTGAGGCAGGCACTGAGTTGGGCATGTTATGGAAATAGAAATAATCTGTCTTAGTGACAGTACAGGTCTGTGGTGAAAGCTATCACTGGATCAAATGTAGCACAACGTTGTAAACAGTCTGCTTCAGCTTCAGAGAATTGCCAGAGAGAGAACTGGAGTCAGTAGCTGAGAAGGGAGTTTGTGGCAGGGAACAGAAACAATGGCTACTGTTTTCTCAATATTTAATTAGACAAAATTTCTGCTCATCCATTATCCAGCATGTCAGAAAAGCAGGCTGATAATTCAGAGACAATGAAGGTGTCAAGAGAAGTGGTGGTGAGGTCAAGCTGGCTGACACCAGCATATAAATGGAAACTGACATGTTTCAGATTATGTCACCAAGTGGCAGAGTATACATGAGAAATAGGAGGGGGCTAAGGATAGATCCTAGGGGGACAGAAGTCACGCTGCGGGAGCTGGAATGGTGATTCTCTGGTTACGATTAGATAAATAAGAACCAGGCAAATGTAACCCCACACAGCTGGATGAGGGTGGAGAGATTTCAGAATAGGATGGTGAGATCAACTGTTCCTCAGACGGTCAAGGTGGATGAGGAAGGATAGTGTGCCTTTGTCAGATATGGTATAACTTGGGACTTTGATAAGAGATGTTTGGGGACTGTTGCAGGGGCAAAAGCCTGATTGGAGGGCTTCAAACATGTTGTTGACTAACACTGAGCCAGGAAGAGAAGTTGAGTGGTCAGTAGTTCTGTGGAAATAGGATCGAGAGAGCATGAGGTGGTTCTCGCACATAAAATGACCTCAGAGGGAAGAGAGGAGAGAAACTAGAGAAAAATATAAGTTCAGGGCTAGGGCAGTGGGAGATTTGGGGGAAGTGTGATCTGGTGTGCCAAGGCAAGAGGAGGAATTGGCAGAGGCAGCTGATTGAATATTTGCAAATGCTGTTGACAAAGAAATTTGAGTGTGTGAAGAATGTTATACTCCCAAAAAGCCTGATGGTGAAGGATTGAACGGGAGTCAATCTTTGCACATTTTTATACATATTTATTTAGAGAGTTGCACATTGTAAGTTGTACCTCCTAACTCAAGAATCACAGTTCCCGTCTTTGCCTATTTAAGGGGCATAAGTAAATCCCCAGTTATTGTTCACCACCTGAATAAAATTAAACACAATTAATATACAATAGACAGGGAAGCGGAGTTTGAGGAGACAACTTGCATCAAAAAGCCACTGGATGATCCCAGAAGAGTAAGCAACTTTTGTAGATGACAGCAACACCCAAGAGTACTTTATATGATTCAGCTGGATCTGGCCATGAATATCCAAACCAGCAGTGCACTGTATCCATGCAAGTTTATGTCTCTTGGACCTAAGGGAGTGGAGGTGAGGGCTGTGCCAGGGGAACAGCCAGAGTGAGAGGAAATTTATGGTTTTGATGGGCAGGAGGGCATCAAAGTGGAGGTGAAAGTGTGCCAAGCAGATTGCTAGCTGCAGAAATGTCATAGTTAATGAAGGGCCAAAGGCTAAATAGTTGGGATTTTGCAAATGCACTTATAGTACATTGAAAAGAGATTTTCTGGGGAGAATAAAGTTGGAAGAGGGGCCTGAAGGTCAAAGTGTGATGTGGAAGTGAAACAAGGAAATGGTCAGAAATGGTCTACTTGTGATTGACACTACAGGAGTAGTGAGGCAATAAAGATGCAAGTTCAAGGTGGTGGCAACGAATCCTAAGTTGGAGAGTTTACATGGAGGGAGAGATTAAGAATAGGAGGTTATCAGCCTCAAGGAGAGAGCATGATGAATTGAGATGGAGATTGAAATCACTTTTAATCTTAAATTGCTCGGTGCAGACCCTGAGGGAGGAAGGCAGTGAAGACAGTTCATTGAGAAAACTGGCATGGTACTTGGATGGGCATGTCAGGAAAATGAAGAATCATAATATTTTTATTTTAATAATATCACTGTCATCTTTCTCATCTACTGGAAAACAGGCTGGTGGGGGTGTAATAATTGTAATTGGATTAAGAGACAGAGTGACTGCAAAGATCCATGGCAACAGTAAGAAATGGTTTTGATATGTTAATGAACCAACAGGAACTTCAATAAGAATATACATAAGGCAACAAAAGTAGTCATTTTGGAATGGGTTGTTTTTGTTCAAAGGGGGACATATACAGCTTGTAAAATAATTCTAAGTGAGGCAAAAGATAGGGTAAGTTTACTTTTTAAAATACCAAGAGCTAAAGTAAAGAAAGGTATGCGAAAAAAGTACTTCAGAGAGATGGGATGAGATAATAGAGGGTAAGAGATCAAAGGGAAGGCACATACTTATGGAAACACTAATGCGTATATGAGGGGATAGCTGGTCAGATCTCTCAGAAGAGTGTGGACAAGGCCAGACCGGAAGAACCACTTCTGTCAATCTTAGAGGGCACCCGAAGAGCAGAAAGGTACTGTGTGGTGGAATTACTGGAACTCTATAGGTTTAAGAAGCTGTAAGTATTGTTGCCAAGCAGGACGGCACGGTGGTTAGCATTGCTGCCTCACAGCGCCAGGGGTCTGGGTTCAATTCTGGCCACGGATGACTGAGTTGAGTTTGCACATTCTCCCCATGTATGCGTGGGTTTCCACCGGGTGCTCTGGTTTCCTCATGCCCTGTTTGTGAACAGAATTCCCGCTCACCTGAAGAAGGGGCTTGGAGCTCCGAAAGCTTGTGTGGCTTTTGCTACCAAATAAACCTGTTGGACTTTAACCTGGTGTTGTTAAACTTCTTACTGTGTTCCTCTCATACTCCAAAGATGTGCGGGTTAGGTTGATTGGCCATGATAATTTGCCCCTCAGTGTCGGGGGGATTAGGACTGTAAATATGAGGGGTTACGGGGATGGAATTGCTGTCAGTGTAGGCTCGATGGGCCAAATGGCGGCCTCCTTCTGCACTGTAGATTCCATAGAAGAGGTTAGCTCTGAGCGTGAAATAAGTTGAGATCTTTTGAAACCGTTTCATAGTACAGTTAGCTGTGTGAAGCCATTGTTTTAAGTGAATTCTTCTCATCTTTGTTGGAGTTGCTGTTTGTGATCAGGCAGCAACAGGTGCCTTGGTGAGCCCTTTGAAGAATTCTAACAGAGACAGAGGGAAGCTGTAGACTTATCTAAGAGTAGTCAAGCCTGGGACAATAGCAGGAAGTAGGCTGAAGACTACTGAAGGGTTGTGCAAGGGATCTGGGAAGGCTGAGTATCTGAGGGGAGAGAAATGAAAGGAGGTGTAACGACAAGGAAGGAAGTAGAGGAGAGATAGAGGGAAAAGAAGAAAGAGGGAGGAAAATAACTGTGGAAATGAAGGTGATTGGCTGCTGCTCCAGATCTCAGCTTAAGTGTACACACGAATGGATAGGGTTAATTGCATCTTCAAGATTCTGCTTCAGCTCTCGTAGGTCAGCTGTGTCAAGCTCTTGTGAGTGAATATTCTTCATGTTCTCATGATTTAGTTCTGCCTGTGCTCTTGTGCTTTAGTTTTGCCTGTGCTCTTGTGCTTTAGTTTTGCCCTTACTTACCCAATTTTTATAACCCCTCCTCTCTATCCCATTCCAATTAAACAAACGGAAGCATGAAAATGACAGTGAAAAATTGCAAAGTTCCTGGACCATACAATGACTAAATGGTTTGCAATTATAACTTCACATTTTATTTTATAGTGACATTTTTATTACATTCTTTGAAGGGACTATTTAACTTTTTTAAAATCCCTTCCTTTTTGGTTTGGAATTGTGGGCATTAATCATAGCTTCTTGAATCCACATTCAATTCCTTTGCCAGCTTCATTTCCTGCACAGTGGAGCATGCTGTTCCTCACCCTACATAGTTATTCTTCCTCTGCAAACAATGCCATGGAATAGTGGGGTACAGATGGAAGATTACCGACATATAAAAAAACCCAGCCATATTGGGAGTAGAAACATTCTGCTCCCCAAAGTGTTAAGTTTGTTTCAACAGTCCAGAATGGTACGGAGCCATTCAGACTAGGGTAGTGTCAAGTTTGGTCCAAGTTCATGAAAAGTATGCATTAATGCATGCTGCTGTGTTGATTTAATTCAGCTGCATTGGGATGGTCAGGAACCTTGGGCTAGAATGGCAGGGTGGTTCTATTCTAGATTACTGCGATAACTTTTCCATGGAATGTATATTAGGAGAGGACATCATCAGGCTCTAGTTGGACTGCCCTGCTCCCAGAATGATAAAGTAGCCTGTCTGATGGCATTTGGATTCTCATTTGGGTGAAGAATCAAACTGCTGCATAAACTCCTGGACCACACCCACAGAATGTACTAAATGATATGGGAAGGCAACAAGTCTTTGACTTCTTGCAAGAGCTTTGGCCATCTGGCTACCAGTAAGAACATTCTCCATCTTTGGAAGCATATTAAGAAAAACAATAGAAGCAATGTCACAGCTGTATGCACTGGAGAGCCTGTTGTATGTGTGCATTTCCCTGGCAGTGAAGGTGGCAGCTCCAAAGCAGCCAACTATTCCAGCAACTGAAGCTGCCCAAGTAACTGCATTGCTGCCAATCTAGCTTATTTACTGCTCGATGTGAAAATCATTCCATTCAAACTTCCCCAAAGACTTGAGGGCTGCAAAATATTGCTTATAAAAATAAATTAAATTTCTGATTTAATTTTACTTATGTGAATTTATTTCTTGTCTCTTTCTTTCCAAGGGAAAGATATTTTAAAAATCATTTTGCTTTTATAAAAAATGATCATGATCAAGTCCCTGCAGGCCCACACACAACACCATTATTTTATTTCTCTGGCAGATCACAAAAGGAATGATTATTGTAATACATTTTAAATGACTGGGGAATGAGGTGGTTTTGTGCGTTATATTACAGCTTGTTTGTGCTTGTATCGAGAATACCAGCTTCGTCTTAGGTCCTAGCTCAGTAGTTGTGATGTTATAATTGGCTTCAAAAATCCTGAACTACACAAAGTGGGGAGGGGGCAGGAATTGTAAAACAGTAAAGCGGAATGTAGTGGTAAAACAAATTCTAGCCTAAATCTCAAGAGATTTTTGATAGCAAATGCTGGAAATACAAAGCAGGTCCAAGCGAATCTGGAAAGAATAAAGATGGGTGAATGTTTTTAGGGATAACTATTTTGCTCAGATCCATGTCAGGCTTTGAAGGGAATTGCAGTTGTGTTAATCATCTCTTCCAAAGTTCTCTAGATTTGAGAGTTGTGCCTTTGGATTGGAAATTTGAAAATATCGTGCCATTATTTAAGAAGGGAGAGACCAGGTAACAGTAGATGTGTCAGTTTTGGTGACAGATATAGGAAGGTTACTGGAATCTGAGGGACTGACACTTGAACAAGAATAAGTGAATCAGAGAGAATCAGAATGGATTTGTGAAAGATAGATCATGTCTAATCTATTTTGTTTTGAGTATGTTACTAACATGGGGGATAAGGGAGTGTCCCTGGAGGTCATTTCTGCCTACGTTCAGAAGGCATCCAATAAAATTCTGCACAAGAGACTCAAAAGAAGAGTAAAGTGCGCAGAATTAGAAGTAATTGTACTTTTATCTTGATTTTAAAATTCTCATCCTTGCTTTTAAATTTTTCCATAGTCTTCTCCTTCTGTAATTTCCTTCAACCCCCATAACCCTCCGAGATACCTGCACTCCTCTAACTCTGGCATCAAGTGCATTTACAATTATAATCGCTCCATCAATGGTAGTCGTACCTTCAGTTGCCCAGGCCTTAAGCCCTGGAATTCCCTTACTACACTTCTCAGTCTCCATCTCACTTTACCCCTTTGAGGCAGTTCTCAACTCCAACCTCTTTGACCAAGCTTTTGGTCAGCTGACCTAATATCTCCTTATGTAACTTGGTGTCATACTTTATTTGATGATGTCCCTATGAAGAACATTTTGAACATTTCATTTTGTTAAAGGTGTAATCTATGACAATATGCTCGACCGGTTTTAAAACAGGAGACAGAGGGTGGAGATGAAGGGAATTTGACAAGTGGTGCTCCACAGTATCATCAATACTGGGGTCTCCACATTTTAGCAAATGCATCAATAACTCGGATGAAGAAAGAGTTACAAAGCTTAAATTTAGGGGCACACAAAGATGTTTGGGCGGGAGCAAAAAAGTTGGAAATGTCATAGATAGACTAAGTACGTAAAAATTCAGCAATGTCGTAAAGTACAAGACCAGGTTGCAAAAACTTGGCCTGTATTACCTTGAGTTTAGAAGATTGAAGTGTCATCTAAATAAGGCTGTAAAACAAAGGATTCAACAGAGTTGATACAACAAAGCTATTCTGTTGGGGAAATACAAGGTGGTGTGCGCAGCCTTAAAGTTAGAGCTTGGCCATTCAGGAATCAGGACGCATTATTTCTAAACAAAGGAAATCTAGGTTTCATTCCCTCAAAAGTTGTGAATGCTAGGTTAAAGATATATTGTTATGAGGTAAGGGTATCAAGGGATATGAAGCAAAGCGAGGTGGATGGAGTTAACAGCTGGTGGGGCTGAGCGGTCTACACTTGTTCTTATAATGGTGAAAGGCCGACACCTGAAATGTTAATCCTTTTTTCTTTTTAGACATTGATTTATTTAATTTGCATTTCCAGTATTTTTCTTCTGTCTCTTCAACAGGCTCAAGACATTCTTATATACAATAAGAATGTGGTGCTGAGAGTGGGCCCCTAAATGCAGAAATGTGACTTGTGTGCAACAATCACCCTGTTTATGTTCTTTATTGTTGCTAGTCCGGAAACAAAAACTTTATTACCACTTGAATACCAAGTGGTGGGCAGAAAGAAACTCATGGAAGCTGTGAGAATGCCCCTGGACGTTATGAAGGAGATAGCAGAAAAGAGTAAGAGAACTTTTACCTAATGCATGCTATCTATGGAATTCAATCAATATACAAGATCCTTGAGACAGAAAACATAATCTTAGGGTTCCTGTAGTAATTGCAAGGATTAGCAACCACCAATTAGTACAATGAACTATAATCATAGAATCCTACAGTGCAGAAAGATGCCATTCGGCTCATCGAGTCTGTACCGACCACACTCTCATCCAGACCCTATCCCCATAACCCCTTGCATTTACCCTAGCTAGTCCCTGACACCAAGGGGTAATTTAGCATGGCCAATCCACCTAATCCACATATCTTTGAAGTGTGGGAGGAAACCCATGCAGCCACGGGGTGAATGTGCAAACGCCACACAGACAGTGACCCAAGCCAGGAATCGAACCCGGGTCCCCGGCACTATGAAGCAGCAGTGCTAACCACTGTGCCACCATGTCGTCCCGCTAATGGTTTATTTACAAGCAGATAAACATACAGAGCACTTTCACAAAGTTAACAAGTCCAGCCCTAGGATCTACTCTTGTTGCAAAAACCTGCACTCCGTACCAAGATCCCCACGTTCATTTCCCATTGAGGAAATTAGGTCACATGACCCTCCTCATGTATACCACTTGAAGGGGCCAGTTTCTACATCCCTCCCCCTTTAAGTCCCTTAATATGCAATATATAAACAACATGCAATGTCCAAAACAATAGAAACAATAAACATTTCTAACAGTTTACCAGAAACAGTTTTATCAATTGAACTTACTTCACTAAGACTCTTCCAGAATCTGTGCCTCATTTCCCACTATTCCCTCAGTTTCATTGGGAGCAGCAGTTTGGCCTGCTACAGACTGATCAGCCACTTCATTCCTTGGACAAACAATAACACTACTGACTGGCACAATTGGATCAGTATCAGGAAGAAGCTGCTTGAGCTTGATCCTGTGCCCTCACTTCTGCGAGTCACAGTTTCCCATTCTAAATGATGGACTTTGATACTTTATTTGCTTTGTAATTCTGGACACCACTGTCGTCATTCCCACTGCCTTCTTAAAAGTCAACTCAGACTCATCCAAACATTCATTTGTATAGATACATTATTTACATCACATAGTAATCGATCTCTTAACATATCTTTAAACTGACCCAAGCTGACTCTGCAATCTATTTTAGCCTTGCTAAGAAGGCTGCAATGGTATCCCCTGGGGCCCTCCCCATCAAGTTATACTTATATCTTTACAGTGAGCTGAGGCTTTAGCATGGTAATACCCCTTGCTGGCTCAACAAGCTCTAAGTGTCTTTATGTCAGGAGCATCTGGGGATGTTAAACTCAGATCAAGTTACATGCTTGGGTCCCAAATGTGCCAAGTAAAATGACTTTCTTCTTATACTCCCCCACTGTTCCATTAGCCCTGAAAAAAATGCTCCAACTGTTCCATATACTGTACCCAGTTCTCAGTGGTCATATCGAAGGCTTCTAGCTTTCCAAATAGAGGCATGCCTGCTCCCTCTTTTTCAGGCTTGGATCATTCTGACTCAGTCTGCAGTTTTGCAATGGTGCTCTCTTCAAAATTCAGGCTGCAAACGGGAGTTGTACTGATTTATCTCGTCGCCAATTTAGTAATTGGAAGGATTGATGACCACCAGTTAGCATAATGAACTGTAACAGTTTATTTACAAGCAGATAAATACTTTCACAATGTTAATACTTCTAGCTTTAGGATTTATTTTGGCTGCAAAGCCCATGCTTTGTGCTGAGACCCCCGTGCTCATTGGGCACCACACTACGAAAACAAAAAGGGACGGTCAATAGGGAATTAAAGGTGCTATATTTAAATGCCCGCAGTGTTCGGAACAAGGTAGATGAGCTTGTGGCCCAGATTGTGACTGGCAGGTATGATGTGGTAGGCATCACAGAGACGTGGTTGCAGGGGGTTCAGGACTGGCAGTTAAACATCCAGGGATTCACAACCTATCGAAAAGACAGAGAGGTGGGTAGAGGGGGCGGGGTTGCCTTGTTAATTAGAAATGAAATTAAATCAACAGCACTAAACGACATAGGGTCAGACGATGTGGAGTCTGTGTGGGTAGAGTTGAGGAACCACAAAGGCAAAAAAACCAGAATGGGAGTTATGTACAGGCCTCCTGACAGTGGTCAGGACCAGGGGCACAAAATGCACCACGAAATAGAAAGGGCATGTCAGAAAGGCAAGGTCACAGTGATCATGGGGGATTTCAATATGCAGGTGGACTGGGTAAATAATGTTGCCAGTGGACCCAAAGAAAGGGAATTCATTGAATGTTTACAGGATGGCTTTTTGGAACAGCTTGTGATGGAGCCCACGAGGGAACAGGCTATTCTGGACTTAGTGTTATGTAATGAGCCAGACGTGATAAAAGATCTTAAAGTAAGGGAACACTTAGGAAGCAGTGATCATAATATGGTAGAATTCAGTCTGCAATTTGAAAGAAGGAAGGCAGAATCAGATGTGAAGGTTCTACAGTTAAATAAAGGTAATTACAGGCGCATGAGGGAGGAACTGACAAAAATCGACTGGAAGCAGAGCCTAGTGGGAAAGACAGTAGAACAGCAATGGCAGGAGTTTCTGGGAGTAATTGAGGACACAGTGCAGAGGTTCATCCCAAACAAAAGAAAGGTTATCAGAGGGGGGATTAGGCAGCCATGGCTGACAAAGGAAGTCAGGGAATGCATCAAGGCAAAAGAGAGAGCCTATAATGTGGCAAAGAGTAGTGGGAAGTCAGAAGATTGGGAAGGCTATAAAAACAGGGGCAGAGTTGAATATGGTTGCCATCACAAAGGAGAAAGTGCTAGAGAAACTAAAAGGTCTGAAAATTGATAAATCTCCGGGCCCAGATGGGCTACATCCTAGAGTTCTAAAGGAGATAGCTGAAGTAATAGTGGAGGCGTTAGTTATGATCTTTCAAAAGTCACTGGAGTCAGGGAAAGTCCCAGAGGATTGGAAAATCGCTGTTGTAACCCCACTGTTCAAGAAGGGAACAAGAAAAAAGATGGAAAATTATAAGCCAATTAGCCTAACCTCAGTTGTTGGCAAAATTCTAGAATCCATCGTTAAGGATGAGATTTCTAAATTCTTGGAAGTGCAGGGTCGGATTAAGACAAGTCAGCATGGATTTAGTAAGGGGAGGTCGTGCCTGACAAACCTGTTAGAGTTCTTTGAAGAGATAACAAATAGGTTAGACCAAGGAGAGCCAATGGATGTTATCTATCTTGACTTCCAAAAGGCCTTTGACAAGGTGCCTCACGGGAGACTGCTGAGTAAAATAAGGGCCCATGGTATTCGAGGCAAGGTACTAACATGGATTGACGATTGGCTGTCAGACAGAAGGCAGAGAGTTGGGATAAAAGGTTCTTTCTCAGAATGGCAACCGGTGACAAGTGGTGTCCCGCAGGGTTCAGTGTTGGGGCCACAGCTGTTCTCTTTATATATTAACGATCTAGATGACGGGACTGGGAGCATTCTGGCCAAGTTTGCCGATGATACAAAGATAGGTGGAGGGGCAGGTAGTATTGAGGAGGTGGGGAGGCTGCAGAAAGATTTAGACAGTTTAGGAGAGTGGTCCAAGAAGTGGCTGATGAAATTCAACGTGGGCAAGTGCGAGGTCGTACACTTTGGAAAAAAGAATAGAGGCATGGACTATTTTCTAAACGGTGACAAAATTCATAATGCTAAAGTGCAAAGGGACTTGGGAGTCCTAGTCCAGGATTCTCTAAAGGTAAACTTGCAGGTTGAGTCCGTAATTAAGAAAGCAAATGTAATGTTGTCATTTATCTCAAGAGGCTTGGAATACAAAAGCAGGGATGTACTTCTGAGGCTTTATAAAGCACTGGTTAGGCCCCATTTGGAGTACTGTGAGCAATTTTGGGCCCCACACCTCAGGAAGGACATACTGGCACTGGAGCGGGTCCAGCGGAGATTCACACGGATGATCCCAGGAATGGTAGGCCTGACATACGATGAACGTCTGAGGATCGTGGGATTATATTCATTGGAGTTTAGGAGGTTGAGGGGAGATCTGATAGAAACTTACAAGATAATGAACGGCTTAGATAGGATGGACGTAGGGAAGTTGTTTCCATTAACAGGGGAGACTAGGACGCGGGGGCACAGCCTTAGAATAAAAGGGAGTCACTTTAGAACAGAGATGAGGAGAAATTTCTTCAGCCAGAGAGTGGTGGGTCTGTGGAATTCATTGCCACAGAGGGCTGTGGAGGCCGAGACGTTGAGCGTCTTCAAGACAGAAATTGATAAATTCTTGATTTCTCGAGGAATTAAGGGCTATGGGGAGAAAGCGGGTAAATGGAGTTGAAATCAACCATGATTGAATGGTGGAGTGGACTCGATGGGCCGAATGGCCTTACTTCCGCTCCTATGTCTTATGGTCTTATGGGCGATCAGGTCACAAGATCCTCCCAATGTACAGCCTTGACAGGGCCAGATACTACAGTTCCGATGAAATTAATTTGATGAAAAAAAGAAGCTTCCTGAGTTCGTAAATACATTTGTACTATTAGCTAAAATACCTGAATGCATTACTGCTGTTCAACTCATGAAGAGGTGCTCAGCATGTTATATTTTGTACACCTGAATCATCACCAAGGAAGGTTTTTCAGCCCTCAACCTCAGCTTAATCCAACACAACACTGGGTACCTCTCTCACAAAGGATATAAAGTTACAATAATATTCAGTTGACATAATTGTACTAAAATCATCTACTGACCACAACTGTTTGTCCTTCAGTTAACTTCCTATGATGCCTGATTTTATTTTCAAGTTGGCCCTGTTGAGCTGGTTCACAGCTGGCCAGACAGCTGGTTTCCCCCCTCATTTCCCTGCCGACCTGTCGAAGCTAGTGAGAACAACCTGCTACTGTAATTCAAACCTGACTCCAGCATAACTCGGGAGTTCATCCTTCAGATTTCTCCCACAGCCATTACCTGAAAGTCTGGATAATAAAAGAAAAAGGGGAAAAGTCAATCTGCACCAACCCGTGATTAACAGGAATAACACATGGTCTTCCCAGGGCTCTGCTTAAGCTAATCAAAGCACCTGCTAATGCTGTGTGCAAAAATTAGCTATCTTTACATTGAAAAACGTGGGCGCACTCTTGTGGAGCAGGGACAAAGCAAAGTGTCAGAGAGATGATCCTAAGTCTATAGAAGTTTCTGGCAAAACTTTGCAACAAGAGATTTCTCCTATCCATTCTATGGTGCAATGAGTCTTTAACTCAACAGTGAGGATACAGGAAGAGGAAAGAGCATTCGGAATGACTACTTATCATGAGAATTTACCACAAGAGGAAAGTTCTGAAAGAAATTGCTCTATGAATCTGGTTTAATTTAATTCACGAAAGAAACCAATAGTGGCTCCCGGAAGGGCTTGGTAGATTACATTGAACGGTTACACACTGTTATAACATCTTAATAAAATTGACTTTAAACAAAGCCACTATTCCCAATGACATACATGCTAGTACATTATGCGCTTAGAAATGTGCACGAAAGGACATTAGAAATATATTTAGCAAAGGAAATCACAATAACTATCATCTGTGACAAGACAGCAATATTGCTGATGTAAAATACTGGATGTGTAAAACAGTCTAATAACCAATTATAGTGAAAAATTAGATTGGTTCTTTTTATGATGTTATAAATATTCCAGTACAGTTGGTCTTTCTTGGCTCAGTCGTAATCCAGCAGGTTTGTTAATAAGGCAAAAATCTGGCTTCATCAAACACGGACAGATTTGATCAGGGCAATGCCAAGGAAGTAATGACCTGGGTGGTGGATACTCAGCACCTACCTGAACACAACCGAAGCTGTTGAGATGAAGCCAAGGATGAACACTAGCCTGTGTGACCTCCACTCAAGACCGAGCTCAAATTCGACTTGAATTTAAGTGCAAAATAACTACTCTAACCTTTTGTGGCCGAATGATATTTATTCTCCCTCTCTCCTCTACCCCCATATTAAGCTATCTCCAGCTGGATCAAGGGAAAAGGACAATGTTGAGAATTGAATCAATTACCTGCACACCTGCCGTTCAATTGGGATATCTCTTGTCAAGAGGTTTTGCCTCTTAATTTTTGAACATGCAATTTTTCAGCTTTCAACTGACTGAAAATTTTGTAACCCAGAGATAGAGCAACCTGCAAGAGCACACCCCAAAGTGAAGGTGAGAAACAATTGATCCTCAGGCGAGTGTGAAAAAGAGTCATTTCCTGTAATCCAAACACCCACTGAAACTCATAACTGGCAGAGAAATTCAAAAAACAAAGTACTGAATTTTGAAAAAATACACAGACCCACCCGGACGTGCCTGTGGGGCGACATGGTGACACAGGGGCGGCACGGTGACACAGGGGCGGCACGGTGACACAGGGGCGGCACGGTGACACAGGGGCGGCACGGTGACACAGGGGCGGCACGGTGACACAGGGGCGGCACAGCTGCACAGTGGTTAGCACTGCTGCCTCACATCGTCAGGGACCCGGGTTCGATTCTTGGTTTGGGTCACTGTCTGTGCGGAGTCTGCACGTTCTCCCCGTGTCTGCATGGGTTTCCTCTGGGTGCCTCCCACAGTCTGAAAGACATGTTGATTAGGTGCATTGGCCAAGCTAAATTCTCCCTCAGTGTATCCGAACAGACACCAGAACGTGGTGACTAGGGGATTTTCGCTGTAACTTTGTTGCAGTAAGCCTACTTGTGATACTAATAAACAAACTTTAAACCTCTTGGAGATACACAACAGGTGAAGTATTTCAAGACAAGGCTGCTCAGCCACTGGGGAGAGACTACAAGTAACACAGGTGATATCAAGAAAGCCTTCAGCAGAGAAAACAAACAGAGGGTTATCCCTCTCCTTTGGAACAAGTGTATCTCCTGGTTCGAGAAGCCAATTCTACCAGAAACCTACCAGCGAACCAAGATCTCATAATAATTGCAATTCTACATCTGACCGCATCCAAGAAACCAGCTGACCTAAATCGGCCACAGCATTTAAAATCTATACCACGAGGACAATTAAAGTACACTTGGCCTTACAGTCCTTTACCTTTTATTTATTGTACTTGCAGTGCCCCTTATTTCTGATGTGCGCGCGCCTGAATGGCTTCATGAGGACTGAATGCTTAATGTTGCACTTTTATTTTTTTTCTTGGGTATAGGTGGTTAATAAGTTTGCTTTTTCTTTGACTCAAGAAAACCTTGTTGACTTGATTTGGAAAAGGGATACCCTTGTGAAAATTTAAACCTTTGTTGTGACCATCAAGTTGGGTGAATAGAGAACAGCCACTTCATCCCTTCTCACCCAGTCGCAAAAATCTCGAGAATTATCAACCCCATCCTAAAACATATACTGTGCTATTTCCACAGCCCATGAGTTATCAATCCTAACATAATTACTTCAACACCTAATTTCATGGATAAGATGCAAGAAAGAACAGGAGAAGAAAGGGTGCATCTTGAGCAGCTCAGAGAATGCAGAAATCCTCCCATGATCAACAGCCACAATTATCATCTCAGCAAGCCTTCTCTGCTTTTCAGAATACTTAAAGAACAAACATCAACATCATGAGCTGCAAATCCCACCAGGTCAATAAACATTAAAATGATTAAACAGTTTCTGTTGGGTTATATTTTGTTGCTACAGGGACCTACAATTCTGCCCTGAATTTATTCACAGCTTCCAGTGGGAGCAGCAGGATTCCCATTTGTACCTTCCTGCTTAAGTGGCTTATAAGCAATATAATATACATCCTCTCATCACTGGTCGGGTCCATAGGCTTCCCATTCGAGTTCCAATAAAAATGCTCAAAACTGCTATGTACTTTACTGCTTCTGCTGCAGCAGGTCCTTATTCATTCTTCTAACCAAGTGGACTCTTGAGTAATTCTAGACATTGGAAAATCTCTGAAAAGCTCTCGACTGTTCATTCCCAAATATTTCCTCTTCTTTTTCACAGTTTACAACAATAGCCAATTTATCTACACCACGCTGACATCTAGAGGGTAATAAACTTGGCTGCAGGGTCTGTTCTGCTACATTCTCCAGGATGAAAATTGAACATTTCAATGGAGAGAAACAAAAAAAAGGGTGCATGGAAAGTGTGAATGCACTTCACCCTGACCCCTTTCAATACATTGTCTCTGTTTCAGCACATCAGTGCATCCTAATGTGAGCTGGCTTTGATGTCTTTGTACCAAATAACAACAATTTCACAATTTCATTAGTCAATACTGAATTAATCTATTTCATGGTACCTTACGTTTTTACAATAGCAAATTGATGTTTGAATACTTATAAAGGAACACAATGTAATTCTTGATTATGAAGGAGGAGGAGGAGGGGTGGAGGGAGTACATGTTCTCGTGAAATGGGATGCCCTCACCCATTGGGAATTTCGGTTCTTGATACAGCCACCTGAAATGCAGGTTCAGACCAGATATCAGGAAGCATCTTTTTCCAGATGAAGAACCGTTGGGATGGGGCGAGGTATCCAGAAAGGTGGCTCACACCAATAGCTGGATTATATTAAGAAAGTGCTGGATACTATAATGAGTGGATTTTGAAGGGTTCTTGAAGGATAGACTAAATTGCTTAAGGGACCTTCCCTGTCCAAATCTCTCCTGTCACCATGTTAACAACTTGCTCTGCAATCCATCATGTAGTCACATTGGATGTCTTTTACATAGAATACACAGCTCAGAAATAGACTTCATCCCAAATGGTCTATGCTGCTGTTTCTGCTTGACACGAGCAACCAACCACCCTACTTCACCTAAACCTATCACCATTTACATCTATTCTTTTCTCCCTTAAATACTTAGGGCTTTCTGTTAAATTTTTCTATGCTATTCGCCTTGATTACTCCATACTCGCACCAAATGAAGAGTTTTTCCTAAATTGCCTGTTGTATGAAATTATGACTGTCCTATATTTATGATCCCTCATTTTGCATTTCCCCACAAATGAAAAAATTAGGGTAAATTTTAATTTAACCCACTAGTTGGGAAACTGATGGAATTGGGTGCACTGCTACTATAACATTCTCCCTGATTATACTTTCTGTTCAGGTCAATATTTAGACTTGGGTCCAGATTTCCGCCAATATTGGCAAAGGCTGACATTGGGGGGGAAAGGCGGTGTTGAGGCTACCAACAACAATGGCAGCTTTTTCCACCATATCGTGTGGGACTTTGAAGAAAAGGAAAGCAGGCAGAGGTTTCTGACAAATTGCTGGTTGGCGGCCTCTGATTCGCTGGACCCGCCATCAACTCAGTGATTCAATAATCCAGGCGCCATTTTAATGGCTGCCCCAGCATACAGCAGGAAACAATCATCATCCAGGTGCAACCTGCAGCACGCACTTTGGCATCAAACTGGCATACAATTGCCATAACCCTGGTACTCCCTGGCATTTTGCTGGCATGACCATCCTTTCCCTCTACATGCTGTGCTAACCTCTGAGCTCCCCTGGGAGTACTGCTTGTAGGTGCATGCCTTCTGGGACCAACTGTGCTTTGCACAGTGTACACATTGCACACACTACACCCCACCCCCTTCCCCCAAATGCTGGAGAGAATAATAGTCAACTCTAAAGGGAAATGACCATATGCACAATTGTCATCCGTTACAGTTACTCTCAACGTCAATCTGAGGTAGGACCCAATAGCACAGAATTTTGCATTGTGTCTAAAAGCTAATTTTTTTCGGCATGATGATAGTTTGCCAATTATGTTGGATGGCCGCCTATGATTCATATCCAATTAATGCAGGTTGTGGATTCTCTCATACTCCAGAAAGAGCATGCAGCAAATCAGCATCACTGGGGAATAAGACCAAGAGGAGTGTGAAGGGCAGGATCACCGAAGTGAGGGAGAAAAATAAAAGTCAAACTGTAATGTTACAGGAAGACCATGAGTCAATTGGCAGATTAATATGATAGCTTTGTTTCCTTTTCTCCAAAGTTCAGCAGTTAGTGTAAGGTGCTGGGAAATTAACATTTTCAATGTTTTTCTGATAAGAGCTAAGTAAAACATTTCAATTAACCTTCCTATATTTAAGTGACAATAGAAGGCGAGAGTAGTAGGAAGTCGTTTTTTTTTTAAAGTTGTAAAGCTTTATTATAGAGGAATGGCAGGGCAGCTCCAATCCCTGGAATACACATCCTGTTCCATGTGGGAACTCCAATACATAGTTAATGTCCTGGATGACCATGTGTGCAAAAAGTGTCATCGACTGCAGCAGTTCAAGCTCCTGGATTTGGAGCTCATGCAGCAGCTGGAATCACTGCGGCACACCCATGAAGTTAGAGCTTTGTGGACAGCACATAGCAGTTTTATAAATGTGGTTATCCCACAGCTTAACATTATGTAGGGAGCGCGCAAATGGGTGACCACCAGGCAGTCAAGATGGATCAAGCAGGCAGTGAAGCAGTCTCACGTGCATTCAGTTATGAATACTGATAAAGGTGAAGGTTCATCTGGGAAGTGCAGCCAAAGCCAAGTCCATGATATCGTGCTTGGCTCAGTTATACAGGGTGGCATGAAGATAACTGGAAGAGCACTGATGATTGGATATCCAATTGTTAGGGCAACAGACAGGAGTTTCTGCAGCGACTGACATGAATCCAGGATGGCATGTTGCCTCTTTGGCGTCAGAGTCAAGGATGGCACTGAACAGCTGCAGAGCACACTGAAGTGAATAGTGAGCAGTTGTGGTCCACATTGATACCAATAACATAGCTCGGAAGGATATGAATAGGCAGAGGGATCTGGGTGTACACAGGTCACTGAAAGTAGCAACGCAGGTGGAGAAGGTAGTCAAGAAGGCATACGGCATGCTTGCCTTCATTGGCTGGAGCATCGAGTTTAAAAATTGGCAAGTCATGTTGCAGCTTTATAGACCTTAGTTAGGCGGCACTTGGAATATAGTGTTCAATTCTGGTTGCCACACTACCAGCAGGATGAGGCGGCTTTGGAGAGGGTTCGGAAAAGATTTACCAGCATTAGCTATGAGGAGAGGTTGGAGAAACTTGGTTTGTTCTCACTGGAACAACAGAGGTTGGGGGGGCGACCTAATGGAAGTCTACAAGATTATGAGGGGCATGGACAGACTGCATAGTCAGAAGCTTTTTCCCAGGATGGAAGAGTCAATTACTCGGGGGTTTAAGGTGCGAGGTGCAAGATTTAAAGGAGATGTACGAGACAAATCTTTTACACAGAGGGTGGTGGGTGCCTGGAACTCGCTGTCGGGGAGGTAGTGGAAGCAGATATGATAGTGACTTTTAAGGGGAGTCTTGACAAATACATGAATAGGATGGGAATAGAGGGATATGGTCCCCAGAAGGCTATGGGGCTTTAGTTCAGTCGGGCAGCATGGTCGGTGCCAGCTTGGAGGGCCGAAGGGCCTGTTCCTGTGCTGTAATTTTCTTTGTTCTTTGTTCTGCAATTAGAATTTAGGGAGCAAGGTAGGAAATTAGCAATCATGCTTCAAAAGTCGTAATCTCCGGATTAGTTCCGGCAGCACAAGTGAATATAGAAATAGGAGAATCAATGTGTGGCTGGAGAGATGGTGCAGGAGGGAGGGGTTTAGATTCTTGGGATAAGGTCCTAGGAAGATGGGACTTTTACAGACCAGATGGATGGCATTTAAACAGTGATAGGACCAATTTCCTTTGCGAGTGACATTGGGGAGAGTTTAAACCAATGGGATGGGCAACCTAGGCTGGTGAATGGGCCACGAGTGCCCCTCGAACTCAGTGAGCTGCAAGACTGAAATCAGGCTTGTTCACTAATCATGATCCACTGAATAAAACTAAATACATTTAATACATGCCGAACATTTCATAGTGAGTTGTAGAAAATGCTTCACCATTCATATATTAATAAAACTATCAATTTCAAATAAAAAACAAAAAAAAAATTAAATATAATAAATAAATGCTTTATTTGGATGCAGAGGGAGTGCATGGCTCTCAAAGTCAATGTTGCGTGCAATCTACCTGCACCTCATCTCATGTGCCCTTGTTTTGTGTGTGTGACATGTACCAGCAGGAAATAACTATGCAGACAGAAACCAGTGGAATGTGGCAGCCCTGCAACTGTCAACAAAATATCTTATGGGCTGCACTCAGAACCTGTATGCGGCCCCGAGATGACAGGTTGCCCATCATTGGCTTAAACCAACTTGACATGGATGTGGGACCAGGAGGTAATACTAGGGAAGGATACCAAGATGCAAAGAGTTTTAAGAAATTGTACTATAGTAGGAAGCAGTAAGATAGTAGGGAGATTGAACATAAAAGGGAAAGCAATAAAGTCTAAATTAGTGCATGCATGCAGTGTGATCAATAAGACTGGTGAGTTGCAGACATGATGTGGAGATGCCGGCGTTGGACTGGGGTAAACACAGTAAGAAGTTTAACAACACCAGGTTAAAGTCCAACAGGTTTATTTGGTAGCAAAAGCCACACAAGCTTTCGGAGCAGACAGACAGCCGCATGGAAATATGATGCTGCGGCTATAACAGAGACTGGCTCAAAGAAAGGCAGTACTGGGTGTTAAATATTTCCAGATGCAAGGTGTTCAGGAAAGGAGGAGGGATGGCAGTATTGGTTTAGTAGGGCACTGCAGTCCTGAAAGGAGAGGATGCAACAGGACCAAATCTATTTGGTTAGATCGAAGGAACAAAAGGTGCAATGACATTGCTCGGTCAAGTCTAAAGGCCATCAACCAGTGGGGAAGATGTTGAGTGGTCTGGACAGAGTAGATAGAGAGAAACACTTGCCACTCGTACAGTGATGGAAAACGAGAGGGCACAGATAATTATCAAAAGAGGCAAAGGCAGCATGATGAAAAAACATTTTTCTACGCAGCGAGCGGTTGGGATCTGGAATGCGTTGCCTGAATGTGGGGTGCAGGCAGGGTCAACTGAAGCTTAAATAAGCGACTTGGATCTTTATCTGAAAAGGAAAACATTGCAGGGCTATGGGGAAAAGGCAAGCGAGTGGCATTACATGAATTGCTTCTTACAATGGGCCAAATAGCCTCCTCCTGTGCTGTAACCATTCTATAATTCTATGACATGTCAAGTATGATTTTTTTGAGGACTGTTGTCTCACAGAGGACACTGGATGTTGCTGATCTTTCCCCGATATCCTTTGGGCTCTCTTTTCTTTGAGTAGTTGAACACAACTTGCTTCAAGCTTTGCAGTGCCATTGTGAATCACCTTTTGCCAGTCTTTCCTGTCACAAACATCATGCTCCCATGTGTCATTTGCGGCACTACATTCTTTTTTTAAAAATAGTATTCCGTAGGCCATTCATAGGGCTTTTAAAATGACGACAATCACATTCACCATGCTTCAGCTCACTGACGAATACCTTTTGGAAAGTCCACTATCTCACAGTTAAGCCAAAAGACGAGCCCATTTTAGCAGCAGTTTTCAATCATTGCTTCCCAGTCTGTAATATTTGCTCTTTTGAGTACCCCAGTGTCTAAGCTCTTAGTTGGCCATCAAACCTTGGGGGGGGGGGGGGTCCCCTGGAGAGGTGTTGGTCAAGGTATTTACAATAATTACCGAAAAATTAGAAAATATTTTAATTCTAACCTTTTCTGGGTAACTACTTATGCAACAGAGTCAGAACCTTCCAAAGTTTGCGATTTAATTCGCATTTTTGTTTGGTTCCCAGTGCAGGGTAATTGCCCAGAGTAGGTTTGTGCTTCTGGGCAATTGCCATGCAACTCTTACCAACGGAACTTTAAGGGGATGCCCCAGAGTATCTTTGGAGTCCCCCCCCAATCCGACACTGGGGAACTTGCAGCCCATACTATTCATACGATGTAGCATCTAAACGTTTCCAGGACCACTGTATTCTTTGGGCTGACAGTGAGGCTAAATGTCTAACAAGCATCTTAGAAATGGTCTTCGAATGATCTCTTCTGCACAAGCATCAAGGATGCAGCCATCAACAATTAAAAGTTCCCGAACAAGTTCTTCAGAGATCTTAGTTTTATACTGTAGGTGGCTGAAGCTGTACAATTTTCCACCTGTTCAGAAGTGAACATACCCCTCTATCTACGTCCCTGAAGGTACAAGGAAACAAACAAGGTGGAAGCTGAAACATAACTTTGGTTCATTTCACTGGAGACCGGAATGGGGTTAAAATTTCACCAACTTATCACCTACCATGACTGTATCCATCTTGGAATTAGAGGATCACCTGAATAAATCTCTATGACAGACAAGTCTCCCTGATTGATTGCCACGACTTGGGAGCATGGGTAGTGTGGGAATAACCAATCCATAAAAGCAATGGGCAAAGAAATACAAGAATTTCAGAACTGATTACTTTGATGCTAAATCTTTCTGCGAGATGGAGGGAAACACATCAGGCCTCAACTTGGCTTAGATGGTAGCACACTTCCCTTTATGTTATGTTTGTCAGTTCAAGCCCCAGGACATGTGAATTCTTTGTTGGGAGAGGGACCATTCTTTAGGAGAGAAGTTAAAGAACAAAAGGACAACAGGTACCTTTTCCGCTGTCTCAATATTCTTCTCTGAATCTGTACCATTTAAAACAGGTTAATTTATTATATGTCTCAGTACAATTTGTGGGATCTTGCTGGGTGTAGAATGGTTGCAGTAATTGCCTAGATATAAATCTTATTCCAAAGTGGAGCACTTTCATAAAAAGATATCATGAAATCCTGCTTAGAGAGTTTGATTCTTTTTCAAATAATTAACTATACACTCAAGTAGACACCTCTACATCATGGATTTGCAAACACTTCAACTGGGTTCAGATAACCTCAAATTTTCACAGTAACTTCATTGCACTAATAAATAAACTTTAAACTTAATTTTGGCCCCTTGCAGCTGGAACAGTGAGAGAAAATTTGATTAATCACCTGGGGTGGGCTCGACCCAACATGAACTAGAATTGAAGGAGGAGGATTTGTACTGGCATTCTCCAGGGGTCGGTATTGGGACCCTTGTTACCTGATATATATTAATGATCTAGATCTTGGTGTGTAAGGGACAATTTAAAAGTTTACGGTTAATACAAAATTTGGAAGTACAGTGGAGCCCCAATTTAACACGCCCCGATTTAGCGCGAAATCGGATATAACGCGGTGGTGTCATCGGACCCATTTTTTTCTGCTAATAATTGCCAAATTTTGCGCGACCCCGATTTAGCGCGATCCTGCTTTTTTCGCGACCCCGCTTTCATAGGCCCCAACGTTCGTGTTATGACGGGGCTCCACTGTATTGTAAACTGTGAAGAGAGCAGTGTAGAACTTCAAAAGGACATAGACAAACTAGCCGAATGAGCAAATAGGGGGCGGATGAAATTCAACAGAGTGAATTGTGAGGTGATGCAGTTTGGTAGGAAGAACATGGAGAGACAATATAAAATAAGATGCAAAATTCTGAAGAGGGTGCAGGCGCAGAGGGATTGGGTATATATGTGCATAGATCATTGAAGGTGGCAGGACAGGTGTAGAGAGCAGTTAATAAAACATATGGTGTCTGGGCTTTATTAACAGGGTTTAGAGCACAAGAGCAAGGAGGCTTATGCTGAACTTACATAAGACATTAGATAGACCTCAGCTGGAATGGTGTATAGTTCTGGGCGCCACAATATATAGGAAGGATGTGAACGCATGGGGGAGATTGGAAGAGAGTGCAGAACAGGTTTACAAGAATGGTTCCAGAGATCAGAAACTGGATTAGCTCTTTGGGCAGGGTTCTAATTGCAGGCCAGGTATACTCTTACTCTCTGAATGCAGGTCCTTGGGGAGGAAAGCAGGAGGAGATTCTATAGACGTGTTCAAAATCATGAGGGGGCTGGTGTGTATAACACAGAAACAAGAAGCAGGAGTATGTCATTTGGCCCTTCGAGCCTACCCCGCCATTCACCTTGATCATGGCTGATCATCAAATTCAATATCCCAATCACCCCTTCCTCCCATAGCTCTTGATCCCTCTAGCCCCTTCAGGAAGAAGAACCTGTCCCCATTTCTGAAAGGATCGAGAATGAGGGGGCACAGATGTAAATGATTTGCAAAAGAAGCAAATGTGATCGAGAAAATACTTTTTCATACAAAGAATGATTCAGGTCTGTAAGTGTGGTGGAGACAAGTTCAATTGAGGATTCCAAGTGGGCATTAGATGATTATTTGAATTGAAACAATGCGCGGAGGTACAGGGAAAAGGCAGGGGGAATGGCACCAAGTCACAATCTTCATTTGGAGAGTCATAGTAGCCACGATAGGCCAAATGGCTTCGTTCTGCACAATAACAATTCTGCGATTTGCGAATATTTGATGAGATTCACTGCTACCACCATTTCTTTCCTCCAGTATCAGCAAGAAGCTGGCGCCCCAACATGTAGATACAAAATGTGAGGACATGATTGTGCAATTTAAAAAAAAACTAATTCAAATGCATTCTGTACTGAAAGGAGGCTGCAGTGAGCAATATTGCCGTCTCAAAGGAGTTGAGTTTTTTTTCTTACTGACCCTCACAGAATATTGATAGGTGAGAATCATATCTTTTAAAATATGGAAAGACATTGCATGATCTCCACACTTGGATGCTGATATGGAGTTTATTTTAAAGACGGTCATAAGTTCATTTTGGACTGGGAGCAGGCTTGCCATTTTCCAAGAAATCACCTGACCAGCATAAGCTGTCTGCTTGTTTGCACTGCAATTACTTTAATTGACGGGACAAAAAGCTGGCAAAGGCACATTTTGCCTAGAAATTACTACAGAGACAAACTTTAAGTTTTGGACCTGTTGTTTTTGAAATCAGTACGTTTTGGGGGAATAATCTGAGGTAAGGCTGACCTGACTTGCTCGCTCTCCCTGCTTATCCCAGAATTCTGTGTAGTTATCAACCAACAACCAGAGAACGCATGTTTGAGTATAACTGCTTTTGGAACCCAACAAAGCTGAGACAAGAAGAACTGATCCAGCTCTATATTTTCCTCAATGCTGATACTCTGTTAGTGAGAACCCCCAGACATATACTGGAACCAGGAGCCTGTATTCACACAAAGGAGCTCCACATCAACAGCATTGCAACCCTGCAAACTTTATCTTTTGCTTTACAAAGCCTATTCTGCAAAGCCCATCTCTGCAGAGACCCAATCTATTTTCCCTTTGTTTGTATGCGTGTGTGTAGGTGCGCGTACATGCATGTGTATCAGTTCTTGCAACTTGTTTTAACAAAGAAAGTTTTGTTTTATAATAATTAAAATCATTGAGTTTATTGAAAGAAGCCTGGTTAAAGTCTCTCTTATTCTGGATTTAACAGCAGCGAAGGTAAATAATTGGCCAATTTGGTGAGTGAATTAAATTTTTAAATTAAAGGTGTGACTTGTGAAGTAGTGGGGGCAAGATAAATTGCACATTCCCCCTATCCTAGTCATAGAAGGCAGAGAATAAAGCAGGAGTGAAAAATGTAGGAAAGAAGAATAAATGAAAGCTGACAATCTTCCTACTCTGCTCTTTCGTTTTACTGAAATAATTGGCAGGTACTCCATAACCTTTCAGAGTATGTGGGGTTTTATTAAAGTACTGCATTATTCTAGTATCAAAAGCAGTCAAGAGGACACAAACATGAAACATCTATATTAACCATCGTCTAATAAATTGACATGCATCCTCTCTTCTGCCTGGATGAAAATGTTAAATACATTCAAAAATTAAGAGTGAGATTAGAAATTATTGTGTAACATTCATAGCATCAATTTACTGTGCTTGCGACTGCCAGGTACCTGATAATATCTCTCAGAGTAGTCTGAACTAGTGCAAGAGTAGAGGCCAGGGAATAGTCTCACCCACGCATGCTGCGACAGAGATAATCAAATCAAACATAAACAGAAAAATATAGCGGACAATGACAGGCACAAACTGTGTTTATATGTAAATACACACATACATATAGAGATGTACATCTCCAGCGATTGATTAAAAAAAAATTAAGCTTCTCATTTCCCAGGTTTTTTTTTAAAAAAAGGAAAATAAAATCCTAAAAGAGAACAGTCACTTCCTAACAATGTGGAAATTCTCAATGCAGTAGAAGAGAACAGTGCACAGAGGATCAAACAGAATGGCAAAGAGAACATTAAAAGTTATGCAAATCCACAGTTATGCACTTTAGCAGTTTTGGTTGTTGTTATTTTCAATTTCTTAATGGCAGTGCACACACACACAGGCACATTGCTGGAAATGGTGCATTGCAACAACCATACTGCCCGCAGAAAACAGTGTTCCAACTTGTGGTGGGGAGGATGTTCTGGTGTGTCTGACTGATCTTCTTTATTCTTTAGATAGCTGAAATATTTACACATTAGCCATCGATGGAACAAAATACTGGAATTGTGGAATTGATATAGATTCAATGGTATTTTATTCAGGTAAAGAGGATGGTTAGGGGAAGAACAACATTTTCATACTATTTAAGTGGGATAAAGGTATTCATTTCAAGCCAGCCAAAGAAAGAAAGATCAGAGGATATAAATGACAACAACATTTTAGGGTTGACAGCAGGAGAGATAGGAAACAAACATTTTCAATCAAAGTGTAATAATTATTTGAAAAAAAGATCTACCAAGCAAATGAACAGAAGCAAAAGTATTCAGGTAATGGAAAATAAAATAAGATTTATGTATATGCAGTGTCTTTCATCACAACAGTTTATCTCAAACTGCTTCAAAGCCAATGAAGTTCTTTTTGAAGTATAGAACATAGAACATTACAGCGCAGTACAGGCCCTTCGGCCCTCGATGTTGCGCCGACCAGTGGTACCAATCTAAAGCCCCTCTAATCTACACTATTCCAATATCATCCATATGTTTATCCATTAACCATTTGAATGCTCTTAATGTTGACGAGTCCACTACTGCTGCAGGCAGGGCATTCCACGCCCTTACTACTCTCTGAGTAAAGAACCTACCTCTAACATCTGTCCTATATCTCTCATCCCTCAATTTAAAGCTATGTCCCCTTGTGCTTGCCAACACCATCCGAGGAAAAAGGCTCTCACTCTCCACCCTATCTCATCCTCTGATCATCTTGTATGCCTCTATTAAGTCACCTCTTAACCTTCTTCTCTCTAACGAAAACAACCTCAAGCCCCTCAGCCTTTCCTCATACGATTTTCCCACCATACCAGGCAACATCCTGGTAAATCTCCTCTGCACCCTTTCCAACACTTCCACATCTTTCCTATAATACGGCGACCAGAACTGTACGCAATACTCCAAATGCGGCCGCACCAGAGTTTTGTACAGTTGCAGCATGACCTCCTGGCTCCGAAACTCAATCCCTCTACCAATAAAAGCTAACACACCGTACGCCTTCTTAACAACCCTATTAACCTGGGTGCCAACTTGCAGGGATCTATGCACATGGACACCCAGATCCCTCTGTTCATCCACACTACCAAGTATCTTACCATTAGCCCAGTACTCTGTATTCCTGTTACTCCTTCCAAAGTGAATCACCTCACACTTTTCCACATTAAACTCCATTTGCCACCTCTCAGCCCAGCTCTGCAGCTTATCTATGTCCCTCTGTAACCTGCCACTTCCCTCCGCACTGTCTACAACTCCACCGACTTTAGTGTCATCTGCAAATTTACTAATCCATCCTTCCACGCCCTCATCCAGGTCATTAATAAAAATGACAAACAGCAGTGGCCCCAAAACAGATCCTTGCGATACACCACTAGTAACTGAACTCCAGGATGAATATTTCCCATCAACCACCACCCTCTGTTTTCTTACAGCTAGCCAATTCCTGATCCAAACCACTAAATCACCCTCAATCCCATGTGTCCGTATTTTCTGCAAAAGCTTACCATGGGGAACCTTATCAAACGCTTTGCTGAAATCCATATACACCACATCAAAAGATGTGCGGGTTAGGTTGATTGGCCATGCTAAAATTGCCCCTTAGTGTCCTGAGATGCGTAGGTTAGAGGGATTAGCGTATAAATGTAAAGGGATATGGGAGTAGGGCCTGGGTGGGATTGTGGTCGGTGCAGACTCAATGGGCCGAATGGCCTCTTTCTGCACTGTAGGGTTTTTATGATTTATGATCAACCGCTTTACCCTCATCCACCTCTTTGGTCACCTTCTCAAAGAACTCAATAAGGTTTGTGAGGCACGACCTACCCTTCACAAAACCGTGCTGACTATCCCTAATCAAATGATTCCTTTCTAGATGATTATAAATCCTATCTCTTATAATCCTTTCCAATACTTTGCCCACAACAGAAGTAAGGCTCACCGGTCTATAATTACCAGGGTTGTCCCTACTCCCCTTCTTGAACAAGGGGACAACATTTGCTATCCTCCAGTCTTCTGGCACTGTTCCTGTAGACAATGACGACACAAAGATCAAAGCCAAAGGCTCTGCAATGGGATGTGCTGGTATGGGAAATCTGGCAGCCAATTTACACATAGCAAGCTCCCACAAACAGCAATGTGATAATGACCAAATAATCTGCTTTAGTGATTTGTTTGATGACATTATTGGCCAGGACACTGGCAATTCCACTCCTTACTTTTCAAAATAGTGATATACTTTCCATTCACCTGAGGAAGCAGATAGGGTCTTGGTTTAACATCTCATCCAAAAGACTTTAGTGCTGCGTTGGAGATCTGCCGTGCCAACCTGAGAGGTGGCATGGTGGCACAATGGTGAGCACTGTTGTCTCTCAGTTCCAGGGACCCGGGTTCAATTCCAGCCTTGGGCGACTGTGTGGAGTTTGCACGTTCTCCCCATGTTTGTGTTGGTTTCCTCCCACAGTCCAAGTGTGTGTGGGGTGTGTGGATTGGCCATGGCAAATGTGTAGGCTTAGGGGGATAGTGTAGGGGAGGGGGTCTGGGTAAGATACTCTGTTGACAGTCAGTGTAGACACGATGGGCCGAATGGCCTCTTCTGCACTGTAGGGATTCTACGATTTTTGTGTGTGCCCAAAACCCAGAATGGGACTTGAATCCTCAATCGTGTGTTTCAGAGGGGAGAAAATCATCAACTGAGCCATGGCAGAGATATATGTAATTCAAAATGGAATCAGATTTCTCCCAACTCTTAGCCTGCTTTGCACAAATACAGTAAGTAGGATAATATGATACAGGGCTCAACATTCCCTCTTAGCAGTATGTTGTACTGGAGACAGTGTAAAATGCTTGACCGGGAGATAGTCGGCAAGTTTGGTTGCTGAAGATCCATGATCTTAGATCGACCTAAAACAAGGTCTCTGCACAAAGTAGTTTAATAGCTGTCAAGTGTGTGCAGATAGAAGAACTATAAATGCAGATTTCTGTCCAAGGTATCATAGAATGCATGTATGTGTGTAAAATTTCTCGGCAGTGTTTTTCTATTTTTATTTACAGAATATGGACATCGCTTGCTGGGATAGCATTTATTGCCCATCTTTAATTGCTTTTGAACTGAGTGCATAAGAGTCAACCATGTGCGGAGGCTGCACATTCTCCCCGTGTCTGCGTGGGTTTCCTCCGGTTTCCTCCCACAGTCCAAGAGATGTGCTGGTTAGGTGCATTGGCCATGCTAAATTCTCTCTGTGTACCTGAACAGGCGCCAGAGTGTGGTGACTAGGGGAATTCCACAGTAACTTCATTGCAGTGCTAGTGTAAGCCTACTTGTGACACCAATAAAAAATAAATAAAGTAAAGTAGTGAATCAGATAGGTCTTTAAGATAATTGGCAGTGAATTCATGGTTTATTCATTTCCCAATCATTTCTTGATAATCTTTCAGAAAATGCACAAAATAAATTGACTTTTTCAACAAGATTATCATGTGACAACAGAATAAGTAGTCCTGGTCATCAATATTGATCATGATAATCATTACAAACAATTACTCTTCTACTAACAGCTGCATACAACCATGGATCTAATTCATAATACTCACTCCAAGCACTTAAGGTTTCAACGACAAGGACTATCAGAATTGTATAGGACTTCACCTGAACTCCCGGACACAAAACCGGAGGATAGTTCCATACGCCAGTTGATAAATGCAGCTTTCATTGTGATGAGTTACAGAAACCAATCAGATCCGAGTCTGATCATCTCAGCTTATACATTAGTCTGGCGTGTTAGAAAAGCTGACCAGAATAGAATCAGGATTGGTGGCATGTTGTCAAATGCACATTTTAATAACCTACTTAAAGAAGTGAATCCAAAACTGTACACAGTACTCTGGATGTGGACTCATCAATGCCTGTACAACTATAGCAAACATCCCTACAGTCTTATTAAGTTCACCTTACAATAAACTACAACATTCCATTTGCCTCCCTAATCATTGCTGTGCCTAGTTAGGCTCATATATACAAAATGACCACTTAGGGAAAAGCCCCACTGACAGTAGAAGCAGAACCCAATGCAAATCATCACTACTAAAGAGGAGAGAAGGGACAAATTACCAGGTGGCCAGGGATTGGTGAGATGGGGGAAAGAAAAGGGTTAAGGCTGAATTTATAATTTACATAATTAGAGGTATCTCAATGTATCAACACTGATACCTATTTTTTCAGTGATTCGGCAACTTGAGTAATTTAAACAAAATGTCACACTGCTGAATAATTCATGTTGAATCATTCCCCCAATTTAATAAGCAAGGCTATAGAGTGAAAAACCAGAGGCGCTGGAGAGAGTAATTCATTATTCATAAGAATGTAAACATAATATTATTTAAAAAGGAACATGCATTGTCAACAGAAGCAAAGTCATTTACTTTTATTGCAAAGGTATCACTACTTGGGTGAATTATTGAATTGAGCAGAGTTCCAAACATTGATATTTTCAGGTGGAGAATGGATAAGTAACGAAGGAATAGACCTTGCAGCAGCTGGTGTACGCAGTAGAGCACTGGGTTACCTTTACACCAAACCCCATTGAAAAGAATCATAGAAACCCTACAGTGCAGAAAGAGACCATTTTGGCCCATCGAGTCTGCACCGACCACAATACCACCCTGGCCCTACCCTCTTATCCCTACATATTTCCCCGCTTATCACTCTAACCTATGCATCTCAGGACACTAAGGGGCAATTTTAGCATGGCCAATCAACTTAACCCGCACATCTTTGGACTGTGGGAGGAAACCGGAGCACCCGGAGGAAACCCATGCAGACATGGGGAGAATGTGCAAACTCCACACAGACAGTGACCCAAGCCGGGAATCGAACCCAGGTCCCTGGAGCTGTGAAGCAGCAGTGCTAACCACCATGCTACCGTAAAAAAAGCCTCTCTCTTTAATATTCAAAGACATTATCATCATTGAATCCTTCACTATCATGGGGGTTGCCATTGGCCAGACATTTACTGCGACTACTAGAGCAGGTTAGAGGCTGGGAATTTGGAAGCAAATGATTCATCTCCTGACTACCAAGGCTTGTTCACCATCTACATGGCCAAATCAATAGTATGGTGGAATTCCCTTCACTTGCCTGGTCATGAAAAAGCATTGGCCAGCAGGATTAAGGAAAATCCCAAGGCTTTTTACACATATATAAAGAGCAAGAGGGTAGCCAGGGAGAGGGTTGGCTCACTCAAGGACAAGGGAGGGAATCTATGTGTGGAGCCAGAGGAAATGGGCAAGGTATTAAATGAGTACTTTGCGTCAGTATTCACCAAAGAGAAGGACTTGGTGGATGATGAGTCTGGGAAAGGATGTGCAGATAGTTTGAGTCATGTTGAGATCAAAAAGGAAGTGGTATTGGGGTTCTTGAGAAACATCAAGGTAGCCAAGTCTCCAGGGCCTGATGGGATATACCCCAGAATACTGAGAGAGGCAAGGGAGGAAATTGCTGGGGCCTTGAGAGAAATCTTTGTATCCTCACTGGCTAAAGGGGAGGTCACACAGTAAGAAGTCTCACAACACCAGGTTAAAGTCCAACAGGTTTATTTGGTAGCAAATACCATAAGCTTTCGGAGCGCTGCTCCTTCGTCAGATGGAGTGGAAATGTGCTCTCAAACAGGGCACAGACACAGAAATCAAGTTACAGAATACTAATTAGAATGCGAATCCCTACAGCCAGCCAGGTCTTAAAGGTACAATGTGGGTGGAGGGAGCATTTTAAACACAGGTTAAAGAGATGTGTATTGTCTCCAGACAGACAGGGGAGGTCCCAGGGGATTGGAGAAAAGCCAATGTCGTTCCTTTGTTTAAGAAGGGTAGCAAGAATAATCCAGGTAATTACAGGCCGGTGAGCCTTACATCAGTGGCAGGGAAATTATTGGAGAGGATTCTTCGAGACAGGATTTATTACCACTTGGAAATAAATGGACGTATTACTGAGAGGCAACATGGTTTTGTGAAGGGGAGGTCGTGTCTCACTAACTTGATCGAGTTTTTCGAGGAAGTGACGAAGATGATTGATGTGGGTAGGGCAGTAGATGTTGTCTGCATGGACTTCAGTAAGGCCTTTGACAAGGTCCCTCATGGCAGACTGGTGCAGAAGGTGAAGTCGCATGGAATCAGAGGTGAGCTAGCAAGGTGGATACAAAACTGGCTCAGTCAAAGAAGACAGAGGATAGCAGTGGAAGGGTGTGTTTCTGAATGGAGGGCTGTGACAAGTGGTGTTCCTCAGGGATCAGTGCTGGGACCTTTGCTGTTGTAATATTATATATATATATATAAAATGATTTGGAGGAAAATGTAACTGGATTGATTAGTAAGTTTGCAGACGACACAAAGGTTGGTGGATTTGCGGATAGCGATGAGGACCAGAGGATACAGCAGGATATAGATCAGTTGGAGACTTGGGCGGAGAGATGACAGATGGAGTTTAATCCGGACAAATGTGCGGTAATGCATTTTGGAAGGTCTAATACAGATAGGAAATATACAGTAAATGGCAGAACCCTTAGGAGTATTGATAGGCAAAGGGATCTGGGTGTACAGGTACACAGGTCACTGAAAGTGGCAATGCAGGTGGAGAAGGTAGTCAAGAAGGCATATGCACGCTTGCCTTCATCGGCCAGGGTATTGAGTTTAAAAATTGGCAAGTCATGGTGACGCCTTATAGAACCTTAGTGAGGCCGCACTTGGAATATAGTGTTCAATTCTGGTCGCCACGCTACGAGAAGGATGTGGAGGCTTTGGAGAGGGTACAGAAAAGATTTACCAGGATGTTGCCTGGTATAGAGGGCATTAGTTATGAGGGGAGGTTGGAGAAACTTGGTTTGTTCTCACTGGAGCGATGGCGGTTGAGGGGAGACTTGATAGAAGTCTACAAGTTTATAAGAGGCATGGACAGAATGGATAGTCAGAAGCTTTTTCCCAGGGTGGAAGAGTCAATTACTTGGGGGCATAGGTTTAAGGTGCGAGGGGCAAGGTTTAAAGGAGATGTACAAGGCAGATTTTTTTACACAGAGACTGGTGGGTGCCTGGAACTTGTTGCCGGGGGAGATAGTGGAAGCGGATACGGTAGTGACTTTTAAGGGGCGTCTTGACAAGTACATGAATGAGATGGGAATAGAGGGATATGGTTCCCGGAAGCGTAGGGGGTTTTAGTTAAGTCGGGCAACATGGTCAGTGCAGGCTTGGAGGGCCGAAGGGCCTGTTCCTGTGCTGTAATTTTCTTTGTTCTTTATATGTAGTTCCAACAGTACTCGAGAGGCTCGCCATCATTCAGGATAAAGCATCCCACTTGATCGGCAACCCATCCACCACTTTAAACATTCACTCTCTCCACCATCAACGCACAATGACAACTCCACTTCTGTGTCCCGCACCCTACCCTTTTCCCAGTCTACCTAGGGTAACTGAAATCCCCAACTATCACAACCCTACTTGTCCTGCAGGGTTCCATAATCTGCCTACAAATGCTCTCTTTTACTTCCTTCACATTATTTGGTCACTGCTGTCCTCCTGTTTCTTATCTCTGACCATATAGATTGTAATTCAGGAACTGCATCTTGCTTAAGGGCTATGATACTACCTTCGACCAAGACTGCTGCACCATTTCTATCCACCCTGTTTCAACTAAAAACTTTATAACCCGGGATGTTAAGTATCCAGTCCTGTTCTGGCTTGAGCGACGTTTCGGTCAATGTTACTTTATCACATCCCCAGAGCAATTTCTGCTTCCAGTTCCCCAATTTTACACACTATACTCCATGCATTTACATACATACAATTTAACCCTGCTCTGATCTCTTTCTTGCCCTTTGGGAGGCAACCATTTCTTTGTTCGCTCACTTGATTGAGATGGTCATTTCCGGACACACCGATATTAATGGAGACAACTTTTGAGCAGACTGAAAAGAAAGGCTTGCATGTATTTAACAAGTTTCATAATTACAAGGGATACCAAAGTGCTTTACAGCAAAAGACATACTTTAGAAGTGTAGTCACTGTTGTAATGTAGGAAAAATAGCAGACAATTTGTGCACAAAGTTCCTACAGGCAGCAATGTGATAATGACAAGATAATCTGTTTTTGCAATGTTGACTGAGGGATAAATATTGGCCAGGACACCAGGGATAACTCTCTGCTCTTCGAAATAATGCCATGGGATCTTTTACACCTACCTCAGAGGATTTAACTGCACTAAAATGTCAGTTTTGAATTTTTTCTGCTCAAGTCCTGGAGTGAGACTTGAACCAACAACATTCTGACTGAAAGGTTTGAGCATGTCTGACTGAGGCACAACTGACAATGTGTGGTATCTTCATAACTGCTGTTTGGCCATACATGTGCAGTTTAGGAGGAATATTGGACTGCATCCCTAGTGGCACCTGCCCTTTTCTTCCGGTCCATTCCCGGGCTAGTGTTCCATTCTCTGCTTTGCCAGGTTTTCCATGCTTCCCTCCTTTGCTGTAACCACTCTCACATTATCTGGATCTCAGATATGTCTTTTGTTTCTCTAATTTCTCTCATTATTGCTTGCTTTTGTCTTAAACTATTATCACTTGTCATTTTGTCATTCCAGTCCTCCACCTAATTACAGAACATTAATTTTATTTCCCTTCCTGGTCCCTTTTCTCTGAAGAAGTTATACAGATTCAAAACGCTAACTCTGTTTCTCTCGCCAGATGCTGCCAAACCCGCTGAGTTTATCCAGCGTTCTCTATTTTAATTCACTTTTCTTTGGTTCGGTTCATCTGTAATTTGCCCTGATTTTGACAACAGGTCATAGAATCATAGGATCCCTACAGTGTAAAAGGAACCCATTTGGCCCATCAAGTCTGCACTGACTCTCTGACAGAGCATCTTACCCAGGCCCTCTCTCCCACCCTAACCGTAACCCCAAAGATTCACCATGGCTAACCCATCTGAACTACACATCTTTGGACACACTAAGGGGCAATTTAGCATGACCAATCCACTTAACCTGCACATCTTTGGGAGGAAACCGGAGCACCTGGAGGAAATTGAAATATTAACTCTTCCCTCCTCTCTCTGCAGATGTATTTCCAGCATTTGTTGTTTTTATTCCACGTTTTCAACATCTGCCTTATTCTTCTTCTTGCTAGATTTGTATCCTTGCTCTGGACTCTGCACAAGTCGGGACAGTTTTGCCATATCCAACCTAATGAACCCTTGATAATTCTAAAGATCTTTATTAGTTCTGTTCTTAATCATTTTGCGATGTCGATGGTAGTCATTTTCACAGAGGAGAGTGTTCCAGGCTACTCAATCTTTCCGATTGGTTGCATCCTCTCAATTCTGCTAACATTTCCTGCAACCTTCCAAGTGGAAAACAAAATATGGCGAATGTTGCAAATCTGAAATAAGAGCAGAAAAGGCTGGAATTCTCAGCAGAGGAGGCACTTATCTATGAAGTGAGAAACACAGTTAATGCATCAGGTTGGTGGCCTTTCCTCTGAACTGTAAACTTTTCCAACCTTTTCCTATTCCGATGAAAGATCACTGACCTGAAATATTTTGCTCTTCAAATGCTGCCAAAGGTACTGAGCATTTCCAGTAATTTTTGTTTCTGCTTTTTTATGCAGTATGGAGGCCAGAGCCCCACACACTGCGCTCCAAGTGAGGGCTAATCAAGGCACCATATAAACTTTTTTTTATAGAAACCCTACAGTGCAGAAAGAGGCCATTTGGCCCATCCAATCTGCACCGACCACAATCCCACCCAGGCCCTACCCCCCATATCCCTACATATTTTACCTGCTAATCCCTCTGACCTACACATCGCAAGACACTAAGGGACAACTTTAGCACGGCCAATCAACCTAACCCGCACATCTTTGGACTCTGGGAGGAAACCAGAGCACCTGAAGGAAACCCAGGCAGACACGAGGAGAATGTGCAAATTCCACATGGACAGTGACCCAAGCCGGGAATTGAACCCAGGTCCCTGGAGCTGTGAAGCAGCAGTGCTAACCACTGTGCTACCGTGCCACCCCTTAAACTTAAACTTGCTTTCTTTACTTTGTAACCTATTTGTTTAGGAACAAACTCCAGTACTTTAACGAGCAATCTTTATGTTACTGCTACTTTAAAGACTTATATTTTTATATTCTCAGATTACGAGGTCTAGTGATGCAGTGGGTAGTGTCCCTGCTTGAATCAGAAGCTCTGGGCTCGAGTCTTAACCCTGGACTCGATGGCAAATTCTTAACGCGGTTGAACAGGCCGATTATCAACCTGCAAATCCTTCCAATACATGCCAGTTGCTGGCAGCCAGAGCAGGAGAGATTCCCAGTCAACCATGTGAAGGAAAGAAAGTTGGAGCCCCGATCATCACTATCCAGATTACAACATGCATGTAAAAGCGATTGTTGCCACAGCAACTCGGAACTTCAAGTGATCTGTAAGACAACCCACCACATTCTCAGATTGCTTTGCTCCTATACCCTTTTTAGCTCTTATCCAAGGAATTAGTGGCCCCATTTTTGTCCTGTGAAAATAAACCACCTTACACTTCACCATATGGAATTAAATTTGACTTTTACCCACCTACTCTACAAGCCTATTTGCATATAGAACCATTTTTGAAGTTAGAGAAAACATGATTTTGTCGAGTAAATAATAGAGGAAATTTATTGCTGGCACTGTGTATCTGAAATGCAAAGTTTTCTAACCCCAGTACTAACAATTCGATAACGAGTTTGTCAAATAATGGAGCTTCTACAAAACTACCAAATCGATATTTTGTGGCACATCCATTTACGATGATTTTATTCATTTATCAATGGTGTTTCTGATTCTATAATGAATAGCAAACAGACAACTGGTGTCGGGAGCAAGTTTGGAAGGATTTTCCTCGTGGCAGGATGTTTGTAGTGAAGTCAGAACTCCCTCCTCACAAATATTTCTTTCTTCTCCTCTTCTATTTACTTGTTGCTCTCAAGAAAGGATATATTATATTTCCTCATTCCAAATTATATCTGCAATTGAGCCAAGCATTGCAGTCATAGAATCCCAACAATGCAGAAGGACTCCATTCGGCCCATTGAGTCTACACCGACAATAATCCCACCCAGGCCCTACCCCCGTAACCCCACGTATTTATCCTGTTAATCCTCCTGACATTAAGGGTCAATTTAGCATGGTCAATCCACCTAACTCGCACATCTTTGGACTGTGGGAGGAAACCGGAGCACCCGGAGGAAACCCACACAGACACTGGGAGAATGTGCAAATTCCACACAGACAATGACCCGAGGTCGGAATTGAACCCGGGTCCCTGGCGCTGTGAGGTAGTAGTGCTAACCACCGTGCCGTCCTCTACCTACTATTCAATGGTTCTCACTAGGGCACCTGTATTATGACACCTCATTCATTACAAAACTAATCAGGATGGATTAAATGAGAATTAAACAGATTTTAGGATTCTGCTCATACATTTTCTTCTTTCCCCTTTTCTAAAGATAATGATGTGGGATAGTTAGTTCCATGGGCAACATCTATCTTTCCTGTATCTGAAGTGTCGATTCCTCATGCAGGTGCAAATACACTGGATGCGGAAACTTACCTTTCACAGCTAAGCTAGATTGTGTTCTCATTTTGTGTCCATATACCCTCCCCCATGTCTAGGTTGTCAACTTACAGCACACCTTACAGTCACCCAACCTGAAATCAGCTAACTGGCTTTCAGTTGGTATGCCACATTATGTTTCATCCATTAAACCATCGCATAAAGAACATATGGCGGCACAGTGATTAACACTGCTGCCTCAGCGCCAGGAACCCAGGTTCGATTGCTGGCTTGGATCACTGTCTGTGCGGAGTCCGCATGTTCTCCCCGTGTCTGCGCCGGTTTCCTCCGGGTGCTCCGGCTTAGCCTCAGTCCAAAAGACGTGCTGGTTAGGTGCATTGGCCATGCTAAATTGCTCCCTTTTTGCACTCGAACAGGCGCTGGAGTGTGGCGGCTGAGGGATTTTCAGAGTAACTTCATTGCAGTGTTAATGTAAGCATACTTGATACGCTAATGAATAAAATATAAAAGCTCAATATAACTTATCAGCTACTAAAAAATGGATGTTTCCAGGTAGATTTTGATATAGACTGCAAAAGTTTCCTTTTCATCAAGATTTTTGCAATGATCTGAAGAACACCTGCTATAATCCTCTCTCTTACAAACAGTACACATTTTCCGTACTGTTTTGTAGTCTATTTTTTAAAAAATAGCTCAGAACTGGCTCCATCCAATTCAGAAATTAAACTGAAGGCTTTAATTATAACAGCGGCTATTAATTATACTTGGATTAAATTTGACTTTCTCACTCTTCAGATAAAAAGCACGCAAACTTAAATACTGACCATTGAGACATATGGGGAACCTAACCATCCCCCTTCTCCCACACCATTTCATCCACTGTTACCAGGTTGCCTTTCATTTAAGTGTTAACCAAGCCTGATCTTGTTGAGCTTCTAAGATTAGACATTTACAAAGTAGTGCAACCACATCCAGATAGACTTTTGCTTAGATACAATTAAAATGTGGAGCCTTCAGATCTTGAGTCAAGACATTTTACCAATGTGCTACTTTATTTTAAGTTCCCTTAGTACCTGCCTATCTGTTTCTAATTATACTAATGCTGCAACACTTGCTATGAAAAACAGTCAGTTCACAGCAGGAATCTGGTCCCACCGAAATAAATGCCATTAAAATATGTGCAAGAAATAAGCTCACCACGAGCCATGCTGATTAGAATCCTCTGCTCAGTTTGAGTGAAGTAACCTTGTATTACAGAATAATAGGAGATAAAGATAATCTTGGGAGTGAGTTACAGGCTGCAATCTAATATACAGGCTTCAAATAACATCAGATATCTAGAGTACAAGGCAGGAACACTTTGTAAATCTAAACCTCTTCATTAGATTTCAGCCTGCAACTCATTCCTGGATATTCCATTAATCAAATGAACACAAATCGCCTTAATTTAGTAATGGTCTTCTCTAAATACATTTGAATAGGACACAAGCTTGGTTGTCTTGAACTAAGCACTGATGCAGCCCTTGAAGGGTTAATGCTCTCTGAAGCGCTGTAAGCCCTGGAACCCCCTACTACAAAGGGCTTCACAGCCTATGCAGTGCCCTTCATCTTTCACTCACTTCTATAATAATGAGGCACATCAAGGAAACTGCTCTCGCCTCTGCATCGAGTCATTTAACTTTTCAGATGAGGTTTGTGATGGTGAAAAATTTTGCAATTACCTTCATCTGTGCAAAGCCGCCTACTCAGCTTCAAATAAATCTCCCCTCTCCGGACAGTCCAGAGTACTATTATCCAGCACTAAGCGTCGAGTTAATAGAAGAAAATTTCACAGGATGGCAATTCAGGAGCTTTCTTCCTCTTGCTCCCAAGGATAACATATGGATTTGGCAGAGGTTGTTACCACTGTAACAAAACAGATTCCCATTGCAATATACAGGGATTCTGAACATCTGCTCATAAAATATGGGAGTTTTATTATGCTTCATTTCAGCTAACCAGATAAACATTTCCATGTCAAATACCAGTTTTGACCCTGATATGTGAGGCTGACTAGAAATAAATGAAGTCAGCTTTTGGAGATTGGCCGCCCTGCACCTTCCCCAATAGCAAAACACATTTTCCAAGGTATTATCAAGGTTAAGAATTAGCCCATTGTGCCAGATAGTATTTGCACACAATAAAATATTTCAAAGAATTCTGAGGTGAGAAACAGTGGTCATCAGAGACAGGGAGGAGCCAGAAAGATGACTTCAGCCAAAGAAAAAGTGAGGTTTTGAGGAGCATTTGAAGGGGAGTGTGAGATAGCAAATGAAGAATTACAAACCAGCTAATTGGAAATATGCATAGGGGCAGAAATAAATTCACAATACAAAATGCCATGACAGATCATCTATGGGGAACAGGGTCCATAACTAGTCAAAATGGATTTAGAAACAAACTTAATGCATACTACTCCATTTAAACGAAAGAAAGGCTTGCATTGATAGTAGTTGCATCTATAGTGTCTTTCACATCCTGAGGATGCCTCAAAGCACTTCACAGTCAATTAGTTAATTCTGAAGTGTAGTCATTGTTCTTGTATAGACATTGACCAACTAACCCTGTGGCTACGCTTGCAGTTGTTTTTTCCCTCCTTGTACACTAAGTGGTGCGATGAAATGGAGTCTGCCATTCATAAGCACCAGTGTGCAACAATATGACATGCAACAAAATCCAATACTAAAGTAGCAGAAGAAAATCACCACAAACATCCATGCACAATTCTTGTTGCACTTACATTGCAGAGCAAATTTGATACGTGAAGCTATGGGGCACATTGCAAGACTGATTCCTTAAAAACACTCTTGGGAAAACACACACACACACTTACAGAAGGGCAGATTGACAGTCACTCTTTAATGCTCTGAGCATCTTAGTATTCGGAGAAACTACTTTCACTTATTATGAAAGGATGTGACCCATATTTTGATGCCACTTTTCAACAATCCCATTGGATGCTACAAACGTCACCCCCCCCCCCCCCCCTAAAAACAATCCGGCATAGACAACCTTTGTATGACTTAAGATTGTGTTGCCAGGCAATTGTGGAAGGCATCACAGTTTGATCCAATCTCACGCTCACCTAACATCTACATTCAATTTCAAGTAGAAATGGCTGCACGAAGATTAAAATCCCATTCACAGGTCACCAAAGTACAGTGCTGCTCTCTACTGGTATTTAACATTGTTGACCTGCAACCTTCAGCCATTATCATCTTTGTGATTTGGTCAGACCCATAAAAAGTCGTGCCTGGATATCTATCAGGAGTTTTGATGGATCTCAATCGGAAATCTTAACCTGTTTTTTTTCCTCTCTTCAAATGATACTGTGCAATTGAATTTCCTGCTTCATTTCAGATTTTATCTCAAGTCAACAGCTCAGCTGGTCACTGCTGCAAAGCCATAAATCATTGGTATAAACAACAACTTGTATAGGGTCATCAGCATAACAAATCACAAGGCTCTTTGCAGGGACATTATGGAACAAAACACGACACTCAGCCACATAAGGAGATATTAGGGAAGGTGATCGAATGCTTGATCAAAGAGGTGGGTTTGAAAGTGTTTCTTATAGGAGTCAAATACGTTAGTGAGGTGCAGAGATTTGGTCAGGAAATTTCAGTGCTCAAGGCCCAGGCCGTCTCAAGCAGAGTCACCAATTGCAGATGCTCACTCAAGTGGCCAAAATTAGAAGGATGCAAATGTCTTGAAAGTTGTGGAGTTGGGGGAGATTACAGGAGATTGGGAGGTCATGAAGGAATTTAACAAGGAGGAGAATTTTTAAATTACTTAACCAGGAGCCAGTGCAGGTGAGCGAGCACAGAGGTGAAGGGTGAATGGGATTTGGTGCAAGTTAATACATGGCAGAGCTTTGGATGACTGCAAGTTGAATAAGGGGAGAAAATAGGGGATGGGCTAGGAATGTGTCTGAATGTGTCTGAAAAGCCAAGTCTACAGGTAACAAAGGCAAAAAAAAGGATTTCAACAACAGATGAGCTGAGACAGGGTCGGAGGCAAGTAGTTGTGGAGGTGGAAATAGCTGGTCTTAGTTGTGACATGGATATGTGGGTTGGAAGCTGATATCAGCATCAAATATAATACCAAGGTTGCAAGCAATCTCGTCAGTATCTAGAGAGGGGAGGATTGAAGAAGATGGTTTCAGTCTTCACAATATTAAATTGCAGAAATTTCTGTTCATTTAGTATAGTCCATCTGTAGAGGGAAGAAGATATATCGTACAAAATGCAACACTCTCACCTCAAAGTGTTCCTTCTCCGAAAAGGCATCGACACAAATCACAGTATATTTCTGCAGACATCAGATCTTGGTACCTTGCCAATATATGAGCCCAGCTTACAGGGAGCTCCTCAGCCAATGTTGCTGGACAGTGACGAGGAACAAGATTTCTGGTTATTTTTCTCATCCCTAATCCTGAGACATGGAGGTTAGTTTTGGATGATGTGAAACAAGGCCACAACCCTCTAAGGAAGGTGAGCTGGATAGCCTCTTTGCATGACTGGCGATTCCAGCTATCAGCCCAGCTATTATAGACAGAAGATCAAATTTGAAACTTCAGATTTATGTGCTTCATTGCTACACTTGGGCTGTTGAAGAAACCCCATTTATTCCATTTTTATGTTTCTTGTTTCCAATTCAATACACTGCAAGTAATAAAGCAGGTCCAGCAAGCACCAGTAAAATCTGAAATTGTCACCAAAAGGTTTCTTGATGGAAGGAGATCAGAGATATTCAGACACCAACATGTGGCACCATTTCAAAAGACAGCAGCAACACTCATGATGGTTCAGATGAAATTAGTAATCACTGATCACTAAATTGCCTCAGTTGGCTTCCCAGTCCAAAAAAAGGTGGAACGATTCCAGGCTTTAAGGGCATAGTTACAGAGGAACATCCAAGACAAAGTAATTTGTTTGATCAGCACCTCATCCATCATCCTTAAATATTCATTCCATCCACCACTGGCAAAACAAATTTGAGGGTGCATTATCTAAAGAGTGCACTGCTGCAACTTGGCAAGGCCTCTCTGACAGCACCTCCCATGACCCCTACCCACCTGAAAAGTGGAGGCAGGAGTCACATGGGAACATCATCCTTTTGGCTAAGATCAAGCTTGAGATCAGGCCTGTTCTTATCAGCTTGGATCTAGTATGTCTCTTTTGTGGGGACCGTGAATTGAATTCAATTTGAACTGGTTTTTGAAGCAAGCAAAAAGATAGATTAGGGGCTTTCCCTATCCACTCTGCACATTGGCTTTGTAAATGTGAGAAAGGAATTATTTTTACAAAGTATGGGATCATCACCTCCAAGTTGCCCTTCAAGTTACAAACCATCCAGGTGTGGAAATATATCACTTTTCCTTCATCATCGCGGGGTCAAATCCTAGAACTCCCTACTTAACAGCACTGTGGGAGTATCTGCATCACGGTTCAAAACGGTTGCTCACCACTACCTTCTCAAGGGCAACCAGATTTGAGAAATAAATACTGGCCTTGTTAGCAATGCCTATATTCAATGAATGATTATTTTTTTAAAACTCAAGCAATTTAACATTTTCATTGATAAAACTGATGGAAAGTGTGATACATGTTTTTAAAAGACCCGAGGATATGCATGAGCAAACTCACCAGCTCAAAATAACAGGAGAAAACGTCACCATTGAATAATGGATACATGAAAGAAACCCCCTCTGAAGTAGAGTGTCGATGAAAGGTCATTGATCGGACACATTATAAATTGTTTCTCTCTCCACAAACGCCACCTGACTTGCTGAGTGCTTTTCAGCATTTTCTGTTTCAAGCCCAGAGAACAAACTCGATTCGGGTCCACTGACAACTTTAAAGGAGTTGGATTAAATCCATCAATAAATGGCGAGGGAGTTATTAACAACATGGCTAGATCTTTTTCCAGGGGAGGACAGGTAAGAAACTTGCTGTGCGGTACTGGTGGGTGGGAGAGGAACACACAAGAGCTTTGGACTTCCTCATGTTATTGACATCAAAATCAGCCATGGACAAACATGGAAAGTAGAAAAAATACTGACTTTCCAGCATCTTAAACAACATGAGCATATCTCGCGCACACTTAAATGCCAGGAAAATAGTTGACGCAAGTTGACAACTTCTACATGTAAACTCTCTCTAAATTTCAGGTGACGGGATTTATATTTGATGGCAAAGATAAGAATAAAGTCATAGTAAACCATGTGTTGAACATTTTGCTGAAATTAACCATCTGTTTGTGTGCATGCAATATGGAACATTCCCGAAGCACCTGCTTCTAATGAAAGCTTCTGTGTAAATAATCAAGACCATGTCCCCTGGTGTCAGAAATATTTTAATAAATGCTTTGTCTTGTGTCTGTAGAACACTGTTGAAATACATGGATAATTTCAGAAGAGCTAATTCTAAGGACTGAGCTGATCATTGCAAAATTCTACACTATTTGCAAGATTAAGGCCACTGATTCATGTGTTGTTGCAAGGCTGCAAAGCAAGGAACGCCAAGATGAAAAGAGTACTGTACTTAAAAGAATGGACATAGAGAGGCTCAAAAGGAAAACTGTAGTCAAATGATCTGCACAGCAATTTCAGTGACATCAAAGAGATGAGAATGGCACACGACCAGAGAGCAATCTTGCCCTCAATCATCCTGGTGCATCTGTTGAGCTGAAATGAGGAGCCCCTTTGTAAACAATATCATATCCATTGCAAGCAAACAAAAGCCTGAATTAGGTACAATTTCTGAGTGTTAAATTTTCACAATTCCTGGTATTTCGCTAGACTGTAAATCTCAATTTCAGCAGAGAAAGCTTTTTGACCCATGACTGTGCTAACTACCTTTCGCAGCCATCTCCTTCAAACTCATTTCCAAGCACTTTTTAAATGTCTTGCTTGCTGTTTATCTAATTCACTTATAAATGACTGATTTATTTACAAGCCACTTGTGACAATGTACTCCATATCCTTTTAACCCTTTGTGAAAAATGTTTTCCAATCTTCTCCCTTTATGCTTCCTGTACAAATCCTAAATTTTAGATTACATTTGTAATTTTTTTATACATCAAAGTCTCATGATAAAACCTAACACTTTACTGCCTGATACCATGAATAATTAGACTCAGCCTGCCCACTGCCTTTAAGCTACTGTGATTTCTTTTGCCTAATGGGCAACTCAAAATGTTGTGCTCGGCAATGCACTGAATTGCTTATTTCTCATATTATTGCATGGCAGGGTTTCAGCTGATTCATTTTGTGTACAAACTGAAATGATGTAGTCCGCAAGATTAATTAGTTTCATTCTCTTACAAAGAGGAATATCAAAGGTCCCACAATGCTTCTTTTGGTCAATTTTCCACATTTTCTTACCCAGCTGCAAAACCTGAGAGTCTTCAGTTTGAATTGCATTAGGTTATCTGGGATAGAGTGGAGACAGTGTATCAATAGGCAGGGAGTGGGGGGTGCCAGTTGACAACTGGGTAAAACCCTAAAACAAAGCATCAGTTCATTCAGGAAGATGTGACAGTGGGAACAAAGAGGAGGAGATGGGTGGGGGACTTCAATGTCAAACACCAAGAGTTGCTCAGTAGCAGCACTACTGACCAAGACCTGAAGGATGTAGCTGCCAGAATGAGTCTGTGGCAGTTAGTAAGGGAGCTAACAAGAGGGAAAATCTACTTGATCTTGCCCTGGCCAATCTACCTGTCGCAGATGCATGTCTCCATAACAGTATTGGTACCGAGTGACCACCTTGTGGAGTCCCGTCCTCACATTGAGAATACCATCCACTGTGTTGTGTGACACTACCACTGTGCTAAATGGGATAGGTTTCAAACACACCTTGCAACTCAAAACTGGGTCGCCATGATGTGATGTGGACCACCAGCAACAGAAGACTCATTCAGCCACAATCTGTAATCATGACCTGGCACATCCTCCACTTCACCATCACCATGGGGATCAACCCTGGTTTAGTGAAGAGTGCAGACGGGCCAGGAGCAGCACCAGACATTTTTAAAAAGGTGTCAACCTGGTGAGGGAATAACACGGGACTTTTTGCATGCCAAATACTGAGTAGCAGCATGCGATAAGTAATCTCACAATCAACAGATAAAATCTAAGCTCTGCAGCCTTACCACATCCAATTGTGAATGGTGGTGGACAATTAAATAACTAACTGGAGGAGGAGGCTACACCAATATCCCTACCCTCAATGGTGGGGGAATCCAGCACACTTGCTTGGATCAGTGCAGCTCTAACAGTAATCTAGAAGCTCAACACTATCCAGGACAAAGTAGTCCGTCTGATTGGCATCCTATCCACCACCTTCAACATTCACTCCCTCCACTATCGACACACAGTGGCAGCAGTGTGTACTATCTCCAAGATGCACTGTGACAACTCACCAAGGCTCTTTCAATAGCGTCTTATGACCTCCACCACATAGACAGACAAGGGCAGCAGATGCACGGGGACATCAGCATCTGCAAGTTCCCCTTCAAACCATGCACCATCCTGACTTGGAACTATACTGCCATTCCATCAGTGTCGCTGGGTCAAATTCCTGTAACTCGCTTCCTAACACCACTATGGGTGTACCTTCACCACATGGATGCAGCAGCTCAGGGATGAAGCTCACCATCACATCATCAAGGACAATTAGTGATGGGTAATAAATGCTGGCCTGACCATCGACCACATCATGTGCCAGTTTAAAAAAAAACACCACCACTGGACAGTGAAAATTGCAGAACTCACAACAACCATCATAATCATTTTATTCAATCAATATTTTATCGTTAAAATTGTTTAATTTTCTACTCTTCTGAAGTCATGGGAGGTAATTTGGACCTTGCAAGAAACATAGAAACATAGGAAAGCTACAGCACAAACAGGTCCTTCAGCCCACAAGTTGTGCCGAACACATCCCTATCTTCTAGACCTACCTATAACCCTCCATCCTATTAAGCTCCATGTACTCATCCAGGATAGAAACATAGAAAAACTTGTACAATGGTGAAAATGGTTGATAATGTTATGGCTCAAGTCAGAAACTCCAAAGGTGTTTTATGAAGCCCACCCGAATCATTTTGAATTTGGTAGGATAAGCATGAGATGTTTCACTTCAGATATAATTCAAGTGACCCACAAGGGAGCTTTTATCAAACTAAGTTTATTTAAGAATGTAGTTAACATGTATGGTAATAAAATTAGCAAGAACTTTTATCAATTACAAACAAGAAACAAAACAAACACTATAATGTATAACTCTTAATGAATATCTCTAATGTGTTCCAATTAAAACCAAAGCCCATAGACAATTTAAAAAACCCTTTCAAAGGCTTAACACAGCACAGGCCAATGCTCCCATGATACTGGAATCCAGTTTTCTGGGTTGAATGCTGATTTCAAATGATCTTGAAGACTCAGAGCAGCCTATAGTCATATCAGCCAAAACACCAAAGCACAGATTAATAACTGCAGCATGGCAACAAGCTTTCTTTCAGCTAACTGGTAAAATTTTCAAAGCAAAAGAGAATGAGACTTCTTTTCCAGCTTGCTTCAAGATTGTCTCTAACACTGGAGCCAAAACACCTGACCTCCCAGTTTTTTTTCTCCTTCCAGCAATGACATCACCCAAAGGCTGTGACCATGATTAAAATAAAACCTCTTAAAAGGTACACTAAGATCACAATAGCAAATTCACAGGCCTTTTTAACATCTCTCCCAATTTTTATTTCTGTTGATTTGGATAGGAAGAGATGTAAAACAGGTGGCTAATTTACTACAACTCATTTTATGTTAGTGCACCTATGGTCTATTTCTAGGGACAGTTTCACAAGCAGCAGAGACCTCACCTTATTGCCATTCTTCATCTGACTTGGTGAGTTCCTTGCCTATTTTTCAAATATAGATTCATTGCAAGTTACTGCATAGTAAGAAAAGTGCAAATACTGACTGATCTATTTTCCATATCCTTCGCCCAAGCCTGCTGAGGGCCAACTGTAGCTCCCCATCTGCCACCCGTTAAGTCAGTGTAGACCAGGAAACGAACCTGCCACCTTCTAGTTAGCGTCACATAGTACTACACTAGATGGTGCATCTAGCCAATAGAGAGCTTAACTATGAATATTCAATGTGAATTAATCTTTGCACATCTAGCTCTGAACATGAACCTTGGGTTATTTTGTCATTTCAAATGAAGACTTTTCAAAGCTAGTATTTTCTATTTATTGTGAGATAGCAGATGGTGATGTCACACCATTTGATGCGTCTGGCTAAAGAACATAAGAAAACACAATACCAACATAGGCTGCTTTTTTTTAAATTAGATTTCATGAAACAGGATTGTGCTGGTAATTAATCAGAAGTGGTGTTAACTGCCATCCTGTGTTCTATTGCAATCAAACACACAGCTTCCAGGGAGCAGAATGTGTGGCCAATCTGCCTGCCAAAGCTGCTCTGCCTCTAGACTGTGGGTAAGTTCACAAAATTCAGTCAGGTTTTGATTAAATCAGGACTATGCTCGAATCAGGGCACTTCAAATTTAAAAACCAATGTCCAAATCATTCACCAATTTCACTCAGTACAAACCTACCAAAGGAATTAGGTTTTTTAAAATGCTCCCCTCCCTGTTGGACACTATGGAATCCCAATCTTGTTTGAAAAATCATGAATGGGATCTATTTATTGGTCAGTATTTATTGCCTACCCCTAACCACGACACTACCACTGTGCTGCTCAGCCATTTCAGACGGCAGGTAAAGTAAGCCATATTGCTGCGGGTCTGGATTCACATATTGACAGATGAAGGAATGCTGATTTCCTTCCCTAAAGAACAATAGCGAAGTAGAAACGTTTTCAGCCACAATCTGATAGTTTCACAGACAATGACTGATACTAGCTTCTTATTGCAGATCTTAGTTAATTTATTGAATTTAAATTCCCTTTTGTTGAGGTGTGAGATTTGAACTCATGTCGTCAGATCATTCCTCCAGTCTCTGGGTTCCTCGTTCAGTGGCATTAACAGAGTCCCTCCCCCACCTTTGTCGCTCTCTCTCTCGCTTCCCATTCAGGAGTTGTTCCCCATCCCATCCCCCAATAGTCACACTTTTCCAAGCTTCACAGGAACACAGCAGAAAATAATAAACATTTTCACGTGTATATTAGTGGTTTCTGCTTTCTTTAACCTTGAATTGCTGATTGTTTAAATGGGATGTAGAAATTTCAAATGGTCTTTCTCTTATCTGGAGATTTATAATAATCCCGATTCAAGCGAAACAAGACTTTGCAAAATTGGTGTATGTTCATCAAGATATCCGAGGTTTGTGCTAAAAATTAATTCACAAGTATAAGCCAACTTTGGTTCAATGACTTTGTAGTGTAGCTTACACTATTCAAATATTTAATAGAATTTTAGTGGGTTTGTTGTGCTGCTGCTCAAGCTGAGGTGAGGATACACTGTTTTTTGCCAGGAGCTTAATGACAATTGATCTTTCATTTCTAGCACAGCCAGAGGGTGCAACCCTCCAGAGAAGGGTTCCTTACTGCTCATCTCTTTCCCCCTCTGCTCAACTTCGAGGCCATTACTTTAGATGTCAGAATGCGAGAATTCAGCTGGCAGGATAGGGCAGTAGAATGCTCGACCCAGAGAGCTTTCTTGTACTATTTATTAGAGGAAAAAAGTGTGACTTGATACGATGAATAGGTAGGTCTGAGATGCTCGTATTCATTAAGGTATATAATGAGGGAAGCGTTGGTGAGAAACCACTATGGCAGCTGCAACAAGATTTGTTTGCTGAAACCTATTTTGGACAAAATTGAAATTGGGGAGCAGGATTTTGTGTCGTGTGTTTGATGTATAACAGAAAAAAAAGCAATGAATTTCAAGGAAAGCAAAGTGAGTTAGCTCATGGGGAAAGAAAGAAGAAAATTGACAAGACAAGAATTGGTGGCTAGGATGTAAATAAGACTACAATGTGGAAAATCTTTAATATTCAAAACCCAACTGCATCACTTATTGTCCTTCAGGGAAGGAAATGTACCACCCTTACCTGGTGCTCTGACAATGCAGAGTATTTTGCAAATAAAAACAGAAAATGATGGTGTATTCAGTAGGGCAGGCAGCATCTATGTTAACATTTCAATAAACTAAACTGTATTTGTTCAGATTAAAACAAACTCCCCAATATCTAGGATTTATTATGTTTCTACATTCTCAGCAGGTGGGCTGCCTGAAGCAGATACATGGCACCGTAATCAGAGCTGAAGTTTAAAACATTCCCTTCACGAGAAACATGACACAAAAATACACTTCTTAAAGGCACAGTGTCATCACAGTACTGATTAAGTTTCATTCTCACATCATTACAAACTTAGGGTGTTAATCAACAATGTACTCATTTTCATATGAGGTGTCCCCTTCTGTTTGTATTAGCCAGTGATCGCCATGACATTCCTCACAGATGAGCAAGTACCGTCATTCTGTGGGGCTCATCGCTTCATGCGACTGGGCTCACTTGCAGGTCAGGCCAATCTGCTGAGTATTGCAGGGCACTTGCGTGAGATTGATTACAGCTAATGGTTTGTGTTGGGAGCTCTTTCTTCCTTCCTTTCTTTTGGAAAATCAGGTAGTCTGGATCATTGAAAAGGATTTTGATCATCAAGGATGCCAACAATTAAAAAAAGAGCATTAGAAATTAAAAGGTGTAGACCATATTACCTTTCTAGCCACTTAGTTCAGCCTCAAACGCGCAGAACTAACCCCCCTCCCCAAAACATTGATTCCAAGTGGTCAAAACCTTAACACAACCTTGAATATATTCAGTGATGAGACATCTACAATTTTGAGGTACAAAAGGTCAAAGATTCATAATGCTCCAAATGAAGGAATTTCTTATCTCAGTCCTAAGTGACTGGCCTCTTATCCAGAGATTGTGTTCCATGTTCTAGATTCCTCATTCAGGGCAAGCAATCTTGCAGCATCTACCATTTAAGTCCCTTCAAAATCATGCATGCTTCAATGAGATCACCTCCGATTCTACTGAACTCCAGAGAATATACGCCCAATTTATTCAGTCTATCATAGGACAGCCCTCTCGTCCCAGTGAGTCTGCACTGCCTCCAAGACAAATACATCATTCCTAAGATGTGGAGGCCAAAACTGGGCATATATTGCTGTAGCCTCTATACAATGTAGTCTTCCTCGTTCTTGTACTCCAGTCCTCTTGCAGTAAAAATTAAAATACTATTTGCCTTCCTATTTATTTGCAATACTCGCAGGCTAATTTTCTGAGTTCCTTGAATATATGCCTACAAATCATTATTCTGTTACATTATCAGGGCAGCCATTTCAGAATCATCTTCAGATCTCCAGGCAACTAGGTTCTTCTAGCATGCATTATAAATCACCAAACATTTATTCTGAATGAAAAGTCAAGATTTAGAAAATTGTTAAAAAGCAGATCATATTGCTGAAAAATGCTAGTTGAAACATGCCAGAATTCTGGATTCAGAAAGCAATTTTATCGGTCTTGTTTTTAGTATAACTATAATAAATCAAATTTAACATACCCCACCACATCCAAAAAACTAATGTAAAATCTATACTGTTGTAATTTGCACTTCCATTGGGGTATCTATTATTAATGCACACATCAAGATGTTAACACGAGCTTTGCATCGACAAAAGTAAAATACTACGGAAGCCAGAAATCTGAAATAAAAACAGGAAATGCTGGAAACATTCAGTAGGTTTGGCAGCATCTGTGGAGAGAGAAAAAGAGTTAATGTTTCAGGTCTGTGACTTTTTATCAGAATGGTTCTGAAACATTAACTCTGTTTCCCTCTCCACAGACGCCGCTAGACTTGCTGAGTGCTTCTAGCATTTTCTGTTATTCCAGTTTTGTTTCTGTTGTTGCAATACTTCAGAAAGATTTTAGGTCAAAATCAGTTGAGACGACTGCTCTTCTAGTTCATTGTGACGGGGGTGGGGGGGGGGGGCATTGAGCGAGAATGGGGGGGGGGGGGGGGGAGGAGGGAGAGAAATCATGAAAGGACACGTGTGTGCAGGCATTGAGCGAGAACAGAAGCAGGCCTGACTGTGGTGCCCCTCACCTAACATAACATGGGGCAATCAGAGCAGCACAGTGGTTAGCGCCAGGGACAGAGTTCAATTCCTGGCTTGGGTCACTGTCTGTGTGGTTTGCACATTCTCCCCGTGTCTGCGTGGGTTTCCTCCAGATGCTGCGGTTTCCCCTCACATTCTGAAAGACGTGCTGGTTAGGTGCATCGGCACCTGTTCCGACCAGACTGTGGCGACTAGGGGGATTTCACAGTAACTTCATTAACTCTGCAATGTAAGCCTTACTTCTGACTAATAAATAAACTTTAACTTTTCAGGATGTATGGACCGTACATTATATACATCAATATTTCAGGGAACTAGGGTAAAGTCTCACTGGTTGTGAAGTGGTCACAACCTTTCAAAACCCCTTCTAAAGCAGAAAGTTTACCCCTCCTCTTCCTCCATAGAAGCCCTGACAGAAAATGAAAAGTAGAAAGAGAGAACCTGTGAAAGAGGGAAATGTGAAGGAAGAACAATAAGACAACTGCAGTTGGGTAGGGTTTGGGTGGGTGGCGGGGCGGGGCGGGAGGGGGGGGGGCTGGGGTTTTGGTTGGTAACGGACCAAGAAATATATCACAATGACACAAATACCAAAGGCAAAATTGATTTACAAGCACAAAATGTGCTGAATTACAATTTCCATTTGAAATTGCTAATCTTGTTGCAAGCTACTATTTAATAACGTACTTCAGCACTGTGGAAAAAACAGATAATACAAGAAACATTTGTGAACACAGACTGGCACGAGCTCTTCACACTGAATGCCGATCAACACATTTCCTTCATCGCCTGCTTTAGCATAGTCCCAGAAAAATTAGACTAAATCACATTAAATATATACAGAAATATACAGACTGGGTGAGGCAAGTCCTGAGATACGCTGACTGGTCTCTAAGCACGCCTGGTGAGCTGCCCCCCTCGCCCCCCATGACAGGGAAATAAATAGCTGTTTGGGGGAGGGGACACAAATGTACAGCCTTCATCTCCGTCTTGCCCCAAAGAGTTGGGGGAAATCCTGATCCTAATTGAGTCAAGTAATTATTTCTCATCTACTGAAAGCAAAAAATACTGTGGATGCTGAAAATCTGAAATAAAAACAGTGCGCGAAACACTCAGCAGGTCAGACTGAATCTGTGGACATGATGCGGAGATGCCGGCGTTGGACTGGGGTAAATAAGAACATAAGAAATAGGAGCAGGAGTAGGCCATCTAGCCCCTCGAGCCTGCCCCGCCATTCAATAAGATCATGGCTGATCTGAAGTGGATCAGTTCCACTTACCCACCTGATCCCTGTAATCCCTAATTCCCTTACCAATCAGAAATCCATCTATCCGTGATTTAAACATATTCAACGAGGTAGCCTCCACCACTTCAGTGGGCAGAGAATTCCAGAGATTCACCACCCTCTGAGAGAAGAAGTTCCTCCTCAACTCTGTCCTAAACTGACCCCCTTTTATTTTGAGGCTGTGCCCTCTAGTTCTAGCTTCCTTTCTAAGTGGAAAGAATCTCTCCACCTCTACCCTATCCAGTCCCTTCATTATTTTATAGGTCTCTTATAGGCCCCCCCTCAGCCTTCTAAATTCCAACGAATACAAACCCAATCTGCTCAGTCTCTCCTCATAATCAACATCCCTCATCTCTGGTATCAACCTGGTGAACCTTCTCTGCACTCCCTCCAAGGCCAATATATCCTTCCGCAAATAAGGGGACCAATACTGCACACAGTATTCCAGCTGCGGCCTCACCAATGCCCTGTACAGATGCAGCAAGACATCTCTGCTTTTATATTCTATCCCCCTTGCGATATAGGCCAACGTCCCATTTGCCTTCTTGATCACCTGTTGCACCCGCAGACTGGGTTTTTGCGTCTCATGCACAAGGACCCCCAGGTCCCTTTGCACAGCAGCATGTTGTAATTTTTTTCCATTTAGATAATAATCCAATTTGCTATTATTCCTCCAAAGTGAATAACCTCGCATTTGTCAACGTTATACTCCATCTGCCAGATCCTCGCCCACTCACTCAGCCTGTCCAAATCTCTCTGCAGACCTTCTACGCCCTCCACACGATTCACTTTTCCACTTAAACACAGTAAGAGTTTTAACAACACCAGGTTAAAGTCCAACAGATTTCCACTCCATCTGACGAAGGAGCAGCGCTCCGAAAGCTAATGGCATTTGCTACCAAATAAACCTGTTGGACTTTAACCTGGTTGTTAAAACTCTTACTGAATCTGTGGAGACAGAAGTTAACATTTCCTGTTGAATATCACATCTCCATAACACTTTTTCAGAACAATTCTCATGCATTATTACAAACAAGTGACCTCACTCAAATAGAATAAAATGAAGCTCCCAGGCTGTAATGAACACATACTGTTCTTGCCTATCACACAGAGCCATCTATATTAGGACTGACAATTTGCATATTAATTATGAAGGCTCCACTTAAACTATTGGCATTCATTCCACAGCCACATGCGGCCCACGTATCTTTTCTGAAACCCCTCTTACTATGTCTCCCAGGCCAATTTTGTACCAGATTATAATGAGTTGACTGCCTAAGCCAGGGGTTCCCAAAACTGCAGTTCACAACCCCATGAGCAATTGTGGCTATGAATTCCTCCTCCTTCTCTGACAGAGCATTGCAGATTATGAAGTGGAATCACTGGCAGGACAGCCCAGGATCAACTTCAAGTTCCCCATGACATGTGCATGCACAAACTCTTCTCTGTATGGTTCGACGGGCATGGCCTAAGAGAATGAACACCACAACTTCATTACTGATTCCATCAGAGCTTGTGGGGAAAAAAAAATCTCCTGACTCTCACATCACTGCAACAATGGTGACTGCATTGCATAAAACAAGATGGATTATTACAGCTGGGGTGGGTTTAGGGAATGGCCTCTCAGGGGGCAGCATGGTATTATTGAAAAGCTAGCGAGGTGAAGATGAAAGCTCTGCTGAACTTCTGCAGGATTACCCTTAAGGGTAGGGATGCTCAAAAAGAATATTTCCTGAATGCGTTTAGTAGAAACAACAGCAACTTACATTTAGATTGCACCTTCAACATAATAAAATATTTCAAGGTGCCTCACTGGCATGTTTTCAAACAGAATTTGACATTGAGCCAAATGAAGAGACATTAGAAAAGGTATCCAAAAGCTTGATCAAAGAGGTAGTTTTAAAGACTACCTTAAAGGCAGAGACAAAGAGAGACATATGATTTGTGAAAAGAATGAGGCTGATGGACTGGATCCGTTATGCCTTTTTATGGTCAATTATTTCTAAAGCTGCTGGCTGGATGATAACTTTGCATCCTGTTGTCCAGCCTGCCCTAATGAAAGCTCATTAGAATTTCTAAAAGATCACGGCAATTGATGCTCGATCAATTGTTAATTTTAAATCTGGATTTGCATTATCTTTGTTAACCAAAAGTACTGAAGATGTACGGAATAGGTCACAAATCAGCCATGATCGAACTGAATGGCAGAACAAACTTGAGCGCTAATTGGTCTTCACTTGTTCCTATGCAACAGAAACCTCAGCACATATCAACAGATGATTCATAAAAGATCACAGAATAAAATGATGCATCACCTTTCTCACACGCAGAAGGCCATGGCTACCTGCTTCTCTAACGTAAAATTCACTCATTCTAATTTCCTTTTTTCATATTTATCCATCTCACCACATCCCACCCAGCCAATGAGCAGGGCAGCAACAAGCCAAACAGTCCCTGCACGCCCTCCAGCTATATGACACTTTAGGTTTTTTGGCTGTTTTGAATTTGAAACAATTTTGAACATAACTAGGAAAATGCTGTCTTGTATTTTTCATCCCTCCCTAGAAGAAGAACGTAGCTAGCACAGTGAAGCACTTAGCCTGCATCCTGCTCCTCATTAGCTAGGGCAGTGGGGCATGAGCTACCCATCCTTCCCTTCCAGTGCAGTTAGCCTGAAAAGGTTCTCCTATGGACCCTTCTCCCTAAATCACAATAATGAAGAACATTTTACTCAAGGACCATCAGAAGGTACAATGCAAATAGGTGAATATTTGCTTTTAGAATAATGCACCATTGATTCACCATTTCATTTATGATGAGGACAAAATAAACTTCCTCACTGGTTTCAATTGCATAGTTGCAGTTCATTTTAGGGTTGTTTATCTGGACCTCGCCTGCAGCATATGTTTAGCTTCACTTTTTTGGATTTTGACTTAGCAAGCTGGAATGGTTATGTATATACAAGCATGCCTGTGTATTCTCAGGCAGATCCAGCCCGTCTGTCTAAGCTGTGAAAACTGCTGACTAGGTAATATTCATGCTGTTCAAAGGAGGATGAACAGCTGCAATCTGTTAACTTTGGAGAGGAAAAAATAATAATCAGCAAACTATATGGTATTGCATATTCCTGAAAAAGAATCTGGATTTCCAAGTAGATTTTGGGACAGACGTGATTTGTTAGTTTCACGGTTCAATTATTTTCCAAATTATACATTTGCTTGCAGATGCATTTTCTAAGTAGTCCAGGTGGTGTTCTTTCATAGAAAGTGCTGTTTACATTGGAGCAAGTCTGTTGTTGTATTTACTGCTGGTCAAAGTTCAAATTCAAGTGCAGTGTTGTAACCTTTAAATACACCAAAAGGATCGGTAGGACATACCTTGTGCCTCTTTCACAGATTCCACAGTGCCAAAATTCATCATCTCAGCAAGCAAGCCCATGCAGTTTACAGATAAAGAGGAGGATGACAAAGCATCATAAGTGTTCCCATACACCACTCCTTGCTCAGAGAGCAGCAGTAGTGTACATCTGTCAGCAGACCCCTAACCTAAGCTTGGAAGAGGGAAAGAAAGGACAGGTCAAGGAGAGAGAAATACTTTTAGATTTTGTGTCAATGATTGATTTGGAATTTGCGTTCACTGTAAATATTTGCACAGAAGCTCAGGGTCCTCACACTGTGACCCAGCACAAGAATATAATCCCAATTCATATCTACAATCCTAAACACCAAGCAGAGAGATAGTCATACATGTAGAAGTTGTTTAAAGAAAATGACTCTTGGGAAATGTAATAGCTTTTGAAATTGGCATAGTTGTACTTTTTAGCATTTGCAGTTCCCGAGTAACAAATGTCAAAAACTCCACTGCTGCCATATTTCAGGTGACAGAGCACCTAGCATAATAAATTCAGTACTTGTGGCCACAACAACTGCCTGGTATTACAATACTTTCAGATGTCAGGCTCAGAAGGAAACTCCCAGACCTCATCATCTAGCACTCTGGATAACAACCCACTGGGTGAGGCCATAAAAATAAGAATTTTGGGATTAGAACCAAAGAAACATTGAAAGCATCTGACCAAAAGCAGTTGTTAGTAAGGTCAGTCAGATACTAGGTACGCAGATACTGAGCTCATCTGGATACGATTGGATCATTGATCAGAATGCATCCTGCTTCATAAGAAACCCACCTGCCATCATCTCCAAATGCCATCGTCTCCCCAACTTTCAATACATTTAAAATCTTTTGCCTCAACCCACCTCTGAGATCTCTTCCAGCATGACAAATACAAGGGAAGCACTGCATTGTCCCACTCTATTTGTCCTACCAACAACAGCTGCCCTGGTCCTACTCTAAGAATCCCTGTCTAAGCTTCCCTCTTCAAAATATTTCTCGAAACCCATCTCCTAGTTCACCCCTTTCAACCACTCACTTTATAGTGAAACATCAGTTTTCTGCGTGCCTGTGCAACACTGTTGAACATTTTCATGTTAAGGATGCTCCATATGCACACACTAATGTTATTACGTTGACTTTAAACAGAATATTGATGGACCCAGTTCCAGACTGAAGCATACCATCTTCTTGAGACTACCTCAAGTGGCACACATTAGAAAATATTTAAAGAGTCGAGAAAAATAATTCCAGGCCTTGGAAGACTCAATTGTGAGGAAAGGCTTAAACAATTTAAAGTTGATTTGCTTCCTTCACACATCTCTTGTAAGCAAGAAAGAAAAGCCTGTATTTATATAATGTCTTTCACAACTCCCAGACATTGCAAAGCTCTCAATAGCCATGAAGTACTTTGAAGTGTAGTCACTGTTGTAATATAGAAAACACTAGCCAATTTACATACAGAAAGCTCCCACAAACTGCAATGTGATAATGACCACAATCTGTTTTTTGTGATGTTAATTGAGGAATAAATATTGGTCAGGACTCTGAGGATAACTCTCCTGTTCTTCTTTGAAACAGTAGCATGGGATCTTACAGTCAACTGAGAGAGCAGATGAGTCCTCAGCTTAAAGGAGTCATCGGAGAGTGGCACCTCTGACTGTGCAGCATCCCCTCTGGGGCACCAGCCATGTATTTGTGCTCAAGTGCTGGAGTGGGATTTGAATCCGCAACCTTGTGACTCAGACACAAAGTTGCTATGAATTGAGCCATGTGGGTCAGCCTTTCAAAGGGGCTTAATTCACAGAATCCCTACAGTGCAGGAGGAGGCCATTCGGCCCATCGAGTCTGCACCAACCAAAATCTCAATTACATATCAACTCCAGTAAGACAAACATACAGAGACCAGTTTAAAATTAGAATTGACTTTACAAATAATATTTATTTTTAAGGAAATACTAAAATGTGATACGTTAATCAGAATATCTGTCCATGGTTGCATGCTCAATGGGTGATTCAATTTCTGTAATTCTACTTCAATAACATCCAGCTTTCTACATGCCATCATAACAAAAAGTGTAATTTCAGGGCATTAAAGACTGGAAGGTTAAAAATATCAAACGGACAAATAGTTGCATGTTAATTGGACTGATAGCAAGTAATGAAATTGTTTTATGCAACAAAAGTATGCATGAATAGTTCAAAGGCAAACTGACCTCATTTACTCTCATCTACTTCCTTCCCACGCCACAAGATACAAAAAGAATTGCTGACACATCATCAGAGATACAGATACATGACTCCTATATTCTTATTTTTCATGGCTCAGGGAAATGGGGTGCCTCAAGCTCCTGTCAGCTATGAATGTGGTCTAGTGTGTGCTCGCGTACACGTGCGTATTATAAACAATGGTAGGTGGGGGATGGGGGAAGGTATATTTTGAGATACGTGCGACAGGTGAATAGGACTTCATGTGAGTGTCACTTATACTGGCTCTTGTCAGCAATACCTCAATTTTAAAAATCCTCACCCTCTTTTTCAAAGCCCTCCTGGCCCATCCTTCACTATCTCTGCAATCTCCTTTAGCCTCACAACCCTTTGAAACACAGAAAATAGGAGCAGGAGCAGGCCATTTGGCCCTTGGAGCCTGCTCCATCATTCATTATGATCATGGCTGATCATCCAACTCAATAACTTGATAAAAGCAAATTACTGCAGATGCTGGAATCTGAAACAAAAACATAAAATGCTGAAAATTCTCAGCAGGTCTGACAGAATCTGTGGAGCGAGAACATATAGCCTGATCAACAGCCTGATGCCACTCCGCCACCTCCCCCCCCCTCCGACTTTGTGATAATGACATTTTGCTAATTCTGGCTTTTCAAGCATCTCTAATTTTAATTTTCTACCATCAATGGCTGTGCCTCCAGCTTTTATCTGGCATCTCATAGCTACATGTCAACATTAAGAGCATTCAAATGGTTATTGGATAAACATATGGATGATATTGGAATAGTGTAGATTAGAGGGGCTTAAGATTGGTTCCACTGGTCGGCGCAACATCAAGGGCCGAAGGGCCTGTACTGCGCTGTAATGTTCTATGTCCAGCTGGTGGAGGAGTCCAGACCCAGGGGTCATACTCTAAGAATAAGGAGTAAACCTTTTAGGACTGAAATGAGGAGAAATTTCTTCACCCAGGGAGTGTTAAGCCTGTGGAATTCGCTACCACAGAAAGCAGTTGAAGCCAAAACACTATGTTTGCAAGAAGGGGATGTCCCTTGAATGCCATAAAACCACAGCACAGTTTTTGGTTCAAGAAACCTCTTGTTCCTTAGTAAATTCTATGCACATCAAATTGAGTGATTTCAAGATGGGTTATAGACAACACCTCCCATTTCAGGTGTTTGGCATCAGAAGCAAGCAGTCTCTAGTCAGGTACAGCAAAGTGTAGGTCTCTCCATTCTGCCTCAACTTAACAGCATCTCAAGTGTATCAGCAAGATACTTCCCACAACAATAGCCATCCTGTGATAGCCAAGTTGGAATACCGACCAGCTGCAGATTCTGGTGTGGCCTCGAGCTAACTTGGAGATAGGTTGAAGCTGCCCAAAGCTTTAGCTGCCACATAGACATTTTAACCAGTAGGGTTTGTTGATGTTTCCTCACTATAGATAATGTAACATGAATTCGGAACTTAATCAAAAACAAGGGGTCTCGCATTTAAAAGAGAGAGATGAAGAGAATTTCAGAGGGTCTTTAGTTTTTAGAATCTGTTTCCATTGAGCAGTGGAGGTTGAATCATTTAACATATTTTGAATGGTGCTCAGCATAACTACATCAAAGAGGAAAGCAAAGCTACATTTACATCATCTGGTTAGTAGAGGCCCACTCTAATTTGCAAACATATTTCACTGTTAAAACAAGGATTCATTATTTTGAAAAAGACACAAAGATGACACTTCGTTGACTAACCTAACCATATCAGCTCTACACCCCCTCATTAGGAGCAGTGTATAGTACTGAGGGAATATTTTTTATTTGTACATGGGATGTGAACATCGTTGGCAAAGCCAGCATTTGTTGCTCATTGCCCTCGAGAAGGTGGTGGTGAGTCACCTTCTTGAACTGCTGGAGTTCATTTGGTGTAGTTAAAACCGCAGTGCTGTTAGGAAGGGAGTTCCCGGTTTTTGACTTGTGCAGTGAAGGTGTAGGGATGTAGTTTCAAGACAGGATGGTGTGTCACTTGAGAGTTTGTTGCACGCAGTGATGTCCCAAGCATATGCTGCCCTTGTCCTTCTAGTTGGTTGGGGGGGGGGGGGGTTGTTTTGGAAGTTGCAGCCAAAAAAGGCCAGGTGAGTCACTGCAGCACACTTGCATATGTACATCTTACACCACAGCCAGTGTGCGCGCGCTGGTGGTAGAGGGAATGAATGTTTAAGGTGGTGAATTGGGTGCCAATCAAGTGCGCTGCTTTTCTTCTTGATCGTTTTGAGTTTCTTGAGTGCTGCTGGAGCTGCACGCTTTCAGGCAAGTGGAGAATATTTAATCATGCTTCTGGTTTGTGACACACTTTGGGATGTCAGGAGTTGAGTTACTCACTATAGAATTCCAAGGATCTGACCTGCTCTTGTGGCCACAGTATTTATATGGCTGGTCCTGTTAAACTCCTGATCCCTTGCTACCCCCAGGATACTGATGGCAGAGGAGTCACTGATGGTGATGTAATTCTATGTCAAGGGATGGTAAGATTCTCTCTTCTTGGTCATTGCCTGGCACTTTTGTAGTCCAAGTCTGAATGTTGTCCAGGTCTTGCTGTCTGTAGGCATGGACTGCTTCAGTATCCAAGAAAATGATATTAACTTCAAGCAATAATCAGTGAACACCCCATTTCTAAAATTATGATGGAGGGAAGGTCAGTATTGAAGCAGCTGAAGATGGCTGGACAAAGGTCACTTCCCTGAAGAACTCTTACAGTGATGTCTTGGACAGATTGCAATTAGTGTAATGTTTTACTCCAAATTACCATCAACTTTAATTTTGCTACAGCTCTTTGATGCCACATTTAGTTAAATGCTGCCTTGATGTCAGGTGCAGTCACTCTCATCTCTTTGGAATTCAGCTCCTTTGACCAAGGCTATAATGAGACCTGGAGCTGAGTCCACCTGATGGAATCTAAACTGCATAGCAGTGAAAAGGTTACTGCTAAGTGTTGTTTGATAGCTCATCAATCATTTTGCTAATGATTGAGATTAGGCTGTTGGGGTGGTAATTGGCCGGATTGGATTTGTACTGGTTTTTGTGAATAGGGAATTTTCCACATTGTCAGATAGGTGCCAGTGTTGTTGCTCTACTGAAACAGCTTTGCTAGAGGCACCCATTAGTTCTAGAAAATAAGTTTTCAGTACTACAGCTGCGATGTAGTCAGGGCCCATAGACTTTGCATCCATGAGACACTGTGAGCCATCAGCAGCAGCAGAACCTGATTCAATGAATGCAGGACAGCAAGCCAGGAACAGCAGCAGGCATAACAAAAATGAGGTGTCAACTTGGCAAAGCTACAGTACAGGACAGAAGATGGAGATGAGGAAAAATTTCTTCTCTCAGAGGGTAGTGAATCTGTGGGATTTTTTACTGCAGAGGGCTACAGAGGCTAGGCCATTAAGTATGTTCAGGATCGAGGTAGATTTTCAATCAGCAAGGAAATCAAGAGTTATGGGGATAGGGTGGGAAAGTGGAGGTGAGGATTATAATAGATCAGTCATGATCGCACTGAATGGCAGAGCAGACATGATTAGCTGAATGGTCTACTTCTGCTCCAACGATCTTATTGAATGGTGGTGCAGGCTCAAGGGGCCAAATGGCCCACATCACCTATTTCCTATGCTTGCGTGGATACACAGTTTGAGCTGCTAGGTCTGTTGTGAATCTATCTCGTTTAACAAGGTGGTCACACCACAAAACACAACTGATGGTGTCCGAAGTGTGAAGAAGGTACCTCGCCTGCACAAGGACTATGCAGACAGATGCAATGGCAGCAGGTGGATAGATAATGGCAAGGTCAAGTAGGATTGCCCTCTTGTTGGTTCCAGTACTACCCACTGCAGATCCATTTTTGTAGTTTTGTCCCTCAGGACGCAGCCCACACAGCTACTGAGCCATTCTTGATGACGGGTATTGAAGCTCATCATCCAGAGTACACGCAGTGCCCTTCAATCCTCAGTACTTCTTCCACATAATATTCAACATGGAGGAGCACTGATTCATCAGCTGAGGTTGATAGAATCAGCATAACCTTTTCCATGTCTGACTTTGTGTCATGGTACTGCATACGATCTGGACTCAATGTTGATGATTCCCAGGGAAACTTCCTCCTGACTGTACACATTTATGCTGCCACCTCTTTCGGGTCTTTCCTGCCAGTGGGATGCAGTTGGAGGAGTCTGGGAGTTTGCAGTGATTATGACTACTTGGCTGGTCTGTGGGACTACTCTCCCAATTTCGGCAGAAGTCCATAGATGTTAGTGAGGAGGATTTGCAGGGTTGATTGAGCAGGGGGTACCTTAATTGTTTCCAAAGCATAGGTCGATGCCAGGAGAGTCAACTGCATTGTTGTGGGTCTGAAGTCATATGTCGGCTCAGACAAGACAACAACAGCAGATATCGTTCCCTAAAGGGCATTAGTGAACCAGATGGGTCTTTACCAGAATCTGTTAATTTCATTATCATATTATGGATACTAGTTTTTAAATGAGATTTTTAAGTAATTAAGTTTAATACCATCAGCTGCTGTGGTGGAATTTAAGCTCACATTTCTGGGGTATTAGTCCCTGGACCTCTGAATTACTAGCCCAGTAACACTATCATTATGCTACCAATGCTATACTGTTGAAGATGTTGTTTTTTGGATAACATGTCTTGAATCCTCAGGTGGTTGGAAAAAAAACTCTATGGCTCTATATTGAACATAAGAACATAAGATAAGAAATAGGAGCAGGAGTAGCCCCTCGAGCCTGCCCTGCCATTCAATAAGATCATGGCTGATCTGAAGTGAATCAGTTCCACTTACCCGCCTGCTCCCCATAACCCTTAATTCCCCTACCGATCAGAAATCCATCTATCCATGACTTAAACATATTCAACAAGGTAGCCTCCACCACTTCAGTGGGCAGAGAATTCCAGAGATTCACCACCCTCTGAGAGTAGTTGTTCCTCCTCAACTCTGTCCTAAACTGACCCCCCTTTATTTTGAGGCTGTGTCCTCTAGTTCTGGTTTCCTTTCTAAGTGGAAAGAATCTCTCCACTTCTACCCTATCCAGCCCCTTCAATATTTTATATGCCTCTATAAGATCACCCCTCAGCCTTCTAAACTCCAACGAGTACAAACCTAATCTGCTCAATCTCTCCTCATAATCTACACCCCTCATCTCCGGTATCAACCTGGTGAACCTTCTCTGCACTCCCTCCAAGGCCAATATATCCTTTCGCAAGTAAGGGGACCAAAACTGCACACAGTATTCCAGCTGCGGCCTCACCAATGCCTTGTACAGATGCAGCAAGACTTCTCTGCTTTTATATTCTATCCCCCTCGCAATAAATGGCAACATCCCATTTGCCTTCTTGATCACCTGTTGTACTTGCAGACTGAGTTTTTGCGACTCATGCACAAGCACCCCCAGGTCCCTTTGCACAGTAGCATGTTGTAATTTTTTTCCATTTAAATAATAATCCAATTTGCTATTATTTCTTCCAAAGTGAATAACCTCGCATTTGCCAACGTTATACTCCATCTGCCAGATCCTCGCCCACTCACTCAGCCTATCCAAATCTCTCTGCAGACCTTCCGCTTCCTCCACGCAATTCACTTTCCCACTTATCTTCGTGTTGTCAGCAAACTTTGTTACCCTACACTCAGTCCCCATCTCCAGATCATCTGTGTAAATAGTAAGCAGTTGAGGCCCCAGTACCGATTCCTGCGGCACGCCACTAGTCACCATCTGCCAAAGAGAAAAGCACCCATTTATTCCAACTCTCTGCTTCCTGTTGGGTAGCCAATCCCCAATCCACGCTAACACCCTACCCCCAACTCCGTGTGCCCCAATCTTCTGCACCAACCTTTTGTGAGGCACCTTATCGAATGCCTTTTGGAAATCCAAAAACACCACATCAACGGTTTCCCTCCGTCAACCGCACTAGTCACATCTTCATAAAAATCCAGTAAGTTCGTCAAACACGACTTTCCTCTCATAAATCCATGCTGCGTCTGCTTGATCGAACCATTCTTATCCAGATGGCCCGCTATTGAAGAGAAAGGTAGTTCTCCCTCTGGTCTGCCCTTGGTCACTCCTCAACCAGCATTACAAAATACAATTAGTTGGTAATTACCACACAGCTGCTGGTGGGAGCTTGCTGTGTGCAAATTAGCTACGATGCTTCATGTACTACTTTGTTTCAGAATTACTTCATTGGTTGTAAAGTGCCTGAAGGTCATGATAAGGTGGGGATAATTGTACACTTATTTGTTGAACCCACCTGATTTTGATAAAATTGAAACTGTGCTGGGCAGCGTTCAATTTTGGATAAGCTTGAGCTTTGGAGACAGTTCATCGTTGTCAGAAAGAAAATCAATACATAATACAAAAGGGAAAAAAAACCAAGTTCTTTGGTGGCATTATCACTTGAAGAGGTGTGGGAGCTCAATTTGAATTCAGAAGATGTAACAAGGACATGAATGAGAATGGATAAAGAAGGAGTAAAAGTAGAATCAAAAGTAAGACGCGATACCCATTGTTTAGATTTGGGAATACAGATATAAAAAAAACTGTTTCTTCAAAGAATTAAGCACAATTTCCAATGCCCCAAAGGCTTTGAAAGAGATCAGAATGTAATGATTCAGACAACGCCTTGAGAAATGAAGGCCAACTGAGCATACAACCTGAAGAAAGTCAGTGAATGTAGAATGAAAGTGAATACAAGAGAATAGATAAGTCCAGATGACAAAGGACGGAGGTAAGTCAATGAGATGGAGAAGGACAAAATGAGGAGCAGAGTGAAATGAAACAAAACCCAGGGAACCCTTTAAGATGATAAGGTGGAGGAAGGGATTGGGGGGGACGGGGGACATATGATCTCCCCAGGGTCAATTAGGATGCTGAGATTGTTTCATTTGGAGGCGGTGCCAATGGCAGGGATGAAGGTACAGAATTTGTGATGGCGACAAGGCTTTGATCTTCCCATTCTTCAACTACATAAAGCTGCACTCATCTAGGTTGAATGTTTAATAAACAGATTAACACACAGACCAGTGTCAGCAGTGATTCAGTTTTACCTCGGATTCCCAAGGTTCCAGGACTCGAGCACAAACATTTAAATTGACACTCCAGTGCAGCACTGAGGGAGCGCTGTACCGTTGGAGGTGCCAGCTTTCGGAAGAGATAATAAAACTGAGGCCGCAACTGGGTGAATCTAAAAGATCCCTTGGCGCTCTTTTGTAAAAGAGCAGAGGAATATTGCCAATGTCCTGACTAATATTCATCCCTGGGAAACATTGAGCAGCATTTTTGGAGAGAGAAAAACATGGAGGCAACACTTCAGGTCTATGGCTTTCATCAACACTGTTCAGACAAGCGGGAGCCCAGCTGAAACATGTTCTTCCACCCCACAGGTCCTGCCTGACTTACTCAGTGTTTCCAATTTTTTTTTCTTTTAGCTTCTAACATATGTAGTATATTACTTTTGCCATTTCTGAACATGCTCTGCATACTCAATGAGATTGTCAAATTTACTCGGACGAAGGCAATTTCACTGAGCTAGAGAACAGAGACATTGAAGGAGGATGGTCCAGGTGACTGTACTAAAGGCTGCAGACAGATCAAGAGTGATAAGGAATAGTTTTCCACTGTCACAGACAATGTCACTTGCAACTTGCTAGTGCCATTTCAGTACTGTGTAGAGGTGGTAACCTGAATGCTGAGATTCAATCATGGAGTTATGGGAAGATTGGCATGGGTTTAGGATTCAAAGACTTGAGAGAAAAGGGAGATTTGAGATGAAGCAGCAGCTTGCAAGAACAGATAATTGAATTGTGGGCTTTTTTTGACAGGGGCATTTTGAAAGAGATCTGAAAAGAGGATTCCATTTATAAAGTCACCTGGCATGTGGACAGAACGATAACATCAGCTAACAGTAGTTTAGCTCATTTTGCCAGAATGCTCAAGAGATGAACAGGGTTACAACAAATAAGTCAAAAGTTTTATAAGCGGTGTTCAAAGAAAGGTGTCAGAGGCCAGGTTACTACCATGCCATTTAAAGCACTCAACCTAATTGCCACAATACAGATTTCTGTCTGCCCTGCAGCAGGCTACCACTCATCAGGCAATTAAATAGCAGCTTTACATCGGTCTCAATTAGGATTTTATACAAGGATATTCCTTCCTTTGTTTAGCACCTCATTCACACTCACTCCCCTCACAAATGCACCAAGTAGCCGTGCAACAATGTAATGCCTCACTTAATTTATTACTAGAGAGAAGATTTCTACACAAAATGGCTGCTTTCGAATTGCATCTGAGCAAAAAGGAAAAGAAAAAGAAAAAGCCTTGAGACACAATGTTGTTTCAAACATTTCTTTGGGGGCGGGCGGGGGGAGAGAACCACTGCAAATATAAAGATGTATTCCTGGGGAACACTGTCCGACCTTCGAGAAAACACTTGTTATCCAAAGGAGAAGCTTGCTTTCTTTGCAAATGTGCATTATGCAGCAAAAGAAACAACCTGCTAGTAAATTGATCAAAGGCAGAAAAATACAGACTGCCGAATCCTCAAGAGACACTGTTCATACCACACACAGAAGTCTGGTTCCACTGACTACAGATTGAAAATCTATTAAGTACAAAGATTGTGTGGAAATTCAGAATGGTCCCCCCACGCCCAGATCCTTTAAATGTCACCAGGATAAATATGAATGGTTGTGGCCCAGGAATGCCCAATTCTCAGCTTTATATTCACCCTTTCAACCAATGTCAACAGACCAATCTTCAAAAACTTTGCACAGATTTATTTTTTGTGAAACCTGATGCCTTTTCTTTTTAAAATATGAAATGAATCCTGAGATGAAAAGGTTCAGATTACCAGTTATGACTCAGTCTCTTGAGTAACTGGTGATTTAATGAAATCTAAAATTATAAAAAAAACACTTCATATTTCATAGTCAACAATATCAAAGTACAAAATGGGAAACAAAATGAAATTGTTTGACCTACTTCCGATGCATTCTGCAGAAGTAGTACAAACGTTAAGGTTTGACATTGACTCTAAGGTCCTGATACATCAAACATTAAGCTGGACTGGAGAGAGCAGGACAAGGTTCTCATCATTTTAGCATTCAAGAAACACCAAATCTGCAACTGAACATTTGATCGTAACCTCTCACTGGCCACAAACAATTCTGGGTCCCCAAGACATATCACAAGAATACACATTCAACTTCTATCATACTGTTTTATACGGATGGAATTACCTGCCGCCATACAAATCAGCCCCTCCTGGCTGCTTTAGAAGGTAAAGACAGAATGTGACTGAGCCAGTCAGAATGTAAATCACATCCAGATAAACACAGAATGGAGAAAGGAATAGAAGGACACGCTAAGAGGGTTAGATGAGGAAGGACAAGGAGGGGTTATATAGAGTTTAAATGCTGGCAGTTGGGCAGAATGGCCTATTTCCGTGCATGAAATTTGATTCAACTGTATGCAAAGTCAAAGTGAAATGAGTTAAGCTACAGTTAACGAGGATTGATGCTGTAACAATTGACCTCCATAACTTTGTACTAGGAAGAAAGCAGGCTAAGGAGCCGGTCTTCTTTTGACGGTGATACACTTTCCAACATAAGACAAATACAGATGAGAAAGGCACTTGGTCAGCTCAGTTCTTTCATGAAGAACAATCACCACAACAAACTGTTTCTTTAATAATTTCTCAGGTTCTTGCCCGAGTTACTGAGAACAGGATTGGTCTCAATCCTTTGTCCCACCACAGTGGGACAGACTGCCCTCACTGGCCATTTTGTTTGAGCAAGGGATTGGATTTGGGCCAGCAATGACAGAATCATAAACTTGCATTAAGTCAACACTTCCAGGAAAGGATTGGGGGGGAAAGAAAGAAGCAAGAGAAAAGAGAGAATGAAACAGTTACTCTTGGACATTAATAAAAAGCCTAAGAACAGAGCCTTGATGTATATTTGTGAGGTATTTATATGTTTTCACTGCAACAAAGCAGTATGTCTACTGGTGCACAGTTATCAGGAAGATTTCTGCTCGAGGCTGTCCTATTAAAGATAGAATCATAGAATCCCTACAGTACAGGCGGCCATTCGGCTCATTGAGAATGTACCAACTACAATCCCACACAGGCCCTATTCCTGCAACCCCACACCTTTACTCTGCTAATCCCCCTGACACTAGGGTCAATTTAGTATGGCCAATCAACCTAACTTGCAAATCTTTGGACTGTGGGAAGAAACGGGAGCACCCGGAGGAAACCCACGCAGACACGGGGAGAAAGTGCAAACACCACACAGATAGTGACCCGAGGCCAGAATTGCACCTAACCAAAAGGACAAAAATGTCTTCAAAAACAAGCAGATTTTAGGTTCAAATTTTTAAATCAGTGCATCTCAAGCGCTCCAGGAAACGAGTTATGAACTAACTGCTGGTCACCTCCAAAATAGGTAAGAGAAACCTTCAAATCAATCCAAGGGCAAAACAAAACTATCTGACAGCTGCAGTAAAACATCTGGCAGGGCTTTTATTTTAAAAACATAACACCTCACTGAAAGAAAACTTTTCTTGCCCACTTTGGCAGCACAAAAAAAGCACATTAGCAGTTCCCATGGAACATTCTCCTGCAAAACCTGACTTTGTTTTCGTGGAAAATTGACCACTGGTTTGGACAGATTCTCTGAGGAAAGAGTCCTCTAAATTAAGGAAATAAAGCCTGTTAACCACTGTTCCATTCTTCTCTAAAGTCATGGTTACACACCATTACACACCAGCCAGGCGTGAGCTGGGAATCATCCCCCGAGCATCTGTTATGCCTGTACTTGATCAGAATGATGGCACACACAGGGATGTCAACACAAATTTTCTCATGCAAAAAAGCATAAGATTTGAGCCAGCATTTTTCCACAATGCCCCCTATTTGAATTCAACTCACTTTGAATTCAACTGTCCTACGAACTCTCACCAACCTTTACAAATGCACCATAGAAAGCATTCTTTCTGGCTGTATCACAGCTTGGTATGGCTCCTACTCTGCCCAAGACTGCAAGAAACTACAAAAGGTTGTGAATGTAGCCCAATCCATCACACAAATCAGCCTCCCAACCATTGACTCTGTCTACACTTCCCGCTGACTCGGTAAAGCAGCCAGCATAATTAAGGACCTCACACAGCCTGGACATACACTCTTCCACCTTCTTCTGTTGGGAAAAGGATAGAAAAGTCTGAGGCCTTGTATCAACTGACTCAAGAACAGCTTCTTCCCTGCTGCCATTAGACTTTTGAATGGTCCTACCTCACACTACGTTGATCTTTCTCTACGCCCGAGCTATGACTGTAACACTACATTCTGCACTCTCTCCTTTCCTTCCCCAAGAACGGTATGCTTTGACTGTATAGCGCGCAAGAAACAATACTTTTCACTATGCTAATACATGTGACAATAATAAATCAAATCAAAAAATAGTTTTTAAATGCTCCTTTTCCATGCACTGTCAAAGGAGTTGATGCTCTGCTGATGACTCAATGGTAGCCTGGAAAGAGTCTCTATGGTGCAGCAGGTCGACGTTCCAGATTTGATACTCAGTATGTCCCAAGTTAGTTACAGTCAATAGAAATTTTGTAACCAGCTTCAATTTCCCTGGTTCCTGTCAGGAAACAGTCGGGAAGAAAAGGACAGCATTGTTCAGAACAGTTTGGGTTCTTCATTGAAATTGGTACGATGCCATCTAAATGCACATTTCTCTATATGAGCTTAACCTTGACCTAAAATGACACACAGTTGAGTATATTCCCCGAGGGATCAATGAAATGTGATTAAAAACAAGAATCCTCACTGATTTTCTCTTCTTTAACCCAGGGGCACAAAAATCAACGATAGCACCTTGATTTCCATCTCAACCGAGACCAGTTAATTTGGCAGACTGGGACTTGTAATGTGGGATCTTCCGATCTGTACAGCTCAATGATATTGTGAGATCACACAATAACCTATATAACCCATAAGCAATAGCCTACTCTGCATCTGTGTAAACGTATCTTCAGTATTTTTAAACCTGGCCACCCCCAAAAATGCACACGCCCACACAGAGAAAGAAGAGCATTTAAATCCAGTTTTACGATTTCAATGGAAGGTAAAAGCTACACGATTAGCTGCACTCCATTAAGTGGCTTTAAGATTGATGCAGTTGCTAGGCTATTATGCCAGTATGCTGAAGGGAACTGCAAAACTCAAGTCATTTCAAAATCTCATTAATTTTCCAGAAATACTTAAAGGACATATTTTATTTTAAGAAGCCGGAGGCATTTTGCTTCACCATAACATCACTTTAAAAAAAAATCTGGCCAGCAATTTTTCGTGTTCACTGTCCTTGCATTTTCAGGACCTACCCTGCTCCTTTGTATACTCTAATGTTCATAGTATCGTTACGTTGCAAGTACAAGTGTAAAATCACATCCAATCCTGCACACAAGAGGGATCAGTGACCTGATGTTGCCTGGTCGAGCAAAGGTAATGCCGGACAGCTTGATGGAATGTGCTGAAGAAGTCATATGATCAGCAGGGTAGGTGGAATCTGTGACAAGGCTCATCCTCGACAAGGTTTTAAAACGTTTCTAAGATAGTATCCTGAAAGAAAGTAGTGAGGTGCTGCTGCTGCTCCAGCTGGTTCAGTAGCAGCCATGCTGACATTTCACATTAAGTCCCCTCCATCTCTTTGTGCTTTTAACCTTTTCAGAACTGAATGACCTCCTCTGCTTTTAAATGTTGCCAGATCCCCCAACCTCCCGTCAACACCTATCCAATCAAAATAGAAGATAATCAAAGTCAGGGTTATGAACACGTTTCATTCGAGCGTGGAAGCGTTTAATTCTCCGTTTTCTCGGAGTGCTGCAATCTGAACAGTTTTGATTTTGGTGCAGTAGCAGCACAGCAGTCCTCAAAGGATTAACTGCTTTCTTAACCTTGAGAATTACAGAAGCATTCTTGCAGTCTAAAAATATCACATTGCCTTCCCTTTGTATGACGGTGCTACAATATATACAACAGCGTAAAAACCCACTGCAAATATTGCTTTTCTCGCAAGATCTATACAGTTTGATCACAATTATCAATTATACCTAAGCAAGAACTTGTATTTATAATGTCTCATCCGATTTTCCAAACATCGAAAGCACTTCTTGCACAGCAAATTATTTTGAAGTGCATTCACTAATGTTCTGTAGGCAGACTTGGCAGCCATTTTACACGCTAAGGTCTCACAAACAGCAACTCGCTTCTATATTTTTGGTTGAAAAAAAAATGCTGACAAGAATGTTTCCAAGAGCTTCCTAGTCCACTGTGGGTATTCAAATCCTTAATGTCCACCTTAGGATGGCAAAGATTAGCATTGCTTATAATGTATCATTTTCTCAGCACTGTGATCGAGTCTCTGCCTAGATTCATTCCTCAATTCCTGCAAACTCGAGAGATAGGAATGATAGCTTTTGAGCCAAGCTGATATAGGGGTTATAGATGCCTATGGAAACGTTCAGTGAAGGTGGGGTTGGCGAAAAGAGGTAAATTTGGGGGACTAGCTCTGCAGAGTTCCCCTGTATACCAGTAAAAATGGCAGAACAGTGCTTTATGTCCACAGTCCATTCCATGCCAGGTTGCAACAAGAAACCAAGTGCAGTCAGCATTGCTCTAAGAGCAGCAACTCACAAGAAGTGCCATCACTGGATTACTCGTGTTTCCTAGCTGCAGGCTTGTGAACTGCTCAAGTGGAAGTTGTAGGAAGAGGCACAGTCCCACTAACCTGGCTGTGTTTGATGCTTGATCATGAGTGCTTTTGATAGAATAAGAGCGAGAAGAAAGACCTTAATCACAACAATGAAAGTACAATCAAATTTGCAGGTTAAGAAGAGTTTTCTTGTCCTGAATACAATCAAAAATTTAGCACCAACCTGAAACTTTAATTTTTAACGTAACTTTGCTTCAACTCCAGCGAGAGCCCCAGCAAATCTGAAGTCAATGGGAATATGAGGGAACAATCTCCACTGGTTGCAGTCATAGAGATTTTTGTCATTGTTGGCGGTCAGCCAGCTCAATCCCAGGTCATCGTCACAGGAATTTCTCAGGGTAGAGGCCAAGATTCAACCATCTTCAGCTGCTTCATCAAGACATTTCCCTCATCATAAGGTCAGAAGTGGGATGTTCACTGATAATTGCACAATGTTCTGCACCATTCACAACTCTTCACTTACTGAAGCATTCCGTTGCCATATCTAGCAAGATTTGGACAACATTCAGACTTGGGCTGATAAATGGCAAATGGCATTAATGTTACAAGTGTCAGACAATGAGTGTCTCAAACAAGAAAAAATCTGACCATCTCCTCTTGACATTCAATGGCACTACTATTGCAGAATTCCCCCACTGTCAACATCCTAGGAGTTTCTTACATAAACTTAACTGGACCAACCACAAAAATACAATGGCTACAAGCAGGGCAGAGGCTGGGAATTCTGCTGTGTGTAACTGACCCCCTGATTCCCCAAAGCACGTCTACCATCTACAAAAGTTAGGAGTGTGATGGAATATTCTCCACTTGCCTGGGTAAGTGCATCTCCAACAATAGTCAAGAAGCTTAATTTCATCTAGGACAACATAGCCCACGTCATTGGCATCTCATCCACCACCTTACCATTCGCCCCCTTAACCACCAATGTAAACTGGCTGTTGTGTACACAATCTGCAGGATCCACTGCAGCAACTCACCAATGCCCTTCAACAGTACCTCCAAACCACCATATCTATTACCCAGAAGGACAAGGGCAGCAGATGCATGGGAACCCACCACCTGCAAGTTTTTCTCTAAACCACACATAATCCTGACTTAGAACTTATATCATCATTCCTTAACTACAGCTGGATCGAACTCCTGGAACTTCCTCTTGAACACCATTGTGGGTGTACCTGCATCATATGGGCTGTAAAGGTTCAAGAAGGTGGCTCGCCACCACCTCCTCAAGGGCAATAAATGCTGCCCAGGGCAGTGATATCCACATCAGATTTAAAAAAAAATAAGATTACCTACACATGCAAATGCTATAAGTCGCTGTTCGTTAAGTACACAATCATACAGCATTCAAGAGTTGAGCCCATCAGAATTGGATAAGGAATGACTAGAACAAAATCCTGAAAGGGTGCAGCAAGTTTCTATATAATCACTTGCATTGATCCCAAGGATAAACTGAGGGAAGAGAAACTAAAAAAATTTCTGCGATACAAACATTTTGTGCAGCATTCATGGCTTTCTCTTTCTAATTGCTATCCTATCCCAATTAAATATATACAAAAGCAAAATATTGTGGATGCTGGAAATCCGATATAAAAATCCTGCTTGCAGCCTTAAACAGACAGTAATTTTGATGTCAAGTATCACCTTTGCTGCAGCAGTGCTTTACCTTGTGTACCAGGTGTGCACATTACCACATATACACTGCTGTGCCGTGATATACAAATGGACATGAAAGATTCAAACTGTGCAACCCATTATTACTTAAAATACTATTTGCCCCTCAAGCCATGCAGGTAGACAGGATAATGTTTCATTATTGTGTGGAGGGTATGTTTAGTATTAATCAAGCATAATACAAGTAGGTTTAGACTCGGAATGCCCCTTAGCTGAGGGGCTTACTTTAATGTCAGACCCAAGAGAAGTTCATGAACACATTTGCTGTTAGATGCAACTGATTTTTTTTTTTTCGTTCCCCTGACGGTCCGTGACTATCAGTGAACAAATGAACCAAGGTGCCCCAGGCTCAATACGTGATCTGTGCTGAGTTAGTTGATCTCAGCCAGGATGGCAACAGAGATGGAGTCATCAGTGAATCACTGATACACTCCACAATTGAAATAGAGAATGTCAAGGCTCATGCATGAATAGTGGGAAGATAGACAGGGACAGATAGACAACTGTTATATTGGAATAGTACCAATGTTTAGGCAGAGAGATGACAAAGAACCAAACTAATGAAAGACGAAGGAGGAGGAAAATACTATTCCAGACCTCTGCAGAACAGTTTGTTGGCTCCCTGTTACCATGAAGGAGGAATGCTCAAACAGCAGTTGGTAGGTAATTAGTGGTCACAGTGTACAGATATAGGAATTACCTGAGTAGCAAAATGGGTTAATAAGATCATAAGACAATGTAAACAAAGAGGAAAAGAACTGAAAATCAGAGACCTTATGCAAAACTTGAAGTACGGCCAGATTTTGTTGCCCATTCCCAATTGCCCTCAAGAAGATGGTGGTGAGTCACCTTCTTGAACCATTGCAATACATCTTGTGCAGAAACCCACAAAGTGCTGTTAGGAAGGGAGTTCCTGAATTTCGAAGGAAGGATGATATAGTTCCAAATCGGGATAGTATGTGGCTTGGAGGAGAACTTACATCCGCTGCCCTTGTCTTTCGAGGTGATAGAAGTTGCCAGTTTGGAAGCTGTTGTCAAAGGAGCCTTGGTGACTTGCTGCAGTGCATCTTATATATATTGCTACCACTGTGTCGATGGCAGTGTGTGTGAATGCCAAGTTGGTTGATAGGGTGCCGATCAATTGGACTGCTTTGTCCTGGATGGTGGCAAGCTTCCCGAGTGTTGAGCCACATTCACCTAAGCAAGCAGGGAGTAGTCGATCATATTCCTGACTTGTGCCGTATAGATGGTGAACAGGCTTTGAGGAATCAGGAAGTGAATTACTTGCTTCATAATTCCAGTATTGGACCTGTTCTTGCAGCCATACTATTTCTATGGCTGGTCCAGTTCAGTTTCTGGTCAACAGTGACCCGCAGAATGCTGATAAATTCAAAATTCTTTGGAAACAGGCGATGAATCAAAAGGACATTACACTCCAATTCCCCAAAGAATGGAAGGAATAAATCAGGGATAAAATATAAAGTAATTAACTTGTAGGAAAACTACAGAACATGAATGACAAGAAACAATCTTTTTTGCTGTTCACTGAAGTTATGAGCAAATCAGCAAGTCAACATTAACAGTTTGAATGATTCACATTCCTCGAGGAAGTTATCAAGCACGCGAAGAGAATGCACCAGTTAACAAGTATTTTAATTTTAAAAGGTGTTTGATACTGCACCTTGTGAAAGATATATGAAAATGAAGGTTCATCTTATAGTGAAAGTAGTAAGATGGGCAAAGTGTTTGTGGCATACAAAGAAAATGTATTTTTTATCATTAGAAAGATGTAGCTGGTGGTATGTCCCAGAAATCTATGCAAGTGCAGTAGATGACAAGTGGAAACATATTTTTCATGGTAAAATCATGAATGGGGTAGAAAATGATCTTGATCTTAATGCAGAAGGTTTTAATAATATAAAACGGACAATATTAATGGCTATTAAAACCAGGCAAATCACAACATTTGAGAGAAGAGTTGAAGAAAAATATTAAAGAACAGGATTACAGTTGATACCTGGTGTGGACCTGGTATCAGCATCTTTTTTCTGTGATTCTACGAACAGCAATGTTACTATAAAATGTGAACAAATTATTTGGTAGACAGCCGAAGTTGTTAATCTGTCTGCGGCTGGCTCCTCTTTGTCATGGAGCATGTGATTCATCATCATGGCCCTTGCTGTAATAATCTTGCTGGTCCACTTCCCCCTGATGGTTTGGTGTTTGCTAAGAGGAGACATTTTGATCAGGACCTGCTGCGCCAGCTACTTTCATTGGTTGTTGGCGTGGAACATCAGTCTGTGTAATTTTAGTGATGTTATTTTTGTTTCAGCTGCTTAATGTATCATTCAAAATGTTTCGGAGATCACATTGTGCGAGACCTTTAAAAAACAAACTGGCTGTTGTTCTGGGTCGTTCATGATAGTAAACAGTTCAAAGAGCTTTATCGGCTTGAAGTGCTTTGAGTGCAGTCACTAATATAATCTGGAAAGCACGGTAGCCAATTTGTGCACAGCAAGCTCCCACAAAACAGCTCCAAGATAAATTCTAAGTTTTTCTATTAGACCGGATACATAGAAGGGATCAGAAGGAACAAGGTTGGAAGTGTAATTAAAACCATTTGCTTACAGGAAGGGTAAATGCTGACACAGAATGATCAGATCTTGTCCTTTGCAGTTTTGGTTAAGGAATAAATATTGATCAGGGCAAATAGTTCGGATGGGGCAGTTTTTGTGCAGTGTGTGCAGGAGGGTTTCCTGACACAATATGTGGATAGGCCGACAAGAGGTGAGGCCACATTGGATTTGGTACTGGGAAATGAACTGGGCCAAGTGTTAGATTTGGTTGTGGGAGAGCACTTTGGAGATAGTGACCACAATTCGGTGTCTTTTGTTATTGCAATGGAGAGGGATAGGGCCGTACGGCAGGGCAAGGTTTACAATTGGGGGAGAGGTAATTATGATGCAATTAGGCAAGAATTAGGGGGCATAAGTTGGGAACAGAAACTGTCAGGGAAAGGCACTAATGAAAAGTGGAACTTTTTCAAGGAACAAATACTGGGTGTCCTTGATAGATATGTCCCTGTCAGGCAGGGAGGAAATGGCCGAGTGAGGGAACCATGGTTCACGAAAGAGGTGGAATGTCTTGTGAAAAGGAAGAGGGAAGCTTATGTAGGGATGAGGAAACAAGGTTCAGATGGCTCGATTGAGGGTTACAAGTTAGCAAGGAATGAGCTGAAAAAGGGGCTTAGGAGAGCTAGGAGGGGACATGAGAAGTCCTTGGCGGGTCGGATCAAGGAAAACCCCAAGGCTTTTTACTCTTATGTGAGGAATAAAAGAATGACCAGGGTGAGGTTAGGGCTGGTCAAGGACAGTAGACAGTTGTGTATGGAGTCAGTAGAGATAGGCGAGGTGATGAATGAATACTTTTCTTCAGTGTTCACCAAGGAGAGGGGCCATGTTTTTGAGGAAGAGAAGGTGTTACAGGCTAAAAGGCTGGAGGAAATAGATGTTCGGAGGGAGGATGTCCTGGGAGTTTTGAATAAACTGAAGGTCGATAAGTCCCCTGGGCCTGATGAAATATATCCTAGGATTCTTTGGGAGGCAAGGGATGAGATTGCAGAGCCTTTGGCTTTGATCTTTGGGTCCTCACTGTCCATGGGGATGGTGCCAGAGGACTGGAGAGTGGCGAAGGTTGTTCCTCTGTTTAAGAAAGGGAATAGAAATGACCCTGGTAATTATAGACCGGTTAGTCTGACTTCGGTGGTTGGTAAATTGATGGAAAAGGTCCTTAGGGATGGGATTTACGACCATTTAGAAAGATGCGGATTAATCCGGGATAGTCAGCACGGATTCGTGAAGGGCAAGTCGTGCCTCACAAATTTGATAGAATTTTTTGAGGAGGTAACTAAATGTGTTGATGAAGGTAGGGCAGTTGATGTCATATACATGGATTTTAGTAAGGCGTTTGATAAAGTCCCCCATGGTCGGCTTATGATGAAAGTAAGGAGGTGTGGGATAGAGGGAGAGTTGGCCGATTGGATAGGTAACTGGCTATCTGATCGAAGACAGAGGGTGGTGGTGGATGGAAAATTTTCGGATTGGAGGCAGGATGCTAGCGGAGTGCCACAGGGATCAGTGCTTGGTCCTCTGCTCTTTGTGATTTTTATTAATGACTTAGAGGAGGGGGCTGAAGGGTGGATCAGTAAATTTGCTGATGACACCAAGATTGGTGGAGTAGTGGATGAGGTGGAGGGCTGTTGTAGGCTGCAAAGAGACATAGATAGGATGCAAAGCTGGGCTGAAAAATGGCAAATGGAGTTTAACCCTGATAAATGTGAGGTGATTCATTTTGGTCGGACTAATTTAAATGTGGATTACAGGGTCAAAGGTAGGGTTCTGAAGACTGTGGAGGAACAGAGAGATCTTGGGGTCCATATCCACAGATCTCTAAAGGTTGCCACTCAAGTGGATAGAGCTGTGAAGAAGGCCTATAGTGTGTTAGCTTTTATTAACAGGGGGTTGGAGTTTAAGAGCCGTGGGGTTATGCTGCAACTGTACAGGACCTTGGTGAGACCACATTTGGAATATTGTGTGCAGTTCTGGTCACCTCAATATAAGAAGGATGTGGAAGCGCTGGAAAGAGTGCAGAGGAGATTTACCAGGATGCTGCCTGGTTTGGAGGGTAGGTCTTATGAGGAAAGGTTGAGGGAGCTCGGGCTGTTCTCTCTGGAGCGGAGGAGGCTGAGGGGAGACTTAATAGAGGTTTATAAAATGATGAAGGGGATAGATAGAGTGAACGTTCAAAGACTATTTCCTCGGGTGGATGGAGCAATTACAAGGGGGCATAACTATAGGGTTCGTGGTGGGAGATATAGGAAGGATATCAGAGGTCGGTTCTTTACGCAGAGAGTGGTTGGGGTGTGGAATGGACTGCCTGCAGTGATAGTGGAGTCAGACACTTTAGGAACATTTAAGCGGTTATTGGATAGGCACATGGAGCACACCAGGATGATAGGGAGTGGGATAGCTTGATCTTGGTTTCAGATAAAGCTCGGCACAACATTGTGGGCCAAAGGGCCTGTTCTGTGCTGTACTGTTCTATGTTCTATGGCACAGAGAGATTCCGCCTACTCTTCTTTGAAAATTGTCATGGGATTTTGATGCCCACTTGAATAGGCAGATGGGGAAACCGTTTAATGTTGCATCAAAAGATGGCACAAGGGAGACAATGCAGCAACCGCATAACAATGTAGGTCTAGAATAGGTGCTCAAGCCTTTATGACCCATGATCAATAAGAGAATCAAGGATTACGAGAAGAAGGCAGGAGAATGGGGATGAGAATCCTATCAGCCATGATTGAATGGCGGAGCAGACTCGATAGACCGAATGGCCTAATTCTGCTCCTATATCTTATGACTTTTTGACTCATAGGCCAAGGCTGACATTCCAAAATTTGTGGGAGATTTTAAATGAAATGCTAACACCTAGCTTTATTTATTGTAACTGTTCATTTTTATTGATTAGATGAAAAAAGTGTCAAAACCTCTCATCAACCCATTCTCTTCTCAACTTCAAATGTCGATTAACTATACACACTGGGCATACTTTTAATGCTTATATCCCACAGTACATTACTTTAGAAAATAAACATTTATTCATTGTCAAAAAATTCATTGACCTAACAGGTTTATTCTGCTTCTCCCGCCACACATACTGCCAGACATGCTGAGTATTTCCAGCATTACCTATTTTTAATACATGCAGGATTTTGGTTCAAAACCCATGTCTTGATATTTCCTCAGGCAGAGGCTTTGGTGCCAATGGGTTGCCTCCTGAAAAATAAGTATCTTGGCTCAGACTCCATTTTAAGAGTTGCAAGTGTGATATCATATCATGGTAGGTAGGATAGACAAAACTCCCTTTATAACACCCAGCAATTCTGGAGTAATTTAGTAAAAGTCTACTGCTCTTAAATTTAAGTGGTGGTTTTTAGTCCATCTTATGTTCCTGGTTCTTTATAAAGAAAAAGGGGATTAAGAGTGGAGGCCTGCACAAATTAAATTCAATTTACAGCTGTGCTAATCTTTCAGTACATTCAAAAAGATAGCTTCTTTAAAAGGGTCAAGTTAGAAACCTAATTCACAAGGGACATTTTTTGAGTTGGAGGCAACCAACTGGCATCCCAGCATGCTTCAGCACTGAACTGAAGGTCATGATTTTATCACCAAACCTCCTCACACAAATTAAGACTTTATCATTCTCAATGAACATGTGTGACCCTGAGCTATACAGTTTAGAAAAACGCTAGGTTTGACCCTGGTCTGAACTGAGTTAGCTAATCTTCAATACATGCAACTGTTGGTTTGTAACCTTTGCACTCAACTGGGGAAGGGCAGAAGGGAGAAGATAAATCACCCAGGATTTCTCGTCATCACAATTCATTGATCTGGAGAGAAAATGCATTGGTGTGGATGTTGAACAAGTTCAGGATCAGACTCCACTACATTTCCCTAATCATCCCATTGACACTTAGCATAAAATTCACATATAAAAAATAGCCCCTTGGATGAAATTTCAGAGAGTTGCAATTGTTCGTTAAATTGAATCCCAACAAGAACAAATGCATTTGAGACCATAGAGGACAAAGCAAAAATAGAGTTTGCCATTCACACCTCAGGCATAAGCAATACAAACACATTACTTACCAAGAGAACTGCAATGCCCATGAGTTTTTAAGAGCTGCAGGATAGTTTCCATCATTAATTTCACAGTTCGCACAGCTGCCATTGCAGTTTTGTCACCAAAAATTTAAGTCTTATGAACAAATTTGGTGTAATGATTGATCTGATACAGCAATGCTCCCTCTGTACAGCATAACTGACAGTTCTACAAAATGGCAAATGCATTACTCAGAAACTTAATGCCTTTCAACAGACTCAAGTACAGGCTAAAGCTCCAGAAGATTATATACATGAAATATCTATTACAAGTCAGCAATTCCAATATAGCAGAATAGAAATTTTGTTAAAATGAAACCAATTTCAAAATTCATGTCTGATTTTAGTCAGACAACTTTGCTGTCCATTTTCCCTCATGAGGCAGTTTAAAGTATTCAGTACAACACAGCAACAGGAATGCATAGGTTTCCCATTGACATTCATTGTTGGGATATAGGACCGCACCATGCAGTAAGTCAACAAAGCATCTCTTGCACTTGCCTCTTCCTCAAGGACAATTGAATTGGTAATATTTTGGGGAGTTGGAGTTGTAGCTGGATAGGCTCAACTCTTCATTCCAAGACCCACGTACAAACTCTGCCCATGTTGATGAAACAAATATATCCTCTGACTCCTTCCAGTCAGAAACCAATTTAGTGAGTTTGGACTGTTTCAATCCATAGCACGCGGGTCCATAGCACAGCACACTCTCCAATTTGGCACAAATTGAGGATCTCTCATTAGATCAGAAGCTGAAGAGCAGAAATGTAAATTCGTCAGACAGGTGAAAGAAGAGTTGGGGAGTTTTACTCTGCATCCAGTTGTGCTATGGGCGCTTGAACAAATATCTTAAGAAAATCCAGAGCCCATCAAGCCCATTCCATCACTGATCCACACACGACTGTTCCATCAGAGAGATCCCTTGCACAAAACTCTGCGATTTCCATGATAGTTGTAAATTAATTGTATGCAGCTGGTGGGCATTAACTGGGATTCACTTATGTTCCTATAAACAGGAACAGACTGAAACTGATTGATGGGTTAGGGTGCTTGTTCGTAATGTGTCTCTCTGCAAATAAACGTTTATACACATGTGTGGATTGGCTCCAGGTATTCTTCGCTGTTTGGCATTCTAGAATATAACACCCTACTTGAGGGAGGATTAAACGTCTTCCCCTGCTTCCCCTAAAAAGATTAAATCAAGTAGCATGTTAAATTTCTAACTTCAATCTTGTTCTTCAATCACCAAGAACTCAGCTCCTTTGAAAGATTACTGCTCAATGCCAAATTATCTACCCTGACAAAAATACTCAGCAAATCCAGCAGTATCTGTGGAGAGAGAAAGTGTGTTAACGTTTCAGATCAGTGACCTTTCATCACAGGTCACAGCTGAAACCTTAACACATTTTTTCTCCTCATAGATGCTGCCATACCCTGCTACTTATTTCCAACATTTTGTTTTTATTTATTTAATTTCCAGCACCCACTGTATTTTGCTTTTGTTCTTTCCCCGAGAGTTGGATCCTATTGAGTGATGGGTTGGATTGCCTTTGTTGGAAATCTACAATCTTGCACCAACCTTGTGAATTTAAACTGGATAAATAACATTCCTGTCCCGGCACTAAAAAACATGGTAAAGCATACTGATGGAGCCAGAGACTATAATTACACATCTCCTGCAAACAGATCTCCAACACCTAGCACGCTGTGCAAGAGTGAAGAGGCTACCGTTCACACACAGCCTTCAGTTGGGTGTCCTGCCTTAAGCACCGTCGATAGTCTAACGACAATTAAACAACCACAACAGGAGCAGAGATTCAATCTTCCCCACAAACTTGGCATTTCTTTGGGGGAATGGGGGGGGGGGGGGGGGTGAACTTTCCCAATGGAGACATTCTAGCCACCAAGCCACTTTAGTGTTCTATGAAGTGTGAGAAGTGTGTCGCCGAGAGAGAATATATCGCTCGTCTGCCCTTTTATGGTGCATATGGAACCTACAATATTCCGCTCAGTGCTATCAGATACCTATTTAAAAATAAGAGCATGAAGCTAGATTCGCTCTTTTGTAGGAATGGAAATTGTGTTCTCTAACAGGAGCAGGAAACACAGGTAAAACAAACAGAGGGATTAGTATTACACATGGTGCAGTCAACTCCAGTGCAACACTGGTTACTCCCTCAGTACTCAACACTGTGTGTAAACATCATATCCACGACTGCCCACTCATCAAATTTATTTTCTTTTTCAGACTTCCTTGTGTCAACAAACATCATCTACAGGTTTAACCCTCTGTGTCATAGAAAGATCAGAACATTTAATAGCTAGAGTTTATTCCATCATTTTATGACAATATGGCTGATCTATGACATCACTCTCTATACCCAACTTTATCCATACCTCTAAATACCTTTGATCGACATAAATCTACCAATCTCAGATTTGAAATTAACAACCGATGCAGCATCTATTAAGCACAGATCAGAGAATGCCAACGTTCAATGTTTGTGTGGAATTGGTAAATTTCAGCTGGGATGTTACCATTGGCATCAGTACTCATGATGAAAGAAGGATGCCGGTTGGGGAAGGAATTAAACTAGGGTCTTTTGATTGGGATTTAGTGAACACTTTGTTGAAAAGTACTTCAAATTCATGAGGACGTGATCAAGGATGACTTTGATGAGTGCCATGACAAAAGAGTCAGCCAATACAGACTGAATCACACATCAATAGTATCCACTTGAGTGGGTGCACTGACTCTTGCTGGTGCTTTGGAGTCATACCCCAGCAAGCATCAGCACCTTCAGAAAAGGAAAGGGGAAAAACAGAAGAGAAGCAAACTGTCCATAATTAACATCTGGTGGATATTACTGCATTATGTAGGCGTTTTCACTTTAACCAATTACCTCGTATATTTCACCTCCTTTCTCATCCCCAGCAAAACACAAAAGCTTCAGTGTGCTGACTAAAAAAATCATTAAAAATGCATTTGATTTCTGTGGGACAAAATATATTGGATGGATTTCCCTTCCACTAATAAAATACAGAGCATGCCATTAAATATAACACACATTACGCTGGCACAATTCCACATTCCAGATGGGGAGCAGATTGGTCAACGTAGAAAAGATAGAGTAGGGTGGGAGCAAAAAAAATGAACTCGTTATTTTAATTGGAAGAATTCACTCTGATCAAATAAAAACCATCAGCTCTTTTTCTTTTCCTCAGGCTATTCATAGCTTGTTGAAATTTACGGAGATCCATTGATTAGAGATAGTGTGCTTACATCACTGATGTTAATAATGGTGCTGTGGTAACTGAACTGAAAGCTTTACAACCTCTGAACTGGAATTATTTTTAATTTATTTTTATAGCAATGAGGTCTATTGATAGCATTAATGGGAAGAGGAGACACTCCATCTGTTCTCATCAGACTCGCACAACAACGATGAATGATTTCTGTGCTAAAGAAATGTAGCTTTTGTTCCATTTATAGACCCTGTAAATCTTCAAAAATTTAAGTACAATCAGTCAGGCTCAATGTCTGAAGTACAAAAGGCAGAGTGGCTTTCCTGATGTGATACGTGCTAGGAAGCAATAACTGTATGACATTCCATGAAGCAACTGTTATTTTGTTTCTCATGTTCCCAGGCCATGGTGTGGGGAATAACCACAATTGCACTCAATTTCATCAGTGCAAATTGTGCTACATGGTGGCCGATACAATCCAAAAGGTATCACTGCCTTGGTGTGGGAATTTCCATAGAATATAGGCTGTATTGCACCAAACTCGCACCACAACAGATTTTTCCCATCAGAATGACCAAACCCTTGCTCAAGATTCACACCTTCATCATCCAACTTTTACTTGACATGGTTACATATCAAATCTCCTTCTCCCTTTGACTTCCAAGTTTCTGGGCACACACTGTGCATCAGGGATTTTGTCCACCCATTCCACCATGCAGCTCTATATATTTTCATAATACTTCTTTTCATTGCCAGGAACCTGTCTCTAAGATCTAGAAGTATTTCTATTGCACAAAGGAAGGATATTCAGCAAATTTAGCTCTGATGTGGAAATAAATAAGAAATCAAAATCATTCATCTTTTCCACTGACCAGCACTCAGTGCTACTGTAACAGTGATACTCTGGGTACAGTACTTCAACATAGAACATAGAACAGTACAGCACAGAACAGGCCCTTCGGCCCACGATGTTGTGCCGAGCTTTATCTGAAACCAAGATCAAGCTATCTCACTCCCTATCATCCTGGTGTGCTCCATGTGCCTATCCAATAACCGCTTAAATGTTTCTAAAGTGTCTGACTCCACTATCACTGCAGGCAGTCCATTCCACACCCCAACCACTCTCTGCGTAAAGAACCTACCTCTGATATCCGTCCTGTATCTCCCACCACGAACCCTATAGTTATGCCTCCTTGTAATAGCTCCATCCACCCGAGGAAATAGTCTTTGAACGTTCACTCTATCTATCCCCTTCATCATTTTATACACATTACCTATATTAACCTATACAATACTCACATTCCAATTTAGAGATTCAGAGCCTCTCTAGGAAATGGTGAACATCATTTATGTTTCTGCTTGTGTCCAAAACTTCATATTATGACTGGAGTATAAAAACCTTGTAAATAGGGATTTTTAACAGAACCTCAACAGACCAAACTCACTTATTGTATAAAACAGCAACAGGCGCAACTCCTGCCAATCACTGTCATTGTATAGAATTCCAACTCTGACAGTCCTCTTCTATTCATTGCCTTTAAATGAAATACCAACAGAACAACCCAATTCCCATAGGTTGACCATGTATTTATCTGAGTTATAGACAAGCTCACTTTTCCTTCTTTGTGCCATTTCAGCTCAGTTTGAAGCACTATCATCTACGATTCTTAAAATTGTGTGTACAGGCCTGTGAAGAAAGAGGGTATTTTTAATTTTTTGGGGGTTTATTTTGGTATTCTGTGAAACAGGCTTGTGGGGGCTGTGGTTGAGTATTTGTGGGGAGTAATGTAATTGAATGTCTAGATATGAAAGGCAGGCATTTGGAGTGAATATGGCCAAGTTGAATGGTCTACAAGTAAATAAGACATGCGTAGAAATTTGCTTTAGGAGATAAAGAAAGTTTGTTGCGTTCAGTTGTTAAATTTCAAAGGGAAGTAAATAAACAAGGTGCGGTTACTGAATTTAATTTCACCTAAAAGTGGTGTCCATAAGGAGAATAATAAAGATTTTCCTATTCTGGGAAAGGTAAATTTCAAAGGACAATGGGAAAAGGTGAAAGAGAAAAGGTACATATTTTATGAGAGGTCGGGAGCTGTGTTGGGAGTGGCTATGTCAGACTTCCTGGGGTGAGCTGTATGCTGGGAGAGAGCTGTGGAAAGAAGCAAAGTGAAGTAGCTTTTCAGCCAACCAAAAAAAAGTGCCCTTTTCAGGAATCAGGTTTTGTTTCAAAGTTTCTTGGGATTTCCACAGCAGAGTGGAAGAAAGAGAGAAGCCATGTGATACACCTTACCTACAGCAACAGTGGGATTGCCTTATGGTAATATTACAGGATTTTTTAAAGGACTGTTGCCGAAAGGGTTGTTTATTTGAGTGTCTAAACAAGTAGGAATCTATTTGGGAGCAATGTCCTGTAGACTAATTTTAATCGCGTAAATGAAATCTTGGGTGTTTAAGTTTTTTTGCTTTTATTAATAAATGCTTTAATTTAATATTTAAAATCACCAGAAGTGTTACTAGAATTTGTGGTTCCTGACTTCAAGACATGTATCTTCCAGTGGTAAAATACAAAAAGGAAAAGCATTAGCATTGTGATAGTTTGTCAAGTTTCTTTTGGGGTTTGGTTTGTTTGGTACTTACCACTTGCCGGATCATAACAAACCCCACTTGGAACACAACCATAACTGCATTCTGGTTTGCCCCCTGCCTGCTGCATTGCTGGAGATGCTGTCCTTTAGATGAGATGCTGAACTGTTTGTCTGGACAGAAAAGATCCCACTGGACTACTTGCAGAACAAGGGGATTCTTCCAGTGTGCTGATGAACATTTATTCCCTAACCATCAGCATCAGAGCAGAACAACTGGTCAATTCTCTTAAATGTTGTACGTAAAAGAAAACATCTTTAAAATTAGTTGATTGGTTGTGAAGCACAATGGGAATGTGAACAAACCTGAAAAATGCTATACAAGTTCGGCCTTGCTTCTAAACATTCAAGATGTTAAATACAGCTAATGCACTGTGGAACACCTGCTTGGGGCAAAATATATTCAGAAATCAATATATTTACACATAAAAGCAAAATGTTTTGTTTTATTGCTGAAGTTTTAAATTAATAATCAGTGATTTGAAAATGGGTACATCAGGTTGTAGAACACCTATTTCCTCTCTGGATTATTTTTGGTATTTTTGAATGACTCAAATTTTCAAGCATTATCATTTGTGACAGCTACTTGGGAGCAAACCAGAATGCAGTTATGGATGATACATAATAGCTAGAGATCCAAGTGTTTTTCAATGAATATAGTTTGGTGTTGTATGCAATTTATTTAGTGAGGACACAAGCTATCATTTGTCATTTGACAGGTTTGTTGAGATAATATTATAATGCTGGGTTTTCACTCTGTTTTAAAATGTAGTGTTATTTTAAAATTCCTCGCATGATGTTAAGACATCAACCATTTTGTTTATCATTTTAAAATATAAGCAATGAAATCAATTAATTCAGTTTGCAGCTACTATAAAATTATGTGGTTTAAAAAATGTTTTCCCCATCAGACAGACAAAAACAGATCCAACTTTGCTGTGTCAATTTTCTTGGGCTTTCCTCAAAAGGGTTATGGGCCCCTCCTGCACCTTGACAAAGCGACTATCCAGGTGACAGCTCGTCAATTCAGTTGTTGATGGGGGGCTAATACATTACTGTCCATTCTTGCTCTCACCCAACATTTTATGCACAGACAAACTATTTAAAAGAGATTCACAAGATATAATGAAGAGTGGAAATACTGGCTGAATTTCCCTCTTCACCAGCCCAGGTGGAGCAGTGAGTTTAACTTTACCATATACACTGCTGCTGCAGCTAAAACTCAGGGAACGAACTTCACATTGCTCGTCTGTATGGCTCAGCTGCAACAGGAAACTCAAAATGCAGCTTTATTTTACAATGAAGGGTTATACAGCAGCTAATTAAATGTTGCATTCTTTCAATTCTAAGTAACACAGATCCTGTATTTCATTAGCAGTTACATAGCATCAGAAACAACCACATCCTTGAATATAGCCAAAATGAGAGACATGTAACAAAAGAGAAAATGCTGGAAAATCTCAGCAGATCTGGCAGCATCTGTAAGAAGAGAACGAGCTGACGTACCGAGTCCAGATGACCCCTTGTCATCTTTGGGCTTTGACAAAGGGTCAAATGGATTCGAAATATCAGCTGTTTTCTCTCCTTACACTTGCTGCCAGACCTGCTGAGATTTTCCAGCATTTTCTCTTTTGGTTTCAGATTCCAGCATCCGCAGTTATTTGCTTTTATGACAAAGCTTTTTGTCTGGCACTCATGAGGACAAATGCAAGAAAGCCAAATTTCAAATGATCATAACAATTTATACTGCAGGACAACGGGGTGCGGATTGGTTGGCAAATTGATTCTGATTGGCTGAGGCACTGCTATGGAAAAAGCAGGTAATTCAAAAAAAGCCCAAGATTTAAACATATTCCTTTTGCAGAGCACATCTCCCTGTGTAGTATGTTGTGTCTAGCAAGTGTAAATGAGTGACATTATAAGATTAACGGATCTTAAATTGGTTGTTAGTGGAGTGATTAGTGCATTCAGGACTGGTCAGCAGGTGTTGGCCAATCGTGGAATCACATCTACCAGTCGACATTTTGTTTTGGGTTTTGAAAGCACAGGTTGGTTGAGTATGGTCTGCCTATTAAGAACAGCTGGAGGAATGTGCTGACCAATCAGCCAATTGTTGAGACTTAGAGTTTCCATACCTAGCACTGCACCAGCACTAAAATTCATACAAGATGCTACAAAATGATCTCATAAGCAGAACATCCTTTGGACCGACAGTAGCACCCTATTAGTGGAAAATACCTCTTGCTTGCAGATACAACAAGCAGTAGACAAATTGCTGACTTTTATATGCGATTCCATCACTGGGTTGAACAATCCTGAGTGCACCAATAGCTACACTGATAAGAAATTTAAGATAATCAGTTGAGCTCGTAACTTGGCTCATTTACGTTTGTTGGAAGTGACAAAGACAAAAAGAATATGTTTAACCCTTGCACCTTCTTTGAATTATCTGGAAGCATGAAGACCTTATGGCTTCCTGTTGCTTTCTCTACAGCAACACCTTAGCCAAACAGAGTTGACTTGCCAAGCAATCAGCATCCTTTTCCTCTGTATTATAACTTGTTGTGATTGTTTGAAATTTGGCATTCTTGTTTTTGTCCCAATAAGTTCAAAACAAAAAGGTTTGGCACCATGTCTCTCTTTTCAGCAATATCCTTGTTCGAAATGCGAGTTTGTTTTGTAGGCAATAATTCCACTGATTAAAACATGCGGAGTGGGGCTGCGAATTTTGTAGGTGGGTAGAGTTTTCCTAACTGTTTTGAAAATCTGCATCAGGACAGCTATAAATTGCAAACAAATAGCTAATTCCAAGTGCAAAATGGAACTGGCTTATCAAGAAATTTACCAGAAATCAATACTTAGAGGGGAAAGAAAAGAATCAAAACTTTTAAATTGCTAGAGAAAAAGTAGGTATTTAGCAATATGCAACTGCCACAAACACAACAATCTCTGTTCCTCAACTCTTGGTGAATATTCATCAAACCATACGCTAGGTAAACATGGTTATGCGTTAGTGACGTTAAATTGGTATTTTACAAAATACTATAATTCCCAATCTGAATCGCATTGCTAAATACTTGGCCACAGATTCCTGAAGAATACAATGGCCTGGAAAAGGCTATTTGTCGCATTGGAGCACATACGGGAAAACAATAACTTGTAAAGGACAGATTCTTAAATTCACATAGTAAAATGTCTTTCCAACAAGGAACTGGGAATATAAACATTGTCTAATAGAAGCCATTCTCAAGGATGACAGCTTCAGGGTCTCAGCTAACAAGTCAGTAACATAGCTTCAACATTTAAAAACCTCCACCCTTAGACAGCAGTTACTCTTGCATAGTTCCAACACTATGTACATCCTCCAGGAGACCTTGGGCAGCAGGTGTTGGTAGGGCAATGGTAGCTCTACAACCAAATGCACATGCAGGGGTCATATGCTCATTTTGCAGTAGCTGTTCCTGCACAGAAATTATTAGTGTTAACCACAGCTGATTTTTCCTCTCTAACCCAGCCAAAGTCACTAATGCACCTTCGACTTATGTTTAGTAACTTAAAACCTGCCATGAATCAATTCCGGGTCCTTCTGGTCTGCATAGTTTGGACATTGCCTTCATTCCTCAGCCATCACCTTTCCCCCAAAATTATTGCAACCAAATTTCTGTGTTTTTAAGTATCTCAAGTATTCAAGTTTCAGGTTAACTGTAAAATTAAAAACAAAATACACCCAAACATACCTTTCCCCCCGTTTATGCCACATTCAGGTTGGCCTGTAAATTGCCCCAAACTTTAATCTAACTGGTAGAAAAGAACACTTCACAATTATCGAGCATGGATGTTCTCTGAAAAGAGAATTTTACATCCAATTGGAGAGAATCACTGTCAACCCTCTCCCCTGGGCAGAAATAAAATCCACAATTAATCGAAGCTGTTCAGACAAACACTGGCTGCTATCTGCAGAAATCATTACAACATGACTTTAATTGAACTTTAGTAAATTCATTAATAAATGGTTGACTTTTTGAATTGTATTTCTCCTTAAAATCTACTGAATTTATTAGATCACATGAGAATGCAAGAATGAGGAGGAGTAGGTCATTAATAACCTTGTGCCTATAGCATCATTCGAGAAGATCATGGTTGATTGGATTGTTTACTCAATATCATTTTCCTGCCCGACCCCTATAACCCTCGACTACTTTATTGATCGAACTCAGCCTTGAATATATCCACTGACCCAACCTCCACTAACAACCCTCAAGAGAAATAAAGTTCTCTGTATCTCAATCTTAAATGGGAGATACCTCATTGTTAACTGTGCCGCCTGATTCTAGATTCCCCCATAAGGGTGGCACGGTAGCACAGTGGTTAGCACTGCTGCTTCACAGCTCCAGGGTCCCGGGTTCGATTCCCGGCTCGGGTCACTGTCTGTGTGGAGTTTGCACATTCTCCTCGTGTCTGCGTGGGTTTCCTCCGGGTGCTCCGGTTACCTCCCACAGTCCAAAGATGTGCGGGTTAGGTTGATTGGCCAGGTTAAAAAAAAAATTTTAAAAAATTGCCCCTTAGAGTCCTGGGATGTGTAGGTTAGAGGGATTAGCGGGTAAAATATGTGGGGGTAGGGCCTGGGTGGGATTGTGGTCGGTGCAGACTCGATGGGCCGAATGGCCTCCTTCTGCACTGTAGGGTTTCTATGATTCTGTAGGGTTTCTATGAAAACATCCTCTCACCATCCACCCTGTCAAGTCCTTTCAGGATACTGCACAAGATCAGCTCTAATTCTTCTAAACTCCAATGGATACAGGTTTAAGATGGCCAACCTTTCCTTACAAGATAACCCCTTCATCCCAGGAATCCTCCTAAGGCAATTCCTTCTTCCCAGGAATCAGCCCAGTGAATCTTCTCTGTACTGTTTCTTATGCAATTATATCCTTTCTTAAACATGGAGCGCAACACTGCACACAGTACAGATGTGGTCTCCCTAATGTCCTGTACATCTAAAGCAAAACATAGCCTACCTTTATATCTCCTTGTAATAAATGACAACATCCCCTTTTGCCTTCCTGATTGCTTGCTGTATCTGCATACTAACCTTTTGTGATACATGTACCAGGACACCCTGTATTGCAGATTACTGTAACCTCTCTTCAGGTATATAATATGCCAATTTCTATTCTTCCTGCCAAAATAGGCATGTTTACAATTTTCCCACATTATACACCATCGCCAAACTTTTGCCCATTCACAACCTATCAATATCCCTCTGTAGACTCTCTACATCCTGTTGACAACTCACTATCTTACCTATCTTTGTGTCATCAGCAAATTTACCTATCATACATTGGTCCCTTCCTCCAAGTCATTGTCATAGATTGGAAATAGTTGCGGTCCCAGCACTTTTTCCGATGGCATTAGTAACAGCTTGCCAATCTGAAAATGACCCATTTATCCTTATTCTTTCCTTCCTGCTAGCTAACTAAGCCTCTATCCATGCTAATATGTCACCCATTACACCATGAGCTCTTAGATTGTGAAGCAACCTTTGATGGGTTACCTTGTCAAATGCCTTCTGGAAATCTAAGTACACCATCTCTAGGTTCCTTTTATCCGCACTGCTGCTACTTCTTCAAAGAATTCTAATAAATTAGCCAAACACTATTTCCCTTTCACAAAACCGTGTTGACTCTGCCTGATTATATTGTGATTTTCTAAACGTTTTGCTACAACTTCCTGAACAACAGAATTTAGCATTTCCCCCATGATACACATTGGACTAACTGGCCGACAGTTTCCTGCTTTCTGTCTCCCTCTTTTGCATAAAGGTGTTACGTAACCAATTTTCCAATCCATTGGGACTTTTCCAGCATCTATGGAATTTTTGACGATCACAACCAATGCATCTACTATCTTTGCAGCCACGCATTTTAAAACTATATGAAAGCCATCAGATCCAGGGCACTTGTCAGACTCTAGAACTTGGGGGTCACTATTTAAAAATAAGGGGGTCAACCATTTAAGACAGAGATGAGGAGAATTTGTTTTTTTAAAGGGGCCAAGAGTGTCTTTGGAATTCCCTTCCTTAAAAGGTGAGAGCTAGAAAGCTTTATTTGGAGGGGAGGGGGGGTTGAAAGGTTATTGAGGGGAGGTGAGATTGAGTTAAGGTTACAAACTCAATGATTTTATTGAATGGCGGGCTGGCTGTACAGGCCAAGTGGCCTATTCCTGCTCCTAATTCATATGTTCAGTTCCAATTGTTTTCCCTGTATCCTTTCCCTAGTGACTATGATTAAGTTACTCTTTCCCTTTACCTCTTGGTTTTCAAGCATTCTTGGGTTTTTTTGTCTTCTACAGTGAGGATACTTCAAATTCTTTGGTTTCCATTTCTCATCCTCTAAGGGACCAGTGCTCTTTTAAATACATGTAGAAACTCCTACAATCTGTTTTTATATTTCTAGCTAGCTTTCTCATATTCTAATTTCTTCTCTTCCACCCCTAATAGACAATTGACCTACAAAAGGCTAAACAGAGGCTCAACACCAGGGCCTCCCAATATTCAGAGTCGGTTAATTGGGAATAAAGAGGAGCATTCTTAATTAACTTTCCAGTGGATTCCTGAAAAGTCCCTTTAGCGCCTTGCAATATTGAACTTGAAGTGACTGATATTGGGGGCAAGGGAACAATTTAAGTTGATTCTGTCACTTCACATCACAGTGCAACACTACAGAGATGCATTGATTTTAGGAACAGATGAATGTCAAGTATGAACAACATAAACATTTTCTGTTGCCTGCAGCAGTTTAGGAAACATTAATGTGCCATTTCCGATTCCAAATAGGAAACAAGTATTCATATTGGATTTCAAATAATGCACCATTAGGTTAAAGACAGGATTTTTAAACAGACCCCATACTGATGAAGCAATAAAGGCAACTTGTAATGAACGATTAGAAATCACTCAACATAACAATAAAAAATAGAACAAAATGACGCTACGCTCTAATTGAAGTTTCAGCAGCATTGCTGTAGAATTCTGAAAATATTAAAATGTATTTCACATATTTAAATTGCAAATTGTTCTGAATAATTTGATTGCATTTCAAAAATTAGTTAAATGAAGGTCAACAAGTCTTTCTAATGCAAATGTATTTACAAATAAAACACATTTGACATGTTCAGTAAAGCCTGCAATGTTGTATTACAAACTTGCATTCTGGCTTTACTCTGCAGCCTACACAAAACATCAGGCCTCAAGTTATTTAGCAAAAAAAAGTTGCCATTCAGTCCCATCCCTGGTCTTCTGTACCAAGACCCACAATCCCATCACTTCACCTTAGACATTCCATTGATATCTTGAAATCCACTCAATTGTTAAGACCCCAACCCTCATTGGCAAATCTCCCTCCCACTACACCCAGGCATTCTCCCAGGCTCAGTGAACTCCAATCACTCGCTGTTCTACATTCTCTCCACTTGGTTGCTGCCAACTACTCTTTCAACAACTATTCTCATCGACTGGAACTAATGTGCTAAATTCCTTCATCTTTGTTTTAATGGATCCTGTAAAACCTGTTCCATTTGATTTGAGGGAAGCAAAAACACAAACTTGTTTTCCACTTTCTATATACCCTTCCTCCCATTCTGCAGATCACATTTTCTGTTTGAATACTCTTGTAGAAACTTTATTTATTTAATAACAGGGACATTTGGAAAGTCAAAGCGCAATCCATCAGTCAGCCTGGTTTTATGAAGGGTAAATCATGTTTGATTAATTTGCTAGAGTACTCCTTACTAACATTTGGGGGCTTATCAAAGCTGCTCCACAGATTAGTCAAACAACGGCTTGACACAGTCAGACTCATCAAATTTTAGAGTTAATGCCCCAACTCCCTTCATCAGTACACAGCAGAAGTGGTAGCACAAGGGTATACAGTAAGGAAAAAGAAATGAAGGTAGCGTAGGCTATGTACTAGCATTATGTTAAATGTACTAGTATTATGTTAAATGTACTCTGGATGGGGACTTCAACGTCCAATGTTTATCACCAAGAATGGCCTGACAACACCACTATTAATCAAAGTGATCAAGTCCTGAAGGACATATCCATCAGACTTCGCCTACAGCAGGTAGTCGGAAAACCAGAGGGAAAGGCCTACGTAATCTCGCCCCCTGCAATCTACTTGTCACAGATGCATCAGATAGAATTGATATAGGAGTGACCACGACACAGTCCTGGTGAAGACCAAGTCCCCTGATATCAGACTGAGAACGTCTTCTATCTTGTTGCGTAGCACTATCTGCCGAACAGGATTGTCCCTCTCCCACCTTATGTTCATCCTAATGATTACAATTAAATGGAAATTTGCTGCTTGCTGTCGAGGTTCACAAACAAAGAATGGCAACTCGAAAATAACTGCACCTTTGGAAATGGACTCGACCACGAGTACAGGCTTTCAGGAAAAAGTGCAGAAGTGGAGAAAAGTTTTTAAAAATAAAGTGGTGGGAAAAAAAAAGAATTAAATTTCTATTGATACAGAGCCATAAAATAATGCAAATTTAAATCTTTTGTTTGACATGACTGGAACCCTTTAATTTAATTACTGCCTTGCATCTCACTACAATCTATTTTATAGATATTTTAAGCAGCAAGACTGCAAATAGCAATCATGATTAAACCTTCAAGTTTCCAAACAGATCACAACTTCATTTAGCAGCCATAAAGAACATAAATAGATTCCAGCTCAACATTTTGAAAACACAGTTCGGCAGCACCTCCCATCCCATACAGTTGGGTACGTTACAAATTCGGGCACTTTTCCAAGATACATTTTGCACACATGTGGACACAAGTCTGCTTTTATGAGGGGGAAATTAGCAATTCAGAACTTGTGGGAAAATTTCACTCTCCTATCGACACTGATTCTGATGAGGTGCGTTACACCAGGTACCTGCAGCTCTTCAGTACCTCATCAAATTGGCCATTCTTCACGCTTCGAAGAATAAATGCCAACAAGCTGTTCAACCATGCACAACAACTCAGCTGAGCCAAATTCTGTCATCAATTGCAATTTACAGGTGCAATGTTCAGTTGAAGTCACTGGACAGCAATTTATAACAGGTTGAATTCCTCTTAATTCTGCCCAGGAGTGCTGAGGAGAATTATATTGCTTAACTGAGATCAACTAATTCAGCGTAGATCTGAGATCAAACCTAGATTCTTTTTTTAAAATTCATTTTTACAGGATGTGGGTGTCACTGGCTAGACCAGCATTTATTGCTAATTCCTATTTGCCCTTGAGAAGGAGGCGGTGAGCTCCTTCTTGAACCACTGCAGTCCCTGAAGTGTAAGTAGGTGTCAGGGAGGGAATTCCAGGATTTTGACCAAGCAACAAGAAAGGAAAACAGATATGTTTCTAAGTCAGGATCATGATTGAATAGGAGGGGAACGTCCAGGTGATGGTGTTCCCAATTATCTGCTGCTCTTGTCCTTCTACATGATAGTGGTCATGGGTTTGGAAAGTGTTGCCCAAGGAACCTTGATGAGTTCTTGCAGTGCATTACATAGATGGTACACACTGCTGCCACTGTGCGTTGATGGCAGAAGAAGTGAATACTTGTGGAAGGAGTAGCAATCAAGTGGCTCCTTTGTCCTGGATGGTGTTGAGCTTTGTGAATGTTGTTGGAGCTGTACTTATCCAGGCAAGTGGAGAGTATCCCAGTACACTCCTGACTTGTGCCCTGTAGACGTTTTGGGGAGTCAGGTGGTGAGTTACTCGGTGCAGGATTCCTAGCCTTTGACCTGCTCTGGTAACCACGGTATTTATATGGCTAGTCCAGTTAAGTTTCTGGTCAATGTTAACCCAATAATAGAATAGAATCCCTACATTGTAGTAGGAAGCCATTCAGTGCCTCGAATCTGCACCGCCTCTCCGAAAGAACATCTTACCCATAACCCCACACATTTACCATGGCTAATCCACCTAAGCTACACACCTTTGGACACTAAGGGGCAATTTTGCATTGGCCAATCAACCTATCTTGCTCATTTTTGGAGTGTGGGAGGAAACCGGAGCACCCGGAGGAAACCCACGCGGACACGGAGAGAACGTGCAAACTCCACAGAGACAGTGACCTAAAGCCGAAATCCAGACCTGAGTCTGTGAGGCAGTCGTGCTTGCCACCGTGCCACTCCTTAGAATGTTGATAATTGATCTGTACCACTGCCTCAAGACAACAATTTTTAAAAGCTGCCCGTTTAGAAGATATAAATTTGTATTTACACACTGCAACTTAAAAATTATGGGCTAATGGCATAATCTTATCAGCATTGCAAACCCTTAAAACATTCTCCTGTTCAAAATCTCTTACAGATGATCAGCATGGTGATGTGAGTGAAAATACATGCTGATAAAATATCATGCAATTCAGAGGGGCCTGCTATGGTAATGCTGTAGAATGTCGAAAGATGATTACTGCATCAGTATTCCTGGCTTCACTCAGTCAGTCTCTTCCAGCAGGAGGGATGATTCGACACTGCACCATATTCACATCACACACAACCTCCTCCAGAATTCCTCACCAGCAAAGACAACACCCCTCACACCCCCCTCACAGAACGGCAAGTGGCATTAAGTGGGGGCGGTGGAGTGCGTATAGTCCTATATCTAGCATGACAGTCTTTGTATAAGCAATCAGTTCTCGAGCTTGCCCATTTCTGTGTGAGTAAAGAGTTGTTAATCACGCTCCTGTCTCTCACCCTGCTCAGTTCAGAGCATGATCAACATGCAGACAGCAGCTGGATGTAACCAACATCCTACGTTGCAAAACGATGCTCTGCTCAAATGATAGCTCCTGATTCTGCATTGTGGCAGGTTTTCTCTAAGCAATTAGCCATTTCATGATTGATTGGTAATATTAACATTTCTCTGTGTCACGCCCAATAAGGATAGTATATTCCTAAATATTAAGATATACACTTCTGAATATGTGAACTTTCTGAAATTAACTTTAAAAAATGGTTAAAATGCTGTCCAAGATGGCCAGAGATTCAGGTGGCTTATTTGCGATCTATAGGCAGACAAAAGATGAACTCGTATCTGAACCTACTTCTGGAAAGTTCTGGTTGTGGGTGGAATGCCTTCCCTTGAGACATCCACAATGTGAAACCACTTGTGAATTTTGATCTTTGTCTGATTGGGTATTTACCCAGAACTCAAGTCCAGACCTCGTGTCTCCAAGCTGGAATCTTAACACAGATCTGTGGAAACCAATTAATCAGAAGCAGGTGTAAACAGACACCATTAAAACACCATTGTATAGCAATGGCTTCTCACTTCAATAAGAAGCCTCACAACACCAGATTAAAGTCCAACAGGTTAATTTGGTAGCAGAAAGCCACTAGCTTTCAGAGTGCTGCCCCTTCATCAGGTGAGTGGGAGTTCTGTTCACAGACAGGGCATATAAAGACACAAACTCAATTTACAAAATAATGGTTGGAATGCGAGTCTTTACAGGCAATCAAGTCTTAAAGGTACAGACAATGTGAGTGGAGAGAGGGTTAAGCACAAATTAAAGAGATGTGTATTGTCTCCAGCCTGTAATTTTTTTTGAATAATCAATTTATTCTTTGACTTTTTTTTTCTCTGTATTTACTTTTCACATCTGAGCTTTTTTTTAAGTTCATGTTTAAAGTTGTGTCAGACCTTATCTTTTCAAAATTTGCTCATCAGCCTCTTGATTTAGAAAAAAAGATTGAAATCTGTATTTGATCACCTGTATGCGGAGTTAGAGCAACTCCGCATAATTCGGGAGGCGGAGGTGGAAGTTGATAGGAGTTATAGAGAAATAGTAACTCCTAGAAATGAGGCTTGGGTCAATGCCAGGAGGAGGGGTAAGAAGCAATCGAGAAGACAATCCCCTGGGGCGGTTCCCCTCCATAATAGGTTTTCGGTGCTGGAGGCTACAGTTGAGGAGGAATCAACTGAGCATAGAGAGCAGATCTCTGGGGGTGAGCCGAGTGAGAAAGCTCAGGTGGTTAGGGGCTGTAAAAGACTGGGCCTTGTGATTGGGGACTCCACAATTAAGGGGACAGATAGGAGGGTCGGAACTAAAGGTAGGGACTCAGGGTTGGTGTGTTGCCTACCAGGGGCTGGGGTCCGGGATGTGTCTGACAGGGTATTCAGGACTCTTAGGGGGGAGGGAGATAAACCACAAGTTATTGTACATGTGGGGACACACGACATAGGGAGGATAGGGGAAGGGGATATTAGGCAGGGATTTATGGAGTTGGGGTGGAAACTAAAGGCCAAGACTGACAGAGTGGTTATCTCTGGACTCTTGCCTGTACCACGGGATAGTTTAGAGAGGAATAGGGAGAGGGAAGGTTTGAATTCATGGCTGAGGGGATGGTGCAGGAGGGAGGGGTTCAGGTACTTAAGCAATTGGGGCTCGTACTGGGGAAGGTGTGACCTCTATGAGAAGGATGGTCTACACCTTAATCAGAAGGGGACCAATATCCTGGGGGGTAAATTTGCTAAGGCCATGCAGGGAGGTTTAAACTGATTCGGGGGGGGGGAGGGATCCTGAGTAGTGGGGCTGAAAGTGAGGGATGCATGGATGGGGACTGCAATGCACGGCATTGCAGAGGTGGGGTGGAGCAGGGTTTGAAATGTGTATACTTCAATGCCAGGAGTATTCGCAATAAAGTGGGTGAACTTGCAGCGTGGATCAGTACCTGGGACTTCGATGTTGTGGCTATTTCAGAGACATGGATAGAGCAGGGGCAGGAATGGATGCTGCAGGTCCCGGGGTTCAAATGTTTTAGTCGAAGTAGGGAAGGAGGTAGAAGAGGGGGAGGGGTAGCATTATTGGTCAGAGATTGTATCACAGTGTCAGAGAGGAGGTTTGATGAGGACTTATCTGTTGAGGTAGTATGGGCGGAGATTAGAAATAGGAGAGGAGAGGTCACCCTGTTGGGAGTCTTTTATAGACCTCCTAAAAGTTCTAGAGAGGTTGAGGAAAGGATTGCGGAGTCAATCCTGCTTAGGAGTGAAAGTAATAGGGCAATTGTTATGGGGGATTTTAACTTGACTAATATTGACTGGAATTGTTATAGCTCTAGCTCGTTAGAGGGGTCAGTTTTTGTTCAAAGCGTGCAGGAAGGTTTTTTGACTCAGTATGTAGACAGGCCAACTAGAGGTGAGGCTATATTGGATCTGGTGCTGGGAAATGAGCCAGACCAGGTGCTAGACTTGGAAGTTGGTGTGCATTTTGGTGATAGTGACCACAATTCGGTTACGTTCACCTTAGTGATGGAAAGGGATAGGCATGAACCTCGGGCCAGTGGTTTTAGCTGGGGGAAGGGTAATTATGAGGCTATTAGGAGAGAATTAGGAAACATAGGTTGGACTAGGAGATTACAGGGACTGGGAACGTCCGACATGTGGAGTTTTTTCAAGGAGCAGCTACTGCGAGTCTGTGATAGGTATGTCCCTGTCAGGCAAGGAGGAATTGGTAGGGCTAGGGAACCGTGGTGCACCAAAAAAGTTTCTTTGTTGGTTAAAAAGAAAAAGGAGGCTTATGTTCGGATGAGACGTGAGCACTCGGGTAGTGCACTAGAAAGCTTTAGATTGGCTAAGAGGGAGTTGAAGAGCGAGCTTAGAAGGGCTAAAAGGGGACATGAGAAGACTTTGGCGGATAGGGTTAAAGAGAATCCTAAGGCGTTCTATAGGTATGTCAAGAACAGAAGGTTGGTTAGGGCAAGTTTAGGGCCAGTTATAGATGGCAGAGGGAAGTTATGTGTGGAACCGGAGGAGATTGGTGAAGCATTGAACCAATATTTCTCTTCGGTGTTCACGCAAGGGGACATGAATATAGCTGAGGAGGACACTGGGTTGCAAGGGAGTAGAATAGACAGTATTACAGTTGATAAGGAGGATGTGCAGGATATTCTGGAGGGTCTGAAAATAGATAAATCCCCTGGTCCGGATGGGATTTATCCAAGGATTCTCTGGGAGGCAAGAGAAGTGATTGCAGAGCCTCTGGCTCTGATCTTCAGGTCGTCGTTGGCCTCTGGTATAGTACCAGAAGATTGGAGGTTAGCGAATGTTGTCCCATTGTTTAAGAAGGGGAACAGAGACTTCCCCGGGAATTATAGACCGGTGAGTCTCACTTCTGTTGTCGGCAAGATGTTGGAAAAAATTATAAGGGATAGGATTTATAGTTATTTGGAGAGTAATGAATTGATAGGTGATAGTCAGCATGGTTTTGTGGCAGGTAGGTCGTGCCTTACTAACCTTATTGAGTTTTTTGAGAAAGTGACCAAGGAGGTGGATGGGGGCAAGGCAGTGGACGTGGTATATATGGATTTTAGTAAGGCGTTTGATAAGGTTCACCATGGTAGGCTTCTGCAGAAAATGCAGATGTATGGGATTGGGGGTGATCTAGGAAATTGGATCAGGAATTGGCTAGCGGATAGGAAACAGAGGGGGGTGGTTGATAGTAAATATTCATCATGGAGTGCGGTTACAAGTGGTGTACCTCAGGGATCTGTTTTGGGGCCACTGCTGTTTGTAATATTTATTAATGATCTGGATGAGGGTATAGTTGGGTGGATTAGCAAATTTGCTGATGACACCAAAGTCGGTGGTGTGGTAGACAGTGAGGAAGGGTGTCGTAGTTTGCAGGAAGACTTAGACAGGTTGCAAAGTTGGGCCGAGAGGTGGCGGATGGAGTTTAATGCGGAGAAGTGTGAGGTAATTCACTTTGGTAGGAATAACAGATGTGTTGAGTATAGGGCTAACGGGAGGACTTTGAATAGTGTGGAGGAGCAGAGGGATCTAGGTGTATGTGTGCATAGATCCCTGAAAGTTGGGAATCAAGTAGATAAGGTTGTTAAGAAGGCATATGGTGTCTTGGCGTTTATTGGTAGGGGGATTGAATTTAGGAGTCGTAGCGTTATGTTGCAACTGTACACAACTCTGGTGCGGCCGCACTTGGAGTACTGTGTGCAGTTCTGGTCCCCACATTACAGGAAGGATGTGGAGGCTTTGGAGAGGGTGCAGAGGAGGTTTACCAGGATGTTGCCTGGTATGGAGGGGAGATCCTATGAGGAGAGGCTGAGGGATTTGGGATTGTTTTCGCTGGAAAGGCGGCGGCTAAGAGGGGATCTTATTGAAACATATAAGATGATTAGAGGTTTAGATAGGGTGGATAGTGATAGCCTTTTTCCTCTGATGGAGAAATCCAGCACGAGGGGGCATGGCTTTAAATTGAGGGGGGGTAGTTATAGAACCGATGTCAGGGGTAGGTTCTTTACCCAGAGGGTGGTGAGGGATTGGAATGCCCTGCCAGCATCAGTTGTAAATGCGCCTAGTTTGGGGGCGTTTAAGAGATCCGTAGATAGGTTCATGGACGAAAAGAAATTGGTTTAGGTTGGAGGGTCACAGTTTTTTTTTTTTTAACTGGTCGGTGCAACATCGTGGGCCGAAGGGCCTGTTCTGCGCTGTAATGTTCTATGTTCTATGTTCTAAAGATTTGGCTTGACAGAAATTTGGCCATAACTTCACCTGTAAATCCAGATACTTTCATTTATCTCCAAAGAATCATGAGAGAGAATCCATCCAGGCCTGCGATGGGTACACCATAAAGGATTATTTAACCACGTCATTTGTGTCTTGTACTTTATTAATAATCTAGTACATGCTTTATTCTATAGAATCCATCTTTACTTGTGTATGTGTGTGCATGAGGGAGTGAATGCGTTTTGTGTGAATAAATATTATCTTTTCTTCAGATTTAAACTGATCTGAAAGCCTGCTTAGTGTTTATTATTTAAAGTCACAACAAGCAAAAGTGATTAAACACGCCCTCTAAAGCACATCCTGTTGCTGACAACCAAAAGACGAGGAGGAAAAAAGGATAAGTTATACTCCCATCTCTCTCTCTCCATCCATAACACCCGTTATACTTATGTTGGATTCAACATAAAAAGCTTTCTCATTAGATAGTTCCAAATGTAGTTTCAATACAAGTGTGAATTACTGCAGCAAATGATGAACAGATTAGCCAGCGGCAAGAAAAGGATCAGCCAAACTGAATGGCCTTCCTCATCCAGAGTTACTTTCAGATTTTTTTTTGAACTGAAATAGAAGACGACAATATACCCCAAATGTACGTATTTCTATGCACAGGGGTGAAGCTGGTTTCTGGCTGGAATACAGGTGCACGTGATTATTCTTCTCCTGCACCCCCCCATTCCCACTTTCTTTTCTTCTATTTGTCATTCTCCTGAAAACATTCCTGTTGATCTTGTGGCATTGGCAACATTTTGCTATCTTCTAATGGGCATGTTTGTGAAATAAGATTCAACATTCAGCTAAGTAGTGAGACAGTCAGATCTAACCCTGTTGTTGCCAATTATCAACCCCATGAATACACCAGTTTCCAGTAGGGGCCACCAGATAAGAACTGGAAGCAAGAACAGTGGTTGGTTACCTAACCCCTTAAAGCCAACTGCTGCTACCGCCACTGTTGAAGTTAGTATTGATATTTTAGCTCAGGCTTGTCCAACGTCCAGGGATGAGAAAGACGACACATATTTCAATCTTTTTTTCTAAATCAAGAGGCCGATGAGCAAATTTTGAAAAGATAAGGTCTGACACAACTTTAAACATGAACTTAAAAAAAAGCTCAGATGTGAAAAGTAAATACAGAGCAAAAAAAGTCAAAGAATAAATTGATTATTTTTAAAAAAGAGCAATAGAAATGACAATTGGAGTGTCAGAGGATGAGCTTGTGCATGTGCCCAGCTCACTCCTATTTCAGCGTGTTCACTACCTCACCTTCACCCACTGAATGGGTGAGATTGTGTACACGTGGGGGTCAGATTGAATGAGAAACCCGAGGCTGGGAAGGAGGCACACATATACGCACGCGTGTGCACACGAATCAATAGGAGCATCTAAAAATGAACCGTCAACCTGGTGAAGCTACAACGCAGGACTACTTGCATGCCAAACAGCAGAAGCTGCATGCCAATATCACACAGGCAAAAGATCAAATCAAAGTTCTGCAGTCCTGCCACATTGAGTCACGAATAATGGTGGACAGTTACAAAACTGGGGGAGGGGGTCTCCACAAATATCCTGATCTTCAAAGATGGGACAGCCCAGCACACCAGTGCAAAAATGAAAGCTGAAACATTTATAACCATCTACAGAGGTGCCAAGTGGATGATCCATATTGGCTTCTTGGTTCACAATCCAGTGTTCGCTTTGTTGAGTCAATACTATATGGAGAACACAATAGATTTCTAGATACCAAAGGACCATGAATCAATGTAATTTAATTTAAATAGTATACAGGCAGTTTGTGCTTGAAGGCAGTAAACAGAGGGGTCCAACTACTGAAATAAGCCTTTATAGTATTGCTGCAAAATCAAAAGTTAAAGTTTATTTATTAGCCAAAGTAGGCTTACATTAACACTGCAATGAAGTTACTGTGAAAATCCTCCAGTCGCCACACTCTGGTGCCTGTTTGGGTACACCGAGGGAAAATTTAGCATGGCCAATTCACTGAATCAGCACATCTTTCAGACTGTGGAAGGAAACCCACACAGACACGGGGGGGAACGTGCAGACTCCGCACAATGACCCAAGCCAGGAATCGAACCCGGGTCCCTGGCACTGTGAAGCAGCAGTGCTAACCACTGTGCCACCCACACCTCTTGATGCTTTACTGCTGTATATTAGATTCTTAGGTCTGAGGAGATTGCTGTACTCCTTCGTGTCAAACATCCTTCCACCTATATTAGCCTTCTCTCCAAAAAGAACATTTTTCAAAATTGGCTCTTGGGTTTGTGCATTTCAGGCAAGGTCAGAATTTATTCCGCATCCCTCTCATCAAGTACAACCTAAACTCAAAGCCAAGCACCCCTAATTCCACCAAGGTGTTCAAACTGTGATCCATACCTCATGAGGAGTCCAACCATTTCGTAAAAATATTTTTGTAAACTGGAGAATGTGCAAGTCTCCACACCTTATCAAAGCAAGCTCATCAAATTTCTAATTTTACACCAGCCAGACAGTGTTTATAAAAATCTAGTTGCAAAATTAACGACCATCTACTACCCTTCCTACCAAAACAAAGCCAAGTAAAACCAACTTGTAAAAAAGACACCAACACACAGATAAGACTGTAATAATTTAAACCAGTTGCTGTACTGAAATCAATAGCAATAACCTCCATCCTTCTTTATACTGCAACTTATAAAGTTAGAAATCAATACATATTAAATTACAACTTTAATAAGGTTTCAAATATTAGCTTTTGATGCCAGAACTTGTGGATTAAAAAAACAGAATCAATATTGATAATATACAATACAGACTTATCACTTCAAAAGTAGCAGGTCTAGTGGGTCACAGGATACCACAATCATTTTGGAATATCCAGTTGTCAAACGTCAACCCCATTATATCACAATGGTACAATTAGTGCAGGCCTCACACATGATGACATAGTAGCATATTAGGAAACACCACACTTTTAGTTACTGTAGCAGTTCATTGGTCTGTGCGATTTATGTCCTGTTTAGTGCTTGGGTTGAAGCTGCATCTGATCCAGACTCTCTATCGCCATAGCTGTCCCATATTCTGTCCTGAAGCATTAACTCCTGCTTCGGGCAATTCAATAGTAACAGCTATTATCTGATATCTCGCTCAAGGGAGTGAGCCTAGAAAATAAGCAAGTAGGCTAAATCCACCACTGTTGGTAGGTGAAGCAAAGATGCTTCTCAACACAATTTATATGAATTCGAGTGATAGCCAAACTGCTCATCATTTGCTAATTGTTTTATCATGAAGTTAACACAACTCTGATTCTCCTGCTATTTCACCAGACAGCTGAAGGTCTTCCTAAAATATCATAGCCTTCTCCCTCTCACTGACACTCCACATTGGCAGAAGTGGTTTCAAACAAATATACCACTAAATACAGATTTGTTTTAAGCCATTAGCTGAGGTCACTACTGGCCTAACACAACGTACGTCAGGTTGTGAAGTTTTGACCAATTAGTTCTCGTTTGTAGCCTGTTCTGCTAATTCTATATCTATTAGAGCAAAATTGACTTGTAAAGTAGTGACTGACAAATTTAATTAGTTTGGACAGGGAAGACAGTCACATGACACTTAGTCACTTCTGCATGATGACACAAATGAAGCTATCCCAGTGGTGTTTCAATGAAGCTGGAGTATTTTTTTTTTAAACACGGGTTAAAAAGAAAACTATTTCCACCTCTGACGAGAAACCACAAGTGGCAGAAGGCCATGCAAAATTAATTGTTCTGCGATTAACAATGAACAAACAAAAACGTATAATTGTCTACTTTTCAAAATATCATGTTTCGCTAGGTGCCGAAAACTTCAAAAATGCGGCAACAATCAACCTCAAACATGCTTTCTACCAGGCATCTTCCCTGGTCATATGGTCTGTGACTAATTATCAAGGGATGCTATATAAATGCTCGTTGTTATATCCCAAAATCCTGACATTCATACTGCATTGTGATAAGTATTTGGTGTTTTACACCAATATTTCCCAATGTAAGGTAGTTGATGGGTGCAATCCTGATTTTCTTCCCACAGTAATCCAGTTCATTAAATAGCCCAGCTCTTCAAGAAATAAATAACTTGAACATCAGCCCCTGCCTTCCATCTTGCAATTCACATCCACAGGCTTGAAAGATCAGTAGATTCATTTTGGAAAATCTACATGATAGATAGGAGTTCAAGTCAAACAGTTGACATCATGTGCCCAGAGGATATTCTTCAGTTTTATCTGAACTCCTATGGAGATGAAAGATGGTCTAATATGGTGGCAACTGGCGGCAACAATCTCAACAAACCATTTCACCTACTTACCACTCCAGCCAAATTCCAACTGATTACACCATGTCCAAAGTGTGAATTTAGGGCCACAAAAGATCAATTCAAATCTCTGAAACTTTCGCTTGTTATAAAGTTCTCTCTTGTGCGTAAAGCAGCCGCATATTCTCTCCAATCAGTCTTCCAAGGTCACTCGGAAGATCCTTTTAATCCTTGGTGGCACTTATTCAGTAATCACACAAGGATATCATCTTCATTACTGAACCTAAAATGAAGTCATTTCTTATTACCTTTACCTTATCTTCTTTTCCCCCTCATCCAGTCTCTCTGTCCACCTAACCCTGTGACTCCTCTGATGCTTTAGTTATTTTAAAATAAGTTCACATTATCTTCTCCTGTTATCTTTTGTATGGATTTTTAATCAGTCTACACCTTCAATCCTCGTGAGGATGACCTGCAACTCAGTCATCAAACCCCTCTACCTGGTTAAACTTAGAGTCATTAGAGTTTTACAGCATGTAAACAGGCTCTTTGGCCCAACATGTCCATGCCGCCCAGTTTTTACCACTAAGCTAGTCCTAATTGCCCACATTTGACCCATATCCCTCTATACCCATCTTACCCATGTAACTGTCTAAACGCTTTTTAAAAGGCAAAATTGTACCCGTCTCTCCTGTCTCTGGCAACTCGTTCCAGACACTCACCAGCCTCAGTGAAAAAATTGCCCCTCTGGACCCTTTTGCATCTCTCCCCTTAAGCTTATGCCCTCTAGTTTTAGACTCCCCTACCTTTGGAAAAACTTGCTGCCACTTGAAAGTTCTTCTTCTAATTCCAGTCATTTCTTCCAGGTAAAATAGGTTACCATGGAAATCTGCTTTGCATCCATTTATGCTTTCCTTTGGAGGATATTCTGGCTCCTCCGAAACCCTTTTTATTGTTATACTGCTATGTGGGTCCTGGTTTCTGCTTTTGCCCATTAGATTTTTTTTGATTCTTTCACAGGATGTTAGCTTCGCTGGTTAGGCCAGCATACAAACATATAAACAAGGATCAGGAGTGGGCTATTCAACCCCTCGAGTCTGCTCTGCCATTTAAGATTAGAGTTAATTTAATGGCAACCTCAAATCTGTCTGCTGCCAATCCCTGATAATCCATCATCGCCTCCTTGCTTACCAAGAATCTATCCACCTCTGCGTTAAAAATATGCAAAGATTTTGCTTCCACCGCCTTTTCAGAGAGTGAGTTCCAAAGACTCATGACCTTCAGAGAAAAAAATTGTCTCATCTCAGTTTTAAATGGGTGACAAATAGACAAGTTGCAGAATAAGGTTTTGGATTGGGGGAAGAGTAGAATTTCACAAAATAAGGCAGGATCTGGCCAATGTAGAATGGAACAAGTTAGTTGTGAGGACATCTACAGAACAGCGGGGTGGTGATTAAAGATGAAATGTGGAGGGTACAGGCCCAACATGTTCCCTCTAGGGTAATAGGAAGGTGCAATAAACCCAGAGTACCATGGATGACCAGAGACATTCAGGATGCAATGCAAAGGAAAAGAGAGGCCTTTAATAAGTATAAGGGGAGTAAGTCTATGGAGGCGTGAGTGGACTACAGAAAGTGCGGGATGGAGCTTAAGAAATCAATTAGGAGAGCAAAGAGGGGATATGAGAAAGCTCTATAAGTAGATTAATGGGAAAAGGATAACCAGGCAAAGAATAGGGGCCATTAGGACCAAGGGGGAAACCTGTGGGTGAAGGCAGAGAACATTGGTAGAGTGCTGAACTAAATTTAAATTCCCCAGCTACAGTGGTGGGATTTGAAGTTGTGTCCCCAGGTCATTAGCTCAGGCCTCTGGTTTACTGGTCCAGTAACATGACCACTATGCTGCCTTTCCTATTTACTTAAGGAAATTGCCCTTGTGACTATATGCACAATTGAAAAGTCTTGCGAGATCAAACTATGATTGTCTTTACATTCAGCAATTCGAATCCCTAACAGATGGGTGATCAAACGAGTCTGTTCTTAATTATAATTAACAGGTTAAAAATAGTCTTGCTGCTTTACCTGTCAAAGTAAAACCAAAGGGAGAGGATTGTGAAGCACATCTTAGCTTGTGCCTGGCTAACATCATAAATCAAGTCATTTACATTCCGTTTAAATAATGAATTTTCATTCATTTAAAGAAAAAAGCTATCAGTATCAGAATTATTTTTCATCCCCAGATTTAGAGAGTTTAAGGTTAGTAATCACAAGAAAGCCAAACATTTAAATAGAAATATTAACTCCCCCAGTAGTCTCGCTCTAATCTCTATAGATTTTTTATCAGGTTTGGCTAAAATGGTGAAAGACAGGTTTGATCAATTTTGTCAGAGTGGATTTAATTGTCTGATAAGGCACCACACCAGCATGTAAAGCCGGACAAGGTTTCATGTCACTATCTCAAAGCCAAAGGGATTTTGTTTTTAAAGTTACATTATTGAAATTATTCCATATCTTCTGGCAAAATACAACATGTAAATGCAAAATATACAATATAAAAAATATATGCTACGACATAATACATAATATATGCTACGACATAATACATAGTCCATTAATTTTTCAAATGAACATCAAAGGCAGGGAGACAAAACTATTTTAAATGCCTCAGGGCTGAACACTTTATGGTTGTTTTAATTTACCATCTTGTTATTTTGTTCCAAACATTTTTTATGCTGAGATACCAAAATACTCCACATGAAGAGTGCAAAATTAAAGCCCCCAGTCTCTAAACACCAATAAAACAGCCAAGAGGAAGGAACCCCAGAGATCTCACTTCAAGAGCCACTTTACAAATGTGGGGAAAAAATGGGACCCAGTGGAGGCAGAGTTATCTGGATAACATTAACCATGTGACTTATCCTCCACCAATGGGATGTGTGAATATCACGCAATGACAAGATCAAGCTCATTTTCCACAACTCTTTCTTCCCATCGTTCGAAGTTTCATCTGAAGCAGAGCACTTATGTATTCCAATGAAGCTCAAATTATGCATTCAATTCCTTACCTACAGTTCAATTCCTTAACCATTTGATAATTTGGTGAAGCATTACCAACCAACTCACTCTCCTTCTCTAATTTTGAGGATGATTTTGGATAAAGAGAGATTCAAAGAAAGATGGAAGATAAAGAGAGGGGGAAGATAGAGAGAGAGAGAGACAGGAGCGAAGGGGAGAAAAGGCAGAGAGTGGAGAGATGTGGACGAGAAAGCATAGACAAGTAAGAAAACAAATGCATGAGTGAGAAATTGTACGCAAGGAAGAGAATGGGAAAGTCTGATGGAGATGGAAAAGGGAAAAAAGATCTAAAAATGGGTGTATGTAAAAGATCATAAATTTTGAATTCTAAGGTCAAGCAGTAGGAAGGAGGACTTTTTGGTTTAAACATGGACTCAGTAAGTACACGATTAGAGGATTTGCTGGACAGAAGGAATTGCTAACAAAGTAAGAACTGACACTAGTGCACAGTACTAATGCACTAAAACATCATTGTTGCACAATTACTTTTTATTGTACATGCAATAAAGTTCTATGACAAAATGCATACTGGCACAATTTTCTTTCAGTTCTGCCACATGAATTTGTCTTTATAGGTATTACCCTCACTTCCAAGTCAAAACATGATGTGCTTAAGCTTCACTTGAGCACAGAGATCAAAACTGACACACAGCTCACAGGTAGTAATGCATTGTTAAGGATAATGCTCTTCAGAAGCAAAATTCAGTTTTGTGCCCATGACATCTTTGCCAATTTCTCTTTAGCTCTGACCTATCCCTTGCCTTTTATTCTGCCCCACCTCCTCCACCCCCATCTCCAACTAAATAATTAATTACATTCTATCCCTCTTCAGTTCTGAAGAAGAATCATATGGACTAAAAACATGAACTCTTTCTTTCTCCACAGATGCTGCCAGACCTGCTGCGTTTATCCAGAATTTTTGCTTTTATTTCAGCTTGTTTGCTGACGATACAACGCTTTGTGTAAAGGGAAGTGCACAAATTATCTCAATATTATGCCCAGCATTCCTTCCTCAACCATCAAATAGCAGTTCATTTCTTCTTCATCCCATTGATATTTGTGGGATGGTTTCTGCAAAAACAGATTACATATTGGACTGACCCACAATAGTTATTGCACACCAGAATAATCTATTGTACATCGTGTTTTGAAACACTTGTAATACATGATAGATGCATTATAATTCTAAAATAATCTTGCTTTCCAATTGTAACACCCCTTTCACTTCAGCACATTTGCATCCTTTTCATTTTCAATGGCACATGGACACACAGGATGCAGGCATCAGGAACTCATGCCCATGAGGGGAGCCATATACAATTCTAGCAACACTTGACAGGGTGGATACAGGAAGGATGTTCCTGATGGTGGGGGGCGGCGGGGGGGGGTAGTTGAGACCAAAACATAGTATGTTTTTGAGAAGGAGTTAGATATTGCACTTGGCGCGAAAGGGATCAAAGGATATGGGGGAACGCTGTTGTATTGGATGATCAGCCATAATCATAATGAATGGTGGTGGAGCAGGCTCACTGAGTCAAATAACATACGCATGCTTCTAAGTTTCTATGACAAGTCTGCTAACTGATATACAATCCTCCAACTGCATACAGAGTCAGGGAGCACACGTTAGTTTCAGACACACTAAATATGATTTGGACTGCAAAGAAAGAGGCAAGCAGGAATTGACAAGTATCAAAATTGGCCTCCAAATTTGATCACACTAAACTCATCATTAATCTTTTCTGTTTCGCAATAAAAAAAACTAATCTCTTCTACTGAATTCAGAGAGCAGTTTACCAAATGGATCATCATCCATGAACATGTATTTACTCAAATTAAAAGGAGGGCTATTAAATAGTACAACTGCTTAGTGTATAGGATAGATATGTTGGCATGGAAATGGAGTTTTATATAGATATATATAGACTGGGTAAGGATAGAGCATTTCCTTCCTTATGCATACTGGCCAATTTCTCTTTAGCTCTGAACCAGCTGGGTTTTTACAACAATCTGAGAGCTTCATGATGACATTTACCGATTTCACTTTATAAAATTGAATTCCGGTTCTCAAACTGCCATGGTGGGATTTGAACTTCTGTTTGTTGAATTGCTAGCGCAGTAACATAATCACTATATTCCCACATCATACTTTCAATATGATGCAGAAAATATAGTTTAATATATGCAGCAACCCAGTACTAAGCATGCAAGTTCTACTAGTTGTTCCAGAGTCCTAAACATCCAACATTGGCAGTCGATGTGGTTTGTTGGTGGTGGTGGCTTCGATCTGAGGATACAACCTCTGCTCATGTTCCTTGTACTGAAGCAATGCTACATTACCAGAGATCCTGTTATCGGGGTGAGACATTGCAAAAAGATATTTAACTAGTCATTCATTTCATTTCAGTTCATGGTATCTTGCCAAGCACAAAATGGCTGCTGTGCTTGCTTATATACATTTCAAAGTACTTGACTATACATGAAGCACTTGGTGAAATTTGAGATGTGATGAAAAGGTAATGTAAATTCAGATCTGTCAAAATTAATCTTAATGGGTTGAAGCAGCTTTCCTTGCCCCCCACCAGCAGAATTGTTCTGTTTCTTTAATTTAATTTTCAGCATCGGATCACAGTGATTGAAAATCATTATTAATCACTGCTACATAAAATCATGCGGAATGTGCAACATAAAGCAGTTGCCTTGAAAGGGAACTCTCCTATAGCTTGTCCAATAATGTTGGAGGTGGTATGCAAAGAGACAAGAGTGTAGTAAGAACCAAGTGACAAATTTTATCTATCTAACGATGTTGCATGTTAAAGGGACCGGTTTTTTAATTGCCCTGAGGGGCAGCACGGTTAGTGAAACTGATCAATGGATTGCTGCATCAAGATCAATACTTATCAGATATTTTTCATCAGTGCAATAAAGCCGACACAATGGATCTGCAGGATATCTGGATCTATGGGTGTTGGTCACCATCCAGTATTGCAGTTAAGCTGTCATGCAATATGTATAAGATCATGGTGAGAAAACATAATTAAACTTGAGAACACCAACATCCTTCCCCCAAATCCCTGCCCTTTTCCCACATCCTTCAAAACTCATAATTACAAAGTATATATTTTCATTTTACACAATCACAATTGACTCATCATCCATGTATTCTTAACAACCTTTCGTGTGAAGTAGTTTATTTTCCCCAGGGTGCTCTTTTTAAATCATTTTACTTTGAATTCTAAGATCATGTTCCCTTGTTATTGTTGAAATAACTAATTCGCAGAAGTAACTTGTCACTAGGTCAATGGAGGCATGTAGGGTTATTCTAAGTGGTACCAAAGGGCATGCGCACTCGATGTCAATGTCTGCTCAGGAAGATATAAACAGTATCACTATTCTCTCATTCATCGTTATTTGAAAAACAACTGTATTGTCACAAATTCACTTCTTGAACATTTTCAGGTTACGCTGCTGCCAGTGTGTGTGCATGCACTTTTAAAACAGTATTTGGTTACTAACTTGCTTTGACACCACTATGGGTGGCGGGGGGGAAAGAGGGGGTTTCAATCAAGATGCTCTTGTACAATGTATTGAAACTAGCCTAATTACAAAGCATGCAAACACAACCTCATTAACCTTGTTTCAACCACAGATTCAATAACTCATATTCAATAAAATTAAGAGTCACTTGCTGATGCCTCTATAACAGATGGAAAGAGAATAAGGTATTAACATCTCAGTTAGGGTTCAGGTGATTTGGGAGAATGACTCAACTACTACAGCATCATTATCTAGAAGGTCATACGGCAATTAGAAAAAAGTATTCTCACAACTGAAACCACTCAGCTGGATGAAACTCGAGGTCCATGTCCCTGGGTCCCATTAACTTTCATATCCTGGCATTCCCAACAGGACTCAAGAAAAAGACAAAGCAGTAAAGGCACTGGGCTCATCAAGCGCATTCTTAGCATTTCAACTCACTCAACCTAACATCGACCACACATTGAACTTTTCCAATGCCTGAAACTACTGTGTACCTGCAGAATTACAACCAATGAAAGAAGAATTTTTCTCTCAAGATTGCGGATTTTAAAAAACTGATTTACAACCTGTTATTTTACCCGACTGGCTGAACGTAATATGAAGGATGCACCTTACCCCTGTCATTTCAATCTCAGTGGCATCTACTTTTAATTTTCCATTATTCTAGACCAGGGGTCTCCAAACTACGGCCTGCGGGCCACATCCGACCTGCAGCGGGCTAGCATCTGGCCTGCAGCCAGTGGGGCGGGACGGGATTCCCGCTGCCGAAAACACTCCCGCGTCCGGAACCCCGCCGCTGACTCAGGATCCGGACGCGGGGACGGAAGCCACAGGCCGGACATTTGCTGCCACTCCGCACAGTGTCTGATGGACCCATGGGAATCCCCGCCCTCTTTACCGGCCTATTGTCCAATCAGAGCTGCAGTCCTGTGACTGACAGTTCATTAAACGAATCAGCAATTGAGACATCTGTTATCCAATTGCTGCTCTGCATTGACTGAGTGACAGCTGCTTTATCCAATCCGTAAGCTCCATCTGTCTGAAATGAGCGAGAACAATGACAATGATGGCGGCAATTCAGACCAATTCAGTTATGGAAGGAAAAAGGAAAAGTGGACAGTGAGTGCCGCCTGTTTAATGAAGAATGGGGTGTAAAGTACTTCTTTGTACAAGCAGGTGATAAAGCCTTGTATGTCATGTGCAACGAAACTGTTGCAGTTTTGAAGGAGTACAATGTACGTCAGCACTATGAGACCAAACATGAACCAAGTTATTCCCAATTCACAGGAACACAGCGTTCGGAAAAATTTGAATCAATGCAACGCAGTTTGCTTTCCCAACAAGCTTTATTTACGCAGAAGATAACTGAAAATGAAGCTTTAACCAGGGCCAGTTACAAACTAGCTTATGTGTTGGCTAAAAGAGGAAAGCCATTCACCGATGGATATCAAAGAGTATATAATGGAAGCAGTGGAAGAGTTATGCCCAGAAAAAGCAAATCTGTTCAAAATCATCAGTCTTGCGCCAAATACTGTTGCTCGTAGAATTGAGGATACAGGAAGCAATATATTTCATCAAATTGCAGACAAAGCAAGAAATTTTCAGTTGTATTCTCTCGCACTTGATGAATCGACTGATGTGTAGTGACACATCACAACTCCTAGGATTCATCCGTGGCGTCAACAGTGAATTTAATGTGACACAAGAATTAGCATCAGTGCATAGCATGCACAGCACAGTAACTGGAGAAGACATCTTCAAAGAATTGCAAAAAACTGTGTTAGAATATAACCTGGAGTGGAATAAACTGCAATGCGTGACAATTGATGGAGGAAAGAACATGTCTGGGGTGAAGAAAGGTTTGGTTGGACAAATCACAAAAGCTTGAGAGGTTGGTGGATTCTCAAAGCCCATGTTTCTGCATTGCATTATCCATCAACAAGCATTGTGCTTAAAATATGTGGATATGTCTTGCGTTCTGAAACCTGTTGTTTCAACAATGACTTTCATTCGATCTCACAGGCTTAATCGTCGCCAGTTCATTTATAAAACTAATTCTTTTTCTTTGGCCCCCAAAAATGTGTAAAATATACGATGTGGCCCTCGTACTGAAAAGTTTGGAGACCCCTGTTCTAGACTGTAGGGTTTAGTTTTTAAATTACGTCCTCCTAATCTTCACATTTGGGAACATCTTACTCTCTTTTGCACTTTTCCAATGCAAGTCATGTCACTTTTGAAACTTGGTGACTGAATTGCACACAATTCTTATTGTCTTAGTGAGGTTAGATTTGAAATAGATCCCATGTGGAGCATTAATATTTCCTCTTTCTTATCAAAAGATCCAGTGTAAATGCTGTTTTATTTAACTGGTGATCAAATCTCATTAAACTTGCATTGCTATTTCTGGATGTAGGTTATCACAGGCTTCTTATCTCCCACCCAAAACTGGTTACTCAACCATCCTCTGGTGATTTAGTCACTTTGATGTGGAAGCAATGCTAATGAGTACATGGAAGAGTAATCTCTGTCTTTGTAAATGGTCTTAAAAGTTCATCTGATTCGCCAATGTCCTTTAGTGAAGGAAAGCTGCCACTTGTTACCTGATCTCAGTTAGGGTTCAGGTAATTTGGGAGAATGACTGAACGACTACAGCATCATTAACTAGAGGGTGCTGAGTCCACATCTACAGCAATGTAGTTAACTCTCAATTGCCCTGTAAATGGTCTAGCGAGTCACCAAGTTGTATTCAAGAAGATGGCAAACTCACACCTTCTCATAGGCAATTAGCAATGGGTGATAAACACTGGCCTTGCCAGCAACACCCACATCCTGCAAGTGATTCAAAAAAGTATCGAAAGTATGAGAATGCAGCAAGACCACGAATCAAATTATGCTTAGTTTGGTTAGCGATCTGTATGGGATACATAACGATAGCAAGCAAACACTGATTTTCAATATTAAATATCACACATTTAATGATGCTGGGGGTTTATTAAGAACTGGCCATGCAATGAGAGTGGAGTCAGGGTTAGAATTCAATTGAGACTGGGGACACCTGACCACTTACTTTAAAAAATAATGAAAATAAACATAAGAATTAGGAGGAGTAGTAGGCAATTCAACCCCTCGAGCTTGCTCCGCCATTCAATATGATCATGGCTGATCTAATCTCAGCCTCATCTCATCTTTCTGCCCACTCCCCATAACCCTTCATCCCACTACTAATTAAAAACCTATCTATCTCCTCTTTAGATTTGTTCATCGTGCTCCGCCACTGCACTCAGCTCAGAAGGCAGGACAGCTGGTCAGTGATGAGCGACGCCAACAGCGCGGGTTCAATGCCTGTACTGGCTGAGATATTCATGAAAGCCCGGCCATCTCAACCTTGCCCCTTGCTTGAGGTGTGGTGATCCTCAGGTTAAATCACCACCAGTCAACCTGTGGTCATCTGGGACTATGACAACTTTACCTTTATTCTGGGGTAGAGAATTTCACTGATTCACAGCCCTTTGAATAAAGAAATTCCTCTTCATTTCTGTTTTCAACCTGCCATCCCTGGCAGAATCTGCCCAACAAGGGGAAATATCCTCTCGACCTCTACCCCGTCAATCCCCTTTAGCATCTTATGTACCTCAATTAGATCTCCCTTCCTTCTTCTGAACTCCAGTGAATATATAGGCGTAAACTGTTCAATCTCTCTTCATAAGACATCATCTATATCCACACCTAGAATTCTCTCTTTCCTTCCAAAAAATCCTTTTTATCTGTAATGATTGGCAACACCAAGTACAATACTGATATGAAATGTTTGCATATGAACAACTTGCATTCAAAGGTCCCCCATGCAAGGCTTCTAGAAAAAGTGAGAGGGCATGTGGATCCAGAACTGGCTTGCCCAAAGGAGGCAGAGAGTGGGTATAGATGGGTCTTTTTCTAAATGGAGGTCGGTCACCAGTGGTGTGCCCCAGGGATCTCTTCTGGGACCCTTGCTGTTTGTCATTTTCATAAATGACCTGGATGAGGAAGTGGAGGGATGGGTTGGTAAGTTTGCCGACGACACGAAGGTTGGTGGGGTTGTGGATAGTCTGGAGGGATGTCGGAAGTTACAGAGGGACATAGAACATAGAACAGTACAGCACAGAACAGGCCCTTCGGCCCACGATGTTGTGCCGAGCTTTATCTGAAACCAAGATCAAGCTATCTCACTCCCTATCATCCTGGTGTGCTCCATGTGCCTATCCAATAACCGCTTAAATGTTCCTAAAGTGTCTGACTCCACTATCACTGCAGGCAGTCCATTCCACACCCCAACCACTCTCTGCGTAAAGAACCTACCTCTGATATCCTTCCTGTATCTCCCACCACGAACCCTATAGTTATGCCCCCTTGTAATAGCTCCATCCACCCGAGGAAATAGTCTTTGAACGTTCACTCTATCTATCCCCTTCATCATTTTATAAACCTCTATTAGGTCTCCCCTCAGCCTCCTCTGCTCCAGAGAGAACAGCCCGAGCTCCCTCAACCTTTCCTCATAAGACCTACCCTCCAAACCAGGCAGCATCCTGGTAAATCTCCTCTGCACTCTTTCCAGTGCTTCCACATCCTTCTCATAGTGAGGTGACCAGAACTGCACACAATATTCCAAGTGTGGTCTCACCAAGGTCCTGTACAGTTGCAGCATACCCCACGGCTCTTAAACTCCAACCCCCTGTTAATAAAAGCTAACACACTATAGGCCTTCTTCACAGCTCTATCCACTTGAGTGGCAACCTTTAGAGATCTGTGGATATGAACCCCAAGATCTCTGTTCCTCCAGTCTTCAGAACCCTACCTTTGACCCTGTAATCCACATTTAAATTAGTCCTACCAAAATGAATCAGCTCACATTTATCAGGGTTAAACTCCATTTGCCACTTTTCAGCCCAGCTTTGCATCCTATCTATGTCTCTTTGCAGCCTACAACAGCCCTCCACCTCATCCACTACTCCACCAATCTTGGTGTCATCAGCAAATTTACTGATCCACCCTTCAGCCCCCTCCTCTAAGTCATTCATAAAAATCACAAAGAGCAGAGGACCAAGCACTGATCCCTGCGGCACTCCGCTAGCAACCTGCCTCCAATCCGAAAATTTTCCATCCACCACCACCCTCTGTCTTCGATCAGATAGCCAGTTACCTATCCAATCGGCCAACTTTCCCTCTATCCCACACTTCCTCACTTTCATCATAAGCCGACCATGGGGGATCTTATCAAACGCCTTACTAAAATCCATGTATATGACATCAACTGCCCTACCTTCATCAACACACTTAGTTACCTCCTCAAAAAATTCTATCAAATTTGTGAGGCACGACTTGCCCTTCACGAATCCGTGCTGACTATCCCGGATTAATCTGCATCTTTCTAAATGGTCGTAAATCCCATCTCTAAGGTCCTTTTCCATCAATTTACCAACCACCGAAGTAAGACTAACCGGTCTATAATTACCAGGGTCATTTCTATTCCCTTTCTTAAACAGAGGAACAACATTCGCCATTCTCCAGTCCTCTGGCACCATCCCCGTGGACAGCGAGGACCCAAAGATCAAAGCCAAAGGCTCTGCAATCTCATCCCTTGCCTCCCAAAGAATCCTAGGATACATTTCATCAGGCCCAGGGGACTTATCGACCTTCAGTTTATTCAAAACTCCCAGGACATCCTCCCTCCGAACATCTATTTCCTCCAGCCTATTAGCCTGTAACACCTTCTCTTCCTCAAAAACATGGCCCCTCTCCTTGGTGAACACTGAAGAAAAGTATTCATTCATCACCTCGCTATCTCTACTGACTCCATACACAAGTTCCCACTACTGTCCTTGACCGGCCCTAACCTCACCCTGGTCATTCTTTTATTCCTCACATAAGAGTAAAAAGCCTTGGGGTTTTCCTTGATCCGACCCGCCAAGGACTTCTCATGTCCCCTCCTAGCTCTCCTCAGCCCCTTTTTCAGCTCATTCCTTGCTAACTTGTAACCCTCAATCGAGCCATCTGAACCTTGTTTCCTCATCCCTACATAAGCTTTCCTCTTCCTTTTCACAAGACATTCCACCTCTTTCGTGAACCATGGTTCCCTCACTCGGCCATTTCCTCCCTGCCTGACAGGGACATACCTATCAAGGACATCTAGTATTTGTTCCTTGAAAAAGTTCCACTTTTCATTAGTTCCTTACATAGATAGGATGCAAGACTGGGCGGAGAAGTGGCAGATGGACTTCAACCCAGATAAATGCGTAGTGGTCCATTTTGGCAGGTCAAATGGGATGAAGGAGTACAATATAAAGGGAAGGACTCATAGTACTGTAAAGGATCAGAAGGACTTTGGGGTCCAGGTCCATAGGACTCTAAAATCGGCCCCGCAGGTGGAGGAGGTGGTTAAGAAGGCGTATGGTGTGCTGGCCTTTATCAGTCGAGGGATTGAGTTTAGGAGTCCGGGGATAATGATGCAGCTATACAAGACCCTCGTCAAACCCCACTTGGAGTATTGTGCTCAATTCTGGTCGCCTCATTACAGGAAGGATGTGGAAAAGATTCAAAGGGTGCAGAGAAGATTTACAAGGATGTTGCCTGGATTGAGTGGCATGCCTTATGAGGATAGGCTGAGGGAGCTCGGTCTTTTCTCCTTGGAGAGACGTAGGATGAGAGGAGACCTAATAGAGGTATATAAGATGTTGAGAGGCATCGATCAGGTGGACTCTCAGAGGCTTTTTCCCAGGGTGGAAATGGCTGCTATGAGAGGACACAGGTTTAAGGTGCTGGGGGGTAGGTACAGGAGAAATGTGGTGGTGGAGGCAAACTCAATAGGGTCTTTTAAGAGACTCCTGGATGAGTACATGGGACTTAATAAGATGGAGGATTATAGGTAGGCCTAAAAGGTAGGGATATGTTCGGCACAACTTGTGGGGCCGAAGGGCCTGTTTTGTGCTGTAGTTTTTCTATGTTTCTATGTAGCTGCATTAACACAATAAGTCACATGGCAGGAGAGATGAAGGAAGTTAATGGATAATGTAACAAATTTGTTTCCCCATCCCTCTCAAAGATGCTGTCTTATACTAGGTATGGTCCCAGTTACATGACCAAATGAGTGTCTTTCAAGTACAAGATGTCTAGGTTAAGTGGATTAGCCATACTAAATGCATGGGGTTACGAGGATAGTGCAGAAGGGAGGGCCTAGGTGAGCTGCTCTTTTGGACAGTCAGTGCAGACTCGATGGACCAAATGACCTCTTTCAGCACTGTAGATATGGTTCTATGGCTGTACCCAGAGTGCTATATGCTAGGGTAACATGCTGACACCGTTGTTAGCACTGCTACCTCTCAGCAATGATGTGGAGATGCCGGCGTTGGACTGGGGTAAACACAGTAAGAAGTTTAACAACACCAGGTTAAAGTCCAACAGGTTTATTTGGTAGCAAAAGCCACACAAGCTTTCGGAGCTCTTAGCCCCTTCTTCAGGTGAGTGGGAATTCTGTTCACAAACAGAGCTTATAAAGACACAGACTCAATTTACATGAATAATGGTTGGAATGCAAATACTTACAACTAATCAAGTCTTTAAGAGACGAAACAATGTGAGTGGAGAGAGCATCAAGACAGGCTAAAAAGATGTGTATTGTCTCCAGACAAGACAGCCAGTGAAACTCTGCAGGTCCACGCAACTGTGGGAGTTACAAATAGTGTGACATGAACCCAATATCCCGGTTGAGGCCGTCCTCGTGTGTGCGGAACTTGGCTATCAGTTTCTGCTCAGCGACTCTGCGCTGTCGTGTGTCGGGTAAGCGTTCTCCAAGGCGGCCTTCGCGACACACGACAGCGCAGAGTCGCTGAGCAGAAACTGATAGCCAAGTTCCGCACACACGAGGACGGCCTCAACCGGGATATTGGGTTCATGTCACACTATTTGTAACTCCCACAGTTGCGTGGACCTGCAGAGTTTCACTGGCTGTCTTGTCTGGAGACAATACACATCTTTTTAGCCTGTCTTGATGCTCTCTCCACTCACATTGTTTCGTCTCTTAAAGACTTGATTAGTTGTAAGTATTTGCATTCCAACCATTATTCATGTAAATTGAATCTGTGTCTTTATAAGCTCTGTTTGTGAACAGAATTCCCACTCACCTGAAGAAGGGGCTAAGAGCTCCGAAAGCTTGTGTGGCTTTTGCTACCAAATAAACCTGTTGGACTTTAACCTGGTGTTGTTAAACTTCTTACTGTGTTTACCTCTCAGCAACCCAGGTTCGATTCCCAGCTTGGGTCACTGTCTGTGTGGAGTCTGCACATTCTCCCCATGTCTGTGTGGGTTTCCCTGGGTGCTCCAGTTTCCTCCCATAGTCCAGAAGACATGCTGGTTAGGTGCATTGGCCATGCTAAATTCTCCCTCAGTGTATCCGAACAGGTGCTGGAGTGTGGCGACGATGGGATTTTCACAGTAACTTCACTGCGGTGTTGATGTAAGCCTACCTGCGACACCAATAAATAAACTTTAACTTTAAACTTATATGCTTGTTCCACAATGGAAAGTATCATAGGCAAGTCAAATTCTGTTCTCAACATCCATTCACATAATTGAAATTCAGACATCAAAATATCTGACTGATGCCAAAAAAGGACAAATCAAAGGAAACCTCAATTCACTGCCCTAGATTTAATTGAGCACTTCTAAAAATCAAACCATTCTGTGCTTAATGAATTGATCAGTATGTGTGTCAACATTTTCTTTATTATTTACTCTACTCTGGACCCAAGCAGCTATTCACCAGCAGTGCTCCCATTTCTCAAGGTGTCTAACAGTAACACCTCTTCACCATCAAGGCCCCATGCACTCCTTTCAATGAAGGAACATTTCAGTTGCGCTTGCATCAATTTGGCCGACTGTGTTCGCTGCTCCTAATGCAGCCTCTTCTACATTCGGGACTGAATTTGCGGAACACTTTCGCTCAGTCTGCAAGTCTGACCCCAACCTTCCTGTTACTTGCCGTTTCAACTCCGCATCTTGCTCTCGTGCCGAAACTGTCAGAAGCTGGAGGAACAGCATCTCATTGTCAGATTAGGCACATTACACCCATCAGTGCTTAGCACCGAGTTCAAACATTTTAGACTGTGTCTAAATTTGTCCTCCATCTTAACTTTTTTTGATATATTCCAAACATTTTTATCCCAATGTCATACATTAAGAAAAAAAATGAACCATCAGCGTTCAAAGATGGTTTCATTTTTCAAACCTTTTCGTTTCGCATTACTCATACACTCCAATAAATATACATACATTGTACAAAAATCAAAACACGCAAACAGAACAGTAATAAAGTCCATTCCAGTCCTTGTCTTCCACCGTCGAACACTCCTTCCTGTATCAAAAGAGAAGAGCCTAGGCTGTGCTGAGCTACAAGAAAAGGACAGTGACCCTCCCTTTCCCACCTATTTGTCACTTGATCTTAAGTTTTGCTACATCTTTGTTGTAATCTCTCCTAGCTATCACTAATCACTCACCTACTCTGTTCACGGTAAGAAGTCTCACAACACCAGGTTAAAGTCCAACAGGTTTATTTGGTCGCAAATACCATAAGCTTTCTCTGTTCCAGCAGTTCCACCCCCTCTTATACAGTATATAATCCAAATATTTGTCCCTCACTTTAGCTCTGAAGAGTTAAGTCTTACGGACTTGAAACGTTCACATTCTTTCTTCTCCCTAAAGATAATGCCAGATCTGCTGAGCTTTTCCAACATTTTCTGCTTTTCTAACAGGACAACATCTTGTTGAGATACCATCAATAAGACAGTAAATGCAAACAGGAAACCACATGCTTTCCAGAGACACCATATTTATCAGCCGGGAACTGGCAATACCAGGTGGACATACTTCTGGTCTGGGGTGTACACAATATGAAGGATGCTATATGCCTCCTTGTTTTTTTTCTTGAAGTGACACTGCCAGCCCTCCTCCCCACTACAGTGGCCACTGCAAAGCATTGTTATTAAATAGCTGCTTGTTAAACAGCATCAACTGGGATCAGTGTTAGCTTTTTCAGCGAAAATATCAGTACAATTATTAAATGCCTTCCAAAACCAAACAGGTGACAATATTTTACTTAAATATTGTTCCAACCACAATATGTACCATATTTCAATTCCCAAAAGCAACTCTATTGCAATCTTTTCAGTTTTTTTTTAGAAAGATGAGATGAGATGAATTGAGTTATGAATAATAAATGTAAACAAACCAGCAAGGTCATTCTGATTTCCATGTTAATAGAAGCAGCTCAGCACAGCCTAGGCTCTTCTCTTTTGATACAGGAAGGAGTGTTCGACGGTGGAAGACAAGGACTGGAATGGACTTTATTACTGTTCTGTTTGCGTGTTTTGATTTTTGTACAATGTATATTTATTGGAGCGTACGAGTAACGCGAAACGAAAGGGTTTGAAAAATGAAACCATCTTTGAATGCTGATGGTTCATTTTTTTTCTTAACGTATGACATTAGTGTACCTTTAAGAGATGTTTTTTCTCAATCATGTTTTCTGCAGTTGTATGCAGGCCTTTTTAGCTTCAGTTGTTTTCTCATTATGGCACTGGTTTGTCTGGAGGAGTCTTTTTATTGATGCTTAAACCGGGTTTGTTTATTTTTACTGGGATGTTTATGACTGCATTGTTGGGAGAAAAACTGATTGACAGGTCAGGTGACAGGAATTCTTTCGTTTTCAGTTTGAACTGCTGTGTAGTTGGGTTTTAGAAGGGACATCAAGCTGGAAAGAAGCTGTTCTGATTTCAAATTGTTCTGAGTCTATACAGTGAACTGCAGGCTCAATTCCAGTATCACGTGAGCATTAGTTAGTCTATGCTGTATTACACCAGTTTGAAGGGTCTTGTTTATGGGATCGGTTTGATTGGGACAGCTCCTATATTCGTTTAGGGTTATACACTATTGTGGTCATTTTTTGTTGTTTGTAATTGATTAAAGTTTTAATGTTTATTTATTAGTGTCATAAGTAGGCTTACATTAACACCACAATTAAGTTAGTGAAAATCTCCTAGTTGACACACTCCGGCGCCTGTTCGGGTACACTGAGGCAGAATTTAGCATGGCCAATGCACCTAGCCAGCATGTCATTCGGACTGTGGGAGGAAACTGGACACCCAGAGGAAACCCACGCAGACACGGGGAGAACAAGCAGACTCCATATAGACAGTGACCCAAGCCGGGAATTGAACCGGGAATTGAGGCAGCATCGCTAATACTATTGTTATTGCTAATATTCTTACTATGTTAATAATATTCTTAAATAAATTTTGTTCGATAAAAGCACCCTGAAGTGAAACCTATCATGCTTATCCTAGCCAAGTTCAAGATGCAAAATTTATGATCCAGGCGGGTTCCATCAAACACTTTGGAGTTTCTGACCTGAACCATAACACACAGAAACATCAAGTAGGAGACTTCAACAAAGACCTGTGATATAGCTGCTGCACTGGTTATTGGATCAACTGCAAGGAATCTGGCTACAGGCAAACATTATCACCCAGCCAGCTAGTCAGCCCATATGGCGAACCGAAATTTATCACTGATCTGAACATATACAAGCCCAACACTGGAACAGCTGCACATACCAAACTTTGGGCAAATCCATTGCACTAAATGAACAGATACGAACATACAAAATGGGGACACAAGTAGACCGTTTAGCCCCTTGAGCCTGCTCTGCAATTCATTAAGCTCAAGGCTCACCTGAGTTGAATTCCAGATTCCCCATCTACCCTGATAACCTTCGATTCCCTTGCCTCACAAGAATCTATGATTTTCATCTTTAAAATATTCAATGATTCCATTTCCACAGCCTTCTGAGGCAGAGACTTCCAAAGTTGCACAATCCTCTAAAGAAAAAGAATTCTCATCTTCTTTGTCGAGAATGGTGTCCCCCAGTTATAAATAGTGACCCATAGTTCCGGATTCACCCACAAGAGGAAATATCCTTTCCACGCCCACCTTGTCAATACTGTTCAGGATCTTATATATTCAGTCAGGTCATCCCTCACTCTTCTAAACTCTACTGGAAACAAGAGCAGCCTCTCCAACCTATATCCTCATAAGGCAACCCACTCATTCCAGGTATCAATCCAGGAAACTTCCTCTGGACCATCTCCAATGCATTTACATCCTCTTCAAATAAGGAGACAAATACTGCTGACAGCATTCAAGATGCAGTTTCATCAATGCCCTGTATTACTGAAGCATAACATCCTTTCTTTTATGTTCAATTCCTCTCATAACAAAAGGTAACATTCGATTAGCCTTTTTAATTACATGCTGCACCTGCATACTTTTTGTGACTCCTGCATGAGAACACCTAACTCTCCGACTACCCTAGTTGTTCTCCATTTATGTAATCTCTGCTTTTTTAATGATGCTGGATAATCCAATGCGCTTTACATTTTTAGCATTTCAGGTACTCAGCTGCTATATTTGAGTCACCAAAGGCAGGGACAGTATATGTCATCCAGCGGGTGGTGAGAGTCTGGAATGCACTTTTGGGGGGGTACTAGAGGCGGGAAACCTCACAATACAAAGATATGTTGAGGGACAGGTAGTATTGAGGAAGCAGAGGGGCTGCAAAAGGACTTGGACAGGTTAGGAGAGTGGGCAAAGAAGTGGCAGATGGAATACAATGTGGAAAAGAGTGAGGTTATGCATTTTGGAAGGAGGAATGGAGGCACAGACTATTTTCCAAATGGGAAAATGTTTAGGAAATCAGAAACACAAAGGGACTTGGGAGTCATTGTTCAAGATTCTCTTAAGGTTAACGTGCAGGTTCAGTCGGCAGTTAGGAAGACAAATGCAATGTTAGCATTCATGTCGAGAGGGCGAGAATACAAGAGCAGGGATGTACTTCTGAGGCTGTATAAGGCTCTGGTCAGACCCCATTTGGAGTATTGTGAGCAGTTTTGGACCCCATATCTAAGGAACGATGTGCTGGCCTTGGAAAGGTCCAGGGGAGGCTCACGAGAACGATCCCCGGAATGAAGAGCTTGTCCTATGAGGAACGGTTGAGGACTCTGGGTCTGTACTCGTTGGAGTTTAGAAGGATGAGGGAGGCTCTTATTGAAACTTACAGGATACTGTGACGGCTGGATAGAGTGGACGTGGAGAGGATGTTTCCACTAGTAGGAAAAACTAGAACCAGAGGGCACAACCTCAGGCTAAAGGGACGATCCTTTAAAACAGAGATGAGGAGGAATTTCTTCAGCCAGAGAGTGGTGAATCTGTGGAACTCTTTGCCACAGAAGGCTATGAAGGACAGGTCATTAAGTGTCTTTAAGACAGAGATAGATAGGTTCTTGATTAAAAAGGGGATCAGGGGTTATGGGAGAAAAGGCAGGAGAATGGGGATGAGAAAAAAAAATCAGCCATGATTGAATGGCGGAGCAGACTCGATGGGCTGAGTGGCCTAATTCTGCTCTGATGTCTTATGGTCTAACCTGCAAAAAGCACATGGATGAGCACGTGAAACATTCAAGGCTATGAGCCAAGTGTTGGAAAGTGGGATTTGTGTAAATTTAGTATAGTTTTGTCAGTGCAGACTCAATGGGTCAAAGGGTCTTTTCTGTACTGCATGACTCTATGACTTTATGTTTTAAACCTTTAACATTACTGATTGCGGGCTTTCAGCCTTCTGCCATGCCACTCCTCTGCAGCTCCTTTGACAATTTCTATACAAGTAATTCCTCCATGCTGGGTAGCCATGACAGTCTGGACTCAAAGAAAACTTATTACTAACACTTCAATCCAATAGTTTTATGCCCATCCCAAAAACCTAGTGAGTCTGCACTCAGGCTCTCTTTCAAGGAGGACAGGTGGGCTAAAGTAACTGGCATACCATGGCCACCTGGTTGGAAGATGACTGCTTAACACTCTGTGCCAACTGTGCTTATACTATTATTGTCACAAAGCAGCAAAAATAATGTGTATTTTTATTTATGCAGGTAGCTGATCTGACAAAACAAAGGACCTAATCATTTCTTTCATTTCTGTTGTAATTTGCCATCTTGCTGGTATGCAACAATTGGCAAACTGGATTTTGTGGCAATAATTCACACTTAATACTAATGGCAAAGAAAACAGAACCATGAAACAGATAGTGTCTGTTAATTAGTGACTAATTACGCCAAGACTAATTTCCAAGTGTGCCTGAACTGGTTCTGGAGTACATTAATCACTAATCACTGCCACACCAATGAGTTCATTTTGTAATGCCTCACAGTACCCAACTCATGACAATGTTCTCTTGTGAGGTGAGGTGCACAGAGTGAAGTTGGTTAGAAATTCTGAAGGAATCTTTCATAGCTGCTTTCCAGGTGCTTGTAGGAAAGGGAAACTGGACCAGGTTTGATTTGAATTTGACATAATTCTCCTAGTGGCTTCAGTTTCAACCAAATCTTAACTAAACATATCCTCTAATGACCTTGCATTGAAAATGCTGTGCTAAGAATAGGAGAAATGATCATTTCCCAAATATTTATAGCAAGTAGTCTCACAACACCAGGTTAAAGTCCAACAGGTTTATTTGGTAGCACGAGCTTTCGGAGCACCGCTCCTTCATCAGGTGAATGTCTGATGAAGCAATTGACTCAGCTTTGATATTTTATTTCCCATCTGGACAACGAACACAAGTCACACTTTAAATTGTTCCCTGTACACTGATACATCTATAACTACGAGAACTCTACATCACCAAATACTGGACACCACCCAACTTTGGAAAGGACAAAATATATAATTGAGAGTTTATGAGAAACAGATTGTCTATAGTTGGCAGACACACTAGCCTGTATATTTACACTGTTGCAAATACCTTCATATGGATTCAGCCACCATTGAAATATTTTCCACTTTAAAAGTGAAAGCAATTAATATTGTATACTTCAATTGGCTTCTTCCCACTATTTCTGTCCAATTCCCTATACAGGGCACACTGACTCCATTTTATGTAGCTACTATGGGTAAGAAAACAAAGGCCCATAGAAAATGCAAAAATACATCAAACTATTATAAATATCTGGTGAAACGGGAATGCAGGAGACATTTAATGCATTGGTCTGCAAAGTGACATAGAGAAATGAACAGGGGCAATATAAATTATGATGTTCATAAGGAGGAGGTGTTAGCAATTCTGGAAAGGGTAAAAATAGATAAGTCCCCTGGGCCAGATGGGATTTATCTGGGAGGCTAGAGAGGAGATTGCAGAGCCTTTGGCTTTGATCTTTGTGTCGTCATTGTCTACAGGAACAGTGCCAGAAGACTGGAGGATAGCAAATGTTGTCTCCTTGTTCAAGAAGGGGAGTAGGGACAACCCTGGTAATTATAGACCGGTGAGCCTTACTTCCGCTGTGGGCAAAGTATTGGAAAGGATTATAAGAGATAGGATTTATAATCACCTAGAAAGGAATAATTTGATTAGGGATAGTCAGCATGGTTTTGTGAAGGGTAGGTCCTGCCTCACAAACCTTATTGAGTTCTTTGACAAGGTGACCAAAGAGGTGGATGAGGGTAAAGCGGTTGATGTTGTGTATATGGATTTCAGCAAAGCTTTTGATAAGGTTCCCCATGGTAAGCTTTTGCAGAAAATACGGACACATGGGATTGAGGATGATTTAGTGGTTTGGATCAGGAATTGGCTAGCTGTAAGAAAACAAAGGGTGGTGGTTGACGGGAAATATTCATCCTGGAGTTCAGTTACTCGTGGTGTACCGCAAGGATCTGTTTTGGGGCCACTGCTGTTTGTCATTTTTATTAATGACTTGGATGAGGGCGTGGAAGGATGGATTAGTAAATTTGCGGATGACACTAAAGTCGGTGGAGTTGTAGACAGTGCGGAGGGAAGTGGCAGGTTACCGAGGGACATAGATAAGCTGCAGAGCTGGGCTGAGAGGTGGCAAATGGAGTTTAATGTGGAAAAGTGTGAGGTGATTCACTTTGGAAGGAGTAACAGGAATACAGAGTACTGGGCTAATGGTAAGATACTTGGTAGTGTGGATGAACAGAGGGATCTGGGTGTCCACGTGCATAGATCCCTGCAAGTTGGCACCCAGGTTGATAGGGTTGTTAAGAAGGCGTACGGTGTGTTAGCTTTTATTGGTAGAGGGATTGAGTTTCGGAGCCAGGAGGTCATGCTGCAACTGTACAAAACTCTGGTGCGGCCGCATTTGGAGTATTGCGTACAGTTCTGGTCGCCGTATTATAGGAAAGATGTGGAAGTGTTGGAAAGGGTGCAGAGGAGATTTACCAGAATGTTGCCTGGTATGGTGGGAAAATCGTATGAGGAAAGGCTGAGGGGCTTGAGGTTGTTTTCGTTAGAGAGAAGAAGGTTAAGAGGTGACTTAATAGAGGCATACAAGATGATCAGAGGATTAGATAGGGTGGATAGTGAGAGCCTTTTTCCTCAGATGGTGTTGGCTAGCACGAGGGGACATAGCTTTAAATTGAGGGGTGAGAGATATAGGACAGATATTAGAGGTAGGTTTTTTACTCAGAGAGTAGTAAGGGCGTGAAATGCCCTGCCTGCAGCAGTGGTGGACTCGTCAACGTTGAGAGCGTTCAAGTGGTTATTGGATAAACATATGGATGATATTGGAATAGTGTAGATTAGAGGGGCTTTAGATTGGTACCACTGGTTGGCGCAACATCGAGGGCTGAAGGGCCTGTACTGCGCTGCAATGTCCTATGTTCTAAATCAAACTATACAATTTTTTTAAAGGTGCAGGAATTGAGAAGCCTGGTGGTTTACACGCACAAATCTTTGAAGGTGGCAGGACAAAATGAGAAGGCTGCTTAAAAAAACATATGGTATTACTGACTCTAATAATAGAGAATACAAAAGCATGTGTGATGCTAAACTTTCCTAAATCAATAGTTGAGGCTCAGCTTCATCTGGAGTAGTGTGTCCAATTCCGGGCATCAAATTTTCAGAAAACATTGGAAAGCAGGCAGAGGAAATGTTCCCAAATATTACTTTGATCATGTGGAGAAACTGCAAGTGCTGGCTCTTTCGTAGAGCTATCTAATTAGCCCCACTTCCATGCTCTTTTCTCAGATTCCTACAAATCTTCCCCTACTGGCCGATTTAGCACACGCTTGAAAAAAAAACTTGTTTCACCTTTTAATTGACTAAAATAAAAATAATCCCAATTACTAATCAAGCTTGTATTGTGCCTGCTCTGAGAATACTTGCAGTTGATTCAGATCATGGGAAAGAAAAGGGGATTGTATTTCCCAATCTCTCTCATTTTTCTATGCACACAGGAGGTGATCCACAAAAATGAATAAACCACATTTAAACATATCTGACAAAATAAATTGTTGATGGAAAATCTTTAGTGACCAGGAGAGTTTAAGCAGCAACTGTGTGCTGCCTGAATGAAAAGCAATTGTTGGCTAATACATGACAAATTGTTCAGCAACATGTATCATATTGTTTCATTGAGCAGTATATAGAATTTCATGACCTGTGATGGTGAATCCTGCTCCCTCATTCTCTGCCACCTGGTAATATGTTCACCCAGTTATGTTTCAGTTTTATTGGGGATACTGAACTATTACAAGGTTGCAATTAATGATATCGAAAGACATGCCGAAATGGTTTCATTCACGTACTCTTGCTCAGATAGCAAATTACAACAATTCTCCCTGTCCAATATATATGAAAGGTGACAACTATTTAACAAAATAAATTATGCATATTTTTGTATTTCAACAATATATTACTATGTTAACAGCTTCTGCACTATATCAGTTATTTCAATATGTTTCTACAACAACCTTCTGAAAGATCACAAGAACTATTACCTTGCCAACTTTTTCCTTTTTGAGTTTTAAGTGGTTTACATAGATGGGTGAGTTGGGTCATTTTGTTAACAGTTCTATGCATATACACACATCCCAAGTTAGTGAGGCAGTGGTGCACAATTAGAAAAATATTTGCATCAAAATAGAAAAGATGGATGGGGCCAAGTAGGAAGACAGCCAAGAGGGATTCATCCATTACAAAGGAAATCAGTATTAGAACTAAGAAAATTACAACACAGGAACAGGCCCTTCGGCCCTCCAAGCCTGCACCAACCATGCTGCCCGACTTAACTAAAGTCCCCGACCCTTCCAGGGACCATATCCCTCTGTTCCCATCCTATTCATGTATTTGTCAAGACGCCCCTTAAAAGTCACTACCATATCCGCTTCCACTACCTCCCCCGGCAACGAGTTCCAGGCACTCACCACCCTCTGTGTAAAAAACCTGCCTTGTACATCTCCTTTAAACCTTGTCCCTCACACCTTAAAACTGTGCCCCCGAGTGATTGATGAAGGCAAGCATGCCGTATGCCTTCTTGACTACCTTCTCTACCTGCATTGCCACTTTCAGTGACCTGTGTACCTGTACACCCAGATCCCTTTGCCTATCAATACTCTTCAGGGTTCTGCCATTTACTGTATATTTCCTATCTGTGTTAGACCTTCCAAAATGCATTACCTCACATTTGTCCGGATTAAACTCAATCTGCCATCTCTCTGCCCAAGTCTTAAACTGATCTATATCCTGCTGTATCCTCTGATGGTCCTCATTGCTATCCGCAAATCCATTAACCTTTGTGTCGTCCGCAAACTTATTAATCAAACCAGTTACATTTTCCTCCAAATCATTTATATATATTACAAACAGCAAAGGTCATAAGAACATAAGAACTAGGAGCAGGAGTCGGCCATCTGGCCCCTCGAGCCTGCTCTGCCATTCAATAAGTTCATGGCTGATCTTTTCGTGGACTCAGCTCCACTTACCCGCCCGCTCACCATAACCCTTAATTCCTTTACTGTTCAAAAATTTTTCTATCCTTGCCTTAAAAACATTCAATGTGGTAGCCTCAACTGCTCCACCGAGTAGGGAATTCCACAGATTCACAACCCTTTGTGTGAAGAAGTTCCTCCCTAACTCGGTCCTAAATCTGCTTCCCCTTATTTTGAGGCTATGCCCCCTAGTTCTAGTTTTACCCGCCAGTGGAAATAACTTCCCTGCTTCTATCTTATCTATTCTCTTCATGATCTTATATGTTTCTATAAGATCTCCCCTCATTCTTCTGAATTCCAATGAGTATAACCCCAATCTACTCAGTCTCTCCTCATAAGCCAACCCTCTCAATTCTGGAATCAACCTAGTGAATCTTCTCTGCACCCTCTCCAGTGCCAGTATATCCTTTCTCAAGTAAGGAAATCAAAACTGTACACAGTACTCCAGGTGTGGCCTCACCAGCACCTTATACAGCTGCAACATAACCTCACTGTTTTTAAACTCCATCCCTCAAGCAATAAAGGACAAAATTCCATTTGCCTTCTTAATTACCTGCTGCACCTGCAAACCAACTCCTTGAGATTCCTGCACAAGGACACCCAGGTCCCTCTGCTGCAATTTTTTACCATTTAAATAATAGTCCATTTTGCTGTTATTCCTACCAAAATGAATGACCTCACATTTACCAACATTGTACTCCATCTGCCAGACCCTCGCCCACTCACTTCGACTATCTATATCCCTTTGCAGACTTTCAGCGTCCTCTGCACTTTGCTCTGCCACCCATCTTACTGTCATCTGTGAATTTTGACACACTACATTTGGTCCCCAACTCCAAATCATCTATGTAAATCGTAAACAATTGCGGTCCCAACACTGATCCCGGAGGCACACCACTAGTCACTGATCACCAACCAGAAAAACACCCATTTACCCCCACTCTTTGCTTTCTGTTAGTTAACCAATCCTCTATCCATGCTAATACATTACCCGTAACACTGCACCTTTGTCTTATGTAGCAGTCTTTGGTGCGGCACCTTGTCAAATGCCTTCTGGAAATCCAGATACACCACATCCACAGGTTCCCCACTGTCTACTGCACATGCAATGTTCTCAAAGAATTCCACCAAATTAGTCAAACATGACCTTCCCTTCATGAACCCATGCTGCGTCTTACCAATGGGACAATTTATATCCAGATGTCTCGCTATTTCTTCCTTGAGGATAGATTCAAGCATTTTCCCTACTACAGAAGTTAAGCTAACCGGCCTATAGTTACCTGCCTTTTGTCTACCTCCTTTTTTAAACAGTAGTGTCACATTTGCTGTTTTCCAATCTGCGGGAACCACCCCAGGGTCCAGCGAATTTTGGTAAATTACCGCTAGTGCATTTGCTATTTCTCCCGCCATCTCTTTTAGTACCCTGGAATGCATTCCATCAGGACCAGGCAACTTGTCTACCTTTAGCCCCATTAACTTGCCCAACACGACTTATTTCGTGATAATGATAGTTTCAAGGTCCTCACCTGCCATAGCCTTCCTGTCATCAATTTTTGGCATGTTATTTGTGTCTTCCACTGTGAAGACCGACACAAAACACCTCTTCAATGCCTCAGCCATTTTCTCATTTCCAGTTATTACACCCCCCTTCTCGTCCTCTAAAGGACCAATGTATACTTTAGCCACTCTTTTTCATTTTATATATTTGCAGAAACTTTTGCTATCTGATCAGGTCCCAGCACTGATCCCTGAGAAATGCCACTTGTCACAGCCCTCCATTCACAAACGCACCCTTCCGCTGCTACCCTCTATCTTCTTTGACAGAGCCAGTTTTGTATCCACATTGCCAGCTGACCTCTGATCCCGTGCGACTTCACCTTCTGCACCAGTCTGCCATGAGGGACCTTGTCAAAGGCCTTACTGAAGTCCATGTAAACCACATCCATTCTATTGGTTCCAATAAGGAAAACTCTATGTTGTAACGGACCACAAAATTTAACCTTGCTGGTATACCCAGCGCATAATGTGCCTCCAAAATCATCCACCACCAACGCCAGGTTGCTCCCTTTTGTTCAGAGAGCAAGTCAGCGGTTGACAGATCTTCTATCTTGTTAATTCATCCTGTGAGATGATCAGCCACCTTCTCAGGCCTAGACCTTCACAGCCAATACAAGGTTTGTCTTCACTCACCGTCCACACATCAACCTCCAACAGGGGTCAATGGGCAGCCATCAGGAATAGGAAGCATGACCAATTCCCTTCAGTCCAGCAATGCTGGAATTGACAGCCATATCTTCTTGACTGAGATTAACCAACTAGAGAACAGAAATCAAGTTTTTGGCCCTCTTTGTATGTCTGGCTCCATTAATTTACCAAGTTGAGAAACATAGAATGTACAAGGAAGTTAGCATGAAAGTAAAACCATCTGGCTATCAAACCTGGTTTCCTTCCACCAACGATAAACAACATGCATGGTTTTATGAAGGGTAAATTGTGTTGACTAATTTGCTGGAGTTCTTCAAAGATGTAACAGGCAAAGTGGACAATGGGGGGGGTCCTGTTGATGTAATGTATCTGGACTTCCAGAAGGTGCCACACAAAATACACAGGGTAAGATCCCACGGGGTTGAGGTAATATATTAGCTCGGACAGAGGATTGGCTAACCAACAGAAAGTAGAAAGATTATTGGGTCATTTTCTAGTTGGCAAGCTGTAACTAATGAAGGGGCTAGACAGGGTAGAAGCAGCGAGGTTATTTCCACTTACAATGGAAACAAGAACTAGGGGGCATAGCCTCAAAATACGGGGGAGTCAATTTAGAACATAGTTGAGGAGGAACTTCTTCTCCCAGAGGGTAGTGAATCTTTGGAATTCTCTGCCCAATGAAGCAGTAGAGGCTGCCTCGTTAAATGCATTTAAGTCACAGATAGATAGATTTTTAACCATTAAGGGAATTAAGAGTTATGGGGAGAGGGCGGGTAAGTGGAACTGAACCCACTATGAGACCAGCCATGATCTTATTGAATGGCGGAGCAGGCTTGAGGGGCTAGATGGCCTGCTCCTGCTCCTTTTTCTTATGTGCCACAGAGTTCGGTCCTCAGTCCCCAACTATTTACAATCTATATTAATGACTTGGATACAGGGATAGAACATACTTCAGCCAAATTTGCAGATGACACTAAAATAGGTGGGAAAGCATGTTGCAATGAGGAAATAAGAAATTTACAAATGGATATGGATAGGTTAGATGAGTGGGCCAACATTTGGCAGATTAATTTGGATAAATATGAGGTTATCCATTTTGGTCAGAGGAATAAAAAGGCAAATTATCTAAATGGACTCAAACTTTAAAATGCTTCAGTCAAAAGGGATCTGGCTGTCTTTGTGCACAAATTGAAGGAAGTTAGAATGCAGGTGCAGCAGGTAATAAGGAAAGCAAATTGAATTTTGGCATTCATTGCTATTGGAATAGAGTATAAAAGTGGGGAAGTGCTCTTTCAATTGTATAGAGCTTTGGTAAGACCGTATCTGGTGTACTGCACAAAGTTTTGGTCCCCTTACTTGAAGAAGGACATAAGTGCATTAGAGGCAGTTCAGAGCAGGTTCACTAGATTGATTCCCAGGATGAAGGACTTGTCTTATGAAGTGAGATTGAGCAGTTTAGGCATATGCTTGCTGGAGTTTAGAAGAATGAGGGGAGATCTAATTGAGATATAAAAGATGCTAAAGGGAATTGGCAGTGTACAAGTAGAACGGATGCTTCCTCTTGTTGGGCAAGAGGCCCTAGTTTTGGGCTAAGAGATGGCTGATCTAAAACAGAAATGAGGAGGAATTACTTCACTCAAAGGGTTATGGATCTGTGGAATTCTCTACCCCAGAGTGCAGTAGACGCTGGAACACTAAACAAATTTGAGGAAATAGATAGGTTTTAATTAGCAGTGGGTTGAACGATTATGGGAGCAGGCAGAAAGGTGGAGATGAGATTACCCATGATAGTACTGAATGGTGGAGCAGGCTTGAGGAGTTGAATTGTCTACTCCTGCTCCTCACTCGTATATTCTCATGTGCTCTCAAGAGTTCCCCCCAACTTAATATCCTGAGGGAATTGAATAAAAAACAGAACAGGTCACAGAGCTGGACAACAACTCCATGATCTCGAGCAATATTTAATAAAGCAAAGCTTGCTTTGCCGACACCTTATGCACTTAGCTTGCACAGTTGCAACTTTAATTTAACTTTGCTCTTTTTCAATAAATTCTCATTTATTTGCACAGAGCTAGCTCACTATAATTTGACTTGACACAGTGGCCTTATGTAGAAAATCTTGCTGGGCTGCGATTAGAGCTGTCACTACAGCATTTGTTCATTGGAGAGATAATTGCTATAAAAGACATTTTATTTTCAGAACCTGGATTTCAGTAACACCAATTTCACTGGAACAGAACCATCACTAATTTTCAAAAATTGACAAGTTAGCTCATTTAAAAAAAAACCTCTAGATATGTATTACTTATGCTGGGTTGCTTTTGTCCAGATCCAATGCCATTTGTACAACTTCAACCATTTCAATGTATCCTATTATCCAAGTTGAAAATTCTACCAGAACCAATTTGATACCCACTTGTACAAAACCAGTGCTGCAGAGCTGATGCTTCCACTATAAGAGACTCCAAGTTAATATTTTTCTTTCCTTTCTTAGTTATATTTTGGATACTCACTCCCGTGGAGATGCAATAGATAATCAAAAGCACCAACATACACAGGGACGTTTGCCTCCTGCAAATGCATTACCTCACACTTCTCCAGAATGAATTCCATTTGTCACTTCTCTGCTCACAGACCTGACCATTGATAGTTCCCAACAGTCTACAATGTATTTCCTCACTATCCACACATGACCAATTTTTCTATCATTTGCAAATTTCTTAGTCACGTCCTCTTTGTTCAAGTCAAAAATCAATGATGCACGCCATTAAAGCAAGAGACCTAATACTGAGCCCTGTGGAAATAGCCATCGAGCCTTAGAAAAAAAAAACACCCATTTAAAATTATCTTTTGTTTCCCATCACTGGTTCAAATATGGATCCAACCTGCCACTTTCCCTTGAACCCATACCCTCTTCCTTTTCTGACCAGTCTGCCTTTTCAAACACATTGCTGAAAATCACGCAGGCTGCAGCTAATGCACGATCCTCAGTTCTTGTTACCGCCTCAAAAAATCCAATCAAATTAATCAGATACAACCATCAGTCAACAAATTCATGCTGATTGTCCTGCCCTTAATTAATCCGCGCCTTTGTAAACGATGATTTATATTGTCCTTCACAATTTTTTCCAATAATTGGCCCACCACTGAGGCTCGGCTGACTGGCCTGTAATTACTTGTTCTATCCCTTTTTTAATCACTGTACAACATTACCAGTCCTCAAGCACTATGCTGGTAGCCATATAAGATTGAAAAATGATGTTCAGAGTTTTCACCATGGTCACCCATGCTTCCCTTAAAGCCTGAAAGATGTTTCACCAGGCCCAGCTATTTATCTATTTTCAAGAAAACCCCTTAATATTTCTCCTCATTTCAGATTCTTTCTCCTAACTATAGCATAAACCATAGAAAAAACCATAGAAACACTACAGTGCAGAAAGAGGCCATTCGGCCCATCGAGTCTGCACCAACAACAATCCCACCCAGGCCCTATCCCTGTATTTACCCGCTAATCCCTCTAACCCTCATATTTACCCGCTAATCCTTCTAATCTACGCATGCCGGGACACTAAGGGGCAATTTAGCTTGGCCAATCAACCTAACCCACACATCTTTGGACTGTGGGAGGAAACCGGAGCACCCGGAGGAAACCCACGCAGACACGGGGAGAATGTGCAAACTCCGCACAGACAGTGACCTGAGCCGGGAATCAAACCCAGGTCCCTGCAGCTGTGAAGTAGCAGTGCTAACCACTGTGCCACCGTGCCGCCCTGCATCTGCATCATTACCTCTTATGTGAAGATAAATGCAAAATAGGCATTAAAAGATATATTGTGTCTTTTTTCCCTACACACAGGCTATCTTTGTGATTGCTGACTGGTCCTCTTCTTTCTTTAGTTACTCTCTTGCTCTCTGTATTTAGAAAATATCTTTTTGATTTCCCTCATTTTACATGCCAATACTTTTCATGCCTTCTTTGATTTACTTTTTACACCCCTGCACTTTCTATACTCCACTCGAGTTTCTGCAGCATTGAGTTCTCAGTATCGGACATAAGCTTCCCCTTTTTCCCCCCCACCTAATATGTGGACTCTTTGACATTCAGGAGAGTCGGTCTTGATTTGCGAGTCCTACCTTTTTCCTTTGTAGGTACAGGTTTGTTGTGAACACAACCTCCTCCTTGAATACTACTGGTCTAGCACAAATAATCTGTTTCTATTTCACTTTTACCAAATATCATCTCAGCATAGCAAAATTGGCTTTTCCCCAATTTGAAACATTTTGGAAGCTGTATCGGGGGCAGCTTTAATTTGCATTAAATACCTACAATGTTAATTGCAAGCAGTGACACCTTTGCCATGAACAAGACAGAATTTCCACTCTCATCTCGCCACCACCTGAAACAAACTTTAAACATAAATCAAACAATGTTTGCAAAGAACAGAAATGAAACATAAGCTTAAAAGGTGAAGTAGGAAATTATCTAGCTTTTGCTTTTTCATTTTCTCCAAAGAACAGTACAAGCTAGGTGAGGCAGTTTATCTTGCTTTGAAGAAGTCCATGAAGTGGAAGTTCAGGAGCACTGTACTTTGTTCTTGCAGACGTCCTATTAGAAGAAACCATTTGAGAATCCCCTCAAGAACAAAGAACAGTACAGCACAGGAAACAGGCCCTTCGGCCCTCCAAGCCTGTGCCGCTCCTTGGTCCAACTAGACCAATCGTTTGTATCCCTCCATTCCCAGGCTGCTCAAGTGACTATCCAGGTAAGTCTTAAACGATGTCAGCGTGCCTGCCTCCACCACCCTACTTGGCAGCGCATTCCAGGCCCCCACCACCCTCTGTGTAAAAAACGTCCCTCTGATGTCTGAGTTATACTTCGCCCCTCTCAGCTTGAGCCCGTGACCCCTCGTGATCGTCACCTCCGACCTGGGAAAAAGCTTCCCACTGTTCACCCTATCTATACCCTTCATAATCTTGTATACCTCTATTAGATCTCCCCTCATTCTCCGTCTTTCCAAGGAGAACAACCCCAGTCTACCCAATCTCTCCTCATAGCTAAGACCCTCCATACCAGGCAACATCCTGGTAAACCTTCTCTGCACTCTCTCCAATGCCTCCACGTCCTTCTGGTAGTGCGGCGACCAGAACTGGACGCAGTACTCCAAATGCGGCCTAACCAGCGTTCTATACAGCTGCATCATCAGACTCCAGCTTTTATACTCTATACCCCGTCCTATAAAGGCAAGCATACCATATGCCTTCTTCACCACCTTCTCCACCTGTGTTGCCACCTTCAAGGATTTGTGGACTTGCACACCTAGGTCCCCCTGTGTTTCTATACTCCTGATGACTCTGCCATTTATTGCATAACTCCTCCCTACATTATTTCTTCCAAAATGCATCACTTCGCATTTATCCGGATTAAATTCCATCTGCCACCTCTCCGCCCAATTTTCCAGCCTATATCCTGCTGTATTGCCCGACAATGCTCTTCGCTATCCGCAAGTCCAGCCATCTTCGTGTCATCCGCAAACTTGCTGATTACACCAGTTACACCTTCTTCCAAATCATTTATATATATCACAAATAGCAGAGGTCCCAGTACAGAGCCCTGCGGAACACCACTGGTCACAAACCTCCAGCCGAGGTCTGTGGCATTCTTTGACCCCCACCCTCAACTGTGGGCCAAAGAATGCCAATTTGGAGTGAGGACACTTTCATCGGGATGTTGAAGTAACTTCATGATCTGGGAGGAAACTAAGTAATTCTGCAGCTTGTCAGTCCCCTACCTATGACCCTAAGTTGCACGCTGTTAATGTAACATTTACAGATACTAGCATTAAATTTTGATGATGCAGATTTAGCTAAACAATAGACTCTTTTCAAACTAATGCATAATTCATAGGGGATTTCAAAAAGAAAGATACTTAAAAATGAAATCTTTGAGCTTTTCATTATTTCAGATTGGCTACATTTTCCTTCCTCCTATCTCTCTCCACCTTTACTTGTCGATTGCTTGCCAAAGCCTTACATACTCTTCCAGCTCATGACATTGAATTCCTTTAAAAATAAACACACATTACTGCACCGTGGTGCTTGAACCATACTGCACATATGTTCAGTTGGCTGAACTCAGCCAGGGCAAGGTTTCTCCACCTGATCTCCAAGGACAACTGCTGGGAAGCCCAAATGAGAAGACATTGGCAGAATCGACCTGAGCTGTGGTGCTTTCTGGCCAAATAACCTTCCAACACTCGGTCTAAACTCACAGATGAAGCAGAGCCACTTGGGTTGCCAATGCCTAATAAATTGTACATTTGCAGATGTCACAGGATATGGGGCCAAATGGGAAAAAAAAGAGATATTAAGGAAGGAGAAAAGACAACTTAATGATTAAAGAAAAAGACTAAAAAAATCCTGAAACGTAGTAACCTGATTTTTTCAAACTGCTGCACAATATGCCAAGCAAATACTTTGATATAGTTTTAGAAAATACCATCTTGCATTGCAAAATTCCTGCATCCGCATATCAAAATATTTCCAAGTACTTAACATCTAAATTACATTTTGCAGTGCAAGGCTTTTGAGACATATGGCAGCCATTCTATGAACAGCAATTAGATAATTGACTGTTTTTGATGGTGTTGGGTTGAGGAAGAAACATTAGTCACAAGGCCACTGTTCTTAAAATAGTGACAGGTTTTGTTAACATCCACTTAATAGGACCCGTGTTTAATATCCCATCTGAATGAAGCAAAGTTATTTGTTAATTAAAATAAACCATCATTTATTAACATATCACTGTACAACAGGAAACTGCAGGCTTGTATAAACTGTCACAGTGCATAGATGCCCTTGCGCTAATAACATCCTCAATTCACCCATATAAACTCAAGTCTGATCACCAGGATCGCTGTCCACAGAGAGGGTTGTGGGGAGACAGGAGTGGGACCACTGGCTTCAGGTTCAGCACTAACACAAAACTCAGCTTTCTGGTGCATTGATACAGGACAAGGTGGTCAAGAATCAATGCGACAACAGATTTTTTTGGTCAAAGAAAGAATCAGAATGGCATCAATTTAGGTCAGTCAACGTGGACTATAACTGACAATATCTCAAAAGAATAAGCTATATTTAGCTGGTGTTCAACAGGCTGTGTTCTGGCCAGTTGGTGCTAAATCACTACAACAACATGGAGAGTCAAAATGACCTTATTTACTCACTCTCACGCACAGATTATATACACACAGGAAAAATGTAAACTCCTTGAAAATTGTTTCTCACTGAACCCTTTTTTGTCAAAACAAAAACAGAAAATGCTGTTTTATTGTCTGCTGACAATATCAAAGTTCTAGTCGAATGCCAATCTTTTAAAATCGTCACTCACATGGCACGAAGCGTTTATTCGACTGAAAACCCCCCAGATAAAGCCCAAGTATTTACTGCAGATTAGAGACCCGAACTGATGAGCAATCTTCGTAAACCTCTGCTTCTCTCTCTCCTCCTTTGATACACTTTAAAGCCTACCTCTTTGACTAAGCTTTTGATCACATCCTAATATTTCCTAAGCTGGACCTGTGTCAAGTTTTGTTTAATAACACTTCTTTGAAGCACCGTGGGGACATTTTACTATGCTAAATGGTTGATGACTAAAAGGTTGGGCAGATGGGTGTGGTGAATGAAGGTGGCTAAGTGACGTAGGTTTTAAATGATCATATTTTCACTTTTACTACTTTCAATCTCAATGATAGTCTGCATTGGACCAAGTAGGTAGTAGTGGTTAATTGGTTAACCTTGGGTTGTAAAAATCTGACAATTATAAGCAGCACGAGATCTGATGAGGGTCATGTGGAATTTCAGACCTTGGGAAGGAATGAGTTGGTGTTAAATACTGGATGATGAGATTTAACACAGACAAATTGGTCACGAGAGAAGTCAACCAAATTTCCAATGGAAAAATTCAGCAACAAAAATAAGATATGGTAAGAAAACAAGATGGCTAGAAGGTTCAAAACTGTAACCAGTCCTCAAGCTTTGGTCAAGAAATGCAGTATATAAGCTCATCTAAATCACCTTTGGTGTGTACTAGGCTTGTAAAACACATCACCACCCATTTTTAAATCTCCACCCTACAAAGGATTATGGGCAGCTGGCATGAACTACAAGGCAGTATTTCAATGGATGAGTAGTGATGTCAACCGGGAGCAGAGCTCAAGTGTTTTATGAACATAACACAGATACTGAATTATCTCCAGTTTACAGTAATCTGCTATTTGATACAATGTGTGCTTTAGAGAGAAAAAATGCCTTCTTATGTGGCAGGTACAGTACATGTGGCCACAATAACGTAATATAGAAGAAAATGGATTTTATGATGGAAAATATACAGTACGAGTTTGAGGAAAGGAAAAGGAACAGGGAGGGAGACAAATTAAATATAAACATCTCCTCAATGTTCAGTGGTTTGTGGTCAGTGGACATCTTGGTTAAATATCTGTTTAGATATGCATTTTAAGTAAAAGAAAGATGGTGTCTGTGGTCTAAATGAGAGACAGGGAAGCGGGAAAGTTCTTCACTGTCAAAGAACAAGCGACTAACTCTGAAATATGCACCCACTGTTGTCAAGTGAGAGGGTCAGCCATAATCTATTGATGTGATGGTATAACCTGCCAGATTACACTGCTCAGGGTCACGCAGGAAGAAATGGGACCAATGTCCTTGTGGGGTGGTTTGCTAGTGCTGTTGGGAAGGGTGGGCACCAAGGTGCAGCATTAGAAATGAGAAACAAGGCACGTAAAGGATTGAGAGAGGTTGCACGACAGTAAGAATTACTATTCGGTGAATCAGAGTAAGACAGAATCTAATAAGGTCTAAATTAGGTTTACTGTGCATGTACGTGAATGAGGAGTGCGGTAAATAAGGTTGATAAGCCACAAGTGCAGATAGCTACATGAGAACACCAGGTTGTCGCAACAACAATGACCTGGGCAAATAAGAGCAAGGCATGGTAAATAATGACAAAGATTTAACAACTATTGCTGAAAAAAACAACCCACAAAGTACAGCCCATTAATACAAGGGAACACCTCTACCCATCAGTTGAGGATGGCAACTCTTGCTTTGACTCTCTCTGCAATCTATTCATATAGCATTATGAGGCAATGTTATTATTTCAAATTTTACTACAGAACGAGTGTAAGATTAAAGTTTTCAAAGTAAATTTCAGTTCATTTACCAGCAGTTTTCTAGCAATTGTGTGGTCACGCAGCAGTCCAGAACTTCTCACACTGCCTGCGCACAAGTCGGCCCCTTACGTGACCTCAAATGCACAACCACGCAAAAAAACCTCAAAGGGCGCACACAAACAAATCGACCACGTATTCCAAAATGAGGGGAAACATTGCTGACCACTACAGAAAGGTCATCGATATGAGAACATGGCATCTGAGATAGCAAAGGAAATAAGCTGGCAAGCAAGTGCACATGTAGCACAGTGCGCACGAGAAGGTGGTGGTGGAGGAAGATGAGCATCATGCACTGACAACAATCTCCCGATATTTTTGCTTTCATCTACCTAAACAATGTGGTTCAAAATCTTCCCGCACATTTTAAATAAAAGGTTTTACGCAGAGCACTGTATCACGCTTCTGCTGGAAGTCATTATACTTCAGCAATAATTCAGAAAGCGATTAACAATGTAACTGATTTGATTTATTATTGTCGCATGTATTAGTATACAGTAGAAAGTATTGTTTCTTGCGCGCTATACAGCCAAAGCATACCGTACATAGAGAAGGAAAGGAGAGAGTGCAGGATGTAGTGTTACAGTCATAGCTAGGGTGTAGAGAAAGATCAACTTAATGCAAGGTAGGTCCATTCAAAAGTCTGATGGCTGCAAGGAAGAAGCTGTTATTGGGTCGGTCGGTACATGTCCTCAGACTTTCGTATCATTTTCCCCGATGGCTTTTTAAAAAAAACTAGTGTCGACATGGGGGGGACCAGGACAGGTTGTTGGTGATCTGGACACCTAAAAGCTTGAAGCTCTCGACCATTTCTTCTTTGCCCCCATTGATGGAGACAGGAGCATGCCCTCCACTACGCTTCCTGAAGTCAATGACTATCTCCTTCATTTTGTTGACACTGAGGGAGGGATTATTGTTGCCGCACCAGTTCACCAGATTCTCCATCTCTTTCCTGTACTCTGTCTTGTCATTGTTTCAGATCCGACCCACTAGGGTGGTGTCATCAGCAAACTTGAAAATCGAGTTGGAAGGGAATTTGGCCACACAGTCATTGGTGTGTAAGGAGTACAGTAAGGGAATGAGGACACAGCCTTGTGGGGCACTGGTGTTGATTGTGGAGGAGGTGTTGTTGCCTATCCTTATTGATTGCGGTCTGTGGGTTAGGAAGTTCAGGATCCAGTCACAGAGGGAGGAGCTGAGTCCCAGGCCACGGAGTTTGGAAGCATGTTTCGTAGGAATAATGGTGTTGAAGGCTGAGCTGCAGTCAATAAAAAGGAGTCTGACATAGGTGACTTTGTTATCTAGGTGTTCGAGGGTTGAGTGCAGAGCCAGGGAGATGGCGCTTTCTGTGGACCTGTTGCGGCAGTAGCGAACTGTAGTGGATCCAGGCAATCTGGGAGGCTGGCATTGATTCGTGCTGTGACTAACTTTTCGAAGCACTTCATAATGATGGATGTCAGAGCTACCGGACGATAGTCATTAAGGCACGCGGCCTGGCCTTTATTTGGTACTGGGATGATGGTTGTCTTCTTGAAGCAGATAGGGACCTACTGATCTGAATTACATATACTACTTAATTGCAAGCTAAAAAAAAATGATGCGAGGAGGAGGAAGAGAACAGAAGGACTGTTACAGGATAAACACGGAGGCTGGTGCAGTAGATTTCCGTCCAAGAGTCCAAGTTAATTACTTCTCATCCAAACCTTTGAACATGCTTTTAAGGCTAATGTTTGGGCATTGGGAAAGCAACTACCAAGTGAAGAGCCAAAACCTACGAGCATCTGTTGCAAATAGCTACCAGTCCTTTTTGGTTGGTTGAAATTACAGACAACTCAGCCACAGGTCAGTGGGGAGCACTCCTCCTGGAGTCATAAGGTTGAGAGTTTATGTTCTATTCCAGATACTTGAACATTAAATTTAGGCTGAGACTGCAATGTTGTGCCGAGAAGACTACTGAACTGTCAGAAGTAAATTATTTGGATGAGATGTTAAACTGAATACACCTTTGCAATCTCAAGTGAACGTAAAAGATTTTTGACCTTATGCAAAGGAGTAGGGGAGCTCTCCCAATGTCCTGGTCAATACTGAAACCTGAAAATGCATCACTAAAATAAACGATCCGATCACTATCATATTGTTGTTTGTGGAACCTTGCTATGCGCAAACTAGCTTCCATGCTTCTAACATTACAACAGTGACACCACCTCATTGGCCATAAAGCACAACTCCTGAAGGAGTGAAGGGAGCTATATAAATGACAAGTCTTTCTTTTTTCTTTCAGAACCAATGAACATTCAGGGTTTCAATGCTGTTAGACAATGTTTACAATATCAGCCCATCATTTCAAACCAGGCTGTAATACGAGGAACCACACTCTTCCTTCTCGTCCACAAGTGACGGCACGGTAGCACAGTGGTTGGCACTGCTGCTTCTCAGTGTCAGGGATCCTTGTTTGATTCCCGGCTTGGGTCACACTGTGTGGAGTTTGCACGTGTCTGCGTGGGTTTCCTCCGTGTGCTCCGGTTTCCTCCCACAGTCCAAAGACGTGCTGGTTAGATGCATTGGCCACGCTAAATTCTCCCTCAGTGTACCCGAACAGGCGCTGGAGTGTGGCGACTAGGGGATTTTCACAGTAACTTCATTGCAGTGTTAATGTAAACCTACTTGTGACACAAATAAACTTAAACAAGTGTCAGTTAAGAGTTTTTCAACTCTGTCTCAAGAGAATAGTCAAGAAAACTGGAGAAATTGTGTTTAGGTGAGCAATATAGCACATGCCTTAAGCACACACCATAAGCTGCAAGCTCTAATATTCTACCAAACATGTAAACATAACTCCTAAGATTGCACAATCTCAATTCCACATCTCAAGAATAACAATTGTGACAAATCAGTAATTCATGGAGCTTTCCACTGTGATTATGGCTATTCCAAGTAGCAAAACAACAAATGTACTGAGGCATTCATTTTCAAAGACATTATTTGATGCTTCATATTTCCTGAAACCTCTGAATAATTGAACAGTCTAATTTATTTTTGTTTCAAAAGAAAACTGCACAAACAAGCCCATGTTTTTATTTAATACACACTGTCCTTTCACTGGGAGGGTGTGATGGGATAGTGTAGAGGGTGATTTATTCTCTAAACCCACTAGCTGATTCAGAAGTACCTAAAGCTGATTTTATAGGCTAAAAGTTGGCTCATGTCACCACTCATGCCATTAAGATGGAGGTAAGCAGCAGGAAAGTTGATGCTACCGCCTCATTTGCCTGATTGCAACATAGAGCTGAACATCACACGTGCTGCTGGCTGCCTCAACATTCAACAGGGAGCCAAGCAATGTGTGCTAATGGGACAGCCAACCTTCTGTTCTTACAGGCAGTGTCCAGAGTAATGCCAGGAAAGGTAAACTACAGCTTATGAGGAAAGACTTTAAAACGCAATGACTATTTCCACTGGTGGCATTAGAAAACAAAGTGTAAATTTTCACAAGTATACAGATGACACCCAGTTCGACCTCACTGACCACCACCTCCCTAGACCCCTCCACTGTTGTGAAATGATTCGCCCTCGATAGGCAGAAATTTCCTCCAATTAAATATAGTGCTGCAAAGAACAAAGCATTTCAGTCCCTACTATCAGCTCAGTTTCTCAGTTACCAACTTTATCTCTCTCCCTGGCAACCGTGAGGCTGGAGCACACTGTTCACCACATTTAATCCACAGATGAGCCACTAACCACAAATCACATTGTAACTAATACTGCCTATTTAAATCTCCATAACATCACCCAACTTTGGCCTGCCTCAGCTCACCTGTTGCTGAAATTCTCACCCATGCCTTTGTTACCTCCAGACTTCATTTTTCCCATGCACTGGTGGCCTCCCACATTCTACCCTCTGTAAATGTGACACCGTCCAAAACTTAACTGCTCATATCCCTCCTCACACCAAATTCCATTTACCCACCTGCAAACTTGTATTTCTTAACCAGAAGCCAAAGCCATCAATCTTATTCTCATCCTTGTTTTCAAACCTCACACCTCTCCGACTGCATAGTCTCCCCCAGACCTCAAATATTGAGCTGTACTGGTTTTAATGCTCTGGCATTAGTGGACCTATCATCAGTTGCCCAGACCATCCCTCTGCCCATGTACCAATTAAATCTTCATTTATACCTTTGCCACCTCCAAACCTGATTTTGCTAATGCTCCTCTGCTGTCCTGCCATTCCATACCATCAATAAACGTCCGCTCATTCAAAATTGGTGCCCATTTGCCTTAACAGTTCTGAAGTACCCAAGGGGATTAAGTTGTTATAAACAGTTACTGAAAATATAGTATTCTAATGACACCACCCATTACCCCAAATCAAGCCCACACTCCTCACAACAACGCCCGCTCACCATATCAGAAACCACCCAGTCAAACAACCAACAGACAGATCTCCAAATGAAAAGCACTGAAACAGAAGTAAAAATGTTCCAAAGCGCTTAACATCTAAAAAAGTGCTTTTGACATTTAGTCACTGTTGTAACAGAGAAGAACAGCAGCTAATTTGTGCTAAGAATTATACCAAAAACCAATTTAAGATCATCAGTCGGGCTCATTTATACAAGCTAGAAGCTACATACATTCACACATTGTTTAAACAGAAAGAACATATCCAACCATTGCATCTTTTTCAATTAAATAACTTGGTGGACAGCCATTCCTGGTTCATTCCTCATGGCAACACCTTGACCAATTAGAGTCAACCTGCCTGGTTTGAATTTAAACAAAATTTGGCGGTTGACTGTTCTCAATGCAGTCTCCATGACAACACTTCAATCAGAGTCCACTTGCCAACTAATCAGAACTCTCTTTTCGTGCAGTATAAATTGTCATTCCCTCAGATTTCGTATTCTTGCAAATCTGCCCTGATGAGTGCAAGACAAAACGCTTTGACAGCAAGTCTCTTTTTCCAGCAATACTCATGTTCTGTACTGCCAAGCATTTAAATATTACTCTCAAATTGATATCAGGTAGTACCTACTATAGTTCAATCATGTAATTTTAAAGCCCTGAATAGCCAAGGATATGCGTTCTATCGAAAGGACAGGCAGATGGGGAGAGGAGGTGGGGTTGCCTTGCTGTTAAGAAATGAAATTAAATCATTAGCAAGAGGTGATATGAGGTCAAGCGGCATAGGATCTGTGTGGGTAGAGTTGAGGAATTTCAAAGAGAAAAAGGCCCTGATGGGAGTTATGTACAGGCCCCCTAGCAGTCATCAAGATGTTGGACAGAAAATAAATCAGGAGATAGGCAATTGTAAGAAAAGGAATATTACAGTAATCATGAGGGATTTCAATCTGCAGATGGATTTGGAAAATCAAGTTGGTAGCGGATCCCAAGATAAAGAATTTGTGGAATGTTTAGAATCATAGAATCCTTACAGTGCAGAAAGAGGCCACTTGGCCCATCAAGTATGCACCGACCACGATCACACCCAACCCCTAACCCCGTAACCCCATGCATTTACCCTGCTAATCCCCCAGACACTGAGGGGCAATTTAGCATGGCCAATCAACCGAACCCGCACATCTTTGGACTGTGGCAGGAAACTGGAGCACCCAGAGAAAACACACACACGAGAGAATGTGCAAACTCCACACAGATAGTGACCCAGACTGGGAATCGAACCCGGGTCCCTGGCACTGTGAGGCAGCAGTGCCACTGTGCCGCCCACGGGATGGTTTTTTGGAGCAGCTTGTGCTAGAGCTCACTAGGGAACAGGCACTTCTGGATTTGGTGATGCGTAATGAGGCAGACATGATCAGGGAACTTAAGGTGAAGGAATCCCCAGGGGGCAGTGACCACAATATGATAGAATTCACCTTGCAGTTTGAGAGGGAGTTGGAATTGGATATAACAGTGCTACAATTGAGTAAAGGAAACTACGAGGCCATGAGGGAGGAGCTGGTCAGATTTAATTGGAAAGGGAGCCTAGCAGGAAAGACTGTGGAACAACAGTGGCAGGGGTTTTTGGGGATAATTCAGAAGGCCCAACATAAATTCATTCTAAGGAAGAGGAAGCATGTTAGGGAGAGGACGTGGCAACCATGGCTGACAAGGGAAGTCAGGGATTGCATAAAAACAAAGGAAACAGCATACCACGAGGCGAGGAGTAGTGGGAAGCCAGAGAATTGGGAAGCCTTTAAAAGCAAGCAGAGGGCAACTAAAAAAAACAATAAGAGTGGAGATGATGAAATATGAAGGTAAGCTAGCTAGTAATATAAAAGAAGATTGCAAGAGTTTTTTGTAGATATATAAAAGATAAGAGAGAGGCAAGAATGGATATTGGACCGCTGGAAAATTAGGCTGGAGAATTAGTAATGGGGGACAAAGAAATGGCAGAGGAACAGAATGGGTTCTTTGTATCAGGCTTCACAGAAGACACCAGTAGCATGCCAGAAATTTAAGAGAGTCAGGGGACAGAGGTAAATGTAGTGGCCATCACTAAGGAGAAGGTGCTAGGGCAGCTGAAAGGTGGGTAAATCATCTGGACCGGATGGATTGCACCCCAAGGTTCTGAAGGAGGTAGCTGAGGAGATTGTGGAGGCATTGGTGGTGATCTTTCAGGAATCACTGGAGTCAGGGAAGGTCCCAGAGGACTGGAAAAAGGCTCATGTAACATCCCTGTTTAGGGAGAGAGGTAGAAGATGGGAAATTATAGGCCAGTTAGCCTGACCTCGGTCATGAGTAAGGTCTTGGAGTCCATTATTAAGGATGAAATTGCGGAGTACTTGGAAATGCATGGTAAAATAGGACTGAGTCAGCACGGCTTCGCCAAAGGGAGGTCATGTCTGCCAAATCTGTTAGAATTCTTTGAGGAGGAATGAAGTCAGACAAAGGAGAGCCAATGAATGTGATTCATTTGGATTTCCAGAAAGCCTTTAACAAGGTGCCTTACAAGGAGGCTGCTAAATAAGCTAAGCGCCAATCGTATTAGAGGCAAGGTGTGGCATGGATGGAAGATTGGCTGACAGACAGAAGACAAAGAGTGGGGATAAGGGGGTCATTTTCAGGATGGCAAGCAGTGACTCGTGGTGTTCCACAGAGGTCAGTGTTGGGACCACAACTTTCCACTGTATACATTAATGATCTGGAAAACGGAACTGAGGGTATGGTTTCTAAATTTGCAGATGATACGAAGATATATAGAGAGACAGGTACTGTTGAGGGAGTGGGGTGGATGCAGAATGACTTGGACAGGCTTGGAGACTGGGCAAAGAAGTGACAGATGGAATACAATGTGGGAAAGTGTGAGGTTATGCACTTTGGCAGGAAGAATAGAAGCGTAGACTATTTTCTAAATGGGGAAAGGCTTCGGAAATCTAAAGCACAAAGGGATTTAGAAGTCCTGGTTCAGGACTCTCAAGGGTAAAATGCAGGTTCAGCTGGCAGTTAAGAAGGCAAATTCAATGTTGGCATTCATTTCGAAAGGGCTAGAATACAAGAGCAGGAATGTACTGCTCAGGCAGTATAAGGGCCTGGTCAGACCTCATTTGGAATACTGTGAGCAGTTTTGGGCCCCATGCCCAAAGGAGGATGTGCTGGCATTGGTGGAGGTCAAGAGGATGTTCACAAGAATGATCCCAGGAATGTAGGGTCTGTCATATGAGGAGCGGTTGAGAAATCTGGGTCTATACTGGGAGTTTAGAAGGATGAGCGGAGATCTAATTGAAACTTACAGAATACTGAGATGGCTAGATAGAAAGGACGTGGAGACGATGTTTCCACTAGTGGGAGAGACTGGAACTCAAGGGCACAACCTCAGGATGAAGGGAAGCTCCTTTAAAACTGAGATGAGGAGGAATTGCTTCAGCTAGAGGGTGGTAAATTTGTGGAACTCATTTTGCCACAGAGGGCTGTGGAGGCCAGGTCATTGGGTGTCTTTAAGACAGAGACAGATAGGTTCTTGATCAATAAGGGGATCAAGGGTTACAGGAAGAAGGCAGGAAAATAGGGATGAGAATCATATCAGCCATGATTGAATGGCAGAGCAGACTCAATGGGTCAAATAGCCTAATTCTGTTCCTATATCTTGTGGTCTTACAAAACCCTGGTAGCAGACGACATTATCTGGTATAATGTTATCCATCAAACCAAATGTGAATGTCAAGGAACACCAATCAGTATCCCAGCAACTCGTGCGTTTGGAGGAGAAATTGGCCGAAACACAGAAACAAAAGTCTTAGTTAAACAAGCACTTGGAGCAGTGGCATGAGATAGTTTCACAATTATTACAACCGTCACAAAGAAAATTTGCACCAATGTTTGCCACAATCTGCAAATTCAGCATCAAGGCTGGGGTTGTTGAAAAAATATTTCTTCCTCGAAAAGGCAGCATATGAATGAAATGAATTACAACTCTTGACAGCAAAGTTAATATCTGCTGCACAGGTTTAAAAAGAGACATGTTCCTTGTCACTCAATCCCAGGTAATACATTCATTGAGCACTGCATGCGACGACACACTAATACTTGCCTGGATCTGGCAAGCATTCACACAACAATTATCCTCACTTGATTCAAAATAATGTTCAAGAAAGGAAAAAAAAAATCTGCCATATGGCCTATTAAGAATGAAATAAGCATTTCCAGCTGCTGTTTGTTGGTGATTCATCGACAGTGTTCTGTTCATAACTGATCCACGACCCAATCCATGCTCGGGGCAGCATTTGAGGTAATAAATTAGCTTATCTGTTTAAGTGCTGGACAGATGCAGAACCCAATTCTAAAGCAGGAAAACAAATGAGCGGCTACAGGCAACTTACAATTTCCACTACCGAGCATCCCAGGCGTGAAAACCATGCCAAATAATTTGCAGATACTGTTGGAGGAAAGGGGTGTCGTGAGAAAGCAATTTCCCAAGAAACAAGAGGCACAGCGGCCTTATATTCCACAAACGTAATGTTCCTCGTTCAGGTCTTTACCTCATATCTGGTCACAGCAAGGGATTCGAAGCATAATCCTGCAACTTCAGACATATCAGAAATGTAGCACAGTATATTTTATTGCCTCACTTCTACAAATTACACCAGGATATTTAACAGGACCCATCCCTTACACAATCTCAAGCAAATTCAGGTCAGAAAGCCTCTGTGGAGAGAACAGAAAAATTAACATTTTAGGTGTGGACTTTTCACCAAAACTCATGAAAAGACCAGATATCAACCTGTCTGTTCTCTTTATGATTGTATCTGGTTTATCAAGTGCTTTCAGTATTTTCTATTTTTTGTTCTCTTCCCCCACAAACATGAACATATTTCAAAATAGCACAATTTTCTAAACTTAGAAATTATATCTCTAATTTATAGACTTAATCACCAGGTTTCAAATAATACATATATTGCTGGATAGAATAGAGCAGGTCTATCAACATACAAAAAGCAAAAAAAAGACAGGTTCACATTTTAGGTGAAAACCCTTCAATTTATAGTTCTGAAGAAAGTCTTTGCTTGACAGCCAGATATTAACTTGTCTACTTTGTTCTTAATGTTGACAGAACTACAATGTGAATACGCACAACATACATATACTATATACATATCAATACATATCTAAACTGGATTTAAGAATTGATAACTATTGAATATGATGGAAATAACAGAATGGGAGGATTAGCAAATTGTGAAAGTTGTAGGAAAGACCCGGGAGGGTGGGTGGCTCCGGCTGGGAGGCTCCGGCTGGGAGGCTCCGGCTGGGAGGGTGGGTGGCTCCGGCTGGGAGGGTGGGTGGCTCAGGTTGGGAGGGCGGGTGGCTCAGGCTGGGAGGGTGGGTGGCTCCGGCTGGGAGGGCGGGTGGCTCCGGCTGGGAGGGTGGGTGGCTCAGGTTGGGAGGGCGGGTGGCTCAGGCTGGGAGGGCGGGTGGCTCCGGCTGGGAGGGTGGGTGGCTCCGGCTGGGAGGGTGGGTGGCTCAGGCTGGGAGGGTGGGTGGTTCCGGCTGGGAGGGCGGGTGGCTCCGGCTGGGAGGCTCCGGCTGGGAGGGTGGGTGGCTCCGGCTGGGAGGGTGGGTGGTTCCGACTGGGAGGCTCCGGCTGGGAGGGTGGGTGGTTCCGGCTGGGAGGGCGGGTGGCTCCGGCTGGGAGGGTGGGTGGTTCCGGCTGGGAGGGTGGGTGGTTCCGGCTGGGAGGGTGGGTGGTTCCGGCTGGGAGGGTGGGTGGTTCCGGCTGGGAGGGTGGGTGGCTCCGGCTGGGAGGGCGGGTGGCTCCGGCTGGGAGGGTGGGTGGTTCCGGCTGGGAGGGTGGGTGGCTCCGGCTGGGAGGGTGGGTGGCTCCGGCTGGGAGGCTCCGGCTGGGAGGGTGGGTGGCTCCGGCTGGGAGGGTGGGTGGCTCAGGCTGGGAGGCTCCGGCTGGGAGGGTGGGTGGCTCCGGCTGGGAGGGTGGGTGGCTCCGGCTGGGAGGCTCCGGCTGGGAGGGCGGGTGGCTCAGGCTGGGAGGGCGGGTGGCTCAGGCTGGGAGGGCGGGTGGCTCAGGCTGGGAGGGTGGGAGGCTCAGGCTGGGAGGGCGGGAGGCTCAGGCTGGGAGGGCGGGTGGCTCAGGCTGGGAGGGTGGGTGGCTCAGGCTGGGAGGGTGGGTGGCTCAGGCTGGGAGGCTCAGGCTGGGAGGGCGGGTGGCTCAGGCTGGGAGGGTGGGAGGCTCAGGCTGGGAGGGCGGGTGGCTCAACAACAATGCAGTCGAATATGAACAATAAATTTTGGAAGGCGAGGACAGAAGGATGAAATACATCTTAAATGTTAAGTTTTAAATGGAGTAAAGGAGGAAATGGACATCAATGTACAGGTACAAACTGCATCTCTGCACATAAATAAGGCCATAAAAATGTAAATGGTCTTCAGCTTCCAGTATTTACTGCCCATCCCTAGTTGACTTGCTGGCAGCAAGTCAAGATCACATGCATGCTGGACCAGGTATGGATGGCAAGTGTCCGAGTCTAAAGGGTATGGAAAGATTTAACTTCACCAGCTGCATTGCTAACCCTGTTTCATAACCATGGTGGTTACTGCACATTTACAAAGCCAGATGGTAATTGTTTTTTTAAAAATTCATTTTACAGGATGTTGGTGTTGCTGGCTAGGCCAGCATTTATTGCCCATCCCTAGTTGCCCTTCAGAAGCTGGTGGTGAACTGCCTTCTTGAAGCGCTGCAGTCCGTGAGGTGTCAGTACATCCACAGAGCTGTTAGGGAGGGAATTCCAATATCTTGATCCAGCGAGTCAGGATGGTGAGGGACTTGGAGGGGAAGCTTCAGGTGGTGGTGTTCCCAGGCATCTGCTACTCTTGTCCTTCTAGAAGGTTGTGGTTGTGGGTTTGGAAGGTGCTGCCTAAGATTCCTTGGTAAGTTCCTGCAGTGCATCTTGTAGATGGTACATACAGCTGCCACTGTTCGTCAATGGTGGAGGGATTGAATGTTTGTATAATAGGTAGCAATCAAGCAAGCTGCTTTGTACTGGATGATATCAAGCTTCGAGTGTGTTGGAACTGCATTCATCCAGGCAAATGGAGAGTATTCAATTACACTCCTGACGTGCCTTATAGAAGGTGGATATGCTTGGGGGGTGGGGGGAGGGGGTGGGAGAAGAGGTCGTCAGGAGGTGAGTTGCTCACCACATGATTCCTTGCCTTTGATCTGCTCTGATAGCCACATATTTATATTGCTAGTCCTGTTCAGTTTTTGTTAATGGTAACCCCCAGGATGTTGATAGTGGGGCATTCAGCGATGGTAATGCCATAGAATGTCAAGGGGCAATGGTTAGATCCTCTTTTACTGGAGATGGTCATTGCCTGGCACTTGTGTGGTGCAAATGTTACTTGCCAGTTGTCAGCCCAAGCCTGGATATTGTCCAGGTCTCGCTTCATTTGGAGAATAACTGCTTCAGTTTCTGAGGAGTTGCGAATGGTGCTGAACATTGAGCAATCATCAGTGAACATCGCCATTTCTGGACTTATGATGGGAGGGAGGTCATTGATGAAGCAGCTGAAGATAGTTGGGCCGAGGACACTCCCCTGAGCAATTCCTGCAGTGATATTCTGGAACAGAGATGATTGGCCTCCAACCACCGCAATCATTTTCCTTTGTGCCAGGTATGACACCAAACAGCAGAGAATTTTCCTCCTGATTCCCAGTGACTCCAGTTTTGCTCGGGCTCCTTGATGTCATAATCAGTCAAATGCTGCCTGAATGTCAAGAGCAGTCATTCTCATCTAACCTCCTACATTCAGCTCGTTTGTCCATGTTTGAACAAAGGTTGTAATGAGGTCAGGAGCTGAGTGACCCTGGCGGAACCAAAACTGAACTGAGCATCCATGAGCAGGCTATGGATGAGTAAGTGCCACTTAATAGCATTGTTGATAACTCTTAACTGATGATCGAGAGTAGACTAACGGGGTGGTAATTGGCCGGCTTGGATTTGTCCTGTTTCTTGCGTACAGGACATTTCTGGACAATTTTCCACATTGTGGAGTAGATGCCAGTGTTTTGGCTTTACTGGAACAGCTTAGCAAGATGTGGAGCACAAGTTTTCACTCCAAAGCTTTTGCCGTATCCAGTGCCTTCAGCTGTTTCTTGATATAATATGGAGTGAATCAAATTGGCTGAAGCCTGACATCTGTAATGCTGGGGTCCTCTGGAGGAAGCCGAGATGGATCACCCACTCAGCACTTCTGGCTGAAGAGTGTTGTGAATGCTTCAGTCTTATCTTTTTGCACAGATGTGCTGGGCTCCTCCATCATTGAGGATGGGGATATTTGTGGAGTCTCCTCCTCCAGTGAGTTGTTTAATTGTCCACCACCATTCACAACTGGATGTGGCAGGAATGCAGAGCTTAAATCTTGGTAAATTACATGGTAATCATCAGGAGGTTTCCTTGCCCATGCTTGACCTGGTGTCGTGAGATTTGATGGGGTCCAGAGTCAATATTGAGGACTCCAGAGCTCCCTTCCTGGTTCTGTGCTGTAACACAATGATTCAAACGTACATTTAAACCAGTTTATCTTTGCATCTAGCAAAATCTGCCATATGTACCATGTTCACCTGCTCTTTTAAAATCCTAAATACATAGGTTGTGCAGTGAATGTTAATTATTCATATCTAGGCACTTTGATTCCTTGCTGCTTTGTGGAGAGGGTGAAGGAGAGTTGGAAAAATGTTTGTGGGCTTTAAAGAATGAACCCCACAAGGGTTCACAATAACATGTCAATGAGAATGAGGTCAGCGTTTTTCAGTTCACTGTCAAAATACGACTGATCCAGAGCAATGGAGGACCATCTTTGCACATAATCATTACATGACATGATTACTGTTTTGCTGTTTATTAACTGCATAACTGCCCAGTACTGAAAGAGAATATTTGCACCGCACCAATATAATATTCTTCACTCGTTTATATTTCTCACCATTGCTGACAAACCTCTGCTTAATCCTCTGCCCCCTTGAGATGACTTTCTACATTAACCATTTGGAACCAAAAACGCTTACTGAGTATTACAAATCAAGCTGAGGACTCAAGGCTAAGAAAAAATACCACAGTATATAATCAATGCAATTCTGAGGGGTTGAGTCATATCTGCACCTTAGGAGGGAGAGAGTGGGCACAGGATTCAGAGAAGAATATTAAAAATCCAGAGGTATGCCCAGCAAGTCTATTTTCAATCACACTTTAAAAACTGAAATAGTCACAGAATCTTTCCTCCTGAGGCAAGGAGAGCGAGTATAATGGAGCACAGGGAGAAATTGTAATGGGATTAACAGCATACATCATTCCCAAAACCAGAATGATGTACAGATGATATTTGAACAGTGTACCTTAAGTAGAACTCACTTTAGCAATGGAAGTTCACAAAGTTTGTTCTGTCTAAATTTGACGCTTCAGCTCTGGTGTGCAGGAGGCTGATTTCTATACTTTATCAATTCCATCCATTACTAGACAGCATTACAACAGTGCTACCTCTAACTTCTACAAGGACAAGGGCAGCAGGCAGATGGGACACTGCAAGTTCCCCTTAAAGTCACACACCATCCCAATTTGGAAACATACTGCCACTCCTTCAATGTTGCTGGATCAAAAACATGGGACCCCCTTCCAAACAGCACTGTGGTTTTGCCTACACCACATGGACAGCAGAGGTTTGTGAATCCGGCTCACCACCACCTTGTCAAGGGCAACTATCAATGAATGATAAATGCTACCCTTGTCAGTGATACTCAGGGTTACCTTACGAGACTAATAATTCAAAGACACGAGTTGGATACCCATCACAACAACTGTGAAATTTAAATGCAATTAATTAAATAAATTTGGAATAAGACAAAAGCTAATATCAATAGTGGTGACCATTGAACTACCAGGTTGTTGTTGCCTGGTTCACCAATGCCGTTTGGGGAAGGAAATCTGCCATTCTTAGTGGGCCTGCACATCAGATTCTCAGCAATGTGGTTGACCTTTAACTGCCCTCTGAAATGGCCAAGCAAGCCACTCATGAAGATGGCTTACCACCACATTCACTAGGGCAATTAGGAATGGGCAATAAATGCTGGCCTTGCCAGTGATATTCACTCATTCACGGAACATGAACAACAAAAATATGGAAGAAGAGTAAATCCACATTATAAGTGGGTCTACGGTATTGTCAGGATGACAGATAGGACCATCTATATTTTACAAGACAGTCAACAGAAGATGGCAAGGCCTCCTACCTCTGGCTGCATAAGTGGTATGAAAACACCTCAACTACATGCATTACTGAGGGCTCCTGTGCCAGAAGTTCAGTGTGCGGTCTATCATGCACAACATGGTACATGACTGAGATCTATCTCTGTCCACACTGCCATTGGATCATAGCTTGTGTCTCATGAGGATGGGCTTAGATTTTCAGATATTTAATTTAGAGCAATTTGCTGTGAAAATAATAGTTCAAATGCCAACGGTGGATTAAAAAGATCCAGCTTTGCCATTCAGATGGGTTCGCAAGATTCCCCCCCCAATATCTTGGCCAAAACTCCTCCCTCAATCAATGCCACCAAAAATTGATGAATGAATCAATCATTCATCGCAATGCTGCTGTTAATTTGATCTTGTTCTCAAAAGACCCGCTGCATTTAGTTACAATTATTGTATTTCAAAGTAAATGATTATCTGGTCAGGTCTACATGTGACTCCAGATCCACAGCAATGTGGTTGACTCATAGTTAAAGGGACAATTAGGGAAGGGCAAAAGATGTTAGCTTTACCAGCGATACCCACATCCCATAAAAGACAATTTTAAAATCAAAGTTTGAGTTCTACATAATAATGTAAATCAATACTTTTCATTTCTGATTAAAGCTAGATACTGTTTTGTAGGCATTTTATTATGTAGATATGGAGTCATCACTCACACGGTGAAGAACTGAATCCCACCCTGGGTCGATTGTGACGGTTTCAGTTTCATAATTATCCCTCCACAACAAATCATTTTCATCCACTGAATTGGATAATCCACATTTTTTGAATAATCTGATGCCATTTTGTGCATTAATAGCATCTCATGGTTTGATGAAGGAACTACACAATAGGGAAGCATTATAGGTTGGGTTGCACACACATTCCAATCTTCAGGGGTTTATTTGCTGTCAACCATCCACTTATTTGGTGCAAACATTTTCCTTGATTGGCTTGTTGAAGCCAACATCTAACAGTTGGACTATAGACTTTACAGCCCATAGTACAACTGCTTGATGTCATCGGTTATATGGGATCTGAACACATCCCACAATAAGCAGCTGCATTTCTTGCAACAGGCTACCAAGACACACAATCCAGACATTCTGAATTTGCAACTTCACTCCATCTTCATCCATCAGTTGTCACCATGGACATGCAGAAAACATTTGCAGGAAGTTTGGTTTTAGGCATGGATCTGTGCGTGATGATTACCACAGGCTGTAATTTTGTTCCAGGGCACCAAAAATAATGTCATTGCTCATATTCAAAATCATGCAGTGGGATTTTTACTTGATAATTAGCCTTGAATTAATGCCCCATTGGTAAGATAACACCTCCAACAGTGCAGTTATACTTCAGTGCTGCAGCTATTACCACAGTAAATCCTGTCTTCGCATGGCCTTTGATGTTCACTGGAGCTGTTTTCGAGCCTTTCCACTCTGCAGTTCGGCTGCTGGGCATATTGAAATTCATGGTATTAGTGGTATTGTCACTGGACTAGTAATTCACAGGCCCAAGGTAACGCTCAGGGGACCCAGGTTTGAACCCATCCATGGCAGATGGTGAAATTTAAATTCAACAAAAACCTGGAATAATAAAGCCTAATGATGTTCATGAAACCGTTGTCGATTGTCGTAAAAACCCATCTAGTGCACGACTGCCCATTAGGGAAGGAAATCTGTCGTCCTGGCCTACATGTGATTCCAGAGCCAATGCAATGTGGCTGCATTGAATGGCTCAGATAGGGGCAACAAATGCGGTCCCAGCCAGAGAAACCCACATCCCATGTACAAATAATTTTATCAGTGTTGCCAATGTGACAGAATGGGTACTCATGCTTTTGCAGCTGGCTGATAAAGAATCACTGGAAACTGGTCATTTGGTAGTCTCACTGCGATCTTGGTCTCCTGCTGAAACACTTCTTCCGTAAAGCAATTACACCAACTAACTGTTGGTCTGAAATCTTTGCTGCGTTTGGAGCTTGATTTATAGGAACATAGGAATTAGGAGCGAGAGTAAGCAATTCAGCCCTTCGAGCCTGCTCTGCCATTCTATCTGATCATGGCTGATCTCTATCTCATCCTAACTCCACTTCCTTGCCTTTTCCCCATAGCCCTTTATCCCACTTTTGATCAAACTTTTACCCTCTCTTTCTTGAATCCAGTGATTGATTCTGTATCCACTGCACTCCAGGGCAGCGAGTTCCATAGATTCACAACCCGCTGTATGAGAAGTAGCTTCTCCTTATCTCTGTCTTGAACCTCCCCCCTCCCCTACTCTACAACTATGACCTCTTGTCCTAGACTATTCTAGAAAGGGGAACATTTGGTTGACATTTACTTCATCAATCCCATTGAGTATTTTATATACCTCAATCCAAATCCCCCTCATTCTTCTGTACTCCAGCGAGTACAAGCCCAAGCTACTCAACCGCTCCTCATACGACAGCCCCTTCAAACCTGGAATTAATTTAGTGAACCTCTTTCGAACTGTCTCCAGATCCTTCCTCAAAGGTGGTGGCCAAAACTGAACACATGCTCCAAATGTGGTCTCACCAACACCGTATGCAATTGTAACACTTCTCTACATTTAAACTCTAGACCCTTTGGTCCATTTAAGTCTATAATAGGCACTGAACGATGTAACCATTCTGAGGATTTTTGATGGCCCATTGCAATGCATGCTTCTGAAGATAAGGCCAGTGGTTGGTCCCCTGTTCTCATGGCGCATTTGGTCTTGGGGATTTTCTTCGGAGTGGATTCCTCCTTCTTCCACCAGTTTTTCACTGACACCGAATTCCCTCATTGCAGCATAGTTATTTGATGAGTTAGCAAATGTTAAGACTTTTAACTTGAAACCAACTTTCTAATTCATTAGTTTTGCTGGAAGATTCATTTCTCTTCGCCGTTCACCATGTGCAGTCTACTCTGTGCCTTATGGTCTCTCATGCACATTTCCAAAACAGAACATATCTCCTGCTTCGCCCTTTGCCCCATAAGTAAAGCATGCACTTGAGGGGGCTGAGAAATTGAGGCTGACTACCAATGCGAGTGAAAAGCTGAAAAGCGGGGCGTTGGCCGACTTCAATATTTATAAAAGCATGACTTTTGGGACTGGAAAAACGGGGTTGTCTAATACGTTGGGTTAAGTTAAATGCCACAATCTAACGATAACTTGTTCTTGTTACATTCTTTGAGGAATAAATTTTGGCCACGGCACCAAAAATAATGCCACTGCTCATATTCAAAATCATGCAGTGGGATTTTTACTTGAGTTGGCCTTGAATTAATGCCTCATGGTAAGATAGCACCTCCAATAGTGCGGTTATACTTCAGTGCTGCAGTGCAGTACCAGTCTACATTGTGTTCAAATCCTGCAGTAGTGTTTGAACCCGGAACCTTTTGACTCAAGAGGTGAATGTGCTACTAACCTAACCACCACATCTGACATATTAAGAATCACAAACGGATAAGCTGAGTACTTACTCCTTCACATAACGCAAGGGCCAGAATAAAATCTAGATATCAGCCCTTCAGATAGGAGGGAGCTTGTGGGCAAGGCAACTGCTTCACTCCACCAACCCAGGACAAGCATTCAGTGTGATTTGTGACAAACTCAACTGTCAGTTTTCACTCCTGGGAAACTGATGTGTGGCACAGCATGAAGGAACAAGGGTGAGAGTGTATAATGAGACAGGATGTACAAATGGAATGATGATTTACTTAAAACCAATTTCACAGAAATCAGAGAAGGTTTAGGACTTCAAAGAATTTCATATACAAGCATACAATGACAACACATGGCTGCAAATGGACCATTAATTCAATTTTTCACTTTGAAAATTCATCTTTTCAGCAGGCAGAATCTTGCTTTTATTATGCCAAGGTTGGCTACTTGCACAATGCTAATGCCATAGCAACCCAATGAATTTCAGGGCTGGAACCGAAGCTTTGCACTAAAAAGGTTCAGGCAGCCCCTGGGAATGAGAAAAGATAAATTTTTAGCTAACTCATTCAGCAATTTGATGCAGCTATTAATTATCATCTCCAACTAAATGGCATTTTTGAAGCTTCCTTTACATTGCCACATCATTCACCCAAAACTGCCAAAGTTGCACAAAATCAGTGTAGATTCTTAAGATTGCAACAGCCAGGAGAATTTCCACACAATATCAGCTAACCCAGGACAGTTGGCCACATGTTCCAGAGTATGTTAGTCACATTCTGATTTGAATGCTGCATGCTATTTTACCTTCAAAGTAACTGATGTACAGCATGTAATGCAACAAAGCAGTCAGAGGAGATGGCAAATGCAGTTTGGACACAGATTCCTGACACATTAACTTATGCTTATTAGGGAGTGATTGCAAAAATAAACCCTTTCTCAGCTTGCAGTCATCATGACAAGGCCTGCACATATTCACCATCTGAAGGTACTCCGAGAAGGTAGTAGTGGGCCACCTTTCGAACTACTGATTGTTTTTTTTATACAACTGCATGGCTTCTGGGCCACTTTAGCGGGTAGTTAAGAATCAAGCAACCATGTTGGCATGGGATTGGAATCATAAATAGTCCATACCAGGCAAGGAATGTTTCCATCCTAAAGGGACATTAGTGAACCATCAACCCAATAGTTTCATAGAATCCCTACAGTGCAGAAAGAGGCCATCCGGCCCTTCAGGTCTGCACCGACAACAGTCCCATCTAGGCCCTATCCCTGTAACCCCCTGTATTTACCCTGCTAGTCCCCCTAATACTAAGGGGCAATTTAGCATGACCAATCAACCTGACCTGCACATCTTTGAACTGTGGGAGGAAACCAGAGCACCTGGAGGAAACCCATGCAGACACGGGGAGAACATGCAAACTCCACACAGACAGTCACCCGAGACCGGAATTGAATCCGGGTCCCTGGCACTGTGAGGCAGCAGTGCTATCCACCGTGCGTGGACGTTTTGCTATACAAGAACAGTGTAATAATTTTAAATGTGGGCGCATATGATCACGCTGGTTAATGTCACTCAGGTGTGCAGGAAATTGTAGACAGAGCTTTAGTGAACAGGTCAGTATCCACCAACACTACTGGGCTGTTGTTAGTCTATGGAAGTGGATTGGGAACAAGTGACTATTCAGCAGAGAGATTCAAACAAAACATTTTCTTTAGCAAGCTGCATGACAAGTTTCAAAGCATCAACAACAAAAGGTCCAGCAGCACATTAACTGGCAAATAGCGGTTTCCCACATCTTTCCCATCACTAGTAGCATTCCAAAGGGATCACACCCTGGCCCACTACTCCATCACCCCAAAACCTCCTTGTCTTCCCCACTGCACCTGTCTAGGCACCGCAGGAGGTCTAACACTTGCTCTTTTACCTCCTCTCTCCTCACTGTCCATGCACAAAACATTTCTTCCAGGTGAAGCAGCGACTTACTTTTGTCTCTTTCAATTTAGTATTCTGCATTTGCTGCTCCAATGCGGTCTCATCTGCATTGGAGAGGCCAAATGCAGACTGGGTAACCGCTTTGCAGAACACCTCCACTCAATCCACAAGCAAGATTCTAAGATTCCAGTTGCTTGCCATCTTAATTCATCATTTTGTTTTCTCGCTCACATTTCTGTCCTTGGCCGGCTGCTATGTTCAAGTAAAGCCCAACACAAGTTGAGAAACAATACTTTATCTTCCAATTAGCACGTTACAACCTTCTGGACTCAATATTGGGTTCAATATCTTCAAATCATGAACTCTGTCCTCCATTTTGATTTTTTTGCCAAATGCCGGTCGGCATCTTGTTCTCATGCTTTTACTTTCAGTAAGAGCTGCTCATTATTCTGCCATTAACACTCGCTGTGGACCAATACATTGTTTACTACACACAATACCACTCCCTCTGTCTTTTGTTCCATGATAGCTTAATTATTTAGTCTCTTCCACATTCTAACCTATCCCAGACCTTCCCTTTTATTCTATCTGCTCTCAGCCCCTTAAATCCCAGATTCCATCACATTTCTACCTTCCTTCAGTTCCAAAGGTCATATTCAACCTGAAACGTTAGCTCTGTTTCTCACTCCAAAGATGCTGCCAGACTTGATCAGGTGCATAAGACACTAGTTAGATCTCAGCTGTACAGTCCTGGGTGCCACACTATAGGAAGGATGTGAACACATTGGAGAACATGCAGAAGAGGCTTGTAGGAATGGTTCCAGGGATGAGAAGCTTCGGTTAGGAGGATAGACTGGAGAGGTTGGGACTATTCTTCTTGAAAAGAAGTCTATGAGGAGATTTGATAGAGGTGTTCACAATCATGAGGGAGCCTGGGCTCCCACTTGTAAAAGGATCGAGAATGAGAGGGCACTGATTTAAAGTGATTTGCAAAACAAACAAATGCAACATGAGAAAAAACATTTTTGCACAGCAAGTGGCTCAGATCTGCAATGCATTATCTGGAAGTGTGGTGGAGACAGGTTCAATCGAGGTATGCAAGAGGGTATTTAGAGGGCAGAGGGCACAGCCTCAAAATAAGGGGGGGCCGGTTCAGAACAGAGTTGAGAGGGAACTTCTTCTCTCAGAGGGTAGTGAATCTCTGGAATTCTCTGCCCATTGAAGTGGTGGAGGCTTCCTCGTTGAATATGTTTAAATCACGGGTAGATAGTTTTCTGATCGATAAGGGAATTAGGGGATATGGGGAGCAGGCGGGTAAGTAGAACTGATTCGCTTCAGATCAGCCATGATCTTGTTGAATGGCGGGGCAGGCTCGAAGGGCCAGATGGCCTACTCCTGCTCCTATTTCTTATGTTCTTATGTATTGGATGATTATTAGATGAATAAGCACAGGGAGAAGGCAGAAGAATGACACTAAGTCATAATGCTCATCTGGAGAGAGGCAGCATATACAAGATAGGCAGAATGGCCTTTTAACACATCATAACAATTCTGTCATTCTGGGTTTTCTCCAGCACATTCAGTTTCTAATTAAGGGTGGTATCTCATTAAAGCCTGGGAGATGATTTCCGATTACAAGCGGGTACTGGTAGCTCAGCAGGATGTGGAGAGTGCAGAAGGGGAAATATGGCATGATGTATTCAAGAACAACTATATTAATCTCAAGTGTTAACACACTACCAAAATAAAGTGGCTAAAAATAATCTCTCAAACTCTGAAGTAAAAGCTAAATAAATCACTTAGCACAAGTTATCTATAGTGTTATGGTTCAGGTCAGAAACTCCAAAGTGTTTTATGGAGCCCGCCTGGATCATAAGTTTTGCATCTTGAATTTAGCTAGGATAAAGATGATACGTTTCACTTCAGATATGATTCGAATGACCCACTAAGGAGCTTTTATCAAACAAAGTTTAATTAAGAACATAGTTAACATCTATGGAAAGAAAATTAGCCAATGCTTCTATCAATTACAAACAAAAAACAAAACAACCACGATAATGTACAACCCTTAACAAATATATCTAAGATGTTCCAATCAAACTCGCTGCCGGGGGAGGTAGTGGAAGCAGATATGATAGTGACTTTTAAGGGGCGTCTTGACAAATACATGAATAGGATGGGAATAGAGGGATATGGTCCCCGGAAGGGTAGGGGGCTTTAGTTCATTTGGGCAGCATGGTCAGTGCAGGCTTGGAGGGCCGAAGGGCCTGTCCCTGTGTTGTAGTTTTCTTTGTTCAAACCAATCCCATAAATATAATCCTTGAAACAAGTCCAACACAGCAAAGTCTAATGCTCATGTGATATAGGAATTGAGTCCTTTGGTTGAATTCTGCAGTTCTCAGATAGACTCAGAACAGTTTGAAGTCAGAACAGCTTCCCAGAACCCCAGGTAGACTCTGATCAAGCCACCAACAGCAGATTCTCCCCTTTAGAAAGGCAAGACTTTGTTTTCAGATAGCCAGCAGAATTTCCAAATAAAACAGGGGGAGGGAGAGAAACACTTCTTTTCAGCTTGCTGTCCCTTCTAAAAACCTGCAGCACAGAACTGAAAATGAAAAAGCTCCTGTCACCTGACCTATCAGCCATTTTTACTCCTAACAATGCAGGCTCATAAGACTAATCTCAGAAAGTAGCTGAGGCCCCCATTTAAACCAATTAAGGAGCCTGAAAAGGACATCTGGTCGATAGCTCTGCAGCAATGAGAAACACTGAAGCTGTCAGAACTCCAGAGATCATGATTTAAAAAAAGGTATACTAACGTCACAATAGATGTAGCTTTCATCAGAGCTGTTGAATTGAGTTGAGGTGTTTTTCTGGGTTTGGTTACAGCTCGTGTCATGGATGAAATCCAGTGAGCTGAGCCATGATCATACTGAATGGCAGAGGAGGTTCAATGTGCCATATGGTCTACTCCTACTCTTACTTATGTTCTGAGTTATGCACTCCACTAGAATTTCCAGGTCACACTGTATTACTTTACAAACATAGATAATAAGAGCAGGAGGAGGCCATTCGGCCCTTCAAGCCTGCTCCACCATTCATTATGATCAACTCAACAGCCTGATCCCACTTTCCCCCCCAATTCCTTTGATCCCTTTCGCCTCAAGTGCTATATCTAACTGCCTCTTGAAAACATTCAATGTTTTGGCCTCAATTACTTTCTGTGGTGGCGAATTCCATAGGCTTACCATTCTCTGGATGAAAAAAATTCTCCTCATCTCTGCCCTAAACCGTTTACCCTGCGTCCTCAGACTATGACCCCTGGTTCTGGACACCTTATCAGGAACATCCTTTTTGCATCTACCCTGTCAGGTTTCTATGAGATCCCCCTCATTCTTCTCAACTCCAGTGAATACAATCCTAACCGACTCAATCTCTCCTCATATAGAAACATAGAAACCCTACAGTGCAGAAGGAGGCCATTCGGCCCATCGAGTCTGCACCGACCACAATCCCAACCAGGCCCTACCCCCACATATTTACCCGCTAATCCCGCTAACCTACGAATCTCAGGGGCAATTTTTAACCTGGCCAATCAACCTAACCCGCACATCTTTGGACTGTGGGAGGAAACCGGAGCACCCGGAGGAAACCCACGCAGACACGAGGAGAATGTGCAAACTCCACACAGACAGTGACCTGAGCCGGGAATCGAACCCAGGACCCTGGAGCTGTGAAGCAGCAGTGCTAACCACTGTGCTACCGTGCCGCCCCTATGTCAGTCATGTCATCCAGGAATCAGTCTGGTAAACCTTCTCTGCACTCCCTCTAGAGCAAGAACATCCTTCCTCAGGAGTTATACAATAAATGGCAGAGCCATCAAGAGTATAGAAACACAGAGGGACCTAGGTGTGCAAGTCCACAAATCCTTGAAGGTGGCAACACAGGTGGAGAAGGTGGTGAAGAAGGCATATGGTATGCTTGCCTTTATAGGACGAGGTATAGAGTATAAAAGCTGGAGTCTGATAATGCAGCTGTATAGAACGCTGCTTAGGCCACATTTGAAGTACTGCGTTCAGTTCTGGTCGCCGCACTACCAGAAGGACGTGGAGATTTTAGAGAGAGTGCAGAGAAGGTTTACCAGGATGTTGCCTGGTATGGAGGGTCTTAGCTATGAGGAGAGATTGGGTAAACTGGGGTTGTTCTCCCTGGAAAGACAGAGAATGGGGGGAGATCAAATAGAGGTGTACAAGATTATGAAGGGGATAGATAGGGTGAACGGTGGGAAGCTTTTTCCCAGATCAGAAGTTATGATCATGAGGGGTCACGGGCTCAAGGTGAGAGGGGCGAAGTATAACTCAGATATTAGAGGGATGTTTTTTTACACAGAGGGTGGTGGGGGCCTGGAATGCGCTGCCTAGTAGGGTGGTGGAGGCAGGCATGCTGACATCGTTTAAGACTTACCTGGATAGTCACATGAGCAGCCTGGGAATGGAGGGATACAAACGATTGGTCTAGTTGGACCAAGGAGCGGCACAGGCTTAGAGGGCCGAAGGGCCTGTTTTCCTGTGCTGTACTGTTCTTTGTTCTTTTGTTGTTTGAAAAGGAGAGCAACACAATATTCCAGGTCTAGCCTCACCAAGGCCCTGTGCAATTGCATCAAGACATCCCTTGTCCTGTACGCGAATCCTCTGGCAACGAAGGCCAACATACCATTTTTTTTTTACTGCCTGCTGCACCTGCATGTTTACCGTCAGTGACTGGTGTACAAGGATACCCAGGTCTCGTTGCACATTCCGCTCTCCTAATTTACATCCATTCAGATAGTAATCTGCCTTCCCATTTTTGCTACCAAAGTGGATAACCTCACGTTTATCCAAATTATACGTCGTCTCCCAATCATTTGCCCACTCACTCAACTTGTCCAAATCACACTGAAGGATCTCTGCATCCTCCTCACAGCTCTCTCACCCAGCTTTGTGTCATCTACAAATTTGGAGATATTACATTTAGTTCCCTCATCTAAATCAATAATATGTATCGCGAATAGCTGGTGTGCCAGCACTGATCCCTCCTGTCCCCACTAGTCACTGCCTGCCATTTGGAAAAAGATCTGTTTATGCCTACTCTTTATTTCCTGTCTGCCAACCAGTTTTCTACAAATCTCAATATACTACCCCTAATTCCATGTGCATTAATTTTACATGCTAATCTCTTATGTAGGACTTTATTGAAAGCCTTCTGAAAGTCCAAATAAACTACATCCACTGGCTCCCCCTCATCAACTCCACGAGTTACATCCTTGAAGAATTCCAGTAATTTGTCAAGCATGATTTCCTTTCCATAAATCCATGCTGACTCTGCCCAATCCTGCAACTGTTTTCCAAGTGTTTTGCTATAAAATCTTTGATAATGGATTCTAGAATTTTCCTCACTTCAGGCTTATCTCTTTACCCCCCTTTTTAAATAGTGAGATTATATTAACTACCCTCCAATTTGTAGGAACTGTTTCAGAGTCTATAGAATCTTGGAAGATGACCACTATTTCTCAGGCCACTTCCTTAAGTACTCCGGGATGCAAGTTATCAGGCCCTGGGGATTTTTCAGCCTTCAATCCCATCAAATTCTCCAACACCATTTCTACTAATATTGATTTACTTCAGTTCCTCCCTCTCACTAAATAAATTCTGTGTTCCCCAACATTTTTGTGGCCTCCTTTGTGAAGATGGAATCACAATATGTATTCAGTTGGTCAGCCATTTCTTTGTTCCCCATATATGAAGGACTAATGATTCTGGTGTTGCTGACATAATCCAGCAAAGTTAACTGAGTTTAATAATATTTCAAAAAAGTTTTCTAATAGACAGTAAACTTGAAAAATCCAAATGGACTCTGCATAAACAATACACCAGTAATTGCTGTGGTGACCGACATAATCATAGTGCCCAAGTCCCCAGTGTAGATAAACTCTGGCCCTTGTTTCATTTCTCTCCCTCTGAGGAGGAAACAAATCAAGTTTTGGGGACCACTCCTCTTAATGTTGAAGTTCAGAAGTGCAGGACAACATGAACTCTTCAATGTGCTCTCAGCATAAGGACCGATCTCTGTAGAGAGATGTCCAGTATTAAAAAGTAAACTAGCAGGATATACAGCTGGAAACAAGCACTTGGTAGAGTGATAATTGAAATTGGTAAGCACCTGGGAAGTTGATGCGGGGGGGAGGGGTGGGGTGGTTATGTAAGTGAGCTTCCCGACATATTAAACTGATAGGAACCCTGGAGTGTTGCAGAGAGAACATAAAGAAAGAATACATTTAAATTTCTCAGGTCAACAGAATGCATTATGTAATTGGTTAACCTGAAAGGTTAAACGCTGATGCAGAGAATCTTATAAATTAAATTGTCCACTGCAATTCCACAAAGAGCATGCAGCGTTATGTTCAAATCTTGTACCCACCTTCCGCAGTCCTAAACTCATGAAAACGTCTTTGAGATGGAAATAAAATGTCAATAATATGAATGCTGCAACCACTACGGTAGCAATGGAAGAACACAGAGAGTCAGGTCTGCAGAGATCAAGACCTACACATATCTCAGTCATTCTCATAAATTAGGAGGAAGCAATTCAGAATTGCATTGGTGAGTCTGTGCATAGAGATGTGGATCCCAGGGACATGGTGAAACCAAAGCTTCGTAATTACCTTTGGACAATTGGTTAATTTGTTCATATTCCTTGGCTATTCTAGAAGATTTTGTTATCCCATTTAGTTTAAAATAACAGACAGAAGAACGTTTTATGTATACATCAAGCTATTGTGTGTAAATAACCCTAAATGATTATTTCAAGGCTAAGAGGTTCTTTGAATTGGAGCATGGGGGTGGAGGTGGGATTAAAATCTGCATGCCAGGTTATGATGCATGATTTGAACAGCTTCCTAAAGTGTTTTAGGAAAAGCAAAAGAAAAACACACTTTTCTAATATCATGTGGTTCACACTTTGAAATGTTTTCTCAACTGGCAATATTTCTTAAATTACAATGCTCACCCCCTGCCAAAATACCTGGCTTGGAAAATATCTACATCAGACTCATTGAAGCTAATCACCCATTTGATGACTTCATTCAATGTTCCAAGCCAAACAGACCAAGAATGACTTCTAGGGAATCTCCCACCAATAAATCCAACCCTATTTCCACTTCGGTATCTACCAAGGTAGAAGGCTCTGACGAAGGATCATCCAGCTCTGTTCTCTCTCTCCACAAGAGTCATCCAGACTCGAAACATTGGCTCTATTCTGTCTCCATAGATGCTGTCAGACCTGAGATTTTCCAGCATTTTCTGCTTTTGTTTCAGATTCCAACATCTGCAGTAATTTGCTTTTATCTATGTGAAAATAAAAAGTGCTTTTCAGTCAATGGACATTGAATTTCAAAACTGGTTTAATTAGTCTTGATTGATTTCAATAGGAAAAAAATTAAAAGATGCTTGATTTAAATGCTGACAGGTCATAATTTGGGAGTCTGCAGGAGATTAAGACATCTGTACTCTGTGTAGAAAATTATTTAGGATAAACTTTTTTTTAAATACACTATTGAAAGCTGATTCTCTGCTTCAGGAGGTTAATGCTGCAACAGACTTCATAACATTACATCACAAGTATTTTGCCTTGTTAAACTTTGGTATATTTAACTTGTAATTAAGTGCTGTGATCTGGACCAGTATGATCCTGTGTTGTTTTTGATTCGACTGAAGCATGGTGGGAATCGTTTGTAAATTCAGTATGTGGCTTGCCCTATTTTGAGTAGTTAATCGTTAGAGCCAGGTCACATTGATTTCTGACAAGGGCACAGCTCATTTCAAAAAGAATGCTCTTGCTCATGTGAAACACTGTCCCTTCACTGTAAGCACCTTTTTAAAAGGGTTTATGCATAGTCCCACAAAACTGCAATGGAATTTGAATCAGAAAATCTTTCTTTCAGTAATGTTAGTTGAGGGATAAATATTGGTCAGCTTGCTCCTTTGCTGTTCAAAATAGTCACATCCAACATTCCATCAGGACTGCCTTGAAGTGCTGGCCTAAATTTTGTTCTCCAGTTTTTGGAGTGGGGCCTGAACTTACAACCTTCCGATAAAAGCAAATGACTGCGAATACTGGAATCTGAAGCCAAAACAAAAAATGCTGGAAAATCTTAGCAACCCTGACAGCATCTGTGGAGAGAGAATAGAGCCAACGTTTTGAGTCTGGATGACCTTTGCCAGAGCTGACGTTGGCTCTATTCTCTCTCGCTCCAGAGATGCTGTCAGACTTGCTGAGATTTTCCAGCCTTTTCCGTTTTTGATTTATTTCACATAGCTTGGTTACATGGAATACTGCACTATGAGACAAACTTGTACAAAATTTGACAAAATTACATAGTTCAACTGATTGTGCACATCCACCAAAAACGAGTTAAATCAATTCAACAGTGACAACAGCTATTTAGGCAGGAGAAAAGGGTAATTAGTAATCCAGAATTTAAGTTAAACACAGATCAAAATGGAACAATTTAGTAATATTCCAGCTAATCTATGACATCTGACACTATTATCAATTAAAGATCAAGGGAACAGACTTCATCTTAAACCTGAATACATATCATGCCTGCAAATAAATATCTACACTGACATTTCACTGCAGTACAATGGAATGCTGCATCTTCTAGATGAGAGGTTAAACAGAAGCACTGTCATCCTACTCAGGTGGACATAATAGACGGCAGTATACTCTGCAGAGGAGCATAGTGCTTTAGTAGTGTTTAACATATTTCCTCAACACACCACCACAAATAATCAGGTCATCTGTTGAATGTGGAACCTTGCTTTGCAGAAATAGACTGTAACACCTGCCCACCTAACAACAATGATATAACTGGCTGTGAAGCACCTTGGGTGCGATAGCCTTGCTCCTCCGCCACCTCCTTTCTCTTATTTGACGTTGATCTAGATATACATGTTGATCCTGATTTCTTTTCTCCATCAAGTCCCAACATAGCCACAGATGGAGCTGAGGCTTCAAGTGTACCAGGGTCATGCATAGGGGCTGGTTACTAATACTGTAATTGTTAGAGACTCCCCATATCAAATACCCAAACATGATAAGTAACTACCCAAACTCCCTTGTATAGGCCACCACCTCAGGGCCACCCCCTTGCAGAGTTTCTTCCAACCGACTATTCCGCCCCCCCCACTCCGTTTCAGAGCTCTCCCCTCCCAACCAACCCCCTTGCAGAGCTCTCCCCAACCAGCCAACCATCCCCCTTGCAGAAGCCTCCCTGTCATTACTCCACCCTCACTGAGATGATTTTCTTGAGGTATTATTTTGTTAATTGTGCCAACGCGAATCAGGATGAAAAGCCCATGTGTGTAATATGCTGGGAAATACAAGCGAATGAGTGAGCGTGACACAGGTCCTGAAGCTCGGTCCACTGGCAAAAGTGGGTCTCTGGAAAAAAAAAGTTTGAAGAACATTTTTCTAAACCATGCTATCTTTGGTATCCATGAATGATGGCTGAACGAGCTGAAATCTTAATTTTCATATTTAAAGAAATGTATGATGTGTATTCTCCTTGGGCCTAAATTGTTTATGTTGATTTCCCATCAATAACAGTTAAGTTAATGCATTATTGACGATCTTTCGCAAAACTTCATAAACTCATGCTGTAAAGACTTATAATTTTTTAAGCATAAGTAGGAATAGCAATTTTGATTCTGAATCCATCTTCCAATTATTGAAAATTGGACATGATGGCCACTTTCTCTGGACAGTTATTTTACTTTAGGCTATTCTCTGCACAAAATACAAATCTATGCAGTGAGACTGTTTTTCCATGCAGAACTATAAAACATCTCATGACAATACTGGAGCCAGTGTATCGTAAAGAAAGTCACTGACATGAGATAATAATTGTTCATATCAAACAACACCGAAGAGGATTTTAGGTATACGTGCTCCCAGCAGTATCCTTCACTCTGCTGGGAGCGCACATCAAAAAATGTCGGAGGCAAGATCAAATAGTCCGCTCAGATATCACAGCCCTGGAAAATCACCACACCTAAACTCCTGATGAGTGTCATGCGGGAAAGCATATTTGTAAAACTATCCAAATGCTTCCACTAAGCTCGAGGGACTGATAGCCTTATGTGGTTCTTCTCTATATGACAATGATTGCTCAAAAATCGTCCTCAGTCTTTGCTTCCATCAATTGTATGAACTGCCTCCCATTCTGGGCGGCTGCCATCCACATTTGAAATGTAGCTCAGTTATTCTAGGCTTTTCATGTGCCTTAGGACCAGTGTTTGGAATAGAGAGGACGGATTTATTTGTGCAAACTTCGACAGTCAGCTCCTGGAAATCAAAGTAAAACACCGCCACAAGGTTATAAATATCAGAATACAGGTTAACCTGAATCTGAAGAAAACGTCATTGGATGCCATGTGTTTAGGACTGAACACAATAGCATACAAATTATTTTAGCATCATTTCAACAGCAGGAGGACGACATCTGGCATAGTTGTCCATTCATTGACATTTTGGTTACAGTGACCCAACAAATAGAAAATTGTACATATGACAATGTTACACAGGGGATAGCTTTAATTCTAATGATGGAAGGCTGTAATGGATGAAAGCAAGTATAAAAATGTCAGCCACACCTTTGCGATAAAACAAGTTTTTATTTACATAAAGCCTGAACGGTAAGAGACTTGTGCGTTCAGTCTTAGGAAAGACAGATTTGATTTATTATTGTCACAGGTATTAACATAGAGTGAAAAGTATTGTTTCTTGCACGCTAGGTGCTAAAAGGTTGTATTCTTAACCTTGAAGATTTGCTTAACTGAACAAAAATCAGGCAGAGGAGGGCGAGAGAATCGTAAAAATCTGCTTCACCAAAACGACATTAGATGACGGTATTAAAAATTTACATACAAACCAGACATAAATAAGCAAGAGATTCATGAAGAGAAATATTTAAGGATGCTGGTAAATAGAGCAACCCAGCAATAGAAGCAACAGTTTTATACACGGCTCATGTCTAAACTGTTTGAAATGTCAAACCATTTTAAGGCAATTCTCCAGCTTTGGCCTTTTGAAAGAAAGAAGCTGCCAAAGTTTGCATAACAAATACTTCCGTTGCTGAACTGCTTGGAATTCTAATCCACATCATAGTTGGGGAAAAAAAGAGCCTTTCAAACCATTTTTATTTATAATGAAATCAGTAAGTTACCACAAGCTACAAAAATCACCTCACAAACTCATTGACTGCCTTGGAGTTTTACGTTTAAAAAACCAGTCATATCTGATACAGGTTAGGTGCAGAGTTAGATGCAATGTCAGTACAGACATGCAGACATCAATATCTCCAAAGTTTGATTGCAGAGAACAAGTGAGGGGAATATAAAAAATCCTGATGACTCCATCTCAACACTGAAACCCTGTGCCTGGAAGGAATTTCATTATCCCAATGGAAAATTTCAACAGCTGAACTACAACCGTTAACACAAAGTGCATTTCAAACTACCATATCTGCATATGGCTGGATGTTTTAATTCCCTTTCAGTTTGTAATTTTGCATGGCTGGGACAATTGTTTAATTGAGAAATGACCATTTATAAAGTGAAGAACAAAATAAGATTTATATAGTGTCTCAAGACATCCAAAGCATATTATATACCGTGAAGTACTTTTGATATGTTACATAGCTGTAGACGAATGTAGCAACTAATGTAGTGGAGATGCCGGCGTTGGACTGGGGTAAGCACAGTAAGAAGTCTCACAACACCAGGTTAAAGTCCAACAGGTTTATTTGGTAGCAAATACCATAAGCTTTCGGAGCGCTGCTGCTCCTTCGTCAGATGGAGTGGTTATCTGTTCTCCAACAGTGCACAGATACAGAAATCAAGTTACAGAATACTAATTAGAATGCAAATCTCTACAGCCAGCCAGGTCTTAAAAGGTACAGATAATGTGGTTGGAGAGAACATTAAACACAGGTTAAAGAGATGTGTATTGTCTCCAGACAGAACAGCTGGTGAGATTATGCAAGACCAGGGGCAAGCTGTGGGGGTTACTGATAATGTGACATAAATCCAACATCCCGGTTTAGGTCGTCCTCATGTGTGCAGAACTTGGCTATCAGTTTCTGCTCAGCGACTCTGCGCTGTCGTATGTCGTGAAGGCCGCCTTGGAGAACGCTTACCTGAAGACTTCCTACAGAAACTCAACACACATGGAGCAGTTGAACCAGGAACACTCCTCGTCACAATGGATGTCTCGGCATTCTACACCAGCATCCCCCACGATGATGGCATTGCTGCAACGGCCTCAGTACTCAATGCCGTCAACTGCCAGTTTCCAGATGCAATTTTACAACTCATCCGCTTCATCCTGGACCACAATATCTTCACCTTCAACAACCAGTTCTTCATCCAGACACACGGAACAGCCATGGGGACAAAATTCGCACCTCAATATGCCAACATCTTCATGCACAGGTTCGAACAAGACTTCTTCACCGCACAGGACCTTCAACCGATGCTATACACTAGATACATCGATGACATTTTCTTCCTTTGGAGTCATGGTGAGCAATCACTGAAACAACTATATGATGACATCAACAAGTTCCATCCCACCATCAGACTCACCATGGACTACTCTCCGGAATCGGTTGCATTCTTGGACACACGCACCTCCATTAAGGACGGTCGCCTCAGCACCTCACTATACCGCAAGCCCACGGATAACCTCATGATGCTCCACTTCTCCAGCTTCCACCCTAAACACGTTAAAGAAGCCATCCCCTACGGACAAGCCCTCCAAATACACAGGACCTGCTCGGATGAGGAAGATCGCAACAGACACCTCCAGACGCTGAAAGATGCCCTCATAAGAACAGGATATGGCGCTCGACTCATCGATCAACAGTTCCGACGCGCCACAGTGAAAAACCGCACTGACCTCCTCAGAAGACAAACACGGGACACGGTGGACAGAGTACCCTTCGTCGTCCAGTACTTCCCCGGAGCGGAGAAGCTACGGCATCTCCTCCGGAGCCTTCAACATGTCATTGATGAAGACGAACATCTCGCCAAGGCCATCCCCACACCCCCACTTCTTGCCTTCAAACAACCACACAACCTCAAACAGACCATTGTCCGCAGCAAACTATCCAGCCTTCAGGAGAACAGTGACCATGACACCACACAACCCTGCCACAGCAACCTCTGCAAGACATGCCGGATCATCGACACGGATGCCATCATCTCACGTGAGAACACCATCTACCAGGTACACGGTACATACTCTTGCAACTCAGCCAACGTTGTCTACCTGATACGCTGCAGGAAAGGATGTCCCGAGGCATGGTACATTGGGGAAACCATGCAGACGCTACGACAACGGATGAATGAACACCGCTCGACAATCACCAGGCAAGACTGTTCTCTTCCTGTGGGGGAGCACTTCAGCAGTCATGGGCATTCAGCCTTGGATCTTCAGGTAAGCGTTCTCCAAGGCGCCCTTCACGACACACGACGGCGCAGAGTCGCTGAGCAGAAACTGATAGCCAAGTTCCGCACACGAGGACGACCTAAACCGGGATGTTGGATTTATGTCACATTATCAGTAACCCCCACAGCTTGCCCCTGGTCTTGCATAATCTCACCAGCTGTTCTGTCTGGAGACAATACACATCTCTTTAACCTGTGTTTAATGTTCCCTCCAACCACATTATCTGTACCTTTTAAGACCTGGCTGGCTGTAGAGATTTGCATTCTAATTAGTATTCTGTAACTTGATTTCTGTGTCTGTGCACTGTTGGAGAACAGATAACCACTCCATCTGACGAAGGAGCAGCACGCTCCGAAAGCTTATGGTATTTGCCACCAAATAAACCTGTTGGACTTTAACCTGGTGTTGTGAGACTTCTTACTGTGCAACTAATGTATACAGAGATATCAAAATTAGCAGCAAGGTAAATGGCCAGATCATCTGTTTTAGTAGCATTGCCAAAAGAGAGATTAATATTCTTCAGAAGAACTTTAGTCTTCCACCATTAGCATCATAAAAGCACAAATTTAACATTGCTGCCTCACAGCGCCAGGGACCTAGGTTTGACTTCAGTCTTGGGTGACTGTGTGGAGTTTGCACGTTCTCCCCGTGTCTTTGTGGGTTTCCTCTGGGTGCTCTAGTTTCCTCCCTCAGTCCAAAGATGTACAGGTTTCGTGGATTGGCCAGGCTAAATTGCGTGGGAATACAGGGATGGAGTAAAATGCTCCCCTTCGATGGGCTGAATGGCCTCCTTCTACTGTAGGGATTCTATGATCCCATACAGAAGACCATACTTCTGCAGAACAGTATTCCCGGAGTGCTTGTCTACTCTTATTCTATTAGCATTATAGAATCTTATAAATTCCTTTAACAGAAAAATGCTTCAGAGAGTGCATTATTCTGTTAGCACTGTGTGAGCATACCGGATTGAATTTTGTGTTCAGATCGTTGGAGTGAACCAAATTCATGACCTCCCAACTTAATGAGAGTGCTACCTCTGACCCAAGCTTATACTTTAAAGGAGTACACTGATGAACATTTGCCTGTCTTGCATCCTTCAGGCAAATTAAAAGAGGTGAGGGGGTGGGGAAGAGGGAGAAGAGAAGAAGGAGGAGTACACTTTGCTTAGATATTTGTGAGGTGAGGGATAAGCAATTAAAAAAATTACCAGGCTTCATGCTGCTGACTGTTACCCAGTGACTCCAAATGGATAATATGCATGTGTGCAAAGACGAGAACATATAGGTGCTTGTGCAAACATAAAATCAGTCACATGCTTTGCATTTAATCATAGTTAATAACAATCCCCGAGGAACAGGGTGACTCTAAGCCTTCTTTTCTCTGAGTTACGTGTGAATCTTGCCAAAGACAACAAAAACAAAATAATTGACTCATATTGCAAATCATAATCTGGATGACATTCAAGCACAGACTGGGCTCAACAGTAATCTCTTCCCTACACCACTGTGCCACTCTCACCCGCACCACTGTGAAATAGGCTCCAAACACTGGTAGTTAGCCTCTAGTGAATAATCGCCCTTGGATATGAACAGGAGATACCTGTAGAATCAGCACAGCAAGTCAGTGTCACAAGGAAGCAAAAACATGTTAGTGACTAAATCATCTTGTGCACATCTCCAATTTGGCAAGACTTCTAGGTTTCTTTGTGAAATGTGCATTTTTTTCTTCTCCCCTTCCTATGATTCTTTTCACAGCTTAACCACCTCTCTAAACTGTCTGGAAACATTCAGCAATTCTGCTTTTAAAGAATTTAAAGAAGTGCATCAGTGCAGTTCAGGGGTGATCATCTCCTGCCATAAGATTGTGCCTTGCCTCAAACCCGGGGTGATCCAATGGCACAGTCGCGATTCAAAATTCAGACTAGTGGAGAAATTGGGAGGAGAGAAGAGATGTTGCAGAGCAGTAGACAGTGTGGAAATTAGCAGCACAAGCTTGCAACCCAGTAATCTATGACACAGCTCTAATTAGAGTGCCAATGTACTGTGCCTCCACTGTGCTACACTTCAAAAATTGAAAAATACTGAGACAACAGAAATCTGTGTACAAATAAACAATGCAGCCATGTATCCCACAGGAGCAGTTAGTGCAGCAGTGCAAATATAGTTGAATAGCCAAAGCCTGTGAGGAACTTGATCTAGATAGCACATTCGACACTGTCTCTCTGAACTCAGAAATATAACTCTGGTTTTGGTAAGAAACAGGATTCTCTTTCCATCCAAAATTCCTTATATAGTAGTGAAGAAAAGCACAATGAGCATTTATTGTCACTTTCAAATTTCAAGTTGCTTCAGAAAAATAGCTGGATTCGAAAAGGGTTTTTAAAAAGTTCTCAATCACGCTGGACAGCACCTGAGTGATAACTGGCTGGGAACAGGGTTAGACACAGCTGTGACACCCCGGGGTTAAATATCAAATTCATACTAAACGTCTGGGCTCAAACACGAATGAATGGTGGCCCATGACACGAGATACGGATGGTACATTTCAACCAGTAGAAATGCGATGGATTCGAGAAAGAAGGACGACTGTTAAGAAAAGCAGACAAAATAAATTAATACTTCTGGGACAATGGTATAGTACAGCACTCTAGAACAAGGAGATGGATGAGGACTAATGGGGATCTCCACTTTAGTCTCTTCTTTTCACAGATTAGAGCCAGAATATTTTCAAGTTACTTTTTATGGCGTATTAAACTGCACTAGTGTTGGGTCCCACACAGTCTTTGGCAACATCAAAGCTTGTAAGGAGTCTAACAACACCAGGTTAAAGTCCAACAGGTTTATTTGGTAGCAAACGCCACTAGCTTTCGGAGCGCTGCTCCTTCGTCAGGTGAGTGGGAGTTCTGTTCACAAACAGGGCATATAAAGACACAAACTCAATTTACAGAATAATGAATAATGATTGGAATGCGAGTCTTCACAGCTAATCAAGTCTTAAAGGTACAGACAATGTGAGTGGAGAGAGCATTAGCACAGGTTAAAGAGATGTGTATTGTCTCCAGACAGGACAGCCAGTGAGACTTTGCAAGTCCAGGCAAGTTGTGGGAGTTACAGATAGTGTGACATGAACCCAAGATCCCGGTTGAGGCCGTCCTCATGTGCGCAGAACCTGGCTATCAGTCTCTGCTCAGCGACTCTGCGCTGTTGTGTGTTGTGAAGGCCGCCTTGGAGAATGCTGACCCGAATATCAGAGGCTGAATGCCCGTGACCGCTGAAGTGCTCCCCAACAGGAAGAGGACGGCCTCAACTAGGATCTTGGGTTCACGTCACACTATCTGTAACTCCCACAACTTGTCTGGACTTGCAAAGTCTCACTGGCTGTCCTGTCTGGAGACAATACACATCTCTTTAACCTGTGCTAATGCTCTCTCCACTCACATTGTCTGTACCTTTAAGACTTGATTAGCTGTGAAGACTCGCATTCCAATCATTATTCATTATTCTGTAAATTGAGTTTGTGTCTTTATATGCCCTGTTTGTGAACAGAACTCCCGCTCACCTGACGAAGGAGCAGCGCTCTGAAAGCTAGTGGCGTTGGCTACCAAATGAACCTGTTGGACTTTAACCTGGTGTTGTTAGACTCCTTACTGTGTTTACCCCAGTCCAACGCCGGCAACTCCACATCATGAACATCAAAGCTTGTCAAGGCTAGTGGCTAGGATATCTGGCCCAAGTAAACTTGCTGGATTCAACATTACAGAACCTTACATAGTATCTACTGCACGGAAACAGGTCATTCTGCCCAACAGGCCCATGTCCAGTGATCAGGCTCCACTTGAGCTGTTGCCCACCCTTCTTAATAAACTTCTTCAAGTTAGCTTTCTATTCCTTTTCCCTCATGTTTACCTAGCTTCCACTTAAATACACAATTAGTTGCCTCCACCCTTTGGTAGCAAGTTCCACATTCTTGCCACTGTCTGGATAGAGAAGTTTCTCCTGAATTTCCTCCAGTGGATTTATCATGTTTTATTTCTGACCCTTTAGTCAAATTTGCCAGATTCACAACCAAAGAAAATTCCACCCATTCACTAAGGTCTGTGTATCCCAAACATCAGCACTGCGGAATATTCATAATAAGTGTAATAATCTTACCGATTAATCTTCCGTCACCAATCACCCTTTATTTGAAGTGTGTTCGAAATGGCGCTCAGTGGCTACAGAGTGCAGATCGGCCCTGAGTCTTTCCACTGCCGGCCTGAGTGGAGTCCACTGGTTTTAAATGCCCCCGTTGCTCCTTCCCTGTTGGGCGAGCCTCCATTCACCTTTTAGCGGAGCTCATACTCTATGAGGTCCACAGGAGATCTATTGACGATCTCATGTGGCCATCATGTATTCGGAGCAGGAAACTACAGAGGACAACACAGACAGCTCTAAAGTAAAGCAACAGCTGAAAACTAACTTCATAGCAGCCAGCATCCCTCATGCATTTTCAGAGTGTATTTCAGTTTATCATCCTACACATAGAATCCATACAGTGCAGAAAGAGGCCATTCGGTCCATTGAATATGCACTGACTCTATGTCAGGGCATCTTACCCAGGCTTGCCCCACATCCTAATCCACTATTTACCCTGCTAATTCTTCTTCCCCCCCACCCTCCAACCTACACATTTGGGAATGTGAGATAATGACTGCAAAATGTACTGAAATTTCAGCTCTGATTCACTTCTTTCTGAAGGAAATCAATGTGAGCAAAGTAACGATTAGATTGGTTAATCTCAAAACATTTCAAAGGTGTTTTTGAGAGGAATTTTGTATTCAGGAAGAATGGAGCACTTAACATTTAGGCACTCAGTGTCAGCAATAAACAGCAATCAGGTAAAATATAGCAAAGCTTGATCCTTCTTCTTGACCCTACTCCTTCCTTCAAACAAAGCCATTTTTCCCCCCTCACAACAGCCATTTTGTGTCCATGAGCAAAATGATGCGTGTACAATATCAAAATTATCAATGGTTTTGTGTCAGACTGAAACTACTACAATGTATTTTACACAGGATATCTGCAGCTGCAGGCTTTGTTGGATTTGAGATCAGCCTCCAAACACAAATTGCCAAACCACAAGGACGCCAGAGCATGCAACACACCAATCAAGAGCAGACACCACACACACACCAAGAATAAATACTGAGGAATGTGCCACACCCCCCCCCCCTCCGCCACACACACACACACCCCCCCCACCCCCTCCGCCACACACACACACACACACCCCCCGCCAAAGGAAATGGCTGTGGGGAGTGGTGAGTAATAGTAATTAGCCAGTTGTCATGTCGATGTAGCGTTCAGGCCCAGTACAGGAGCTCTACTGAATGGTACTTTCATTCCACTCCAAAATTTAAATACATCTCATTCTGTGCAAGATCTAGGGTTACCCATCTCTCCCTAGCAGTCTGTGACAAGAGCTCACACATGGAGTCTTTTAACATGGGGAGGCTGCTGCATTGCAGCTACCACACGGTGCCGGCTGACCAGGAAACTCTCCCAACCATAGATGTATCAGAAACAACCTGCTTGACCATACCACAAAAAACCTTCCATGGCCATCAAGTCCTGGGGTGGGAATCGAACAGCAAACGTCTGGCACAGAGGTAGGGATGGATATCACCACAAAGTCTTCCTTGCTGGTTGGCCAGCATCAACAATCACATCCACAGTTCTACGTGCAGAAACAGGTCTGTTCAAGATCCAGTACCATCAGAGCCTGGCACGGGGCTGGCTGAAACTAGGCTAACTGAATACAACTAGATACAACATTTAAAATCAGACTAGACCATTGGCTACAGAGAGTGGCATGACCTTCCACTTAGGCAAGACAACAAAAGGTAAAGAGGAGAATGTCCAAAACCCGAGGGAGGTGTTTGTATTTTAATTGTGTCTAATTGGTCAGAAGAGAGACTCCATTTTGGTTCTCTCCTTCTCTTTCCCCTTCTCCAGTGCATTGGTATGCAGGAGGAACATTTCTTTCAAGCTTCCAACAGATTGTCTTGCCGTCACAGAGCAGCCAACTCAGCACTACAAGCAATGACGTAAGACTGGCAGCCAGCTGACCAATTGCATCTCTCTGGCCCCCAGCAGCCGTAGCATCAATTCGTGTTTATCCCAACAGAGTCCGAGGACAGTAAACTAGCTCAAATCACTGCAACACATTTGGCAATTTCAAAGAGTCAGCCGCCACATCACATACACTCAGAACAACCCTAAATAGTATTAGAGCTGCAGGGTCCGAACTGACAACCTCTTCCAGAGTTTATATATGCATATGAAAATACTTCACCGAACCAATGAAACATTGCTGGAGGGATTTATCATTAACCCTTAGAGGAGAAGAGAGTGGGGTTAGGGGGTGGGGAGGGGGGGGGGGGGGGGGGGAAGCTGCAGGGGGTTTGTTAATACATACAAGAGCACTGCATCACACCAATGTACTGCTCATTACGACATGCGTCAGCAATACATTCACGTTCAGACTGAAGGACAAAGGGATGGGAGCGCAGCCTGTGTGGTTGCCTGCAACACTGTTAAAGGGAGAAGCGAGAAAGACCGAAGAAAGAGAGAAAATGTTCCGGAGAACAGAGGTTCCTGTTGCAGCTGTTGCAGTCACTGGCCAACAAAAACCTTATTAACAGGACAAAAGGCTAAAAGAAAAGCTGCCACAACTCACTACCTCAAAACAAAAAAGGATACCACAAGAAATAGAGGGAAGAGAAGAGAATCTTTCTTCCCTTCTGTTGCGATGCTGATTCTGCCAAAATAAAAGAAAAGCTCATCACTGAAGATTTCCATTTCATCAGTGAGAGAAAGAGAGCGCTCTCCAGCAATCTTCCCTCCTCCAATCGCTCCCCCCACCCCCCCTCCCCTTGGAGCAATCAACGGATTATTGCTAACTGTGCGGGAGGCAGCCTGCAGCTGCTGCGTCTACTGGTGGAGAACTGGCTAGTTAAGCTACTGACTGCAATGTGCTGCTCGTAGCTGTTTTTAAATCAGCCAAGCCTGGCAGAGGGGAAGAGAGCGAAACAGATTAGAGAGCGTGGGTACAACGGGAAAGAGAGACCGGCAACAGCAGCAGAGGGGTGGAGAAAAAACAACGAAAAACAAACCCTCTACATAAAACGCACTGTCTGGATTCTGCATCAGTGATGGAGCTTGCTCAACAGCTTTCTCAACTCCGAGGACAAACACCACGACTGTTGATGGCGCTACTCTCTGGGGTAGAGAGGATGCATGCACCTGCATAGCTGATTGGGCCTCACCTCTGTCAGTCCTTTCTATTGCTTTGGATTTACTAGGAGCCATTTTGTGAATCCTTTATTTTTTATTAAGGAAGACAAGGGGAAAATAGCACTAGTATCTAGTGCAAGAAAAAAAAGGAACTGCACTCTTGGAGAGGTAGGTGTGACAGGCCGTCCTCATTGCATCTCGCTATTTCTTCCACCCCACCCCCTCCCCCTTTCACTGTCGATCGCTAAAGGCACTGGTAGCCTGCTGTGCCAGGATAGAGCCGATTTTCAAATCAGTGCCGATCCCAGACTATGGTGAATTATGAATGTGCCACATCATGAATCTCTTGTGGCAGGTAACTGTGCATCACACCTGGAATGCTGCCCTGGTTCTTCTTGTCTACCTCACGGTACGGATGTGGAGTGTGTGCGAAGCGTCAAACAGAGAACAGAGTTGTCCAGTTATCTGCTCCTGCAGTAATCACTTCAGCAAAGTCGTCTGCACTCGCCGTGGTCTCAAAGAGGTCCCTCAAGGGATCCCTTCTAATACCCGGTACCTCAACCTCATGGAGAACAACATCCAGCTTATCAAGGCAGACACCTTTCGACACCTGTACCACATGGAGGTTTTGCAGCTCGGCCGGAATTCCATCCGGCAAATAGAGGTTGGTGCATTTAATGGACTGACTAGCCTTAACACATTGGAGTTGTTTGAGAACAGACTGACTGTGATACCAAGTGGTGCATTCGAGTCCTTTTCAAAGCTACGTGAATTGTGGCTCAGGAACAACCCCATTGAAAGTATTCCATCATACGCTTTTAATAGGGTGCCGTCACTGCTGCGTCTGGATCTGGGGGAACTTAGAAAACTAGAGTACATTTTGGATGGTGCTTTTGAGGGCTTAATTAACTTAAAATACCTTAACCTAGGGATGTGCAATCTGAGGGATATGCCAAACCTCACACCACTGGTGAGGTTGGAGGAATTGGAAATGTCTAGCAACCACTTCCCTGCAATTAAACCGGGATCATTTCAGGGGCTAAAATCACTAAAAAAGCTCTGGCTTATGAACTCACAAGTCAATCTAATCGAGCGAAATGCCTTTGATGACCTCACTGCATTGGTGGAACTAAACCTGGCCCACAATAACCTCACTTCGCTGCCACATGATCTGTTTGCACCACTGAAGTACCTTGTGGAGTTGCATCTGCACCACAATCCATGGAATTGCGACTGCGATATCCTCTGGCTCGCCTGGTGGCTGCGGGAGTACATCCCCACAAACTCTACTTGTTGTGGCCGCTGCCATTCCCCACCTCACATGAGGGGGAAATACTTGACCGAAGTAGACAAGGGCACTCTCCAATGCTCACGGCCAGTTATTCTGGAACCGCCACAGAACCTAAACATCTCTGAAGGGAGAACAGCCAAATTGAAATGTCGAACATCCTCCATGTCATCCATCAGGTGGCTGCTGCCCAACAGCACGATATTGAGTCATGGCTCAACACATCCCCGTATATCTGTATTTAACAATGGAACCCTATACTTCTTGCACGTTTTAATAACAGATGCTGGTACCTACAAATGTATGGTGACCAACGTGGAAGGGAATGCTGATGCATCAGCCTTCCTGCGAGTTAGCATGGCGGAGATCAACACGTCAAATTACACCTACTTTTCAACAGTTACCGTGGAAACGACACCCGACACCGTCAGGACTAAAGTACCGCCGTTTCTGTCAACACCACCCACTTACAAGCCAGCGTTCATCTCCACTCCCACAGTGCTATTACAGAGCACGAGGAATCCAAAACCAGTGGTGGTGATCCCCACGATGGCCACCATGGACACGACCCGCACCAGCCTGGACGAGGTCATGAAAACCACGAAAATCATTATTGGCTGTTTCGTGGCGGTGACACTGCTTGCGGCTGCCATGCTCATAGTGTTTTACAAACTCCGCAAACGGCACCAACAACGGAGCACGGTGGCGGCAGCCAGGACTATAGAGATCATTAACGTGGACGAGGACATCACGCCATCAGAAGGAGCAGTCGTAGTGCCCTCGGTCCATGACCACATGAACTATAACACGTACAAACCAGCACATGGGGCTCACTGGACAGAGAACAGCCTGGGTAACTCGCTCCACACTACAATACCTGAGCCCTTTATTATACAAACACATACCAAGGAGAAAGTTCAGGAGACTCAGATCTGACTTCTGTACATATATATAATATAATATATTATATATATATATAATGCAATAGAATGCACAAGTTGTCAGAATTTTGTAAAAAGTGCAAAACTCAGACTGTTTTCTTGTATATGCTTATATCAAAGCAACCATGGCTGATTACAAAAGTGATTATATATATATAAAAAAATAAACTATTTTCTAACCTGTAACTTATGTTTAAGAAGAGACAAAGCTGTTCAAGATGCTTTCATGACTTTGGGGAAAAGAAATGGGGCCGAACCAGTTTAAAAAGGGCATTCTGTAATTTTTAAAGCCAGTGCTATGAGGATGCAGTAAAACATATTTATACGGGAATTCTTTCTAAGCCCAATACCAGACTTTACAGGTTTATCTTGTAAAAGCACCAATTTGTACTGTGCCAAAATGTTAAAAAAAGGCAATAAAAAAGGGATTTTTTTGAGAAGAGTTGATTTAATTTATAATGGAAGAAAGATCGCCAGACAACCTTTGCATCTGAGTGAAACCAGCGAGGGTTCGTTCCAAGACAAGACAACATTTTATGTTTACATATAAACACACTCTCCTGCATGCAGTGTTACTGTGATTTCTATAAAATGGTGGAAGTGCGGATGAGTCTGCTAATTACTGCAAAACACAACCTTGTTTTAAAGATATATGTATATGTGCGCATGTGCGTGTATGTATGTGTGTGTATATCTATATATATGTGTGCATGTATATATGTGTGCGTGTGTGTGTGTGTGTGTGCGCAAAATATGCAACTTCTTCAGAAACCGCTGCTGGCACAGCATTCTGAAAATATCTGCAGCAAACCCAAAATAGGGGAGAAAGGAGGGGGAGAATCAGGGCGTATTATGAAGCAGTAACCCTTTCACAACTTCTGCACCAAGAATAGAATGCATCTGTCAAGGCTATTGTGATTTATAAAACATTGCGTAATGTTGGCTGTTTCTCAAACCCTGCATTCTAATCTACACCATTATAAGTACTTTGCTTTATTGTTGGCAGAGTCCAGCTGCAGTATGTCAGCTGAAGGCTGTGAAGGACATTGAGTATTGAAAAGGTTAACAGACAGTATATTAAATTATTTTACTGATCTTCTGTCACTGCTAGCGATTTAACAACTTGATTTAATGTCTCAGTACCAGGAAGTTGGGGGGGGGGGGGGAAGCGGTGTTTGCAGGAAGAACAATATTGCTGCATTTTTGACACTTTAAACATGATATCCACAAAAATAAAATTACGAATATCATTTCTGCATGTCAAAATCAGAAGATTCGGGTTTAAAACTAGGGACACACCAATGGTTTAAATGATGTATACCTCAGCTCAAGTCTGCTTTGGACTATGGATCAGAAAACTTCAGTGTGTGCTCCAATTGCTGTAATATATTAATGCCAATCTTGTTCTTGTAAAAGTTATTTGAATTTTACTGCTGTAATCCATCTGCTGACTGTGCTGCTAATCCAGCATTAGCATGCATAGAGCACTGGTTGGCTAATTTTGAATTTTCTTAATGTTGACAGAATGGATTGCAACGAATTGCAGTTTCATAAATCCGCTAGCGACCAGGGCAGTAAGACCTGCATTGAATGAAATAAACACCCTGCTAAACTATTAAATTAGAACTGCAAGAACAGTGTTGATTAAGCAATGCTTGGTCCTGTATTGTAGCCATGAACGTGCCATTGTGTTTTATGCTGAGCCCAGGAGGTGGGGTATTGAGAGCTGATGCACCAAGCACTCTAATCAGCTCAAGGTCTGCTACTCCAGCATAACACACGCTAGAACATTCATTGCTAACATAAGCAGCTGATAGCTGTTCTAGTATTTAAGCAAGGTTGAACTTTACTGCATACGAGTGGACATTGCTACTTTTAATTTACAATGGATTATCGTTCACATTGCCGCAGCCAATCAATGATTACATTCAGGAAAGAACTGAATTAAACTACGCGCTTGAAAAGAAGCAATGTGAAGCCAACATTATAAATTTGTCTGTGTGCCCCCATCACCCTGGCAACCTTCAAATGCTTTGCAGGAATAAACCAGCCATTACACACACTAGTTGTCTATTTTTAAAGTGGCAGAAGGTGGGGAAGGATTGAAATGGATAAAATAGTGAATGAAGAGTAGAAATAAAGCACAGCAAAGTGAGGAAAATGGGTAGTTGAGGTGTACCTGGTGTTTGAACTTTGGCCTCTTAATTTTAGAATGTTCACAAATCATACTTTTTGCTGGTGAAACAGTTTTGCTCATGCAACAGGCTTCAAGGCAGTGCCATATATAACAACTTGCATTCATCCAGCTCCTTTAACATGGGGGAAAATGACCAATGGTTCCCAAAAGAGTAATCAGATGCAAAGAAATTGACACAAAATCAACGGATGACATTTTCAGGTGTTGTGACTAAAAACCTGGTCAGAGAAGTAGGTTTAAAAGGATAGAGAGGTTGAGAGGAAGATTTACGGAGGACATCTCAAAGTGTAGAGCCTTGGGATCTGAGTGCACTGCTGTCAATAATGGAGTGCAAGGTCAGTTAGAGGATTGCAAAGTTCCAAGAGGGTTATAAGCAGAGAAGGTGGAGAGATGGGGGCCAGCAGGGGTGGGGGTGGTGGAGAAAAGCGGTGGGAACAGGATTGCAAGGCCATGAAGTTAATTGAAGACATGGATGAAAATTTTAAATTCAAAGTCCTGGAGGACCTTGGTCAGCAAGCACAAAAATCCCAATTATGGGTTACGTATATCCGACAAGAGCAATTAAAATCTCATCGAGAATGCTAGTTTAAAATATGTTAAGTGGTTTATAAAATGAAAACACATTGTATTGGCTAACAAAGCATTGTGTGCTTTCAATCCCAATTATTCTTTGATTGAAACTAAAGCGATCTCCAAAATGTTACATTAATGGTTAGGGGTAATGCATAGGCGTACCTACCTCAGTCTTTTGACAGACACTAAGATAGACTGTGCTTCAGAATGTCCAATTGTAGTCTTAGTTCGGAAAGGATAGAAACAGAGAGAAAAGAGAGAGAGAGAGACTGATGGACACCTCTGACTGCCCTTGTCAATTTATTTTTGTGTTCAAAAGATTCAGTGACAAACACCATCAATGTATATTGTGAGTGAGGCACGAGGAATTCAGCAGCAGTTTTTCTTGGGTGTGTGTTCTTTTTTTAAATAAATGCTGGTTAGATTTTATTCAGATCTTCATAATACATACACAGCAGATGTTTTGATGTTTCAATCAATGGATTTCCATAGAAAGGCTTCGAAACAATTAGGGGCACTTCAAAACAATCATAACCCATTGAAGTATGTGCAATGCACATTAATGAAACGGGACTTAACCTTCAATAAAGGATACCCTGGATTTTTTGGGGAGGCTGATTCTCCTCCCCGCCCCCCCCCCCTCCCCTCTCTCCTTTGGAATCAATACTTGGATCCACTTGCATCTTTTGGATGCTGAAAATTATTTTCTTTTAAAAATGGCTTGAAGTACACTGCACATTCTGATGCTGTTCGAGCCTTGCCAGCTCTTGACTTGCTGCAGCATCACGTTCTGCCAGACCAGACATAGGAAGCCATTTGCTGGGCTTTTCATCTCACTCTTTTAATTCTTTCCTCAGTCAAGGGATCCGTAAAGATCATTTGCAGGAAATCTATTGTTACTTGTTATTTAATTTGTTATCCACCCACATGATTTTCATTTCACTTCATTTCAGGAGAAATGTGTTTGCGCTGATTTCCCCCCAGGGATGCTGAAATATGATTTTAAGATGTACTTTTATTTCTAATCTCCTCAAATATGTATATTTGTAATACATTTTGTTTTATTGCCACTTGCCTGATTATCATCAGATAAAAATATCATACACTGATTTTCAGACTGTGCTAAAACACCTGTATATCAGCACCAGAGTTTACACTGGTGCAATAGGTGCCTGCATGGTTGTTTGTTGGTATTGGTTGTACATTGGTATAATCATGTTACATTGTTCAGGATAAGTTGGCCGTATTTTATGGTAGAAGGACATAAAAGGGAAGAGGACATAAGGAAGAATATTCCGTACTCCCAAAAGCAAGAGGATGTGTTCTTCCTTCTCATATCAATCTCTTTCTCCGCAGGTCCGATTAAGGATTTAAATTTTCTAGGTAGGTTATCCTAACTATGCCATGAGCTGTGCTTAGTTTATTCAGTTAGCAAAAAGTTGGAACTCAATGTTTTAAACTTATACCACAAGTAATGACATGATCGTCAAATATATTTCACACTTTATTTGCATGAGGTCTCTGTGAAAGAAACAACTTAAAAACCATCAACAGAACTTGCATCAAATGCACAGGTCAAAACATTTTATCGTTTGCATCTGTTACATTGCACAGAGTACAAGAGGTAGTGATGAAAGATATGATTTATCTCTTTTTTATGCTGTTCACAACTAGTCATGAATGACCAAGACATCAGTAATCTCAGACATTATCATTCCCAATGACTCTTCTTCATAAAATCTTAAATTTACCTTGATTCTGTTGACTGTGTTTTCTCCACACTGGGGGCGAACATAACCTTCAACTGTGTGATTTTAGAAGAGCTTTCATAGCCAGGATATAATTGTCCAATATTATAGCTAAGCACCAATGAGTTATCAGAGCTGTTAATCACGCATATGTTAATCATATCACACTGCTGGCCCAGAATAGCTCTGTAGACACTCTTCTCCTGCTTTCCCCTTCAGCCCACTGTCTGAAAGCATTGCCTGCAGTGACGTTGTCATGCAGTAAGGACATTCACAACTTCCATTCCCCCGATGTGTATCCAGTTAACTAAATCTAGATGAGGCAGCAAATCAGCCTCTACATTTGGCAGAAGCACTTCTTGAGACATGTAGGCTGGAGGAAGGGGTCCGTGCAAAGGGGAGGGGGCATGCAGAGGGTGCAGGACAACAGGGGCGGAGGGGAAAGCAGGGACAGGAGAGCAGGCTGCGAGGGGTGGTTTGAGGGGTGGGAATAGTTTTGAGAGAGTTGGTCAGATTCCCACCCCTACCACCGTACTGAAATGGCACTTATCAAAGTCACAAATGACTTTCTATGAATCCATGACAAAGGCAAACTTTCCCATCTTCTCAAGCGGTCTGCAGTCTTTGACAGTTGACCACACTACCCACCTCCAATGCCTCTTCCACTGTCATCCAATTGGGTGAGGTTGCTCTCATTGTGGTTCCACTCTTTTATCTAATTGTAGCCAGAGATTCACTTGCAATGTCTTGTCTTCCTGCTCCATTACCTCATGTCTCCTCCAATTAACTGCTGGGAAGACCAAAGCCATTGTTTTTAACTTCAGCTCTAAACTCTAGCTATCAATTCCATCCCTCTCCCAAGCAACAATCCAAGATCAATCACTCTTCGCAATTTTGGTGTCACTTTGATCCAGAGCTTCTGATCTCATATTCACTCCATTACTTGGACAACCTATTTCCACCTCCGAATCACTGCTCGTCGCTGCCAGTCTCATCTTCTGCCAAAATCCTTGTCCACATCTTTGTTTCCTCAACTTCCACTATTCCAACTCCTGGCTGGTCTCCCATATTCTACCCTTGGCAAGCATGAACTCACCCAAAACTCTGCACCAGTGTCTTAAATTCCACCCCGCAGTGTTCACTGACCTAACTTGGCTCCAAGTCAACCCTTACCTCTCCCAATCTCTGTGATCACTTGCAATCAGATCAAGGTCAAAGATATCTGCGCTCCTCCATTTTGGACATCATGTGGCGATGCAAATTATAATTTGAATCTTGCCAAAAACTGAAACATTTTGCCAAAATTTCTCATCTTGCACTCAAGACAAAAGCAAGAATACCAAATTTCAAACTTCCACAACCATTGATATTGCGAGAGAAAAGGGTGCTGATTGGCTGGCAAATTGACTCTTCGATCGGTTGAGGCATTGCCAAGGCTAAGCAATCCTGAGTGCACTAATGGCGTCACTATCAGCCAATTTACAATAAACAGTCAAGCTCAATGTAGCTTTTACACAGGCAACAAGCAGCATACGTTCATGCGCAAGGGCCAATTCTCTGCTAACAAAAATAAATATGGTCAAGCCCAGTGCCTTTTTTGAATTACCCAGAAGCATGAGGAGCCTATAAGTTCGCATTGCCTTCTCTATGGCAACATCTCAGTTGATCAGAGTTGATTTACCAACCAAACGCCATCCTTAAAAGCCCTGGAGTGGAACTTGAACTTAAAACCTTCTTAAGTACTCTTGTGAAGCTGGTGGTGAACTGCCTTCTTGAATTGTCACAATTGTTGTTGTTTAGGTACACCTACAGTGTTGTCAGTTGTTGTTCTAGGAAATTGACAGTGTGGGAATGACAATATAGTTCTAAGACAGTGTGTGACTTAAAGGGAGGAGACTGGCAAGTGGTGGTGTTCCCTTGTGCCTGCTGCCTTTGTCCTTCTAGGTAGATATCAGGGTTTGGAAAGTGCTGTCAAAGGAGTCTCGGTGAGTTGTTGCAGTCCAACTTTCAGATGATGGACATTGTTGCCACTGTGCACCAGTAGAGGAGAGAATCAACATCTAAGGTGGTAGAGGGGTGCTGATCAAGTAGGTGCTTTGTCCAGGGTGGTGTCAAGTTGTGTGTTGCCAGAGCTGCACTAATGTAGGCGATGAAGAGAATTCCACCAAACTACTGACTTGTGCCTTGTGGACAGGGAGTCAAAAGGTGAACTATTCACTACAGGTTTTTTAGCCTATGACATGGTCTTGCAGCCACTGTCATTATATGATTGGTCTACTTAAGTTTCTGGTCAACAACAATCCCCAAGATGTTGATGGTGGAGGATTCAGTGACAGTAATGCCATTGAATGTCAAGACGAGGCAATTCGATTCTCTCCTGCTGCAAATGATCATTGGCTAGCACTTGCATTACAAACATTGCTCGTCACTTATGAATTCAAGTAGGAATGTTTTCCTGATTTTGCTGAATCTGGGCATAGACTGCTTTAATATCTGAGGAGTTGTAAATGGCAATGCAATCAGTGTACATCCCCACTTCTGATCAAATATTGGGGGGGGGACGGGGGACACATCACTGATCAAGCAACTGAAGATGGCTGGGCCTTCATCACTACCCTGAGGAAAGCCTGCAGTAATGTCCTCAGGCTGAGATGACTGTGTCCTAGATAATCACTCCAGCAGTGAGGAGTTTGCCCCAATTCTCAATGACTTCAGTTTTATTAAGGTACATTGAGGCGGTCACTCTCATCCTTTCATGTCCATGTTTGGACCAAAACACTGGTGAGGTCCAGAGCTGAGTGGGCCTGACGGGACCCAATGTGAGCAGGTTACTTCCAAATGCCACTTAATAGCACCACTGACAACACTTCCATCACTTTGCTGATGATTGTGGGGAGGCTGATGGCATGGCAATTGCCGGACTGGATTTAAGATGGTTTATTTGGATTGGACCTCGCGCGCATTTTCCACATTGCTCGGTAAAGGCCGGAGTTAGAGCTGTACTGGAAGAAGTTGGCTAGGGACATGGCTAGTTATGCAGCACAAGTCTTCAGTACCATTATCAGAATGCTGCCTCACAGCGCCAGGGACCCGCGTTCGATTCCTGGCTTGGGTCACAGTCTGTGCGGAGTCTGCACATTCTCCTGGGGTCTGCGTGGGTTTCTTCCAAGTACCCCATTTCCTCCCACAGTCCAAAGGTATGCAGGTTAGGTAGATTAGCCATGGTAAATGTGCAGGGTTACAGGGATAGGGTGGGGGAATGGCACTGTGTAAGATGCTCTTTTGGAGAGTCAGTGTAGATTTGATGGGCCGAGTGGCTCCTTTCTGCATTGTAAGGATTCTATGTTTGTATGGAACCTACATATGCCAGTTCTGGGATCTCTTGGACAATTTTTGATGATAGCTCTCTGGGTCTTACTGGCATCAGCACATGGACGCCACCCAAGTGGTTGTTTCTGGAAATCCTTCCACAGGACTGATGAAATCATGAAGGCAGTGATGCCCACAACCCCCAAGGACCTCTGCTGGGAGAACACATCAAATCATCTATGGTGCTTAAGCCTGATCAGATGGCCCACTTACCCTTGGGAAAACTCTGGACAGCTTCTGATTGGCACCCAATGGGCAATTAACAGGCTTAATTGGTCACCCACCATCCACCAGTCGCTCCTGAAAAGCCCCCCAAAAATTGCCTGGAGGTAGGAACATGCCTGGGTTTATGCTCCACAATGAGTCTCCATGCAGCCTTCCTCATCCAACTTTGTGAACCTTTTTTTTTAAAAAAAGAGTTTATGTTTTTTATTTCCATTCCTTTGGAGAATTTGCTATGTATGCAAACAGTATGGTTCAGCCGCAGATATACCAGGGAAGGGGACAGAATTAGAGGTTTAGGAATGAAGTTTGTGGCAGAAGTGATCTTCCTGATATTTAATTGGAAGAAATGTTTGCTCATTCAGTACTGAATGCTGGGCGAAATACTCTAGTTAGGCTCACGTAAGGAACAGCCACTTCAGCAGCATGTTGAAAGATGCCCTGCAGTTACCTGGGAAGCTGGGCCCCAGAACCAGCTGACACTTTCAGAAAGAGTAAAGAATGTTGATGATGGGGAGGGAGATGTAAATAAGCACACTGGAGTTGGAATCTCGGACGGGTGGTGCAATGTTTACAATGACTGAAGGAGGCGTGATGTCAGCAGTACTGTATCACCTGTCATATGCCTGAGAACTGGTTTGTTAAAATGGAGGTTCAGTTTGGATGACCTGAATATGGCAGGTGATATTTTATTGTGGGGATAAGGGAGAGATGGAATGGTAGGTAAATGCCAGACGGTATGGAGCCTCTATTGGTATTCATTTCAAATCCACTATCACCACAACCTAGTTCACCCCTTCAGCTCCATGATTCATGACAAAGTTTCAGGCTTCCTTCTAAATGCAAAAAAACAGAGCTTTAGCAGCTTCCCTCTATCAGCCTTTTTCTCATCAGCAGGCCTGCAACTCACGCAGACAGACACTTAAGATTTTTATCAATTAATGAAGTTTTCTGAAACCCCTGTTATGTTATCCTGCTGTTCTCTCTCATTGATAGTTTACGTTGCTACTTTATGTTCATTGTAAAGAATAATTCAGAAGCCCTTCATGTACAACACAATGCTGATTTGATTTTTTTTACTCCCTTTTCTGTATGCGGTGCTTAGAAATGCCTTTCCATCCAGAAGAAGCATTGAAAAGTTAAACTGCTGTAATTTCTTGAAATCACAGAGCATCTAACCGATGCTAAATACAAGCAACTCAACTTTGCTATGCAAGTAATATTTCTGTTGTACTTCAATAACCAAGTGGAACAAAACAAGTTGATTAAGATGCACAAAAAGAGAAGGCAGCCAGCAGTGAAATATAAATGAGAGACCTGACAGTTCTGCTCTACACCAATACTTATTTCTTCTAAAATTGAATTTTAAAAAAATTTCAAGAAACTATTTTTTTTAAATGTGCAAAAAGAGAAACTATTCCATGGCATTTCAACCCTTCTCCGATCACAGCACGCAAATGCCAATTTAGTACTGCCAAGAATTTTTGCCTCCACTTTGCCGCCATTACATCACTCCAAGTATTTGATCTCTGTGCAAGGGTTTACTGACATCAGTCCTGAGCCGGCCTTTTGTCACTTATGCCTCCTCACTCCGCCATAATGATTTTACCCGAAAGGCTGTTCAGGAATAACTCTTTCATTCCACTCAAATTCTTTACTACATTTATAAAGTGCACCAATTTAATCAACTTAATTTCAAGTATACAAAATAAATCAAGACCGAGGGAGCTATCAGTACATCTCAGGGTTATTGGAATGCAATATCAAACTCGGGTAGATTTTTTAAAAATTTATACTTCCTTGAATTTTTACAACAAGTCTCTGGCATTACTTGTCTGTACAGTTCGATCGTGACCTTTAAAAAGATAAACCTGAATATTTACCGTGGACAAGTTTTAACTGCATCTTCCATTTTTCTGCTTCATTACAAATCATTATTTATAAGATTATTGTGATGCAGTAAGTGCAGCACGAGAATGCACACTGTTGGAGGTTCGGAATTGACAGGATATTTTGAAAATTACGTACAACAGAGGGCGGGGTTTTACAGCCTCGCTCGACCCGAGACCGGAAAATCCTGCCTGAGGCTAACGGACCTTCCCATTGTCCGCCCCTCGCCTGCTCCAATTCCTGTGGCAGGCGGGGTGGTAGAATTCTGGAGACACTCTCCTTGGTTGTTCTATAGTCACTTCCCCGATTATACTGGATTTCATTTTGTTTCCTCCAGTCTTTCGAATAGCTCAATCCTACAAGGAAAAGGCACTTAGAACTTTAATGCCCAGATTCTAAATCTGATCTCTCATTCCCTAATTATTTACCAGGTAAACCAAGAAGGTGATGGTTCAGTTCTTTGATCTGTGCTTATTCAGCTGACCTCCACTGGAATGAAACTAAGCAGATTATGATTGCTCTCAGGATTCAGTGGAAAGTTTACCTATTTATGAGGAGCAAGATTAAGTTTGCAGGACTACTTGAACTGTGATGCGCCATCATCATACACCAAAACAATGGAATAGCCTGCCAACAATCAACGTTAAGGCTGAGGTGAAGAATTAAAGTCTACCTAGGACATGCAATGCCAGTGGAACTGGAAGTAAATTAATACTCTCAGAAAGAGAGGGGTGGGAAAGTTGGTATAATAAAAAATTGTCTTAACATTGAGGTCTATCATTTCAATTCAGGGCTTCCAACAGTGTGGTATCTCGTGCTGCACTTACTTCATCACAATAATCTTATAAATAATGATTTGTAACATAGCGGAAAAATGGAAGGTTTAGTTAACACTTGTCCAAGCTAAATATTCAGCTTTATCTTTCAAGAGGTCATGGTCAAAGCGTATGGACAAGTAATCCTAAAGACTGTTGTTGAAAAAATTCAAGGAAGTACTTATTTTAATTCAGCCATAGAAAGGTAAATAACAGAAGTCGGAAAACAGCTTGTTGACATTTGCCTGTTGCATGCTGTTCTTCAAAACTTCCTACTCATGAGCTATGCTACTGATAGCTTAAGCAAAAATGCTTGAAGGACAACTGAGCTCTCTTTTAACAGAGGGAACCAAAGTTTCAAAATTTAAAAAATTATATCATGTTGCAGTTTTATTCACATCATTAAGTTTGTGCAACTGAGATACAAAGAAAGCTCTGTGTTTAAAATCCATAACACAATTCTTTTAAGGCGACAAGCACTTCCAATGAGAAACAATTTGCGTCAGATAGAACCAGAGTCCTTGAATATAATCTAACATCTGAGATGCTTTCCCCTTCCTTTCCAATATCATGAAGGCACAAATGAGAATCACTATGTTACCCACAGCAGCTGTTTTAATGGAGACCATAAGACCATAAGACATAGGAGCGGAAGTAAGGCCATTCGGCCCATCGAGTCCACTCCACCATTCAATCATGGTTGATTTCAACTCCATTTACCCGCTCTCTCCCCATAGCCCTTAATTCCTCGAGAAATCAAGAATTTATCAATTTCTGTCTTGAAGACGCTCAACGTCTCGGCCTCCACAACCCTCTGTGGCAATGAATTCCACAGACCCACCACTCTCTGGCTGAAGAAATTTCTCCTCATCTCTGTTCTAAAGTGACTCCCTTTTATTCTAAGGCTGTGCCCCCGCGTCCTAGTCTCCCCTGTTAATGGAAACAACTTCCCTACGTCCATCCTATCTAAGCCGTTCATTATCTTGTAAGTTTCTATCAGATCTCCCCTCAACCTCCTAAACTCCAATGAATATAATCCCACGATCCTCAGACGTTCATCGTATGTCAGGCCTTCCATTCCTGGGATCATCCGTGTGAATCTCCGCTGGACCGGCTCCAGTGCCAGTGGAGGGATATGACTGCAGCACGAGATCCATTCTAAGACATTAAATTAATATTTTGAGTAAAGTAATCAAAAGAACGCTGGTAAAAGCCCTGATGGTTCTTTACCCATTTCATCAAAGAATGGTTTTCATTTTTACAATTTCCTCTTCATTCATAGAAACACAGAACTAAAATATTTCAGGATATGAAAGAGTACACAGCAGCCATTTTTGACACTACACATATGGAAAACGGAGAAGCAAAAAAAAGCTTGGTTTGTGATACATTATGCTGAGGGGTGAGGGAGGGGGAAGAGGGAACACATCAATACACACATACACACACGTATAATCTTTTAAAGAATACACAAGTGGCATTTATCACATTTGTGTTGCAATAAGCTCCTCGACAGCCAGAGGAAGCACTGCCACAAGTCAACTGAGGATGTGCTACAGCAGTTTTATAGCATGGCAAAAACATATACAAGTGACCCCCATCATAAAATGCACGAGTAATCAAGTCAGGGAAAGGCCCTCCTTGAAACGTCAGATCTTTAACAGAAACTTTACTTTCAAAAGACATCAATTTCAGTCACAAGTCTATTCAGACAGCCTCCTCTTAATGAATCTTAGGAATATCTTTGCAGTAGTGTCAACAAATGCAACCCTCGCTGTACTACCCCACTCCCTGCATGTCCCACCCAAACACGCTCATACAACTCATTGCATTTGAAATCAACTTTTTCTATCTAAAACACAGCTGAGACAGCTCCTCACTTTGGGCCCGTGTGGCATCTATACTATTTCTAGATAATAATGCTAACTATATCGTCACCCATTTACATTATTCACCTGGCATCAAAAGCAAAACATTAAGTTTGGCTTTAGTGGCATGACTGACATCAGACCAACAGAACTGGTCACTTCCTGAAGCAGTTCTGGAATATACAAAGGGTAAAAGAGATCATTTTGATGTTAATCTATTAATTTGCCACTTAATTTAGTGCAACAACTTACATTATGCAGAGAAAAAAATAGCAGAAACAGTTCCACACAGTGTTGACATAAGAATATTAGTAGGATCAGGAGTAGGCCTCACAGCCAATTGAGACAGCTCTACCATTTATTAAGATCTTTACTGAACTTCTAAATCAACTCCGCTTTCCTAACCAATTTCCATATTCTTTGATACTCTCCCTGCCCAAGAATCTGAAATCTGTGCTTTGAATATACTCAACAACTGAGAATCCATAATTCTCAGGAGGTAGAAAATTCCAAAGATTCACAATCCTTAGTGATTAAATTTCTCATCTCAGTCCTAAATGGCTGATACCTTGAACTATGACTTCTAGTTTTTAGACTCACCAGTCAGGGTATCAGCCTCTCACCATCTAATTTATCAAGTCCTTTAAGAATTTTATAAATTTCTATTAGCTCATTGCAAACTCCAAAGAAAAGAGACTCATTCTTTTCAATATCTTCTTATAGATCAGCCTTCAATCTAGCAAACCTTTGTTACACCCCCACCTTGGAGTGGGGTGTAAGAACTATATTCTCATCTTTTCCAGTTTTGACCCTTCCAATATATGAAATACTGATTGCATTTAATCTCTTTAGTGTTCTTAGTTGGAATGTTTTCATTTGTAAAATGTATGTCAAATTTCCCAGATGTATTCTTTCTTGGGTAAGGAGACCAAAATTGCACTCAATTATCGGTATCATTAGGATTCTCACATTTCCCACACCTTTCCGATACATCATAGTGAATAGAGAGGCACAGATGTGGTGAAGGGAGTGAAGAAGGTGTTTTGATTTCTACGCCTCTGGAAGGAGATTGCTCACATGGATTCAACTCCCTGGGCAACCAAAGCGCCATTCTTCCAGTTGGAGCCTAGATGAGCATTTGTTGGCAATTCAACCACAAAAACCAACACTGTCAAGCTGAACCCAATTGTCATTCAATATGGAAACTCTGAGGTTACTTAACTCAGTGCAAAATAGGGGCAAGTCAGAGACCTTCCTATTAAACATGGCCCACCACCAATGCCAATGTATTTCATCACTGAACTACCAAGTAGCTCTAATGCCAACTCCATCTCCACCCCCACCCCTGCCATCTGCAAATAAATGCAATAATCAGGGCAGAACAAAAACATTCCATAAAATGTGGTGACTACCCAATCAAAAGACTCAATTCTGCAAGAAGACAAATCAATAAACCTTTAACTTTTATAATATTTCCATCCACATCCACAACATTAATGAGGTGATTAATACTGTTCTCGATGGCATACACTGCTTGTTTAATAACCTGTGACCACATCAAGCCTGCTTTTGTGATGCAGCAATCTCATTCTTTGTACAATAAGAGCAGTATGCAGTCTGGCCGAGCAATTACTATGAACTCCAGGTCAAATACAATCTACGATTCCATAAAATCATTGTGGGTGGGGAAAGGGGAGAAGAATCATCGACAGCTCAAATACAATTTAGCTCAAGGTAGTCAGCTCCTGTAGTCTGTCAGTGAAAACTGACCCAATCCTATGAAGGACAGCAAGGAGAATCAAAATAAAATAAACAAGATATGTGATACACTTTGAGAATAAATAGTCCATGCTCTAAAAGCGCAATAATTTCAATTCTGAAGGAATTCTGGAGGTGCCAGATTATGAAATGAAAGTCAATGATGTACAAATCTTCCACATCACATCAGAAGATAATTACAAATGAGGATGGCAGACTTTCCATCTTAATTCATTAACCCCGAAAGGTCTAAAGACTATCCTCCAATTTCAGCTTCATTCCTCTTCCTGGATGACTCTGCTTAAAGAAGCAATATCTGACAAGTCCTCAATTTACCTTTTATTAGACCTAATCTGTACCCACTAGCCCCATAAGTATTATCACAAATTTCCCTTTTACATTTTCTCGACTTCTTATAAGCCTCTATCAAGGTTACATTTTAGGCATCGCCTCTCCATGTTGAAAAGCAAGGGACAAAAGGGTTTGGGGGAGGGGAAAGAAGTCAAATTGCTAGCATCTGATTAAAATATGGCCAAAACCATGACCTTTCTTCAGACAAGAATAGGATTAGGCTGTGGTGCTTTCCTTTGCAGTCAAAAAGCCTGCCAAGACTGAAAGAAAAAGCTCATAAATAGAATCAGAATCCCAACAGTGCAGAAGGAGGCTATTCATGATGAATGACCGCTGGGAGGGAGAAACAAGTTCATCAGAACCTGCAGGACTGAGTCCCAACCAGAGACAATGCCTTCAAGATGAAATGCTTTTACAGGTAAGCTAAACTATCCAAGTCATTCCGGATACACTTTATAATGGGTAATTTTAATGGGGAAGTGAGAGAATAGGTTGGTTTCTTACCCAAAGTCAGTGGATGCAACATAAATACAAAGACTGAGAAGGGGATAAAATCAATTTGTTTCTAATAAACAGAGTGAGAAATGTGCATGCAATAATTAAATAGAACTGTTTCAGTACTAAATTCCACAAGAAAACCAGAAGAAGGGGAAGACAACAATTTATACAGTATAAGAGGAGAAAGTTGACTGGCTGGCAAATGGACTCAGATTGGTAGAGGCGCCGCCATGGAGAACGTACCAGTTTGACCCTTATCGGTTAAGGCATTGCCCTGGGGAATGATTAAACAAATTGCTGTCACTTATTTTGTTTAGCTGAAACAGATGCAGTGTGTGTACCTGTTCTTTCTGTCTGCAAAGTGCATTATCCTTTGCTATATATCATGGAAATGTATGAACGGGTCATGCATTTGGCCCTGAAATGAGCCCAGTCTATGTCAGATTACCCTGGTGAGCAAGTTATTGCTGCGCAAGTGCTGCTTTATAGCACAATTGATGATCCCTTTCATCACTCTCATCACGAGAAGGCTGATGGGGTGGTAATTGACCAGATTGGATTTGTCTTGATTCTTGTGTAGAGGACATACCTGGGCAATTTTCCACTCTGCCAATTAGATGCCAACGTTGCAGCTGTACTGAAACAGCTTGGCTAAGGGAGCAGCAAGTTCTGGCAAACAAGCCTTCAGTACTGTTGTTGGAATATTGTCAGGGCCCATATCTTTGCAGTATTCAGAAGCTTTAGCTGTTTCTTGATCTCAAATGAAGTGAATCGAATTGGCTGAAGACTGAAATCTGTGATGCTGGGGACCTCTGGAGGATGCTGAGATGGACCATCCACTCGGCACTTCTGAGTGAAAATTGTTGCAAAGTCTTCAGCCTTATATTTTGCACTGATGTGCTGAGATCCGTCATCACTGAGGACGGGGTTATTTATGGAGTCTCCTCCTCCAGTGAGTTGCTTAATTATTCACTACCATTCACAACCAGATATGGCAGGACTGCAGTTTAGATCTGATTCATTGGTTGAACCGCTTAGCTCTATTCCTTGCTGTTTATGTTGCTGGGCATGCAAGTATCTCGATGTTGCAGCCTCATCAGGTTGGCATCTCATTTTGAGATATGCCTGGTGTTGCTCCTGACATCCCCTCTGCACTTTAAATAGTGTTGTCTCCTGGGGGCAGTGGGGAGTGGGCAGTGGGGGCACTGGTAGAATGGGGATCACTCCAGGAAATGAGGTTACAGATTGCGATCGCGTATAATTCTGCTGCTGATGGCCCACAGCACCTCATGGATACCCAATCTTGAGTTGCTAGATCTGTTCGGAGTCTATCGCATATAGCACAAGTGGTAGTGCTACACAACACAATGGAGGACACTCTCAATGGGACTTTGTCTCCACAATGACTGTGAGGTGGTCAGTCCTACTGATACGGTCATGGGCAGGCTGGTGAGGATGAGGTCAAGTACATTTTTCGCTCTTGTTGGTTCCTTCACCACCTGCTGCAGATCCAGTCTACGAGCGATATCCTTTAGGATTTGGCCAGCTCGGTCTGTGGTGGTACTATCGAGCCACTCTTAGTGATGGATATTGAAGTCACCCACGCAGAGTACACTCTGAACCCTTGCCACTCTGTGTTTCCTCCAAGTGGTGTTCAACATGGAGAAGTACTGATTCATCAACTGAGGGGGTGCAGTACGTGGTGATCAGCAGGAGGTTTCCTTGCCCATGTTTGACCTGGTGCCATGAGACTTCATGGGGTCCAAAGTCGATGTCGAGGACTTCCAGAAAACTCCCTCCCGAATGTAAACCACTGTGCCCCACCTCTGCTGCATCTGTCTTGCCAGTGGGACAGGGAATACCATGGGATGGTGATGTCTGGGACATTATCTTTAAGGTACAATTCCTTGAGTATGACTAGGTCAGGCTGTTGCTTGCCTAGTCTGTGAGACAGCTCTCCCAATTTTGACACAAGCCCCCAAATGTTAATAAGGAGATTGAACGGTCGACAGAGCTGGGGTTGCCATTGTCATTTCAGAAATTCATACGGTATAGGAGCAGAATTAGGCCATTCGGCCCATCGAGTCTGCTCTGCTATTGGATCATGGCTGATATGCTCCTCGTCCCCATTTTCCAGCCTTCTCCCCATAACCCTTCAACTCATTACTAATTAAAAATCTATCTAATTACTCCTTAAATTTACTCACTACTTTCCAGTGTCTAGGTTGACATTGGGTGGTATGTACATTCTCATTCATTTCTGATTGACTTTGTAGTGTCAAACCACTAAGAATGACTTGCTAGGCTATTTCAAAGAGCATTTAAAAGTCAACCACATAGCTGTGGGTCTGGAATCACCTGTAGGCCAAACCAGGCAAGGATAACAGGGGTGGGATTTTGCAGCCTCGCTCGAGCAAGACCAGAAATTCTTGCCCGAGGTCAACGGTCATTTCTGTGTCCACCCCTCGCCTGCTCCGATTCCGTGGCAGGTCCCTATAGGGCATTTATGAGCTAGTTGGGTTTTTAACGACAATCAACAATGGTTTCATGGTTACCATTATGTTTTTAATTCCAGATTTTTATTGAATTCAAGTTCCACCATCTGCCGTGGTGGGATTCAAACCGAGGTACCCTGGGATTACTAGTCCAGTGATAATACCACTACACCATTGCCTCCAGTGTTTGATTTTCAATATCAATACCATAATAAATTTCTACCAGACACCAATCCTATTACTGAAATTTTAACATCAAATCAATTAAATTAAAAAAGGTCCTTTTTGAGCAACTCAAGTAAAGCTCAAAAGGAACAGTTTAATATAATTACAGGCAATTTGTACACCTTTCTCTCAACTTCATTTAACTGAAACATGAAAGATATCAATTTTCCCTACCACTGAAAACTGTTTCCAAAATAAAAGCCCTTCTTTGGAACTTACCCAAATTAAAATTTAAAGCATCCAAGATAACTGCTCAACTAGAATGGGTTACGTATAAAAGGTACCATTTAGTGAGGCCCAAGTCGAAGCGCATGCTGTTAGAATTTTCAACTATGATAGTGTACTGAGCTTTTTAAACCTATTCCAATACACCACAGCCAATGAAAAAAAAATTAGGATATGAAGAAGTTCCAATCACCTCCATTTTTAAAATATTTTAAAAAGCACTTTTATAATAGAGCTGGTTTATCCTGCAACCCAGGAGTGTGTACAGATGTCGTTTTCCATGTTTATGATACTAAAAGTAGGTCTCGTACCCCAGTCATAGAATCACCGACCCACAAAAGCCCAGAGTCGGCATTTATCTCACTGCTCTCACCAAATCCGGTATCGGGGACAATGCCATTTTGTTTTCAGGGGAAGAAGGGATCATTTCTTCAGATATATACTTTGCATGCTCACTTCAAAACAAATTAACATTCAAAACCCTCGGCACACAATAAAGTAATTAGGACTTGCACTGCCTGCAGCTGTGCTGAAGCCATTATGCAAAAGAATACGGTGCACCATAATATCTGTCCATTCTATCTCTTTACCTAATTAACTTTATTTAATTTTTAAATTTGTGGTATAAACAGGATACATCACGAAGACTCGAGGAATAATCCCAGGAGCAAGCTGCCCCAATAACTATCAATAGCCCACTTACCACTCGTTTCACAGCTATTCAATTAAAAAACTTTCGCTGCCCAATATCTCACCACAATATCATTTAAGGCATTGTTTCCATTAGGCCTAGTGTATTATTTACTACAAAATTGATTCATATTTGTCAATAAATATGAAATGAATGCTAGTTAATTAGTTCATAGAAATCATAGAAGCCCTCCGGTACAGGTCCCGCCATTCGGCCCATTGAGTCTGCACCGAAAACAACCCCACCCAGGCCCTATCCCAGAAACCCCACATATTTACCCTGCTAATTCCTCTAACATATACATCCCAGGACACTAAGGGGCAATTTAGCATGGCTAATCAACCCAACCTGCACATCTTTGGACTTTGGGAGGAAACCGGAGCATCTGGCCGAAACCCACGCAGACACAGGGAGAATGTGCAAACTCCACACAGACAGTGATCCAAGCTGGGAATCAAACCCAGGTTCTGGAGCTGTGAGGCAGCAGTGCCACCATGTCGTGTTAATTAGTTCTTCTGATCAATGAACCTGTCACTATCAAATCTTCCAAATTTCATTCTAGGCCTGGGTCCTTACACTTTCTAAATGTTTGTGTTCCTCCAATTTCTCATTTTATTAGGAATCAAAAGCTATAGTTTTGAAAGAGACTTGAGATACTGGAACAGAAGAGACGAACATGAGATATAACAGAGATTAGGAACTGTATTTTACGAAGTGGGTCTCCCCCCACCAAACCTTATGTAAAAGTTGGGGTTGAGCCACCTCTGCTGGGTCAAACCACCCATCAGCCCTTTAAGTGGCTTGAGGGCAGCTTTCTTTCCCCATCTGAGAGTTGCCAGCCAATCAAATAGCTAGCAGTTCTCTGGCCCCAGCAGCAGTGACCAGTGCTGAACTGCTGCAGCCAATCATGAAGGCGGCTTGCCGCAAGTGATCCAGGCTCTCATCAGGGCCAGGAGGACAGTGAAATGAGAGGGCGGGTGTCAGATGAGCATAAGGGGCCCATAAAGAAAATACCTCCCCCTAAGCGGCCAGCAGCACAAGCAATGAAAGTAGCTGGGTTGCACATCTGGCGAAGGCCTATTCCGCCATGAGTTCAATCCCAGCGATGGTGGGAGGAGCCCCTTCAGCGGCCATTAATTGGCCACTTAAGGGCCTCAATTGACCGACAGGCAGGAGGACCTGCTGATGTCTCCACATTGTTGGAGAAACTGCAGTATGCGTGGGGCAGGAACAATACCCATGGCAGGCACCCAATCTAGCAGCTCCCCCAACTGCCAAACTGCCAATGTGAAATGCAGCTCCAAGCGTTTAGACTATTTCCTGTCCTTTTAATTTTTTATCCCATTACATTTGGTCCATACTTTCCAATAGCCGGGTACACAAACTCAGGAGCCATTCTAAAAAGGATAATGATGAATACATTACAGGGAACAGAAAAAAAAAACATACTTCAGATTACAAAAAGCTTTTTCCTTTCTGTAAGAGTGTGAAGGCAGAAAACAGGAGTTGCCAATTTAAAATAATCACTGAGAAAATTAGGAATAAGGATTGGACAAATTTCTTTGCACAGAAAGTTGACAAATAGAATGCACTACAATGGGTAGATCATACGATATGAAATAGGAACAGGAATAGGCCATTTGGCCCATCAAGCCTCTTCCACATTTATAAGGTTATGATTTTGGCCTTAACTCCATCTTTCTGCCTCTCCTCCTGCACCCTCTACTTCTAGCAATCAAAAGTCTTTCTAATTACCCTCAGATACATTCAATGACCCCCGCCTCCATTGCTCACAAGGTAAGAGAATTCCAAATACTAATGACCCCCAGAGAAAAAAGTCTCAATTATCTCAGTCTTATATGGCAGACCCCTTATTTTTAAACTGTGCCCCTTCCTCAACAGTTACCTTGCCAAACACCCTTCAAATCTTGCAAGTTTCAATACAATCACCTCTCATTCTTCCAAACTCCAATGGGTAAAGGAGTTGCCCTGTTCAACCTTTCATCATAAGACAACACTTCATCCCAGGAATCAATCAAGTGAACCTTCTCTGAGCAGCCTCCAAAGCAATTATATTCTTTCTTGAGCGAGAGCAAAACTGTACAATATTCCAGGTGTAATCTCACCAGAATCATCTCATCAATGTCCTATACAATTCCAAAAATATTTCCCTACTTTCATATTTCATTTCCTCTTGCAATGAAGGCCAACATTCCAAGACTTCCTGGTCACTTGCTGTACCTGCATGCTAACTTTTTTGGAAACATATACAAGAATATCCTGATTCTGGTAGCACTGCAACATTCTGCAGTCTCTCTCTTTTTAAATAATATTCTGGTTTTCTATTCTTCCTACCAAAGTGGACAACCTCACATTTTGGTCCATCTGCCAAATCTTTGCCTACTCACTTAAACAATTTATATCATTTTGCAGATCATTTGTATCTCAGGATGGTTGGGGCAGCACTGCTGTCTCTCAGTGCCAGGGAGCCAGGTTCGATTTCAGCCTTGGGTGACTGTGTGGAGCTTGTACGTTCTCCCCATGTCGGCATGGGTTTTTTCAGGGTGTTCTTGTTTCCTCTCACAGTCCAAAGACGTGCAGGTTAGGTGAATTAGCCATAGTAAATGTGCGGAGTTATGGGGATAGGGCAGGGAATAAGATGCTCTTTCGGAGAGTTGGTTCAGACTAGATAGACCGAATGGCCTCCTTTTGCATTGCAGGATTCTATGATATCCTGTTCACAACTTGGGTTTCCCTCCAATCTTTGTATTATCAGCAAATGTGACTATAGAACAGTCTGTCCTTTCATTAAAGTCATTATATTGATTGTAAAGAGTTGAGGCCCTAGCACTAGACCTCTTACAGCACTTCACTAGTTACAGGTCACCAACCTTGAACGTGTCCCATTTATCCTGATTCAGTCTCCTGTCAGTTAGTCAATCCTCTATCTATGCTAAAATATCACCCCTGCACACACACAAACCATTAACTCTTATCTTCTGCAGTAACCTTTTATGTGACGACTTACTGAAGGCAAATACAGTCCCACCTGCAGGTTCCCCTTTATCTATTCAGCATGTCACATTCTTAAAGAACTGTTATAATGGACTCTAGCATTTTCCCAATGACAGTAGTTAAACTAACTGGCCTATAGTTTTCTGTCTCCCTCCTTTCTGGAATAGTGGTGTTACATTTGCAGCTTTCCAATCCCATGGAATGTTTCCAGAATTGAAAGAATTGTGGAAGAGCACAACCAATGCCTCCAGAATCTCTGCAGCCACTCCCTGTAAGACCTTAAGACGCAGGCCATCAGGAACAGGAGACTTGTCAACCTTCTTCAGCCCCATTTGTTTTCTTAATATGTTTTGCTTCATGATACGATTGTCTGAAGTTCCTCTTTCCCTTTTCTAATATTCTTGGAATGCTTGATGTGAAGATAGATGCAAAATACTTACTCAAAGTCTCTGCCTTTTCCTTATTTCCCATCATTAATTCTCATAATTTGCCTGGTAAGAGAGCAATGCTCGCTATTGCTAATCTTTTCCTTTTTCATATACTCGGAGAAGCTTTTATTGTTTGCTTTTAAATTTCTTGTTTGTTTTCTCTCTCACTCCATTTTTTCAATCATCATTATTTTCTTAGTCCTTTACTGGTTTCTAAAATAGTCACAAATTTATTGGTCTACCACTAATCTTTGCAGCACTGTACATTTTTTCTTTCAAGTTGAAAATAAGTGCTCAGGTACAGCAGGCAGTAAAGAGGGCAAACGGTTTGTTGGCCTTCATAGCAAGAGGATAGGGATGTTTTACTGCAATTGTATAAGGCGTTGGTGAGGCCTCACCTGTATTTGAGGAAGGATGTTCTTGCTATAGAGGAAGTACAGCGAAGGTTTACCAGGCTGATTCCTGGGATGGTAGGGCTGTCATATGAGGAGAGACTAATTTGATTAGGATTATGATTAAGTTTAGAAGAGTGAGAGGGGATCTCAGAGAAACTTATAAAATTCTAACAGGGTTAGACAGGGTAGGTTCAGAAAGAATGTTCCCGGTGGTGGGGAGTGCAGGACTCGGGGTGATAGTTTGAGGATAAGGGATAAATCTTTTAGAACTGAGGTGAGGAGAAATTTCTTCACTCAGAGGGTGGTGAATGTAAGGAATTCACTACCACAGAAAGTAGTTGAGGCCAAACATTGTCTGATTTCAAGAAGAAATTAGATATAGCTCTTGGGGCTAAAGAGATCAAGGGATATGGGAGGAAGGCAATAAGGATATTGAATTTGATGATCAGCCATGATCATAATGGATGGTACAGCAGGCTCGAAGGGCCCAACGGCCTACTCCTGCTTCTAGTTTCTCTGTTTTTATCTCCTTAAATATCTGCCACTGCTTCTTTATCACCTTAACTTTTAACCCATTTCCCCATTCCACGTTAGCTAGTTTATATCTTTCCAATTGTCCTTATTTAAGTTAATGGCATGACTGTAGTTCAGACTCAAATTTCTCACCCTTAAACTGAATGCGAAATTCTATCGTGTTATGTTCCCTCTTACCTATAGGATCCTTTACTATGAAGTCATTAATTAATCCTATCTCATGATGCATTATTAGATTTAAAACAGCCTGGTCCCTGATTGGATCCAGAATGTATTTTCTAAGGATCTGACTGAACATACTCTATGAGCTCATAATCCAGGCTACCTTTGTCAATTTGAGTTGTCCAATTTGTACAAAGTTTAAAATCTCCCATGTTTTTGCAGTATCTTTTTTATAAGCCTCCATTACTTGTGCTCTACCCTGCAGTGTAGCTACTACTGTCAGTTGACCTAAAAACCACTTCCACCACAGACTTCTTTCCCTTGTTATTTCTCATCTCTCCCCAAACTGACTCTACCTTTTGATCCTCGGAAAAAAATCATCTCAGTACTGTACTGATCTTAACTGAGCTGATTAATGGAGCTACTCAACCTCCTTTTCCTTTCTTCCCATCCTCCCAAACTTTCAAATCATCCAGGAATATTCAGGTTTACAAACATGTATCTGTTATGGCTATCATAATCATTAATTTCTATTTCTGTTACCAATTCATATACCACATTAGGAATACTGTGTACATTAAGATAAATTTTATCTTCTTACTAATTTCCATTCTTGTAACATCCTGGTTATCGTTATCTACATTGTTACCCTTATTGCCTTGTCCAAATCTCTCCTCAAATGAAGACTCCCCATTTTGTTTAAAGTCCTCTCTACAGTCCTAGTTACCAGACTTGCATACTTCAGCTGAAGGCTCTCCCAAAGGTACAGCTCCCTCTTTCCCCAGTCCTGGTACCAGTGCCCCATGAATCAAAGCCTACTTATGGAATCCCTACCGTGCAGAGAAGGCCATTCAGCCCATCGAACCCACACCGACAACAATCCTACCCTATCCCTGTAACCCCACATATTTACTCTGCTAATCACCTTGACACTAAGGGGCAATTTAGCACGGCCAATCAACCTAACCCGCACATCATTGGACTAAGAGGGGAAATCGGAACATCCGGAGGAAACCCATATAAACACAGGGAGAATGTGCAAACTCCACACAGTCACCCAAGGCTGGAATTGAACCCAGGTTCCTGGCGCTGAGAGGCAGCAGTGGTAACCACTATGCCACTCCTTCCGACTTCTCCCACACCAATTTCTGACCCACTTATTCAACTCTCTGATCCTATTTATCCTATGTTAATTTTCTTGCTGCTCACGTGGCATTAAGCTTTGTGGATTCACTTTTTCAGTTTAGTGCCTAATTGTTCATACTCTCTCAGCAGAACCTTAGTCCTACCTACATCGCCAGCCTGTATGTGGACTTTGGCAACTGGATCCATCTTCTCCAACCAAGTTCCTCTCCTGAGGCAATGTCCTTAACTCTGGTACTGGCAGACAAACATAGCTTTTGCAACTAATTCTTGGCTGCAGAGAACAGTGTATATATCCCCTTAACTATACTGCCCCCCCCCCCCCTCCTCCCTGCACCATTTGTTGTGGTCAGTTTGCTCATATCCATGCACTCCCTGCTCTTGTTCACACAAGCTGCAAGAACCTCAAAACTATTGGGCAATTACAAAAAGCTGAAGCTCCTCCACTGCTAGCTTTTGGATCCCTATACCTGCCTCTTTTACAGTCACACCTTCCTGTCCTTACCACGGATTAAATCTGAAATGCTTAACCTAAGGGGTGTGACTGCCTCCTGGAATAAAATATCCAGGTAACATTCCTCCTCCTTGATGCCTCACAATATCCAAAGCTCAGACCCCAGCTCATCAACTCGAGATACTTACTGCAAACGTGGATCATACAAGTATCCACCACACCTCACATGCTATAGCTGCAACACGTTACCTGCCCTACCATCCCTACTTTTTTTATTTAAATAAATTAGGTTTCAAGTTTAGAATATCTTTAAACATTATCTTTAATTCTACCATTGAGTAAGTATTCTTCTTGGTTACCTTAGAGTAAAAAAATTACCTCAAATTCACAAACAAGTTCAGCCAAAAATACTTAAATAGCAATGGTCAATGATAACTAATTTTGTCAAAATGAGAGAATTCAACGGTTGTATTTCACTATCAGGAACCTCAGGTCATCTGTTCAACCTTATCACTCATCGGAAATCCGTATATTGAAAGGGAGGGAGCCATTAACCATATGGTGCAAGTTTGGAATTTGAATCTGCGCATGCTGAACTTTGATAAGGGACCCATTAACCATCAAAGAGTAATGAGCAGGTTAGTTCCACTCTCAAATACCAAAGAACAGCTGAAGGCAGTTAAAAGATGTTTACAATAGAGTAATTACAATACAGAAAATCACATTTCATGACAGCAACAAAATTGCTTCTAATACTTTTCAAGTTATAAGTGTGATATACTGAAAGTTATTTCCAATTGGAGATATACCAGGTAGAACTGTGACATATTAATAATGAAATTCCAATTAGCTAGATCACCCAACGGTAACTATTAACCATTGAGCAATGGGACAAAGTAGGTTCGGGAGACACTCAGAGGAAAGTGCCATCCATGCCTCATCTCCATTATCTACCAGTGCACAGCTGAGCAGTATTAGTATTTTCTTGCTCCATCGCTCTGCCCACAGGCAGCCATATCTTCAACTAATGAGGCCTGGGACTCTGGGGAATCTGGGAAAGAGAAGGCTTTCAACCTTACACCACTTAGGATTAAATCTGGAATCTTCACAACAAACATTAAAAGACATCCTACTGATTTCGGGGAAGGATATTGTCTGTATTCGTAAGTTAATGCTGTAATGTTTGCACAGAACTTGATCCTTTTTTGAATTTTGGAACATGTTCCAGCAATAAAGCCTAAGTGCGTACTTTACATGCAACACATTTAACTTACAAGCAATGAAACACATATGGGTGGAGAAAGAGGAAACTGATTGGAGAAGATTTAGAACTAGAAAATTAAGCAACAAAAATTATTATGGCACCAGTTTCTGAAGGAGGGGCAGTATCTGTGGTCAGACGGCCTTGCAGCCCCATCCTAATATTCAATTGACTTCTACAATCTACTTTTAGGTGAAGGATAGAACAAATGTGAATACTGAACACACATTTTAAGACATGCACAGTTACAGGGCTATTTTATTGGCTCTTTCCATTCAGTCCACTGAGCTTGTGCCGACTCTTTCAATGAGTAATCGAGTTAGCCTTCACTTCGTTGATCTTTCCCAAGATAGAATCATAGAATGGTTCGAGCATATGAGACTATTCAGACTGCCATGCCGGTTCTCAAAGAGAAATCCAGATGATACCACTCCTCGGCCCTTGCCCCAGAGCCCAATACTTTTTTCCATTCAAGTTTTATCATCTAATTCTCTTTTGAAAATCACAAATTGAAGCTGTTTCCACCACCCTTTCAAGCACTGCATTCCAAATCTGAACCACATACTATGGAAAAATAAGTTTCTCCTCATGCATCTTTAATTCTTTTGCTAACCATCTTTAATTGGTGCTAGACCTTTCGGCCAAAGTAAAGAATTTCTTCCTAACAACTCTACCTCGTAACCTTATGACTCCTTTCACTGAGCTCACCTTCTCAGTGAGCCTCACTTCCTGTTCCCTTGATCCTATTCAACCAAATTATTGCCTGTGTAACGCCACTCAAAAAAAAAACACATTTAAGCCCTTTGTCTTTGCAAACTTTTTCCCCAGATCTCTAACCTCCCTTGTCTTACCAAAGTATTTGAACATGGTATCAAGTCCCAAAATCCTTTCCTTCCTTTCTCATCGTTCCATGTTTGAATCCCTTCAATTAGGTTTCCAGCCCCTCGAGTACTGAAACATAGGAACATAGTCAGAGGTTTACAGCATGGAAACAGGCTCATCGGCCCAACTTGTACATGCCACCCAGTTTTTACCACTAAGCTAGTCCCAATTGCCCGCATTTGGCACATATCCCTCTATACCCATCTTACTCATGTAACTGTCTAAATGCTTTTTAAAAGCCAAAATTGTACCCACCTCTAATACTACCTCTGGCAGCTCATTCCTGATACTGTCTAAAATTAAATTGTCCCTCTGGACCCTTTTTAAAATTTCTCCCCTCTCACCTTAAACCTATGCCTTCCAGTTTTAGACTCCCCTACCTTTGGGAAAAGATGGTGACTATTTACCTTATCTATACAGTAGTGGGAACTTGTGTATGGAGTCAGTAGAGATAGGCGAGGTGATGAATGAATACTTTTCTTCAGTGTTCACCAAGGAGAGGGGCCATGTTTTTGAGGAAGAGAAGGTGTTACAGGCTAATAGGCTGGAGGAAATAGATGTTCGGAGGGAGGATGTCCTGGCAGTTTTGAATAAACTGAAGGTCGCTAAGTCCCCTGGGCCTGATGAAATATATCCTAGGATTCTTTGGGAGGCAAGGGATGAGATTACAGAGCCTTTGGCTTTGATCTTTGGGTCCTCACTGTCCACGGGGATGGTGCCAGAGGACTGGAGAATGGCGAATGTTGTTCCTCTGTTTAAGAAAGGGAATAGAAATGACCCTGGTAATTATAGACTGGTTAGTCTTACTTCGGTGGTTGGTAAATTGATGGAAAAGGTCCTTAGGGATGGGATTTACGACCATTTAGAAAGATGCGGATTAATCCGGGATAGTCAGCACGGATTCGTGAAGGGCAAGTCGTGCCTCACAAATTTGATTGAATTTTTTGAGGAGGTAACTAAGTGTGTTGATGAAGGTAGGGCAGTTGATGTCATATACATGGATTTTAGTAAGGCGTTTGATAAAGTCCCCCATGGTCGGCTTATAATGAAAGTAAGGAGGTGTGGGATAGAGGGAAAGTTGGCCGATTGGATAGGTAACTGGCTGCCTGATCGAAGACAGAGGGTGGTGGTGGATGGAAAATTTTCGGATTGGAGGCAGGATGCTAGCGGAGTGCCACAGGGATCAGTGCTTGGTCCTCTGCTCTTTGTGATTTTTATGAATGACTTAGAGGAGGGGGCTGAAGGGTGGATCAGTAAATTTGCTGATGACACCAAGATTGGTGGAGTAGTGGATGAGGTGGAGGGCTGTTGTAGGCTGCAAAGAGACATAGATAGGATGCAAAGCTGGGCTGAAAAATGGCAAATGGAGTTTAACCCTGATAAATGTGAGGTGATTCATTTTGGTCGGACTAATTTAAATGTGGATTACAGGGTCAAAGGTAGGGTTCTGAAGACTGTGGAGGGAGAGAGAGATCTTGGGGTCCATATCCACAGATCTCTAAAGGTTGCCACTCAAGTGGATAGAGCTGTGATGAAGGCCTATAGTGTGTTAGCTTTTATTAACAGGGGGTTGGAGTTTAAGAGCCGTGGGGTTATGCTGCAACTGTGCAGGACCTTGGTGAGACCACATTTGGAATATTGTGTGCAGTTCTGGTCACCTCACTACAAGAAGGATGTGGAAGCGCTGGAAAGAGTGCAGAGGAGATTTACCAGGATGCTGCCTGGTTTGGAGGGTAGGTTTTATGAGGAAAGGTTGAGGGAGCTAGGGTTGCTCTCTCTGGAGCGGAGGAGGCTGAGGGGAGACTTAATAGAGGTTTATAAAATGATGAAGGGGATAGATAGAGTGAACGTTCAAAGACTATTTCCTCGGGTGGATGGAGCTATTACAAGAGGGCATAACTATAGGGTTCGTGGTGGGAGATATAGGAAGGATATCAGAGGTAGGTTCTTTACGCAGAGAGTGGTTGGGGTGTGGAATGGACTGCCTGCAGTGATAGTAGAGTCAGACACTTTAGGAACATTTAAGCGGTTATTGGATAGGCACATGGAGCACACCAGAATGATAGGGAGTGGGATAGCTTGATCTTGGTTTCAGATAAAGCTCGGCACAACATCGTGGGCCGAAGGGCCTGTTCTGTGCTGTACTGTTCTATGTTCTATGCTCTATACCCCTCATTATTTTATAGACCTCTATAAGATCACCCCTAAGCCTCCTACGCTCTAGGGAAAAAAGTCCCAGTCTATCCAGCCTCTCCTTATAACTCAATCCATCAAGTCCTGGTAGCATCCTAGTAAATCTTTTCTTCACTCTTTCTAGTTTAATAATATCCTTTCTGTAATAGGGTGACCAGACCTGTACACAGTATTCCAAGTGTGGCCTTACCAATGTCTTGTACAACTTCAACAAGACGTCCCAACTCCTGTATTCAATGTTCTGACCAATGAAACCAAGCATGTTAAGTGCTGCCTTCACTACCCTGTCCACCTCTGACTCCACTTTCAAGGACTTATGAACATTTACCCCTAGATCTCGATCTGTAACTCTCCCCAACACCCTACTATTAACTGAGTAGGTCCTGCCCCAATTCGATCGACCAAAATGCATCAACTCACATTTATCTAAATTAAACTCCATTTGCCATTCATCGGCCCACTGGCCCAATTGATCAAGGTCCCGTTGCAATCCGAGATAACCTTCTTCACTGTCCACTATGCCACATATCTTGGTGTCATCTGCAAACGTACAAACCATGCCCCATAAATTCACATCCAAATCATTAATGTAAGTAACACATAACAGTAGACCCAGCACCGATCCCCGAGGCACACCGCTGGTCACAGGCCTCCAGTTTGAAAAACAACTTTCTACAATCTCTGTCTTCTGACATCAAGCCAATTTTGTATTAAATTGGCTACCTCACCTGGATCCTGAGAGATTTAACCTTATGCATCAACTTACCATGCGGTACCTTGTCAAAGGCCTTGCTAAAAGTCCATGTAGACAACGTCGACTGCACTGCCCTCATCTACCTTTTTGGTTAAACTCTTCAAAAAACTCAAATTGGAGAGACATGATTTTCCACTCACAAAGCCATGCTGACTGTCCCTAATCACACCTTGCCTCTCTAAATGCCTGTCGATCCTGTCTCTCAGAATACCTTCTAACAACTTACCCACTACAAACGTTAGGCTCACTGGTCTGTAGTTCTCAGGCTTTTCCCTGCAGCCCTTCTTAAACAAAGGCACAACATTTGCTCCCTGCAATCTTCAGGCACCTCACCGGTGGCTGTCGCTGATTCAAAGATCTGTGCGAGGGGACCCGCAATTTCTCCCCAGCCTCCCAAAACGTCCTATGATACATTTCATCAGGTCCCAGGGATTTATCTACCTTGATGCGCTTTAGACTTCCAGCACCACCGCCTCTAATATGTACAGGAATAGGCAATACATCACCTTGAGCCTGCTCTGCCATTTAGAAACACCATTATTATCAAAAATGACATTTTGTTGCAACGATGATAGTGATAAACTATCTCTCTTAATTGTTCTCAATCTTTCTGCAGCAATCCACACATTCAACCTCCTCCAGAGCCTCTTCTCTGATATCCAGCAGAATGGAAGTGTCTTGACTTTTCTCTATTTTAATCCATGAAATTATCATCTACTATAGCTTCTCTTTCCACTCCGACACCATTGCCACTGGAAACCCCAAGGATCATCCTGCAATTTGTTTTCTCCTTTAAGTACTTATTCAATTTCCTTTAGATATCAGTATTGAACCCATTTCCACCACATCATCAGACAGTGCACGCCAACTCCCAACCGTCATCTAAAACCTGCACCTTCCAACTGGCATTTTTTCAGCCACTACCAGCTTTGCTTTATTTACTCTGTCTAAACTTTTCATGATTTTAAATACCTCCATGCAATCTCTTCTTAGTCTTTGCTCTCTAGTGATGAATGCTTCTCTCTCAAAAATACTTTGAGATTCATGAGCACATACACAGTTCTTTCAGGACTCAGAGTACCAACTTCCTTTGTGTCCTCGCCTCTCATTTCTAGAAGGAACACTAACAAGGCAAATGAAATGGCTTTCAAACGAATACTTGTACAGCTTTACCCATGTTTATACTATCGACAGTAACAAGGACATCAAGATTTAAAACCGCAGTGATTATTTTCTTGGGACTGATGGCTTTGCAAACAGAAGGTCACCTGTAAAACACTGTGCGCTGCTGGGACTGCAAGTGGCATTCTGCTGACACCGGAGAGCAACCTCCTGCTGCAGCACTGTCAAAAGGTTTTTGGATTCAGTCCTACTCCAGAGACTTGAGCTCTTCAGTACAGTGCTGAGGATGAGATGTTAAACTGAGTACATGCCAGTAAAGTTACCATGGCATTATTTTGAAGAAGAGCAGGGAAGATTCTTTTGTGGCCTGGGCTAAAAATTATCCCTCAAGAACCATCACTGACATTATCACATTGCTATCTTTTGGAATCTCCCTGTGTACAAATTGGCTGCCACATTACCTATATTACAACAGTGGTCCCTCATGGAAATGGCACGCCATCCACAAACATAGACTCCCTCCACTACCAACATACGGTAGCAGCAGTGTGTACCATCTACAAGATACACTGCTGAAAATCACCAAGTCTTCTTAGACAGCATCTTCCAAACCCACAACTGCAACCATGTCGAAAGACAAGGGCAGCAGACTGTTGGAAACACCACCACCTGGAAGTTCTCCTGCAAGCCCCATACTTGGAACTATATTAACATTCCTTCACTGTTGTTGCATCAAAATCCAGCAACTTGCTTCCTAACAGCATTGTGAATGTACCTACACCACATGGATTGCAGCAATTCAAGGCGGCATCTCACCACCACCGTTGGGCACCCTCTGATCATCTCAACTCCCCAGGCTCCGCTAAGGAGAGAGATTACAACAATAAAGTTTCTGGAGAAGGCTTGCATCAACCCAAGCTTGCTGCTACAAAAGGGCAATACCAACGCACCTGCGGCATCCCTCCCATTCAGCCAGGTTGCATAGCTGAGACCACCCTGCCAAGGAATAAGAGCAGAGACTTGGTGGCAGCAGGAATGGAACCAACACACCATCATTAAAAACCACTTCTTTATCACAGATCCCACAGCATGCCAACTTTGGGCACTTTTCAACTATTTCCACACTGACTCAGGTCTTTGTGTAATAAATTGGCACAAGTGGGACTTTACAGGGATCCTAGCCTGCAGCTGCAGTGCACCCCAATCAACGACTCACACCACTGAAGACCATCCCTGACAAAGTTCAATGAAGGGCTTAGAGAGTTCTATTTGGCAACTGCAAAATCTATTACCTATCTAAAGCAAAATCCCACCAACTTTTCAAGGGCAATTAGGGATGAGCAATAAATGCTGGTCAGGCAACAATGCCCACATCCGATGAACGAATTAAAAAAAGCACTGAGGGATAATCTCGGGTTGTGAAATGCACTATATCATTTAAGTTTATAAGTTTTTTTTTCTTTAATCATAATGTGGAGATGCCAGCATTGGACTGGGATAGGCACAGTAAGAAGTCTCACAGCACCATGTTAAAGTCCAACAGGTTTATTTGGTAGCACGAGCTTTCAGAGCACTGCCCCTTCATCAGGTGACTCACCTGATGAAGGGGCAACGCTCCGAAAGTTTGTGCTACCAAATAAACCTGTTGGACTTTAACCTGGTGCTGTGAAACTTCTTACTGTCTTTAATCAGAGGGAGCCATAATTGGTGGTTTTGGGAGGGTGTGAAGGCAATAAATAATTTGGTTGGGCCAAATGGCCTTCTTCCATGCAATATATTTTATGAATTTTTGCTGAGGTTTAATTAATCAGTTAATTATAGAACCATAATCTTTCCTTTTCTCAATGGGCGATGACTCATGTACTGCTGCAAGATAAGAAATGGAAAATATAGAATACATTACTGAACTCCCTCAATGGTTTAGTAAGATCTGCTGGGTTAATTAATCTTGTCCTGCGCATCAGTTGAACATATATATCTGGCCGCAGTTTCCTTGAGATAGGGAAGTGGGAAAAATTACCAGCATTCCTGCTTTTGATAGCTACACAGGCCTCCTGATAGATGGTGTTTGCTTGCTCATGTGAGCACAGGATCAAGATTTCTCCCATGGTCTAATATATCCTGATGTCATCTATTGCCTCTTGGGTGAAGTAGCAGAGAATTTCCATTTTTTGTTGAACTGAACCTTCAGAATGCCATAGCAAACAACTTATCATTTCATGAAATTCATTAACATCTCAGCTAGGACATACTATAGTGGACGGAAAATAAAACAATGGCTATGCAGCAGGAAGGAAAGAGCAGATCAGTGGAATTATGGGAGAAGATCAAAGGAATTGGCAAACAAAAGCAACATGAAAGAGGGCTTGAAACTTGAACATCAGGTAAAGGGATTTAGTGGACAAGTTCTAAAGACAAGGGTTTCAATGGCTGTAAGAGTATCCACTAATGGTCGCATGGAGAAACATGGAAAGTGAAGAGGGCTTAGTGCATAGCGCATACATTCACTAACTGTGTTAACTCAAAGTATTACTCTTCTTTGAGGTTTTACCCTATCTAGTTGATGCTCTGTAGTTACAAAGCTGAAAAATAAATCTTATTCAAAGCTTCCAACTCACTTAGAGGGCTTCAGTCTACATCCAAATTCTGCTCACATTTTGACAGCTGTGACAAATTCTATCACAGCAGCTGAGATAATCCACATTGTAAAACAATCAACAACATTCTAAATAAAACAACCCACAACATTCTTAAAGAAGTTAACTCACCCTATCTCCATTTAAAAATGATCTGTGAACCAAATTTAGTTGAAACTCACCCACTATTTTTGGAGACAGATGGAAATGCAGGGCTTTGAGCAGTAAAGTTACATCTGTGACTTTCTGAAGAAGATGGAATTGGGAGACTGACTAGGTGAGCAGAAGAAACCCTGAAGAAAAACCCCAAGGTGAAAAGGCATAGATTAGTGTCTCACCAGTTGCGGACAGGTAGCAAGCAGAGAGCCAGTGCTGAATGCTGTTAAGCAGAGTAATCACTCCCTGAGGAAGGGAGGGAGGTATCGAAAGGCCGGTGTCTAGTGCAAGTGAGGCTCGGAACAGGGAGATTCTACAGTTGAACGCGTGGCTAAAGGACTGGTGCAAGAGGGAGGGTTTTAAATTAATAGATAACTGGGAAATCTTCAAGTCAGGATGGCAACTGTACAGAAAGGATGGGTTACACCTCAACTGGAAGGGAGCAAATATCCTGGCTGGGAGTTTTGTTAGAGTGTTTCGGCAGGATTTAAACTAGTGTGGCAGGGGGGTGGGGAACAAAACAGGAGGTCAGTAAATACTGAGGCTGGGGTTGAGCTGGGGGCCAGGGCAAGGCTAGCTAAGAAGAGGAGCACTCTGGAGGAGGAGGAGGACCTGACTGGGCCTGGAGGTCTGGAGTGCATCTGCTTCAATGCGAGGAGCGTAACCGGTAAAACAGACGAACTTAGGGCCTTAATGCTTATGCGGAATTTGGATGTGGTTGCGGTGACGGAAACTTGGTTAAAAGTTCAGGACTGGCAGCTGAATATTCCGGGGTATAAGTGTTTTAGGCGAGACAGAGGAGGGGCTAAAAAAGGTGGGGAGTAGCGATATTAGTTAAGGAGCATATTACCGCGGTGCAGAGGGTAGACAACTTAGAGGGGTCATGTACTGAGTCGCTGTGGGTGGAACTCAGAAACAGGAAGGGTGCAGTCACTATGCTGGGGGTGTACTACAGACCACCCAACAGCCCACGGGAAGTGGAGGAAAGGATATGTCAGGAGATTCTGGATAGGTGCAGAAAAAATAGGGTTGTTGTAGTGGGGGACTTTAATTTCCCTGGCACAGACTGGAAAGTGCTTAGAGCTGGGGGTCCGGACGGGGAGGAATTTGTAAAATGCGTACTGGAAGGTTCTTTGGAACAGTATGTAGATAGCCCGACTAGAGAGGGGGCTATACTGGACCTAGTTCTGGGAAATGAGCCCGGTCAGGTTGTCAAAGTTTCGGTAGGGGAACATGTGGCAAATAGTGACCACAACTCTGTTAACTTTAGGATAGTAATGGACAAGGATGAGTGCTGTCCTACGGGCAGGGTGCTAAATTGGGGGAAGGCTGACTATAGCCGGATTAGGCAGGAATTGGTGGATGTTGATTGGGAGAGGATGTTCGAGGGTAAGTCCGCGCCTGGCATGTGGGAGTCTTTTAAGGAACTATTGATAAGGCTGCAGGATAGGCATGCGCCTGTAAAAAGGAAAGATAGGAAAGGTAGGATTCGAGAGCCGTGGATAACCAGGGAAATTGAGGATCTGATTAAAATGAAAAGGGAGGCGTACGTTAAGTCCAGGCAACTGAAAACAGATGGAGCTCTGGAGGAATACAGAGAGAGTAGGAAAGAACTCAAACGGGGAGTTAGAAGGGCAAAAAGAGGTCACGAAATGTTCTTGGCAGCCAGGATTAAGGAGAATCCTAAGGCATTCTATTCATACGTTAGGAACAAAAGAGTTGTCAGGGAGAAAATCGGACCTCTCAGGGACAAAGGAGGGGAATTATGCTTAGAACCCAAGGGAATAGGGGAGATCCTAAATGAATACTTTGCATCGGTATTCACGAAGGAGAGGGGCGTGTTAACCGGGAGTGTCTCGGAGGGAGGTATTGACCCGTTAGAGAAAATCTCCATTACGAGAGAGGAAGTGTTAGGTTTTTTAGGGAACATTAAAACTGACAAAGCCCCAGGGCCTGATGGCATCTATCCTCGACTGCTCAGGGAGACGAGAGATTAAATTGCTGGGCCTCTGACGGAAATCTTTGTCGCTTCTTTGGACACGGGTGAGGTCCCTGAGGATTGGAGGATAGCGAATGTGGTCCCGTTGATTAAGAAGGGTAGCAGGGATAACCCAGGAAATTATAGGCCGGTGAGCTTGACGTCCGTGGTAAGGAAGTTGTTGGAGAGCATTCTTAGAGACAGGATGTATGTGCATTTAGAACAAAACAATCTCATTAGTGACAGACAGCATGGTTTTGTAAGAGGGAGGTCGTGCCTTACAAATTTGGTGGAGTTTTTTGAGGAAGTGACAAAAACGGTTGATGAAGGAAGGGCCGTGGATGTCATCTATATGGATTTCAGCAAGGCATTTGACAAAGTCCCACATGGCAGGTTGGTTAAGAAGGTTAAGGCTCATGGGATACAAGGACAAGTGGCTAGATGGGTGGAGAACTGGCTTGGCCATAGGAGACAGAGGGTAGTGGTCGAAGGGTCTTTTTCCGGCTGGAGGTCTGTGACCAGTGGTGTTCCGCAGGGCTCTGTACTGGGACCTCTGCTATTTGTGATATATATAAATGATTTGGAAGAAGGTGTAACTGGTGTAATCAGCAAGTTTGCGGATGACACGAAGATGGCTGGAATTGCGGATAGCGAAGAGCATTGTCGGGCAATACAGCAGGATATAAATAGGCTGGAAAATTGGGCGGAGAGGTGGCAGATGGAGTTTAATCCGGATAAATGCGAAGTGATGCATTTTGGAAGAAATAATGTAGGGAGGAGTTATACAATAAATGGCAGAGTCATCAGGAGTATAGAAACACAGAGGGACCTAGGTGTGCAAGTCCACAAATCCTTGAAGGTGGCAACACAGGTGGAGAAGGTGGTGAAGAAGGCATATGGTATGCTTGCCTTTATAGGACGGGGTATAGAGTATAAAAGCTGGAGTCTGATGATGCAGCTGTATAGAACGCTGGTTAGGCCACATTTGGAGTACTGCGTCCAGTTCTGGTCGCCGCACTACCAGAAGGACGTGGAGGCGTTAGAGAGATTGCAGAGAAGGTTTACCAGGATGTTGCCTGGTATGGAGGGTCTTAGCTATGAGGAGAGATTGGGTAGACTGGGGTTGTTCTCCTTGGAAAGACGGAGAATGAGGGGAGATCTAATAGAGGTGTACAAGATTATGAAGGGTATAGATAGGGTAAACAGTGGGAAGCTTTTTCCCAGGTCGGAGGTGACGATCACGAGGGGTCACGGGCTCAAGCTGAGAGGGGCAAAGTATAACTCAGATATCAGAGGGACGTTTTTTACACAGAGGGTGGTGGGGGCCTGGAATGCGCTGCCAAGTAGGGTGGTGGAGGCAGGCACGCTGACATCGTTTAAGACTTACCTGGATAGTCACATGAGCAGCCTGGGAATGGAGGGATACAAACGATTGGTCTAGTTGGAACAAGGAGCGGCACAGGCTTGGAGGGCCGAAGGGCCTGTTTCCTGTGCTGTACTGTTCTTTGTTTGTAAATAAATTAAAAGACTTATATTTAAATAGCACGTTTCATTTCCTTGTAGTTAAAGTGGTTTATAGTTAACTAAAGTGCAGTCACAGTTGTGATGTAGGAAACAATGCAGCCAATTTGCGCACAGCAAGGAAATAATTGACTCTGGGTGCTCCGGTTTCCTCCTATGCTACTGGGGAACTGTGTCCTTATCTTTCAGATGGAGAAGAATCACGTCTACAGAAGTTCAAAGATGCACAGGTTAGGTGAATTGGCCATGCTAAATTCTCCCTCAGTGTACCTGAACGGACACCGGAGTGTGGCAACTGGGGAATTTTCATATTAACTTCATTGCAGTGTAAATGTAAGCCTACGTGTGACTAATAAATAAACAAACTTTTTTCCTTCATTTGATGGGGCCTTGGTTTAATATCTCATCCAAGGGAAAACACCAACAGCAATGTTGCCCTCTACTGCTGCATCAAAATGTCAGTCTGAATTAAGTACGATAATCTAAAGAGCATGACATGGATTCATAATCTGTTGACCTAACCGAGTTCTACCCAGTGAACTACAGCTGCCATTTGTGGGACGACTTCCTACATTAACCTGATCTCCTGATGTAAAAGAACATAACCAAAATCAATAGCGACTAGGAACATGAAAATTCTATTCCTCAAATGCAGCAATCCTTCAACCAAAGCAGAGGAATAGCTGTGCAATGAAACACTGCAGCACATTAGTATTAATACTTCAAATTATTAAATCGTATTATGACAAAAATAAGTAGATACAAAACTTCCTGGATAAGTAACTGAGAAACCCTGGGGCCACATCTCAGTGGCTGCTTGATGATGTTCTATTTGTTTTTCTGAGGAATGCCTCCTCTAAATGTAATCAGGCAGAGACTTGTAAATGTTTCAATTCTTTTAAAAAGAGAAATGTGCAATCATATCAAAAACTACTGTAGACGTGATTCTTCTCCATCTGAAAGATAAGGACACAGTTCCCCAGTAGCATACTTCAACCAGAACAATTTGATCGATACAGCCACTTGTATGTTTTTTTTATATGACGGAGAGTGAGATAAAGGCCAAAATTAAATGTACAATGGTCTGTTATAAATTCATGGTAATTTAGCCTGGGGACACGGGAAAGGAGGAGGTGATTCATACATAAAGTCACTGAATACCACTTGCTGTGGTGGCACAATTTTCAGCAGCAAAATTAATCTGGATTCATTACTTCTGCACAAAGAAGAGCAGTCCATGCAAGCAGTACAGCGAACATGGCTAACAACAATCCCACGATCAGGGAAATAAAGCATCACCACGCAGCCATTGAGGTGTGGCGCGAAGGCTTCTCAGCCATTTATCCAGTAAGTTTTGAATCTACTTTACTTCCCCACATAATACGATTTAATAATCTGATGTATTAACATTAGACTACATTGTTTCATTGCATAGCTAATCATCTGCATAGGTTGAGGAAGTGCTGCATTAAGGAATAGAATCCAAGGATCGGGAGATAAGTAGAGCACAGGACAACAGTACTGTAGGTGCAGTCTGAAGGTGGGGGAGGGGGTAGATGGAAAGACACCCATCATCACATATGATGCAATACAGAGCAATTTTGTCAGGAAGATCCCAGGTTCGCTCTGTGCTAAGGCAGGTGATTGTATCCAGGCCAACTACGAGCTGAAAATTGCTGATCCAAGGTTAGCAATTTGAAGAAAGGCCACTGGGGTTTATTTACATATCTGTGATGAACCTAAAAGAGAACAATGTCTAAGGACATGTGGCTGCAAGATCCCCAATTTATATACATGATTTCAGACAAAAGCATTTTTGTTCCATTCAAAGTATTTTAAGAGTTGACTGTAATTGCCAATTAGACACTAGTTGAAAATGAATACAATCAACATTAAATTGCACTGATGCCACTTGCAATACACCAAGTGGTGCACACAAATTGTATAGACTCATCTCTGTACATAAGAAGTGCAACACATCAGCTAAGTAACAGTCCATTAACACTTGTCTCAATTAACAGATTTGTTTTCTTGGTGCTAACTTCAGTGTGAAAAAGCCTGTGTGAACACTATACACTGGAAAGAGATTCAAGAGGTAAATGTCAACAACTTTGTGTTACTACAGAAACTGTGTTCTTTAAAATACTATTAATTATTGTATGATCATGGATGATTATTTATTTTCTGGAATTTCTCGTATCAAATACAAGCCAAATTTCATGTATTAATCAGTTGCATTATGCAGGATTCCAAATGCAGAGAAAGGTAACATACCATAGCACCATTATTAGTTTTGGCTTCTCTGAAGGAATGATTTCATACCTTGAACGCAACTGAAATCAGCAAACTCAACTTAGGAAAAGGAGGGTCCAATCTAGGATCTTTTTAAACTGTCTGGCTCTGTAACAACAGTGTACTGAACAATCAAAAGGAGCTCATCTACATAATTTCCAAACAGAAAAATTACATCAGTCTTTAGTCAATCAAGCCTTCTTCCAATTTCAAACTGGAGATTGTGAAGGTCCCTCCTCCAAAAACTTCATACGTCACTCTCTCGGCTTCCAGTCCTGGCAAACATTTTCTCCTCCACATATTCATCGACTTGCCATAACCCACAAAATGACAGAAAAAGTTCACAATGCCCTCCACCTGCCACTTTATGCTGACCTACACAGCCCACCCAAGGTATGACTCTCATCAAGGCGGCCAATCTGGAAAAAGCCTCCTACACAACACCTCATCGCAAACTCCACCTGGACAAATGAATGGGAATCACTGGAGACAAACAAGTACCTGGTCTCAAACCCAACCCAACAGCTGCCTAGTTTCTACCACTGAAGGAAACAGTGGTCCATCCTCATAAGGTTCTGAACTGACCAGGGCCCTAGCTTGGCCAGCCTCCACCAATGGGGCATTAGTGCCAGCTCCCAATGTGCCTGTGAGAGTGGGCAAACTATGCATCACATCATAGAAGAATGTCCAATCCACTCACTCCAAGAGGTCTATCCACACTCAACATAGCAAGGCCGGAAGAAACTGCTGGGCTTGGGGACTTTGCATTCGCTAAATAAATAAATAATCCTCTCAGTGCATCGGCCTTGCAGATTTAATGTGTCACAGTTCTATTCATTCATGGGATGTGGGCATCGCTGGCCAGAGGAGCATTTATTGCCCATCCCAAATTGCCCTCAAAGAAGTGGTGGTGAGCTGCTGCAATCTATGTGGTGTAAGTACACCCACAGTGCTGTTTGGGAGGGAGTTCCAGGGTTTTGACCCACCCGACAGTGGAGCAACGATGACATATTTACAAGTCAGGATGGTGAGTGACTTGGCGAAAAACTTCCAGATGCAAAGTGGTCCCGGGTTTGGAAGGTGTTGCCTAAGGAGCCTTGGTTTTTTTGCAGTGTATCTTGAAGATGGTACACATTAATGCCAATGTGTTGGTGGTGAAGGGAGTGAATGTTTGTGGACAGGGTGCCAATCAAGTGGGTTGCATTGTCCTGGATGGTGTCGAACTTCAAGTGTTGTTGAAGCTGTACTTATCTAGGGAGGTGAAGAGTATTCCATCACATTCCTGATTTGTGTCTTGTAGATGGTGGACAGGCTTTGGGAGTCAGGAGGCGAGTTACCCTGCCGAAGGATTTCTAGCCTCTGACCTGTTCTTGTATTTATATGGCTAGTCCAGTTCAGTTTCTGGTTCATGGGCATTATAGTGATCATAATGCCATTGGATGTCAAGGGGTGATGGTTAGACCCTCTCTTTTGGAGATAGTCATTGCCTGGCACTTGTGTAGCATGAATGTTATTTGCTACTTGTCAGCTCAAGACTGGATATTGTCCAGTTCTTGCTGCATTTCTGAGGAGTCACAAATGATACTGGACATTATGCAGTCATCTGCAAACATCCCCACCCTGACCTGTTGATGGAAGGTCATTGTGAAGCAGCTGAAGGTGGCTGAGCCTAAGACACTATCCTGAGGAACTTTGGCAGCAATGTGCTGGAACTGAGATGATGGACTTCCTGCCACCACAAGCATTTTCCTTTGCACTAGTTATGATTCCATCCAGCAGAACTTTCCCCCCCGATTCCTACTGACTCCCGTTTTGCCAGGGCTCCTTGATGCCATATTCGGTCTAATGTTGCCTTGATGTCAAGAGCAATGAATCTCATCTCACCCCTGCGGTTCAGCTCTTTTGTCCATGTTTGAACCAAGGCTGTAATGAGGTCAGGAGCCAAGTGGTCCTGGCAAAACCCAAACTGAGCGTCAGTGAGCAGGTTATCAAGTAAGTGCCACTTGCTGATACTCCTTTGTTGACTCCTTCCATCACTTTACTGATGAAGAGTAGACTGAATGGGCAGTAACTGAGTAGGTTGGATTTCTCCTACTGATTGTGTACATGACATAGCTGGGCAATTTTCCACATTGCCAGGTAGCAGCCAGTATTCATAATACAGTGAAATCCTAATGAGTCCAGATCCCAGAGGACCAGTCCACGTTGGCGCAGATCATACCAGTGACACTTTCATTTCTCCGCTTCCTACTATTACATGCTTCACAGGAGTCTGGCAAAATAAAATAAACCAGCTCAGTTTCATTCGCGTTTAGGATGTTTCATGCTGCATACTCATTCAAAACATGGGCTAGACCAATCATCTGACATTGGAGCCAATCAACTAACATTGCTGCTATAACTGTCGCAGCTTCACCGTTTGCCGTGCAGGTGACGATGTTGTGCCTCGTCTTGAATCAGTCTAGCCAACCGTCGCTGCAGCTGAACTCCATGTGGCCCAGCTTCTTTGCCAGGGCGACTCTTCTTTCCTACAGGATTAGACCAGAGATTGGCACATACTGCTTGGACTGCCTTGAACCATATTAGCAGAACTTCTTCAATGTTGAGATAGGAGCTGTTCTCATCCCCCTTCTGTCGGTGTGGTCCACCATGTCACTGAATATGGCCAGCAACCGCCAAGACTATGTGCAGCCCATGCCAAACAACGGGGCAGAGGTGCAGACTCGATGGGCCGAATGACCTTCTTCTGCACTGTAGGGATTCTATCCATTCTCTATCTAGAACTTTCACCATAACATCAACTTCAAAAATCGATGAGTTGGGAGGGCAGGAGTTTAACGGTCATATTTTTAACCTTCTCATAACTACAACAGAAAGAGAGCTATAATATTCGTAGGATCGAAGTTTTAAAGTTTATTTATTAGTGTCACAAGTAGGCTTACAGTGACACTGTAATGAAGTTACTGTGAAAATGGGATGGCGGACTTCTTTGTGTCAAACCAAAAGATGAAGTGGACAAAGACATGGGTCTTCAACAAACTTTTCTCCAAGTTCAGGGCACTGAACATATGGTTGTTGGATTGATATATTTCCAAAATGCACAGGTTCTATTAATCCACACAAAGTGACAATGAAGTATTATTTTAACCTGGTTTTGATTAAATTGGAAATTTGAGAGTCACAGGGGGACAGAGTAAGATGATGAGAAAGATGTTGACTTGCAACATCCCAGCACACTTGCAAAGTAATTTGAAACTGGTAGATCCTCCTACTTGCCCACAATATGTACAGAATACCTCTGCAGCTGAAGCAATGCTCAGCTTTGGCTAATTTTACCCAGCATGCTCGGCAAACCTCTCAAGACTGCACCACAACAACTCTGCAGAAAAAGCTGAACTCCCACTGATAATCCAGTCGCAGTTCAGCAAAATCACTTGCACCCTCATCAAAAACACCATCAGTATTCTGTGAATCACATCTCTGCTTTTGTCTTGTCTTAATCACTTTAATCCACAAAGGATAAGGGAGGGAAAAGGTCCATTGCTCGATTTACACACAATGCTATTTTGAAAAATAACAGGTATATTCCACATTCATTTGCAGTTTTATGGGCACTCTTTTGGGAGGTAGGCTTGAAAATTATGCAATCTGCTCATCAAATTTAAAATATTTTGTTCAAAAAATGATGTCGAAGTAAAACCAGCATTCACTGCAATATGTTCACATAGCAAAATCTTGCCTCTACCTTGATAAAATCTTGCTGTAACATTTAATTTCTTGATACGTCATTTAATTTTGTCAATTGAATCTAATTCCATCTCAAGCAAGTTCCCTTGTGAGGAGAAAAATTAAAATGTATCAATTCAACAACCATATGTTATTCATTGCTCACTCAGCAATGGGTTTTGGTCAGATGCTACTTTGCCCTCCACAAACAATGCAAAGTACAAATTCTCTCTCCTCGCTCAGGTGATAAATGCCCCATTTCAAGGCAAGGCACCTCAGCCAGTTGCACTGCTAACACACAACACAGACAATGGGCTGGATTTTGCAGTATCCTGAAGAGGCAGCGGTATGGGAAGTTCGCTCGCTTCCACATCAACTGTCTCAGCACATCAGCCGTCAGCTGGCCAATTAGCAACTGGAAATTCTGGCAATTAAATTAGCGCTATGAATGCAGCTCTGCGGTCACCTTCAGGAGCAGTCTATGCTGCTAAATGTTGTTTGCAGGCCTTTTCCATTCTTGTGCCACCTCCTCATGCCTGGCATAACTCACTCCCAACATTTTCCCCCTGTGGCTAATGGAAAATGGAGTAGGCGGCGAATTGGCTTTCTAACAATCTCAAAATTTGTTCATTGTTTTTGTTCAAAAGGGCAGACTGGCTTCTGATTTCAGCACCAACTGGCCTTCCACGTTATCAGAGACTAATGGGACAATGTAGGATTGCTAACCCAACATCATTTTATGTAAATATGGCAAGATTACTTTTGTGGTGATAAAACTTAGGCTAATGTGATAGAAGCAGTTTTCTTGACCTACTTCTCAGGCGAGGAATGGTACATGGCACCGGTAACTGAAGGGTCAGTAGAAACAAGGCCTTTTTTTTTCTCCTCCTCTCCAAGGAGCAATGTTGAAAGGGAAATGCATTCATTTTCAACTTAGCTCATTCAGGCCACTCCAGAATTGCTCCACCCTCTTGACCTGCCCATGAGAAATGCCCTATAACCCAGATCATTTTAACCATTCCCTGATTTTAGTTATGCACTGTGCATAGCGCAGCAGCATCCCATTCCATGTATTCATCACCACCCAGAGAGTCTGCTTCATATGTACATCATATACCCTTTACATTTTTAGAACTTTCTCCAATGAGTTCACTGCTCAATCCATGGTAAAAATTTTAGAAACATTCCTTTGCACCCTCTACTACAAAGTCTATAACATGCTTATTTAGGATGCACCATGGTCACATGTATAATAATGTTTTAAGCCTTCTGCTTTCGTGATTCTTTTTCTAATTGTCTGATTGCATAAAGCCATGACCATCTAATGTCTTAAGGTATATTAATTCAAAGTGAGCCAGGAAAACTTAGCCAAAGGACAGAAAAGGAAATCAGCAAAGCAGATTCTAAACCAATGATTGTTTTTTTCAAAACCCAAGGATTGATGCACATATAAAATAATAGATTGGTGAAAACAGCTGGATAATAGACTGGGCTAAGAGGACCTTTTCTTGTCTCTGACTTGTCCCAAGTTATTTCCATTAAAATACTGAGCAAATGGCGAAAGTGAAAGTTAATGAGAGATACTGTGTACATGGTGAACAATACACGAATCACGGGGCGGTACAGTGGCACTGTGGTTCGGGCAGCACAGTGGTTAGCACTGCTGCCTCACAGCGCCAGGGACCCGGGTTCAATTCCAGCTTCGGGTCACTGTCTGTGTGGAGTTTGCACATTCTCCCCGTGTCTTCGTGGGTTTCCATCGGATGCTCCAGTTTCCTTCCACAGTCCAAAGATGTGCAAGTTAGGTTGATTGGCCGTGCTAAATTAACCCTAGTGTCAAGGGGATTAGCGGGGTAAATATGTGTTAGGGGAATAGATCCTGTGTGGGATTGCGGTCAGTGCAGACTTGATGGGCTGAATGGCCTCCTTCTGTACTGTAGGGATTCTATGGATTCCATACACCAGCTTGCATTTACTTAGCATTAAAATAGAAACATCCCAAAATATTTCACGTGGAAGAAATGAGCATTTAACATTGAAAATTAACCAAAATTGCAGTCATAATGCATTTTGAAAACAAAAGAAGGAAGAGGACTTTAGGTGAGGAATTTCAGGCATGATTTAGTGAATAGCATTTTTGTCCAAGTCAAAAGGATGTGAATTTAAGTCCCAGCCCAGAGACTTGAGCACAAGATGCAGGCAGACACACCAACATTGAAGAAGGGTTAAAATGTCAAAGATGCCGTTTTTCAGATGAGATGTTAAATCAAAGTCCTACCCTGATCTACAAGGTGAATGTAAAAGAAAGATTCCCTAGCCCCATTTGAAGAGGAACAAGGGAATCCTCTCAGTGCTCTGGTTAATATCTATTCCCCAACCAATATCACAACTAAAAATAGATTTTCCAGTCTTTAGCATTGTGCTAAGACTAGCAAAAATCCTGACTCACCCAATGGCAATTCCAAAATAAATTTGGTGTATTGACTTAAAATCATTCAGAAAGAAGGTTTTATTTAAAACAAAACACATCACTTAGCTTACATTAGAGACACAACTGCTTGTGGAAACTCATCAGGTCAAGTGTCAGCAATATCACCATTGGCTTTCAGCAATGTGAAGATAGTTTCTGATCTTATTAGTCCAGGGTAAATTGGATTTCAAGGCACACAAGTGAAAGGACACCGTGCTGAGAACCTTGTGCTTTAATGCAAATTAGGTAACCGTTGTCAATTGTCCAAAGGTGACAAATTTATAGGCTTTACTTCCTGGCCATACAGCAGTGTTTTTGCTGAAAGTGTCAGTATCACTGATCAACCATGAAAAGAATTACAGCTCAGCTCAATCCGTCCTCACCCAGGATACTTTACAACAGCCATTCATGTTTCTGGTCAGGAACTGGTAGTTTTTTTTCTCCACTCTTCCTCCCCTATTGACCAAGCTTCTGAATGCCAGAACCAACTCCAGGTGATGTCCTAGCTGAGAAGAGCCAAATCAGCACAGACCGGGTATAGAGGCTGTTTGTAAAAAGCTTCAACAAGTAGGATACACAGTGAGGATGCAAAGTGCACTAAGCATTCATGAATGCTGCAACTATTAATTGGTCCATCAAACTCCCACTCGCTGACCTGTTGCTCAATTTACTGGGCTCAATGCAGTTGACCACTGCTAATTGAATCTTTACATTCAATTTTTATGTAATAGTTTTGTTTAAAATCAGACTTGTTATTTTATCTAATTTAACATTTCCAAGCTTGCAATAGCCCTGATCTCATTACTGAGACCCATTGTACACTAACATTTAACAGCTAAATGGACTAATTAGGATTTGTTTGAATCCATTTATTAACACAGTGAGTGTTAGTTTGGTGTAATTTAGTGAATTCCTATCTGCAGTAGGATTTCCTCAGTGGTGTAGCATACTACAGGACCAATATGTAGCACCACGCAGTGCTGAAAATAACATCCAGCTCAGCTGTGATGTGTACACAGTTAGAAAGTATCTTTCCTCCTTATTCTCCTCCATGCACACCACTCCTCAATAAAAGCTCACAACCCAAACTCTTATAAGAAGAATGGTTAAGTTAGCCAACTCAAGAGCTACCAGCATCCACAGAACTACAGACCTGGAATAAACTGCTGCCTTCAGAAAAGGGTGGAAATGAAATCAAATTGTAATATTGAAACCTTACAATACTTCCAGCATTCAAGAGAAAAAAAGGCCCTTCCATTTGTATAGTTAAATTCACAAATACCAGTTTATCTGTGTTCCCCAAACTCTACCCCTCCAATATAAATAGTAACGAGTAATTGCAGGGATGCTGAGATGCATTGTTAAGCACTAAAACATTGAAAAACATCCTTTTAAAAAAAAACTCCCTCATTATGAATATTATCCGATAAAGCAGCTCCAAGATTCTCTCTTGGAATGTTTTTTCAGCTGACATATCTTGAAAGGATTTAAACTACAGCATTTGATTTAGTGTTTTATTCACTTAATTTCTCTTCCAGGAAAGTCCACCTTGAAGAAGCACTGCTGTCCAACTTACTGAAAAACTGTTAATCTCTAATATTTTCCAGTTCTGCTGAGATATCAAAATGAAATGCTATATAGAAACACAAACTAGAACTGGCCATTCATTTTGATCATGGCTGATCATCAAATTCAATATCCTGATTTCCCCTTCCTCCCACATCCCTGATCCCTTTAACCCCAGGAGCTATATCTAACTTCTTCTCGAAATCAGACAATGTTTTGGCCTCAGCTATGTTCTGTGGTAGTGAATGCCACACATTCACCACCTCTGGGTTAAGAAATTTCTCCTCACCTCAGTTCTAGAATGTTTACCGCTTATCCTCAAACTGTGACCCCTAGCTCTTGACTCCCCCACCACTGGGAACATTCTTTCTGAATCTACCCTGTCTAACCCTGTCAGAATTTTTATAAGTTTCTATGGGATCCCCTCTCACTCTTCTAAACTCCAGTAAATAATCCCAGCCAACTTCATCTCTCCTCATATGACATACGTTAACTCAGTTTCTCTTGAAACAAATGGTATTTGACCAGCTGAGTGCTTTCAGCATTTTCTGTTTTTGTTTGACTTTACCTTTGATATCATCCTATTCTAAAGCACAAGTCAGGACATGGTTGAAGTAATTTAAATAGTTTGATCATTAAATGAGGTGAGTGGGACAAGCAGCAGCTATCCCTAGAAAATAGCACCAAGAACTGTCCTAGGCATCAGCAGATGCTCCTCAGTTTATTCCCTCCTGCTCCTCATTTCTGTAACTCCATCTTTTCTACCCACTTTGGAGATGCATTTTTTCGCCATTATTTCCTCTCCTCCTTGGTCTGACATTTAGACTTAGTTCTAATTAAAACATTAACGATTAACAAACAGGCTGCAATGACAGATCAATAATTTAACAAAATATAATCCTACAACAGTTTGTTTTGTCAGGCGGAGCCTGCAGGACTCCCCAAAGTCATTACCTAAATGTGAACAAGATTTGTTCACACTCCTAAGATTCCATTTATCAATAACTGCAGAGCTGTAGGACTGAGAAGCTTGGGCATTTTGACCCTGCCATTATCCACATGAAAGGAAGGATATAATGGTTCCAACAATTAAACATTTCATGGTTTTGTTTCGCCTTGCCATTTTTCTGGATGTCACTTTGATCAATAGGGCAAAGGTGAGGAAGTATTGTTCTAAACATCCTCTCCATGTCAGCTGCAATCATTGGAGCGAAAGGCCAAATAATATTATGAACAACTGCAAGCAAATTCCTTTACTTACCACAATTACAATTTCTGGTACAACAGAGAATTTAAAGTGCAATTCAAAAGAACCGAGAATCTCTCTAACTTCAACATCAGGACAGCATTCAGCCAAGTATGACAACAAGCAGGTTTACCAAGCAAGTCAGTGGGGTTAACATGAAAATGTTTCCAGTGCATGGAGCCAGACCTTCAAAGAAAGATGACTATGGCTATTGCAGGCTAGAACATCACTGCAGATAGGAAAGCGAACTAGCCCCGCTGTCTTCAAATGCTTCATCAATGGCTTTCCTGCACAAGGTCAGGAGTGGGGCTGATGATTCCAGATTTCAGCACCATTAACAATTATTTCAATAATGAAGTAGCCCATTCTCCCTGACTACAACACTATTTATGCTCCAAAAATTTTCAGCATTCTGAAAATGAGAAAGCAAAGGCATTTCTCCACATCTTTCAATGCTATTACCATCACCAAGTCCATAACTATTTTCAGCAACAAATGACCAGAAGCTTTTCTGGGCCAGCAATATAAACACTGTGGCTATGAGGACAGAGGTTAGGTATTCTACAGTGAGTGATTCAATTCCCTCAAAGCCTCTTCAAAATCTGAGATAGAAACATGCATGTGTGTAGCTACACAATAAGTTTGATACTATCCATGATAAAGATGTTTACTTGATTGATACCATACCACTGTACTCATTAGTACTTCACCCATTACTGGTGCAGTGTGGCTGCAAGTATGTACAAGCCACAGAACAAATGCAACAGCAACTCACCAAACTCACTGATGGCATACCACTCCCCTGTTGCCTTTACCATCAAGCACAAGAGCAGTAATTATGTGGTAACATGCCTCCCAGTTCAATCATTCCGTAAAGACAGAAGAGAAAATCGTCCTTCCTCCAAGTACACTTGCTTTATTCAAACAGATGATTCAACAACTGATGGCATTCTGTATGTACCACAAAATATAATTCAAGAATGAGAGAATATCTTGATAGTTTTTAAAAAGTGTGGGTCAGCTTAACATGTATAGAGAGGAGGTTCCGAGTGGTCTGGCAGGTTTAAAAGTAACTAAATCTCCAGGACTGGATGAAATATATCCCAGACTGTTGAGTGAAACAAAAGAGGAAATAGAAAGGGTGCTGGCAATAATTTTCAATTCCTTTCTGGTCACAGAAGAGATGTCAGGGGATTAGAGGACAGCCAATGCGGACCATTATTCAAGGAGGGAGGAAGGGATAAAGCAGGAAACTGCAGTCTAACCTCAGTGGTGGAGAAACAGAATGAACCTGCATTTGGAGAGGCAGGGATTAATCAAGAACAATCAACACAGTTTTGTTGAGGGAAGATCATAGCTGACCAACTTGATTGAATTTTTCAGAGGTGATTAGGTGTGTAGATGAGGGCAATGCATTTGACAGAGTCTTCTTGGACTTCAGCAAGGCTTTTGACAAGGTCCCACATGGGAGACTGATAGTGAAGGTAAGAGCCCATGGAAGAAATTTGGCAAATTGGATCCAGAATTGGCAGAGCGGCAGGAAGCAGAGTATGATGGTCAAGGAGTGCTTTTCAGACTGGAAGACTGTGTCCAGTGGGGTCCCGCTGGGATCAGTATTGAGGCCCTTGCCGTTTGTGGTTTATATTAATGATTTAGACTTAAATGTAGGAGGGTTGATCAGTAAGTTCGCAGGGGATACAAAAATTGGTAGGGTGGTAAATAGTGAGGAGGATAACCTTAGATTAAGGAGGATATAGACAGGCTGGTCAGATGGGTTGATCAGTGACAAATGGAATTCAATCCAGATAGGTGTGAAGTGATGCACTTAGACAGGAAAAATGTGACAAGGAAATGCATGATGAATGGCAGGACCCGGGGAAGCGCTAAGGATCAGATGGATCTTTGTGTGCATGTACACTGGTTCCTTACGGTAGCAGAATAGGTGGGTAAAGTGGTTAAGAAGGCATATGGTATACTTGCATTTATTAGCCAAAGCATAGAGTTTAAGAGCTGAGAGGTTATGCTGGAAAGATACAAAATGTTGGTTAGGCCACAGCTAGAGTATTGTGTGCAATTCTGGAATCCTTGGAGCAGAGCTGACTGAGGGGGGATATGATTGAAATGTATAAGATTATGAGGGACATAAATAGAGAAGACAGAAACTTTTCCCCTTGGTGGAGGGATCAATGACCAGGGGGCATAGATTTAAGGTAAGGGACAGGAGGTTGAGTGGGGTTGCGAGGGAAAACTTTTTCACCCAAAGGATGGGAGTATGGAACTCTCTGCCTGAAAATATGCACTTGTGATGCCAAGGCATACAAGGCTATGGACCAAGTGCTGGAAAACACAATTAGAATAGTTGGGCTATTTGTCTTTGAACATACAGACTCAATGGCTGAAATGCCTTTTACTGTGCTGTAGTCCTCTGAGACTCTATTAGCTACAATGGGTAAATCACTCTAAGAGAATCAGAAGGCATCTAATGGAGCCTTGCCATTATGAAATATTGATGAGGGTGGAAATGTTAAAAATGAAAAATAGTCAACCAAAAGTCAAAATCTAGACTTGATTATTTAAAATTCAAAAGATAAAAACTTTCTTATTGCCATTGATGGATTAATCATAAAATTATATAGAACAGAAGGAAGCCATTCAGCCCAATAACACTGCAACAGCTCCTTGACATAACTATTCAATCAATCCCATTCTGCTGTTCATTCCCATAGCCTCGCAATTTTGTCCAATCCACGCATATATTCAATTTCATTTTGAAAATAGTTATTGAAACTGCTTCCATCATTCTTTTAGACGGTGCATTCCCAAGGATTATAACTTGCTGCATAAAAAAATCTCATCTACTCCGAGTTCTTTTGCATTATCTCCCTAACTCTGGCAAATTTAATCTCTTTGCAGGTGAAAACGGCTGCTTCTTTTCCTCTTCTGCACATCTCCCTCCTGTTCCGATGAAGGGTTATCTGGACCCAAAATGTTATCTCTGTTCTCTCCCCACAGATGCTGTCAGATCTGCTGAGATTTTCCAGCATTTTCTGTGTTTGTTCCTCCTGCTCAAACTGATTTAACGAGAAACATGAGTAATGCTGAGAACTTGCTTTGTGCAAGTGCTCAGGATGGTGGCTTGGGAAAACCTATATTCAAAGCAGCAGCTCTAACACTGACATAAAGAATAGAACATAATACCAAGAGCAAGGAAACAGCAAAGACAAATAGCTATTTATGGAGGAGATAATTCAGGGCAACAGCTGCTCGTGGTGCTGTGCATAAATCATCAAGAGGAAGAAATAATATACTCTTAATTCTAATGCGTGGGAGAGGCATCCTTATCAGGAATAACGTCCCCTGACAACAATACTCACGACAGTTCAAAGTCCATAAAGCAACTGAAGGTGTTTTTGAGATGAAGGCAGGTGCTATATAAATGGAAGTTGTTTTTCTTCATACTTTCAACTGGAAAGCTGTGCCTGAGGTTTTCACTTCAAAATTAAATAAATTATGAGTCTATGAGAGTACAAATTGCACAGGGTTTTTCTGTCCTTCTTATAATCTTTGTGTTTTTACTCCTAACGTCCTGTGCAAAATCTGGACAGGGTCACCCGACACCAGAGGAAATAAGTAACATCCTGCCCAAAAAACACATTAATGGTGGAACAAGGCAGGTTATCTTTTAATATTTTCCAGCGCAAAATATCTAAAATTTACTGCAAAACTTCACAGACAGGCACATTCACGGATCATTAATAAAGTTACATTTGTTAAGCAAGTGATTTCTGGTCAAAACTGACAGAAACACGATTTCATCGTCAAGAGTACACTCCTGAGCTTGAAAGAAATTTGATTTGTTTTTCTCCTTCCAATTAGTGCCTCTAGGATACATTAACCGCAACATAAAAGCTTCAACTAAGGTCTGACTTTGATTTTTTTACCACTAAGAATTCCCAACTGAACACAAAACTGCTTGAAAAGGAAAAAGTTTTCAAAGTTGCTGACGATATTGCCAGGTGCACCACACAGAAAATGCTTTGTACATCTGAGCATTTGAAAATGCCATGTTAAGGGACGTGAGCAATGAATACATGCTGGAGATGCATAAAAGGTTTGTTGCTCGTATTGGAGGTAGTAAATTACACGAGCATTTTGAAATAGGTTACATACTAAAGCTAATTAATAGTGCAATTGGGTAAATACCCCAGATACATACATGTTATAGGAGATCTATACGTGCCACTGAACTTGTCCAAGCTAATTTATAACTAATCTTCTTCACAAGATGGTCCTATCTTCAATCCAGTCTGTGCTCAATTGGTTGGTTAGCTGGGTTGCCAACTAAGATAATACAAACGGTCCCCATAATTCAGGTGGGATAGTGCATGTGCCTGAACATCAGGCACTTTCTTATTTGGCTAGTAAGATGCCCATCCAAGTTGACAGTTATTTGACAACAGTTATTTAAGCAAAGAAACACATGAGAAGGCTACGCCAATGGAGTAAAATTAAGTAAGGTGGGCAGAGTTTCAAGTGAAGCACAAACACCAAAATGTGGGGAGATAATGGCATAGTGGTATTGTCACTGAACTAGTAATCCAGAGATCCAAGGCAATGCTCTGGTGAACTAGGTTCAAACCCATCAATGCAGATGGTGAAATTTGAATTCAACAAAAATCTAGAATTAAAAGTCTAATGATGACCATGAAACCATTGTTGATTGTCATAAAAACCCATCTGGTTCACTGTCAAGAAATAAATCTGCCACCCTTACCTGGTCTGGCCTACATGTGACTCCAAATCCACTGCATTGTGGTTGACTCTTAAATCCTCTTTAGTTACAATCAGCTAACCTAGAGGTAAATCTCACAAAAGTTTGCTGTGGTTCAGGTGATCTACCAAGGACACATTGTGGGTCAAGGACAAGTACAGCCCAGAACTGCAGATTCCTATTTCCACAGCAAAATGGGAAATCATAAGATCTTGAGGGATACGTGGACTTTCCCACAAGTTGGTCCCAAACTTCACCATGGTAGCTGTCCTGCTGACAGACCGACTAAAGAAAAAGGAGTAGAAATGCGAGACAGTTTGAGAAGCCCAAAGCCATTTTACTAAATAATACCATTTGAGCAGCTGCAGACATTAATCATACATTTAAAGTAGCCAGTGATGCCAGTCACAATGGGTTAGGGACAGTCCTCCGGGAGAACAAATCAGGAATAGAGACACTCACATCGGGTACTTCTCCCAAAAACTGAACAAACATCAGAAATGGCATTCCACAGTAAAATCCCTCTGTTCATTACTAGCTCCCAAACACTGATATATATTTGAAATGGGTAGAAAGAGGCCACATTCCATACCGATCACAACTCTTGAACTTCTGTAGAGACCAAGGCCAGGAGAGTGAATGTGTTTGCTTGTACTTTTTAATACCTTGGAATGAATTGAGAATGAATCTTGTTATTTCTTGTGATGGTGCACTATCATGAGGCCATATACTTTTATTTGAGGTGAGAGGGGAAGAGATACAAAAGGGTCCAGAGGAGCAATTTTTTCACACAGAGAGTGGCGAATGTCTGGAACAAGCTGCCAGAGATAGTAGTAGATAGAGGCAGGTACAATTTTGTCTTTTAAAAAGCATTTGGACAGTTACATGGGTAAGATGGGTATAGAGGGATATGGGCCAAATGCGGGCAATTGGGATTAGTTTAGGGGTTTTAAAATAAAAAAGGCAGCATGGAAAAGTTGGGTCAAAGGGCCTGTTTCCATGCTGTAAACCTCTGACTCTATTTTTGAAAATATAATTTTTCAGCTTTCAATTGATTGGAAATTTTGCAATTTGAAATGAGAAACAACAAACTATTCAAAAATGCAATACCTTCCGAGATGAAGGTAAAATAAAAAAACACCATAAGGGAATGAGTAGTGAGATACATCTCCTATAATTCAGAAACCCATCAAAACTTATAATTGCAATAAGTGCCAGATAGTAAAACAACAGCTGCCATAGACAACCCACCCAAAATCTCTTGGAAATACACAATGAATGGAGTATTGTATAATCCATGTAATTTTACTTAATTGAAGCTTGTGGTGGGACAAGAAATGAGAACGCACATGGAATGTTTCTATATCTAACAATAGAACAGATCTCAGACTCCACCAACCCCAGTTCAAGCGTGTATATCTGCTGAGCATTTGCTACAATATAAAGGAGGAGCTCCAAAGATCTGTTAAAATAAGATTTCTTTGAAACAGGGCGTACATTGTAATTACTGAAGTTCAGACAGAGATTATCTCAATTTATGCGACTTGCCCTTTTACTTTAATTCAAATCTCAAATACTTTATTAAACCCTTAGGAATTTTCTACAAAGGTTATTCATTTGTTCTTTCAAACTTATATTGGAACTTGTGCTAAAGGCTCCAAACATACGAACTTCAAAAGAGGAACAAACTTCACAATAGATTACCCAATTGAAGTGATTAAGAAAAAGTTCAAATGGTTGGGGCATGTATACAAGAAACATGAGATTTATCTTATATCACATTAAAACATTAATTTGAGAATGGCATTTAAACATATTTTGTTGTCCCAGAGGGAACAAAATACCAAGTGGTGCACCACAAAGTGAAGGAAAATTAAGGGTGAATCAACATAAATGGCACTTCCAGTCAGATTATCCACCCAGCTTATTTGGAGGAGCGATAAAAGAACAAAACGAATTTAAAAGTATGAAAAGGAGCACAGTAATCTGAAAACCCTTCAATGTTCCCAACCCAACACAGAAGGAAATGTTTGAAGCCAGCCCAGGAACAATGGAACAAAGCCTTTTCGTTCATCGATCTGTGCAGTTCTTAAACAAAATAAGTTTGAGAAGCTTCAACAACTCCTGGAGACTATAAATGCACTAGACCCACTGAAACTGAAATTTAAATGGCAATCCTCAATCCTCCCGTTCCCCAACTTATCGTTTCTCTCTCACAAGCTCTCACTGTAAGGGAGGGCCTGGGAGGGGGACGTTAAGAGGGTGGAAGCGAGCAAGGGAGCAACAAAAATGTCTTGATGCAGCACCATATCACAATGCGCAATGTATACTGTGCCAATGCCCCCAGGGTAGACAGTGCCACAAGCTGCAAAGTGTGCACTCCACACAACTTTCTTCAATGATATTAGAGAGCAGCCAGTAGTGCTGTCTGCTTCAGGGAATCAACAAGTTTAAACTACACCATTTTGAAGCAGCCCTGAGGGGACAAATTTTTATCCCCGAGAATCTAAAGTTCCAATTGGTAAATGGGAAAAAGTAAAACTCATCCAAGAGGTTAAATTTACAAATAAGTCACTACCAGATCTATAACACTGAGCCACTATGTGCAAGCTTCAGAACATTTTGCTGCAAAGTTGACCAGAGATTAATATAAGAGAGGTCCTCACTCAACATTGTTAATTGGATCCCGGAAAATGCGATGTATGCAAAATATAGATACTGTACTATAAATGCTAATTACATTCAAGGAAAGGCTTTTAGAATATACAATTCCATACAAACATGCACATTAACATTACAAAGTTAAGAAAATGAAGAAAACATTTACCACGAGAAAGCAAAGAAAACAAAGTTTGGATACTTACCTAGCCGTGCAGCCTTGTCTCACTGAGGGGGAGTGGTGATGGAGATGTGTTTTACTGGAGATTGGGATGACTTTTTGGAGGCCTATTAGAAAAGGTTTTTTTTGGAGAACTTGGAGAGCTATTAGAAGGGGATTTTGAAAATTTAGAAGGTCTCTTTGCAGCATCCTTTGATGAGTTTTTAATACTGGGATTCGCAAAAAGATTTCCCAGTCACGGATGCACTTATTCTTTCTCCCTTTCTCTGTAGAGCCCTGCGTAGCAGTTGACTGCATCGTTAATGTTTTTCAGTCTTAAACTATACTCTCTGATTGGGTTTTCTTCATCAGTTTACCAAGCCCTCTTATTTTAATCAGTATTTTTAATAACAGTCAAGGACTTTTGCGATATCCACTACACAGTCCTCAGTTTCAGAAAACGTTTACTATATCTAATTTCATCTGAGGAGTAACTTGGTTTCACTGTCTTTTCTCAGCGAATAGCACTTCATAATCACTGGCCCTTTTTTTGGCTCATTATGGAAGAATTTTATGGGTAAAATTAACAAATAATACCACAATAGTTCAAGATAACCAAGATGGCAATAGGAGATAACTGCAGTTTAGTAGCCTTCACAAAATGGTGCACACTCAATCCCTTTATGCTGTACGAGATTGAATGTTTAACCAGTGGTCTTTAAAAGAACCACTGGAGGACTCTACAGGGCAGTGCAATCTTGGCCCAGCAAAAAAAAAACAACTGCTTCTTAACTATCTGAAGCACGTAACTCCTCACTTCACTCAAGACCCAGGCTCAATATGGGAGTTACATGGAATGCATAGGCGTATGGTGATATTAACACAAAACAGCTGCAACACAATGCAAAATACAGGCTACTCATTGCAGTTAATGCAAACTGACATTGTGCAGGATGACATTAAGCAAGGACTTCACACCAAACTCCACCCATCTGTTTCTATGTTTCTAGACAGGAACTTCTGAAAGATCAACACAAAGAAAAATTAAATATCTCAGTGTACATAAATTTAACCCAACCCAGTGATCCTCATTCTTATTTTACTGATCAAGTCAACTTATAAGTTAATACCACAAAATTTTACCCAAAGCATTGACACTCTATGGGAAATGGAATTGATTGGAATGGTCTACAAAGTCAACATGGACTTGATGGGCACATGGCCTTCTTCTGTGTCATAGTGACTATGATTCAAAGAAGAGTTAAAATTCCTACATGTAGAGCAAAATTCGTATGAATTGCAAGCAGTATTGTAGAAAATATTTCAATCCCATAATCTCTCCATCACAAAGACTATCTACCTCCACAATATAAATCTTTACCCTAGCTCAGCTCACTTTGCACTCAAATCCTCCACATACACTTCTAGGTTCAATTCAGCCCACCTCCCATTAAAATAGGGCTCGCAATCCTGGTAGATTTGGCTGGTGTTTCTCAAAATTGGTGGCTGCTCTTTCAGTGCTGCTGACTGCAACTCAAGAGAAGCTTTGTTGCAGTGCTGTCTGTTCCTGTGCATCATGAGTGAACTCAAGAGATTGTCCTGCCTCCAATTCAGTGGGTGATGGGGCAGGAGGGAGAGATCAGGGAATGGGGGCTTTTAGGGAAAAAAGGGGGCGACCGAGCACTGGATCTTGGGGAAAGGGAGGGAGATTGAGACTTTGAGGCATTAAACCAGTCGTTCCCAAACTTTTTTCACTGGGCCGCACATGTGGAATAAAATTTGCTCGCGCCACACCGAATTTTTTATTGATAAGAAATACATTTTTTAAAAAAACAACTCCTAGCAGTGCTTCATTCATAACATAGAACACAACTACTTTATAATATCATAGGACATCCAGAAAGTATAAAACAATACTTGTTTAAACCATGTTTAAATGTTTCTTTGATTGTCCTTCAATCTTCCCGCCACACTTGCCATCCTCTCTCGCCGCACCAGTGTGGCGCGCCGCACCCTTTGGGAACCACTGCGTTAAACAATAGAAAATTGCATGACCAGACCTCTAGGAATGTCTCTGACCAGAACTGGCAGTCTCTACTCAGAAATCCTCATCACTTCAAGGCTTGACTATTTCAAAAGACTCCCGGTCAGCTTCCTACAATCCACCCTCCATAAACTCCAGTACATCCAAAACTTTACTGCCCGTATTCTATCTTGCTTCAAGTCTCGTTTGCTCATCATCCAATCCTTGCTGATCCATCTTGATTCTCAACCCCTGAAAACTCAGAAGCCAAATTCTAATCCTCATCTTTAAATCCCTCCATGCCTTCATTCCCACCAATTCCTAACTTCCTTCAATTCAACAATCTACCAATGACAAAACTCTCTGTTCCTCCTGTTTTGGCCTGTTTGGCCATGCTTTCTGCTTTTGTCCCATTAATGCCAATGCACCTTCAGCTATGTTGCCTTGAAATTATCTAGCTAAACCCCTCTCCTGCTTTTAAGACCCTTCTCAAAATCTGCTTCATTAACCAATCATCCGAAATATGTTTTATATTAGCTCATGTCCAATTTCATTTCATATGACTCTATGAAGCAGCATGAGCTGTTTTCTATCTACAAGGTGATATAAAAATGCATGTTCTATTTGTTGCAGTCTCTTTCAGATTTGTGCAACCCATTTCCATCTCATGAATTATTTCTAAAACATACACATTTTAAAACCCAACCTTGCAGTCATCTCAACACAGCTTGTCATTCATTTGATTCTTTCTCTTGCTCTGCCTTGGTATTTCATTGTGCTAAGCTCTGTTAAATTATAAACGCCAGGAAGCTCAAAGTACATGTTATACTCCACACCAACATGACATGATAGACCAATGCCAACTTCCTTCTCAGTCCCAGCTTGAAGCTTAATAAGACCAAACAAACAAAATGAAACTGATCTAGGAAGACAGAAATTGAGTGACACAGAATTATACTTAATCCAGTAATCAGAAGTCTCCATTGCTAACAAAATATTTCCTGCAGCTTACATTCCTATACACAATGAAACGGAATGGGCCAGAGGTGGTCACTTGTTTGATTATAATTTCAAATTTGCAGATACACGTCAGTAATTCAGGATAATACATATTTTTAAAGCTCCAAGCCAGCATTTCCAGTTTATCAAGGTAGCTGCAACAAAATAAGTATCATTTACAATGAATATTGTATTTTAAATGGGAATCCCAAAAAATCTAATTGTATGAAGCAATTCTTATTTCTGCCAGAATTTGCTTTATATTAGTAGTGTTTTACGATATGTGCCTCTGTGTAAAATATTCACATTCCCCAAGGCACTTGATAATTAATTCAGGAGGTTTATGAAGAATTAGCTGCAATCCAGTGCTCTATTATCAGTCACATCCAGACAAACTCACTGTGGTCCCTTGAATGAACATGAAAAATGACACAACCTTGGCTGAGATGGGAAGAAAATTAAAACAACATGACCAGTGGACCTGAGCCCTAAATCATGAGAAAACTGAATTATCAATAAAATAAATCAATAATCCAGCCTACTTTTTAGTTAAATAATTTCAACTTAGGTCCCTCATCTGTGGCCCAAAAGGAAAAGAATCCCCCGCCCAATAAAAGCACCAATAAAGCATCTATTTTATTATAAAGTAGTGTATGGGCTGTTCATCATTATACTCTGTCATTTCACCGCAGTGACTATCTGATGTCGATCCTACATTGGGTCAGTCTGGATAATGCCCCATCTCCTACAATATCATGAAGACGGCTTCTCAAAGTCTCTCTACTCACAGTTCCTTCCGCTGCTTTCATGGATTAAAACTAGTAGCTTTGATATTGCAGTATTTTCTTAGGAGGTGAAGTAACTGTTATATGGGTTATTCTCCCCCTCCACTCAGAGCTTTGAATGAAAACATATTTAAACAACATATCAACTTTGAAGGGCCACAAATTAATGAGCCTTAATTGGTGTAATTTTAGGCATTTGTTTACGTGCTGACACGCAGGTAAGCCTTGCTTGCACTGCCCACAGGCATGTACATCCAGACTTAAGAAGTTCATCTTATACATTTCTGCAGCACCTGTAAATTTAAACTGAATAATAAAACTATTTTATGTCGAAATGTCACAAGCTATTTGACATTTCCAACATTGCTGATAGAATTTGTGAAGGAATGTTTCCAAGTGATTCTGTCATTTTCAACTCCTGTCCTCACGGCTACAAGAAAGACAGCTAACATTAATCAGTTTGAAACCTCTTGCGTTGAAAATTTGCTTAACCATAGGACTGCCAGAAGGTTTTAAGAAATGACAGTCGTCCTGAGTCACCCATTATTTCACCCTACACAAAGGAACTCATCAGAAGAGAATTTATGACAGAAATATTAACCTTGGACCACAAAGCCACTTGTAATTATTTTATTCATTTGTGGGGCATGGGTGTCGCTGGCTGGCTGGCATTTATTGCCCATCCCTAGTTGCCCTCGAGAAGGTGGTGGTGAGCTGCCTTCTTGAATCGCTGCAGGCCACGTGCTGTGGGTTGATCCACAATAATTAGGTCATTTAATCCCTAAGTGCACCCACTTTTAACTATTTTTTCCTTTATATAATGACCTCCTCTATTTCAACACTATGGTTTGGAAAATAAGAGCTTCAAAATATTTTCCATTACTGGTTCTTCTGCCTCCAAGTCCCCATCATGAGGGTGAGGGCAGTTTTCTTATGGCTAGCATCCAGCTCAAAGACTTACCTTCCAATTAGCCAAATGGTTAAAGTGCAAAATCTTTAACCTGGTCAAACATTGAAATGCAAGAACATGCCAAATCAGGAAGGATAGCCAATGGAAAAGGTAATGTCAAGAGAAAATGCAAATGCAGGTGTGCTTGATGTCAACATTCATCGCACGAGTGATGCATCCATATTTATCATTGTTTTGTTACATCAACTGTCACAATGTAGTCATGGTCTATGGGTACCAAGTTGTTCAGCAGAACAAGATTGTTGAACATTGCTCAACTCCATTACCATTTTATATATGGAACAAAAACATTGCGCAAATGCATTTGGCGAATGCCATGAGCTATTCACTAATCTAAATAAATGCTTGTAAAATCTTTGTTCCTTAACCCATTGCACTGTTCCACACCCAAATACCACAATATATTTTGGTACAAGAAAATTATAGTGGACAAGTAGATCCTATACAAGCACTACTGCTACAAGGAGATGCACTATCAACAAGACTGTTCAGCCAAAATAACTTGGCAATACAGTGATGGTATTTGGGGAAGATTATCTTTTGCAAAAATGTTAAATTGAGATGATGCATTTAAGATTACATGGCTCAATGAGCAAGACACCCAGCCTCCCTCAAGGAGAGAAACTTTGGGTAATGCATTGACTGTTGTGAGGTAGAAACATCAAGAATAATGATGATGTAATTTTAAAGCAGAGGTAAAGCTTTCAGCCAGCATTTCCTTGAAAACTATTCCAATCTATATGATGCTAAACAAAAAACATGGATTACTGTGTGCAGTCTCATTTCACTTGAATGATAATCCCTTCAGCTCAGACAAAGAGCGACATTACAGGTGGATTTCTCCCAAAAAGTGTCAAATTTGCATGAAAACTGGAGTAATTCGTGCTGTTTTTTTCAGTGGGAATTCAGACAAGAATCTTCCACACACTATGCATTGTAAAGGCCACCAGCGTAAATATTAAATTTTGGGGTGGGGGGGGGTGCCGCGATCCCATTTGGGGGGGAGGGGGGGGGCGCGCGATCCCATGGGGCACAGGCTGGCACTGCCAGAGTGCCAATGCCTAGGGGACAGCCCCCCGCCCAATCTTCTGGGGGGGCCCCCGATTGCTCCCCTTCACTCCAGTGGGGTCGGGTTGCTAGTTCCCCATTAGTGGGGAGCTAGTGTAACTCCACTGGAGTGAAATGCTGTGGCTGGGTGGGAGACGCTAGGGGGCCGGGAGACCTCAGTCCTGGGCCCGCTAATACATGCAAATGAAATTGAAATGACCAGTTAAACGGTCTGTGCGTCTCCTCGCCGATTTCCGACGTGCAGCAGATGCCACCAGAAATCCAGTGTTGGGAGAAACGGGGTGCAAATCAAACCCCGCAAATCGGCAACCGCAGGATTCTCCCGGCCCGCTGCACTAAAATAATAGCACGGTGGGATGAGAGAATCTCAGCCCACATTTGTGATTCAGATGCAGAATTTCAAACTAAAGTCACATTTAAATCTTGTTTTATTATCAGAGCATCATGTATCTATGCTTTAGGAAAGTATTATGACATCTTAAATGTTGGCAATTTTGCTATTATGTATATACAGGAACATTGGACATTTAAATGTATTCCAATGTTTTGATATTGATTTCTCAAAAGTTGTTTCACTGGCACACAAAGCTGAAGGGGGAATGGTGGTGGTGGTGGTGGTGGTGGTGGTGGTGGGGCGGGGGGGAAGAGAAGACTTACAGTGAAAAGAAAAATCTAGAATCTTGACGTGAAGCGAAGCACATCATTACAACATTCTCATCACATATCTGCTGAAGCTTCTCTTCCACCCTGCCGTTACATTTATTAAACCCATATCATGGTCTTGCCCAATAGCTTTACTGAAACAAACACATTAATGGCAAACCAACACTGCAAATGTAGCAGCTCTTCATGAGCTGTGTGTGCACCAACTCCTTCCATTGGAGTATTGTGTGTGGAATCTGGTTGCAAAAACAGCAGAAGCCACAGGCACACCGACAACGTCATAGCTGCAGTACTTGTACACAGCGTTTGCTAAGCTGCTCCAGCGCAATCACATTGGCATCTACCCAACATTCTGGAAAACTCCCAGGTGTCCTGTCCACAAAATGTAGCACAATTCAAATCCGACTAATGACCACTGCCAATCAATTATTAATGATCAGCAAAGTGACCAAAGATTTTGCTGGCAGTGCCATCAAGCGATACATTCTCAGCCAAAATCTGCTCATCAATGTTCAGTTTGGGCTCTACCAGGACCCCTCAGTTTCAAACCTTGTTAAAATCAAAAATGGAGAAAATAGCTAAACAAGGTGAGGCGAGAACGACTATCAAGACAGCATTTGACAGAGTGTGGCATCAAAGAGCCAGAGTAAAACTGAAGTCAATGAGAATAGGCGGAGGGGAAAACTGGTTAGAGTGATACCTAGCACAAAGGAAGATGACTGTAGTTGTTGGAGCCAATCATGTTCGCTCCAGGACATCACTGCAGATGTTCCTCAAGGTAGCATCCTAGGCCCAACCATCTTCAGCCGATTCATCGATTACCTTCCCTCCATCATTAGTGGGGATGTTCACAGATGATTGCACAGTGTTCAGTACTCGTCATGATTCCTCAGATACTGAAGCAGACTCTGTCCGCATGCAGCAAGACCTGGACAACATTCAAGTTTGGGCTGATAATTGGCAAAAGTAACATTCATGCTACATAAATAGCAGGCAATGACCATTTCCAACAAAAGAGATTCTAACCATCTCACCAGCAGTCAATGACTTTACCACCAACATTATCTTGGACGTTGCTACTGATCAAAAACTTAACTAGACACACCATATAAATACTTTGGCTACAAGAGCCAGCGATAGGGAATTCTGTGGAGCATAACTGATCTCCTGACTCCCAATAGCCCATCCATCACCTACGAGGCACAAGGTGTGAGTGTGACAGAATACCCTCCACTTGTTTGGATGAGAGCAGCTCCAACAGCACTCAAAAAAGCTCAAAACCACCCAAAATAACCTACTTTAATCAGAGTGCAGCAATTAAGGAGGTATTTGCCCATTACCTTCCCATGGGCAACAAATCCCAGCCTTGGCAGCAACCCTCAATTCCCAAATACAAAAAAGTAGTATCACAGATCAGCAACATAAGTAACAACAAAAATCATGCAATGATCCACATCAATACCAATCTTCCAACCACATTATGTTTTTGCTTAGAACCCATACTAATATTTTTATTTTTAAATTCCCACATTCACGGAGAATATACAGCAACACAACTACAGACTTTAATAGGTTACAGGGTCAGGCCACTCCAACATGCAGTCTTTCCATCATCACATCAGCTGAATTTTGAACAATCTTAACATCCTTAATCAAGTACCTAGTTAACCACTTTTAATATTTATGATTTAGCCCCGTATGATGCATTACAATATGGGCTATAGAGGATAGCAGATGTTATTATACAAGGGAAAGGTGTATATCGTGCAGCAGAGAAAAGGGTATGAAAGAGAACAAAAATAGTTTTGGATTGAGTTAGCAAAGAACTGACACAGACATGGGCCAAATAGTCTCTTTTGCATTGTAAACATCTGTTCTGCTATGATGTGGAGCAAGAGATGAAGCCTTTATGACAATTAGTTTAATAACTTACTTGAAAACAAAAATTAGGCACCTACAACGAAGATAACTTTATTTGAAACAGTTCAGACTATGCCTTAACTGAAGTGACAAATTCAACAGGTTGATTAATGCATTATTATCCATTAGGCATTCTGTCCATAAAGTGGAGTTAGAATGTACAAAAGCACGACAAGAACTTGGTATTCTCAATGATCTGATTTTTAAGATGTTTCAGGAGAGAGTATAACCTCTGAATTTTCTTTAATAAAAAGTTACTGGTTTTTAAATTGTTAAACAATAGTTTATAGATGCAGTAGTCACAATATTGGCAAATCTGCTGTGAATATTGGCCACGCGTTGTAAGTAGTCGCAGTTATCAATGAGCAGTAATAAAACTCAAGGATGCACCTCAGGGGCATCCAATTACAGTCAAAGGTGATTTATCTATGATTATGCACACTATAGGTGATGCTACATATGGAGTATGGCGTGTTTTGGGCAATGTCACAAAATGGTAGGATGCTATTAAAATGTTTTTTTTAAAGTAAAATCAAACTGCCATGTATTTTGTAAACCATTTCTGGGCAGCAACCAAGAGAAAGGAAGGAAAAGGAAAGAATAGGGAACAGGATGTTCTTTGCATTTGATACAGAATTAGTAAGTATGGCTGCTATGAGCCAGGAAGCAGTTTAGACACAGATGAGGTGTTGAAGAAGCAGCAGCAAGAGAGGGGCAGCTATCCCAGGAACGAGTTCAGCCAGAAATTAGCGGCTGAAGGCATCAGAAGAGCAAGGAAGAGGGGTAGCCATCCCCAGGTAACGGCTCAGCTAGAGATGAAGTGCTGAAGGCAAAAGATTATTGTCTTCACTGAATCGAAGACCATTCCCAAGTCCTGGTCACTTAAGCTGTATAGTGTGGTAATCACTGTCTAGATTTGGCCAATAGGCTTATGGTTGTTGTATAGGAAATGTGGCTGACAACAGAGTTGAGGATTATGGGCAGAAACAGATACTTTTGGGCTTTCAGTCTTTGATGGACTCGGTACTTAATGTTAATTTACCAAAGTACAAGATTGTTCTCTCTCATATTTAATTATCTTTCTACTTTAAGAAATACTTTTTGTTTGTTGTTAAATGAAAGAGAGATCTGAGTTCTCACTGTTTCCGCAAACGTTTCTTGCTAATACCCAAAAAAAGCCCCAAAATAAACCAGTGTTTCAGGTTGAAACACTCACGCACATAGCATCAGCATGATTTTGTAACAGCAGCCTATTGCCAAGAGAACATTATGACACTGGAACTATCTTCTGAAGACAGATTCAGGGAAATGAATACGTTTTCATTCATGAAAAGACAAAGGACAAATAATCCAATCATTTTAAATGCTGAGAGGTATAGATAGTAACAAATGATTTAGCCTTGACTGATAGTGAGCTGAACAACATGAGTGTAAAATTAAAAACCCACATGCGAGAACAGGGATAATCACACCTCCTCCTCTAGCCATTCGACAAGTACTGAATATGTGACTAGACTCTCCACATGAACAAGTAATACTAAGAAAATATTGGATGTCCCAAAGTGCTTTATAACCAATGGGGTTTGGGGCAGCACGGTGGCACAGTGGTTAGCACTGCTGCCTCACAGCACCAGGGACCCGGGTTCAATTCTGGCCTCAGGTCACTGTCCGTATGGGGTTTTCACATTCTTCCCGTGTCTGCGTGGGTTTCCTCCGGGTGCTCCGGTTTCCTCCCACAGTCCAAAGATGTGCGGGTTAGGTTGATTGGCCGTGCTAAATTGACCCGAGTGTCAGGGGATTAGCAGGGTAAATGTGTGGGGTTACGGGAATAGGGCCTGGGTGGGATCGTAGTCAGTACAGACTTGATGGGCCGAATGGCCTCCTTCCGTACTGTAGGGATTCTATGAAAGTGTAGCCACTGTAAGATAGTAAGCAACAGCAATTGCTCAAAAGATGAACAAAACAGATTGAACAGAGATACTGCATTGATCCTCCCTTTCGTTCCTCTTAACTCCACCCACCGGTGCAAGAGAGAAAGACACAGGAGGTCAGGGTGAAAGAAAGTGGAAGACAGAGAGAGGGGAGGGGGGCAAAGAGGGAGGGGGCAAAGAGGGAGGGGGCAAAGAGGGAGGGGGCATGAGTCTCACATATCCTGACAAGAGTCTCAGAAAAATACTAGGAAGGAGCCTAGGATCAGATCAAGAAGTCACGAATGCTGCATGACTGCATGAGGTCACTGTGCTTCTCAAGATGTTTGTCACCAAATGCAACTGGGGCCATTGCTCTATCTCGTCATGAATAGTTACAGACCAGTTCCATTCAATAAGATTTTCAAACTAGCTGCAGCAAGTTGTTTCTTTCATTAAAAATGCAAGCTGGAACAGTAATTAAATGCAGAAACATCTGATTTACAGTTTTGCGCGATATAGAACCGATGCCCCAGTTCTGTCATGTAACCATCAAATTCATACAGTCTGAGGAAATCCTTATTTTAACCATTAATCAGGCACCGTAATCAGTTGAAGCTTCATATTCTAGGATTGTGAGCTGCACATTGTGGCCAATCTGTACATCTTTCAACTGTGGGAGGAAACCGGAGCACCTGGAGAAAACCCACGCAGACACGATGAGAATGTGCAAACTCCACACAGTCACTCAAGCCAGGAGTCAAACCTGGGTCCCTGGCGCTGAGAGGCAGCAGTGCTAACCACTGTGCCAACGTGGTTAATGCTATCTATAAATTCTGATAAATATTCAGTGATTGAACTCTGCAATCTTCACACACACTGCTTTCAGCATCCACATAACAGAATGAAGGAACTTCATTATGCAATCTATAAGACCAGTAGTGGCTGCTGTTCAACACCAGAACAAGGAAACGAGAGGCAAAGCAATCAAGTAACCAAAAAGAGAACAAGAGAGATGGATGGAAATGAATGGATAACAAACGAATGAACATTTTGATGAAAATTGCAAGGGTAATGGATGAAAGGGGCATTAACATCTTGCAAGACATTTTACAAAATTAGGAAATCGACCAGCATGAAATTAAACAATCAGTGGTTAGATGGAAGCATTGGACGCTGAATCAAACCTATCTAATTCCTTTAAGTTTGAACTCAAAATCTAACATGGAAATGCATTGAGTTGCATTTGAAAAGGTCTGCTGCATCATGAACTTGAAGGGGCGATCAGCATGGCAGGACTAGGAATCAATTCATCAGGCACCCATTGTTAGGAACTCAAGATCACCTGAAAACTTTCCTAGCTTTTTCAGGCATTGTGCTCTGCAGTCAGGCATTGCACTTTCCAGTCACCCCTTCTGATGAGCTTTTGCTCAATGCTCATCATACAGTTAAGCACCAGTTCTACTGAATGCTGCAGCAGCAAGCAATTTCTTTTTGATCATTAACCTTAAGAATATTGAAAAACCTCTTCAGCTTTCAGAAGGCAGAAGGCACAGCACTGCCAACAACACTGAAGGGTACTTTTGAAAAATGGTCAGTGTTTCCTCTGTTTTATTACACTGTCGTCTACTCTTCAGATCCTTGTACTACCGCTGCATCCTGAATCAGGGGAATCCATGAAGTCTGTTTGTAAGCTTCTAAAATTGGTCCAAGTATTGAGAGGAATAGTTTATATCTTTCCTTCTCACCACACGCCCACTTCTATATATGTATCTTCAATGAACAACTTGTCCAGTTTGGACAATTACATTGATTGCCCAAAACTGAGCATTCACTAGGTAGACAGTCAAATATCTCAATCTGAACACAAGCAATACTTCAAGAGAATAATACAAAACCAAAATGCTGCTGCATTTATCACTGCACAGAAATTGGTGCCGGTTTCATAGCATGACGAATGTCAACTGAGAACTGGGGTGTGACTACCCAAACATCTCAAGAGAAAAGAGAAAATTTGAAACCAGAAAAGAGCTAATTTGAAACCAGACTTACAACTCACTTAAATTCAATACAGAAATGCTACTGAAAGTATTGAAGGATAAAGTGATAATGAAAGTGCCTTAAACTGATTTGAGGGCAAAAAAAATCCTATAACACTTGCAATTCTTAAGAACTTACATATGTCTACCAGATCCTTGAAAATGCTCATTAAGACAGAATTACTCAGGTCAGTAATGCAAAACCATTAGCAGCTTCCCTGCAAGTATATTTGTATTATGAACTTTGGTTAAGGTGACTGGGGACTTTGTGGAGCTTGTTTTTTAAAATTGGGAGAGTTAAATCATTAAAAGTCTCATTAAAATTAGCCAAATTTTCCCAAGGTGGTGTTAAAAAATTTGCAACAAAGACAAGTATATGTTGAAATAATACAGAAAACTGCTGAGGGCCATTTCATTGTAAAGTTTAAACTAACCTAATTGGTGATTTCTCACTCCCCAATGTAATCCTTGCCCATCTCACTCTCCCATGCCCCTCCCCTGAATAAAGAGATACAAGGGCAGAATTTTAAAATGCCAACACTCACATACACTCACTGAACCTGTACAGCATAGACATTGCACTCTATTTTCATGTGAGCATTAAAATATTTATTTTCAAGCAAGGGTGACAGAGAGAAAGAAACAGAAAAACAAGACAGACTTGCATTTATACAATAACTTCCATGAAGACCAGACATTTCAAAGGACTTTCCAGGCAATTACAGTATGTTGATATGTAATCACTGTTGTAATGTAGGAAATGTAACAGCCAATTTATGCACAATAAGTTTTCATAAATTGCAATGTGATAATTGACAAATATTCTGCTTTTATGATCTTGATTGAGAGCTAAGTATTGAGCAGGACACTGGGTAGAAATGCCCTGCTTTTCTATAAAATGATGCCATGTGATTTTTAAAGTCCACCTGTAGTAGTAGGTAGGTGTTCAGTTTAATATCTCAACTGAAAGATAGCTTCAGTAGATTGACACTTGCATAAAAGCATGGAGATGGGCTGGTTCAAGCAACTTGTACAAACTTTGCCAATTAGAGGCTCCAGCCTGAGTAAACCTCAGTTATTCACAGGCATCAGATATCCAAACCTTCTCCCTCTGCCAGTCCTCCGGCTTCCCAACCTCCCCCGTGAACGCAGCCTTTTCAAGGCATCAAGTACCACCCAGCATCTTGACTCGGTGGTTATATTTCATATGATTCAAACTAGCAATAGCTAATGAGCATGGGTGACTATTTGATCCTAAATGGAGGTTGGAGTGGGGTGGATGGTAGGCATCAAGCCCAATCGTTTCCACAACCAACACCTACGCATACATACTTCCCAGCAGTCACTGGATAGTGATCAGAAGTGAGAACCCTGGGTGATTCACCATGCATTAATCCATGGACAGTGGAGGCAAATAAAATACCTAGTGCCATGCAGGCAAACAATGGTTAGTTAACTCAAGGATGACTAGAATTTACCAGCATTGTTCCGTCCAAAATCTAAATGTGAAAGAAACACCACGGACAAGATAAACAGGACATTCAATATTACTTACATGAGCACTAACAGTGAACGTCTGGATTATGAATCATAGTGTTTTCTTGCGAGAAAGGCAGGTGCAGAATGCCAATGCAAATCAGACCAAAATGATGTGCTTGCTCATATTTTGTTTAAAACGAACCCTGTCTGCTTCAAGATATGTTCCTAACATTTGCACTAATTGAAACTTCGTACCATGTGAATGGGGTAAGCAGCTCCTGTGGAATTGAAAGCAGGTAGCAGGATATGCAAGAAAGTCTCCTCCTGTGGTAACATTTCTAGAAAAATTACTGGCCAGTGAAAGTGTGTATGTGTTTACATGTTTTTGTTCTAAATGTAGCTGAAATCTCAACAGTCCCACAGGTTTCATTTTCTCCTGTGAGCAGTACTCAGCATCACAGCAAAGTAATTTTACAAAATACATTACACAAAAATTATGTAAATTGCAAGTGGCTCAGCATCTTGCAAGGGCTGAGCTATGTGGCTGAAATGCTTTATCACATATTTTCATAATAAATTGAATGCTTTTCTGTTCATTACAAGATAAACAAGAGAATCCATGCTTTATTTGGTTACACAGTGAGGAGTCTAACAGGTTTATTTGGTAGCAAACGCCGCTAGCTTTCGGAGCGCTGCTCCTTCATCAGATGGAGTGGAAATCTGCTCTCAAACAGGGCACAGAGTGTCTCTGTGCCCTGTTTGAGAGCAGATTTCCACTCCACCTGACGAAGGAGCAGCGCTCCGAAAGCTAGTGACCGTTTGCTACCAAATAAACCCATTGGACTTTAACCTGGTGTTGTTAGACTCCTTACTGTGTTTACCCCAGTCCAACGCCTGCATTTCCACATCATTATTTGGTTACGACAGGGAAGAGTTGGTTCTAATCCCTGCAAGAACACTGAACCAGTTTAAATGTTAAATGGAGCAACATTTCCCACTCAGAAGAACCAATGGTAATTTTTTAGAATCAGTTTATGAATAAACTCATTTCAAGCTGCATGTCCAAAAAAATAGTAATAGTCAATGTATCTGGTCCGGCTGTCAGAAAACAAAAGTCAACTGCACTCGTGCATTTTGCACAAAAGCAAACAGGAAGGTGGAAGCAGAGGAAGCAGCTCCATAGAGTAGCTTGCAGCATGATACATTAAACAATATTCCCCTGTGGGGCTGGCATTTCCACAAAAACTACCAGCCAGTAATGGTGTGTTTTTTAAATAAAATGAAAACAGGGATGATAAGCTTTAGCGACAAGCCGAGGTTAGAGAAAACAGGAATCTTTTCACATAAACAAAGAGGGTCAAAAGGAGAGCTGATGAAGGTCAAGATTAAGAGGAGGTTTTGATCAATTAAATTGGGGTAAAATATATTTCCACTGGTCAGTGAGTTGGTATCAAGGCGGCATGAATTGAAGGTTACCAAAAGCATTATGGTAGATTAGCAAAATGTTTGTTTTTGTATACGCACACATTGACAGCACATGGAATATTGATTAAAACAGTCGTGAAAGCAGAATCTATAATAGCTTTTGGGAGGGAAGTTGACGAATATTTAAGAAATAAATCTTTAAAACAGTTATGGGGAAGAGTCAGGGGATTGGGACAAAATAATTAGCTAGCCCTTTCACAGGCACAATGGGGCAATCCAATAGAGTAGCATTGTATCCTTGGGAAATAACAGTCAGTTAAGTAGGAATAGGGCAAGAGAAGAGATTGGAGTGGTGAGACCAAATTTCAAATATTTAATTTTAAATCTAGCCAAGACTGCCACAGATGAATTCGCCATATCATACAGTGTAGGAGGTACCACAAACCTGGTATTGTAGAATTCAGATTCCCAGAATAATAAAATAAACCTCATGCAAATTGTATGTTAGCAGCAGAAGTAAAAACAAAACTGCAGATGAGGTTAAGTAAGTAAAGCCTTTTGGGTAGTGAGGCTCAGAGACTCGCTTCTTCATCTTCCCACACAAAGCATGCAAGAAACCAACAACAGTGGTGAAATGCAACATTGTCCTCAAGTTATTCGAAAGTATTTGGAGAGAGTGTGAGGAGCATCCCAAAAGATGCAAGGAGGGTACTTGAATGTGAAAGTTGTAAGGCTGGTGAGTGATAGCAGTGAGGAGGACTATTAAAATAGGTGGTGATCATTTTGCAACTGTGTGCACAACTGCTATTGGATTACTTTAGAGACTTCTCATGGGGCAGGTCACACCCAGCTGGAGTGATCTGGTCAATTTCTTTGGGGATACAAGAATTAAATATTAATATGACTAATGTGAATTGCACCACAAGATTTAATAATTCTCTTTGGATTCAGCTCTTCAAATCTGATGAACAGGCACCACTGATTTACTCAAACAATAACTCTGAATCATAATCAGCTGGTATGTTAAATCTATTTCCATAATAATTTAAAGCTTACCACAATATGAGCAAACACTCAGATTTAAGCTTTAACTGTAACCAAAGTCTGTTCTGTTACGTTTTGAAGTGACTCAATTAAAAGACTCAAAGCCCAGTGAATTATATTTCTAAATTAGACTTCAACAATTCAATTGAATACAAAAAAGTCAAACTGTGAACCTCTCCAATAACACAGCAAGCTGGGGGCAACATAGCAGTTCAAGCTTTAAAAACACACTTCTGAATGATTTTTTCACTTAATAAACACTGCAGGAAATTCCCCAATGTAATACTTCACCTTGTGCTCAAGAACCTAACACTCTTACTGACTTTTAGTTAGTTATCTTTTCTCTGTAACGATCACAAAGCTCCTTTATCATGTTTCAGTGGCAAAGCACCCAAATAGAACAAGCTTCAGAAAAATCTGAACCTTATTGCTGACACCCAATCCCAAAGGAACCAGTATACTGATCATTAGTTAAAATGAAGGAAATTATTTTATATCACCAGCAGAGTGAATGCCCAACGGGACAGAAAAGGTGTCTAAGCAATGGAGAGCAGAAAGCAAATATCACCCAAGGAATAAGCTTCAAAAGAAAAACCGATGCGTGCAGTAGTCCATCAAAATATTTATACATGAAACTTAAATGAAAATTAAAACCCATAGTAGGAATTTTAAAATCTTCAATGCTGATGCAAATAATAATAAAAGGCCAGGTTAAGAATATAAGAGTAAGTAATATACAACACTAAGCCTGCTGCACATTTAAAAAGCTGATCTGATTACGGTCTCAATCCACTCTGCCAGCCTCCCATAGTCCTTGACACACGACTCTTTCAAAAATCTATCTCAACCTTGAATATATTCAATGATTCAATCTCCACAGCTCTCAGCAGTAGAGAATTTCAAAGATTCATGACTCAGAGAATAAATTCCTCATCATCCCTGTCCTGAATGAGAGCACCCTCATTTTGAGTTTGTGTACTCTCGTTTCAGATTCCCCCACGAGAGGATCATCCTCTCAGCATCTACCTTGTCAAACCCCCGTGCTTCAATGAGATCAGCTCTCACTATTTTGAACTCCAAAAAGCTAAACCTTTCCACATAAGACAACCCCCTCATTGCAAGAATAAATTTTGTGAATGTTCAGTGAACTCAAATGCAAGTGCATCCTTCCTTAATTAAGGAGATCAAAATTGTATGCAGTATTCTAGGTGTGACCTCACTAATGTCCTGCACAGAGGGGATTTTCACAATAACTTCATTGCAGCGTTAATGTAAGCCTACTTGCGACACTAATAAATAAACATTAAACTTAAATTTGTACAAGACTTCCCTACTTTTATACTTAATCCCTCTTCCGAAAAGGTCAACATTGCATTTGCTTTCCTAATTACTTGCGGTACCTGCAGGTTAATTATTTATGTCTCATGTCTGAGAGAGGACACCCAGATCACTCAGTAGCACAGCATTCTGTAGTCTCTCTGCATTTAAATAATATTTTGCATATCCAATCGCAACCAAAGTGGGAACATTACAATTGTCTGCATTAGACTCCATTTGCCAAATTTTTGTCCACTTATTTAATCTACCGACATTCCTTTGCAGGCTGCGTTTTAATCACAACTTACTTTCCCACATGTCTTTGTATCGTCAGCAAACCTGGCTACAATACCTGGCTCGGTCCCTTCATGCAAGATATTTGGATAGACTGTAAATAGTTGAGGCCCCAGCACTGATCACCGTGGCACCCCACTAGTTAAATTTTTCCAACCTGAAAATGCTCTGTTTATTCTGACTCTATAGCCGCAATTTTCCAGCCACATCAGAGTGGAGCAGGGCCAGAGAATTAGGGGGAAGAAGGGTTTACGCGTTCAGCGCCAGCAACAGACCCCATTGCAACTTTCCCAGCCACAGCTCCCATACGTACTCTGGTTCCTGTCCTTATTGGGTGGGAATCAGGTGAAACATGTTTAAGTATTTAAATATGCAAAGGTGGTGACACACACAAAGAGGTACTACTCCCACCAATATTGTCGTTCCCTTACTTTTTCTTTTCTCAACCCAAAATGGATTGCACACCTTATTCTTCTGAGCCAAGATCATTTCTCACTACTCTTCTGATGTCATTAACAAAGCTACATCACCTCCTTTCCCTTTCTGCCCATTCTTCCAAAATGTCAAGTATCTGAATGTTCAGTTTCCAGCTTTGGTCACCTTGCAACCACATATCTGTAAAGGCTATCAGATCTTGCCTATTTATTTTAATTTGTGCCATCAATTCACCCATCTTATTACAAATGTGCGTTCTGAGTCTTTAAATTTGACTTTTTAACCTTTTCTTTCTTTCTCTGACCCTATTTACAGGACACCCGTTATTTTTTTTCCCCACACTGTCACACTCTGGTTATCATTACCCATATCACTGCCTTGCACTACTGCCTTCGCCATTCTCGTCAACTTTCTAATTTCCTCTCACCTGAACCCTTACAAATTTAGTTTAAAGTCCTAGTTATTTGATTCGCCACATCACTGGATCCAGCTGGGTTCAAGTGAAGTGCATTCCACAGAACATCTCCCTCTTTCACAGTACTGTTTGTTAGTGTCCCATGAATTAAAGCCCACTCCTTCCACTCCAATCTTTGAGCCACGTAATCAACGCTGTGGTATTACTGACCTCTGCCAATTTTACCGGTTAAAAGCAGCTTGGAACAGTTTCAAAAATCTAACTGGCCTAGTGTAAAAATCAGCAAGGTACAATCCCCGAAAGGTGCAGTTCTACCAAGGAGCTGAAAATCGTCAAGCTGCTTATTTTGGTTCCAGAACAAAGTAAAATTAACTCAATTGCAGCTGTGGACCACCATGCTGCAACAAAAGCATTGAATTTCACTACTAGCAACACCTAATAGTCACAGAGCTGACAATCAACATTCCACATTCTGCTTATGACAGTCACAAAAGACCTAACACAGTAGGAAGCTTAGAGATGTATTTCAAGTACAGGGGTGAAGTAAAAAGGGAAATTAGGAAAGTAGAGAGGGGAAATGAAAAATATATTGACAGGAAAAATGAAAGAAAATCTGAAGATGTTTTGCCAGTACATTAAGAGCAAGAGAATAATTAAGAAAATGGCAAGGCCTATCAGAGATGTACATGATAACTTGTGGCAGAAGATGTGGCAGAGTTCTCAATTAATACATTGTCTCTGCCTTCACCAAGGAGAGGGATGATGTAGACATTCTAGTTAAAGAGGAGTTTGAAATACTCAACACTCAATAAGCATAGTGAGACAGGAAGTACTGGCATCCTTGAGGATGGACTGTATCTCAGGCTGTTGAAGTAAGCGAGGAGGAAACAGCAGAAGCTCTTGAGGTACATTTTCCAATCCTGAGTAGACACAGGCGAGGTCCCAGAGGACTGAAGGTCTGCAAACATTGCACCATTATTTTAGAAAGATGCGAGGGATAGGCCAGAAAATTATAGGCTGGTCAGTCTGACTTCGGTGGTGGGCAATTATTGCAAACAATTCTGAGAGGCAGGATAAACTGCCACTGCGAAAGACAAAGATTGATCAGGGATAGTCAACATGGTTTTGTTAGGGAAACATCATGTCTTACTAATCTGACTTTATTAACAAGGAGGATTGATACAGGTAGTGCAGTGGATGTTGCCTACATGGATTTCAGGAAGGCATTTGATAAGATCCCATATGGCAGACTGGTCAGAAAAGTGAGATCCCATGGGATACAGGAGATGGCGGTAAATTGGGTCAACAAGTGACAGGACAGATGTTTTGGCGAATGGAAAACAGTTTCCAGTGCTACTCCACAGGGCTGTGTCAGGGCCCTTTACTGACTGTTGCATCAATGATTTAGACTTAAATATGGGAGGTACAATTGGGGTTTTGCAGATAAAAGTGGTTATGTAGTTGATAGTGAAGAGGATAGCTGTCAACCTCAATGATATCGGGTTGAGTGGGCAGAGAGGTGATAAATGAAATTCAATTTGGTAAAGTGTGAGGTAATCCATTTGGGAAGGTCAAACAAAGCAAGTGAATACTCAATAAACAGGAAGATATTGAGAGGGGTTAAGGAAGTGAGAGACCTTGGAATGTACATCTACATGTCCTTGAAGGTAAGTGGACAAGTTGGGCAAGAAAGTGTTAGGGACCAGATCAGAAACTATCATGAAGTTAGTCCAGACTCAAACTATTTTTGATTTTGGCATTAGTATGAGGCCTAACCAGCATTTAGTTAGGCCACATAAGATGTTTCACTCTCGGTGAGATTCTGTTGACCTAGTCAGAAACTTTTATTAAAACAAACTTTATTTAACAATACAGTTTAACTATAACAAAAAAAGAATTTGCTTAATTTTTACCAATTGAAATACTTAAACATGACAAGATACAATTCTTAACTGCTAGTCTATCTCTATTAGTTTGAATTTAAGCAACATCCCTCATAGACATAAGCTTCTCTTCAAAATCAGTTAGCAAACAACAGGCTTATGTGCTGGTACGCGGGCTGTGAGTTCTCAAGAGAACCTCTGGAGAGAGATATCTATTTTCTAGCAGGTTCCAAACTTCATTCGAGAGAGGGGAAGAGCTCCTGCTCCTTGCAGGCCCAGTAAGAAGTTTAACAACACCACATTAAAGTCCAACAGGTTTATTTGGTAGCAAAAGCCACACAAGCTTTCGGAGCTCTAAGCCCCTTCTTCAGGTGAGTGGGAATTCTGTTCACAAACAGAGCTTATAAAGACACAAACTCAATTTACATGAATAATGGTTGGAATGCGAATACTTACAACTAATCAAGTCTTTAAGAAACAAAACAATGTGAGTGGAGAGAGCATCAAGACAGGCTAAAAAGATGTGTATTGTCTCCAGACAAGACAGCCAGTGAAACTCTGCAGGTCTAGGCAACTGTGGGGGTTACAAATAGTGTAACATGAACCCAATATCCCGGTTGAGGCCGTCCTCGTGTGTGCGGAACTTGGCTATCAGTTTCTGCTCAGCGACTCTGCGCTGTCGTGTGTCGCGAAGGCCGCCTTGGAGGACGCTTACCCGAATATCAGAGGCCGAATGCCCGTGACCGCTGAAGTGCTCCCCAACAGGAAGAGAACAGTCTTGCCTGGTGATTGTTGAGCGGTGTTCATTCATCCGTTGTCGCAGCGTCTGCATAGTTTCCCCAATGTACCATGCCTCGGGACATCCTTTCTTGCAGCGTATCAGGTAGACAACGTTGGCCGAGTTGCAAGAGTATGTACCGTGTACCTGGTGGATGGTGTTCTCACGTGAGATGATGGCATCTGTGTCGATGATCCGGCACGTCTTGCAGTGGTTGCTGTGGCAGGGTTGTGTGGTGTCATGGTCACTGTTCTCCTGAACAGTGACCATGACACTGTTCAGGAGAACAGTCATTGATGAAGACGAACATCTCGCCAAGGCCATCCCCACACCCCCACTTCTTGCCTTCAAACAACCGCACAACCTCAAACAGACCATTGTCCGCAGCAAACTACCCAGCCTTCAGGAGAACAGTGACCATGACACCACAGCAACCACTGCAAGACGTGCCGGATCATCGACACAGATGCCATCATCTCACGTGAGAACACCATCCACCAGGTACACGGTACATACTCTTGCAATTCGGCCAACGTTGTCTACCTGATACGCTGCAAGAAAGGATGTCCCGAGGCATGGTACATTGGGGAAACTATGCAGACGCTGCGACAACGGATGAATGAACACCGCTCGACAATCACCAGGCAAGACTGTTCTCTTCCTGTTGGGGAGCACTTCAGCGGTCACGGGCATTCGGCCTCTGATATTCGGGTAAGCGTTCTCCAAGGCGGCCTTCGCGACACACGACAACGCAGAGTCGCTGAGCAGAAACTGATAGCCAAGTTCCGCACACACGAGGACGGCCTCAACCGGGATATTGGGTTCATGTTACACTATTTGTAACCCCCACAGTTGCCTAGACCTGCAGAGTTTCACTGGCTGTCTTGTCTGGAGACAATACACATCTTTTTAGCCTGTCTTGATGCTCTCTCCACTCACGTTGTTTTGTTTCTTAAAGACTTGATTAGTTGTAAGTATTCGCATTCCAACCATTATTCATGTAAATTGAGTTTGTGACTTTATATGCTCTATTTGTGAACAGAATTCCCACTCACCTGAAGAAGGGGCTTAGAGCTCCGAAGGCTTGTGTGGCTTTTGCTACCAAATAAACCTGTTGGACTTTAACCTGGTGTTGTTAAACTTCTTACTGTGTTTACCCCAGTCCAACGCCGGCATCTCCACATCTTGCAGGCCCAAGCAGAAAACTCCCTGCTTGTAAGCTTAGCTCCTCCCATTAGCACATGACCTGCTCGTCAATCAACCTAATTAAACCCTACTCGGAAACCCCAGGGGACCATGCAAAAAAAAACTGCGTTAGCTCAGATTAAAAGACACAAACACCCCAATCACTAGGATCAATTATTCTTCTGCATTCTCAGCATGTGAACTATCTGAAACAGACACATCGGTGCTGTCAAGGGTTAAATTTTAAAAATATATTTCACAATAAACATGACATAAATTCATTTCTTAAAGACAAAGTGTCGTCACAAATGCATATGTGATAATTTGCTTTATTGAGCAAGGTATTGAATATGCAGGGACGTGATGATGGAACTGTATGAAATGCTGGTTAGGCCACAAGAATATTTTGTACGGTTCTGGTCACCACATTACCATAAGAACTTGGAGAGAGTGCAGAGGAGATTTACAAGAATGGTGCTAGAACTTGAAAATTACAGCTTTGAAGAGATTGGATAGATGAAGGCTGTTTTTCTTAGAACAGAGGAGTCTAATTGAGGTGCACAAAATTAGGTGGGGCCAGATAGGTGAGATAGGAAAGACTCATTTCCACTAGCTGAGGAAGCATAGATTTAAGGTGATTGGCAGAAAGATAAGAGGGGACACAAGGAAAATCTTTTTCACCCAGACGGTGGGGGGTGTCTGGAAATCACTGCCTAAGTTAGTGATTTAGGCTGAAATGCTCAATTCATTCAAAAGGTACCTTGTTCTGCCCCTGAAATACTGTAACCTGCAAGGCTACGGACCAGGACTGGAAACATAGAACATTACCTTCGGCCCTCGATGTTGCGCCGACCAGTGAAACCAATCTAAAGCCCATCTAACCCTCTTCTCATTTTTGGCAGATGTGGACACGATGGGCTGAATGGCCTGTTTGTGCACCATGTATTTTCTATGGTTATGTTTTAGGTAGCTGTGTTACTCTGATCACATTAATCATTTTGCTTACCCTCCAGAAGACTTCTTTGCTTTTCAAGAGGGAAGAAGTTATATAAGAGCCTTAAGTTGTAAATAGTACAATTCAAAGGCAATCAGGAAAAACTTGCAAGGACATAGTTCACAAATAAAAACTCAAATCCATAGCTTGTCCAAGAAATTAATATCCAGATTGCCAATGACTCAGCATTCTAAGCAATGCTCAACATAGTGCCAAACAGGCAGACTGCTAGATATCAATGAATTACAATTAACTAATTATCACAACCCAGGAAGGTTTAAACATAAACGGTGGGTGGCACAGTAGAACAGTGGTTTGCACTGTTGCCTCATAGTACCAGGGATCCGGGTTCAATTCCGGCCTTGGATGATGATGTGTGTGGAGCTTGCACATTCTCCCTGTGTCTGCATGGGTTTCCTCCGGATGCTCCAGTTTCCGCCCTCAGCCCAAAGATGTGTAGGTTAGGTGGATGAGTCATGGTAATTGGTGGGGTTACTGGGATAGGGCAGGGGTAGGCCTGGGTAAGATGCTTTTTCAGAGTCAGTGCAGACGGGGTGGGCTGAATGGCCCCCTTCTGCATTGTAGGAATTCTCTGATAAACACAGATTTAATACGAACCTTGAATTCACTGTTTGACTTTCTTTGATATTAAATATACATCATGGAAATGTCACTAGTTTAGAGAGCATGAACTTTCCCCAAATCCCTTCCACCTCTTCCCAATGTCTCAGAAGCACAACTCCATTAGAGCAGGACACAGCATGAGTTTACTAATTTTCTCTCCCTCACCCTGCCACTGCAATAAAGGGATTTTACAGTAATGTTACAAAAGAAAAGTCTCACAGCTACACAGGATTGCTTGATGTACAATTCTAAAGAATTCACTATTATTGAGAAGCTGAAGACTCGCCAATGTTCCTAAAAAAGCTTGTGTGCAACAGCTCCGTTCCTGTGTTGCCAAAATTTATTGCACTTTAAAACACCAGAACAGCTCACACTGCAAACGTGAATTACAGAGGCTGCTTTTAATTGCCATAGAGCTTTCAGCACCAAGGACAAGGCCAACATCATGCAATTTATCAAGTCAAAAGACCAAGCCAAACACACAGAAGCTCATATCTAGTAATGAGAGAGGGTATTGTGGACTGTCAAATAGTTAGACAAAAACAAAAGGTCAGTCATCCTATACCAAGGCTCACTTCAATCAATTTATTGAAAATTAATCCTCATGCTGTGATCTTTTGATAAAACTATTTCTTTGTAAAGAGGATTGCAGCACCCCGCCCCCCCACATATGGCATTAACCTAATGTGTTTCCAAAATCCAGCCATTTGAATGGTACACCCAAGGAAGCCTCCTTGCATCGTTCAAGATTATGAATGCCGAAGCCCATTCATTCACATGATGGTGAGCTAGGGTTGCTAAATCATGTACTGTGGGGAATTTATGATTTGTCTGTTATCAAATATAAATCTAAATTCTTCCGAGCTCCAGGCAACCAAATTTGTAAAACAGTGCACCATTACAATGCCCTCTTGACTGTATCCATTACATCATTTTATAGTCAGTAACTGCTCCACGACAGTTCCTTGAAGATGGCATCTGCACACACTGAATTTATTGAATGTTGTATTAGAGAGAGACTTTCCCTTCAACAAGCAACAGGTCAATCAGTATTAGGTCATGAAATAAACTGCAGACCAGGCAACATTTAGGAATATTGCTAAAACAATTAAATACAACAATCAAATTAACAGAAGGGAGGTGATTTAACAGATTCTAAAATTAGGGAGAAATTAATGGAATTAGTTTGTAAAAGCAACATTTGTCCCAGAAATAAAAAATATTTAATTTGCATTTACATCTGTGATTTCCACATAAGTCTTTTGACCATAGGAACATAATCATACTGAAAAATACATTATGGAGTGGGGTTGGAGAGGGGAGCAAGTGGAGGAAAACTGCAAATTTAAGGGATCTTAATAGAATCAGAGAAGTGGCATTTTGTGAACAAGAGGCAAAGACGACAAAAGAGAAAGAAAGGTTTACTGTTCTCATGAATGTCATATGCTTACAAGTTAGATCATCTGTGATCAGCAATGATGTGCTGTTAAGGAAAATCTCACCAATTTAGTGACTTCATGGATAACCTAATTCCAGTGAGTGTCTCTGAAACTTGCATCAAGATTTTGTCGTGAAAGTATTCCATCCATACAATAGAATTTGTGAAACTCCCCTGCATTTCGACATTAGTTTAATTGCAATTAAAAATCTTCTCTTAGCCATGTGCAAGTGCTCCAACTTTTGATCTATGTGTGAGATACAACTGAGATTTGGGGGAAAAAAGTGCTGATCAAAGGTAAACCACTCCCCTACCTCACGTTGCAGCACCAGCTCCTTGGTGAATTGAGTGGCATCTTCACTGAATGGTTCCCCTTCTTGGATTCCTGCAGGAGTGTTCCGAGATCCACGAGGGCACTCGATACCTGAAACAATAAGCAAGATTCTTGAGTTATGGCTGAATTGAAAAGGAAAATGCTCCAGTTGTGGGATTATTCACTATTTGATAAGAGCACACATTGAAAGGGACCGAGCAGTATAAGAGAAATAGGATGAGTAAATCATATGACTCAGTGAGAAGAGGGGGGGGGGGGCTGTGCTGTGACAAACACGGCAGCAGATGGGCCCATGCAAAGTCAAAACATGGGTCATTACTTCATTTTTCATAACTCAAGTTTCATGTGAATTCAATAAAAATACTATAATACCAACGTTTAATGAAATGCACTATTAATACAAATTCTGTCAGAAGTCAGCACTCAAAAGTAAAATATGACCATCCACTGAAAAGCTCTTTAAAAATGAGAAGAACTTATTTATTCCTAACAGCATGAGTAGCATTCCAATCATTTACCTCCTTCAAGTACCCAGAAATTACAGACACATTCCAAATCGCTCATCCTAATGCAACTTTGTTAACACAACTTTCAAAGATATTTCCAAGGTGAAAGGAATTAAATGTAACACTCCAGATACTTTGTGAAACACCTGTTCATGATTTGCAGAAAATAAAAGTAAAAATCACAAACAAGCAATATGAATACAGTCAGACTGGTCCACTATGTAGGTTTACTTCCAGGGTCATTTACTGCTCCCTCTAACTTCAATACCCAAGAACTGCTGAATCAGGAATTTTATTTTTGGACGTTACAATCAATTCCATGTCCACTGCAACAGAGATCACAATATCCAATGAGTTCTTCGTGACCCCTTATTAACTGGCAATGGCACAAAGAACCAGAAAGTAGGGGCAGCTGTGGAACTATATCCACTTGCCTAGTTCAATACAAAGAACGTATTTGCACTCATTTGGGACTTTCCATGATGTTGAAAACTTGCAATATATCTTTGCTTTGGTTTCCTTTCTTTTTCCTTTTTAGAAAGAGGATATTTCAAAAATTTCCACCCTCTCGTAACTTCTGACCGGCCTGCCAAAACGGACAAATTACCTGCTCCTTAACATTCCTCTTACTGTCTTAATAATTTATTAAGATAGATTCAAATTGCCAAGGTGCGATCATTATTCTCCAACTGTTAAGTCACCTGTTTACCTGACATGGCTCCGAGAATGGGCTGTACATGTGACACGGTTCAGAAAACTGGACTTTGACAAATGCTTTGGCAAAATATTTCTTACCCAACAATCACAGTTCATAAACAAAATATTATAATAAAAAGCTAATAACAAAAGGCTAATTTTGTCAAGGTGCTTCGCTAGTAATCTTAATACTGATAAGATGGGACAATGGACTAAAAATGGACTGGTGGGATTTAATGTCACAGCATGTGAGGTAAAAGCCTGTCGGAATATAGCAGCAGTAATTATATTCTGAATGGAAGTAAGCCCAATGCTCTGGAAGAGCAGAGGAACTTGGGGGAATATGTTCACAGGCTGAAATTTAAAGGCCAAATTTCATGTTAAAAGTAATGGAATTCTAGATTTAGAAAATGAAAGCCAGATGTAACGATTAACTAACATAAAGCCTGAAGATATCAGGCTATTGTGTACTGTAGTGAGTATCCACATGATCAGAAAGTTAATGAGACTTTGGACAGAGTTCATTGCAGATTCACATGAGAAAACTGAAAATTGTGTCTTTATCATTAAGGCAACACAGATATGATGGAAGTGCTTAAATTGTGAAAGGATAGGATAGGGTGAATAAGAGAAGTCTGTTTCCATTAGTTGTGGCATTGAAAACTATGGACAAAGATACACAATTAAGTGCAAGTACTTTAGAACAGAGGGCAGAAAAAAACTTTGTGGAGAGAATTTTGAGATTGTAGGATTAGTGGTTGCGGGAGAAAGACGGCCAACATTTCAAGTTTAGATTACATGGGGGATGAAAGTAAAGGGATTTGAAGGGACATGGGAACAGAGTGGGTAAATGTGTTTAGGACTATTTGCTCATTTGGGGGGGGGTAATTTTAGCACAAGCCCCCTGATGTTACTAAGCAGGATTTTGCACTGGATGGTGTCATGTCTCTTTAAGGTTGATGAAGCTACACTCATCCAGGCAAGTGGAGAATGTTCCCTTACACTCCTGACTTGTAGTTTGTGATGTGGAGATGCCGGCGTTGGACTGGGGTGAACACAGTAAGAAGTCTCACAACACCAGGTTAAAGTCCAACAGGTTGGACTTTAACCTGGTGTTGTGAGACTTCTTACTGTGTTCACCCCAGTCCAACGCCGGCATTTCCACATCATGACTACCATCGACACCGCAAACTGCCGGCTCCAAGTGGAGAGGATCTCCAAGAAGATCGCGCATATCGACACAGTCATCAAGTTTCTACACAGTATTCTGCAACTTGATTTTGTGTCTGTGCCCTGTTTGAGAGCACATTTCCACTCCATCTGACGAAGGAGCAGTGCTCCGAAAGCTTATGGTATTTGCTACCAAATAAACCTGTTGGACTTTAACCTGGTGTTGTGAGACTTCTTATTGTAGTTTGTGGACAGTTTGGGAAGTCAGGAAGCGAGTTACTCGCTGCAGAATTCCCAGATTCTGGTCTGTTCTTGCGACCACTGTCTACAAGATCCTGATAGAAGTCCACAAGATTATGAGGGACATGGACAGAGTGGATAGTCAGAAGCTTATTCCCAGAGTGGAAGAGTCAATTACTAGGGGGCATAGGTTTAAGGTACGAGGGGCAAGGTTTAAAGAAGATGTATGAGACAAGTTTTTTTTTTAAACAGAGGGTGGTGGGTGCCTGGAACTCGCTGCCTGGGGAGGTCGTGGAAGCAGATACGATAGTGACATTTAAGGGGCATCTTGACAAATACATGAATAGAATGGGAATAGAGGGATGTATGGTCCCCGGAAGGATAGGAGGTTTAGTTCAGTCGGGCAGCATGGTCGGTGCAGGCTTGGAGGGCCAAAGGGCCTGTTCCTGGGTTGTAATTTTCTTTGTTCTTAGATGATTGGTCCAGCCAGTGATGGTAATGCCATTGAATGCCAAAGGGAAATGGTTGGATGCTCTCTTGTTGGAGATGGTCATTGCCTGGCACTTGTGTTGCACCAACTATTACTTGCCACCTATCAGCCAAAGCCTGGATGTAGTCCAAGTCTTGTTGTATACCAGTATTGGACTGTTTCAGTATCTTGGAGTCGTAAATGTGTTAAACATTGTGCAGTCGTCAGCAAACATCCTGACTTCTGACTTTACGATGGAGGAAAGGTAACTAATGAAGCAGTTGAAGATGGTTGAGCTGAGCACAGTACCCTGAGGAACTCCAGATGACTGACCTCAAACAACCAGAACCCTCTTCCTCCGAGGTCAATACGACTGAAACCAGTGTTTGGTGTATATTTGGATGAGGGCTGTAATGAGGTCAGGAGCTCAAGTGACCCTGGTGGAACCCAAACTGAGCATCAGAGAGCACCCTCAGTGCTTCATCCAAGTGGTGTTCAGCATGCAGACACACTAATTCTTCAGCTGAGGTTTTTTTGGGGGGTGGGGGAGGGAGCAGTAGTAAGCAGTAGGAGATTTCTTTGCCCATGTTTGATCTGATGCCACAAGACTTCATGGGGTCCAGAGTCGCTATTGAGAACTCTTAGGGAACTGCTTCCCCATAGTATTGCACTATGGTTGTATACAAATCTGTTGCTGCTGATGGCGCACAGCACCTCATGGATGACAAGTTTTGAGTGGCTAGATCTGTTTGACATCAATCCCATCTAGCATGATGATATTGCCACACATGGAGGGTTTCCTCAACGTGAAGGTGGGACTTTGTCTCTACAAACACCATGCAATGGTCACTCCAATTAACTCTGTCTTGGGCAGATGTTTCTGCTACAGGTAGACAAAAAAGAATAAGGTAGAGAAGCTTTTTCCCTCTTGTTGGTTCCCTCACCACCTGCCCAGACCTAATCTAGCGGTTATGTTCTTTAGGACCCAGCCAGCTTGGCCAGTAGTCATGCTACTGAGCCACACATGGTGATGGACATTGAAGTCCCCCACCAGAATACAATCTATGCCCTTGCCACCTTCAGTGCTTCCTCCAAGTGATGTTCAACATGGAGTACAGATTTTACTACGGGGGGCCATAGATGGTAATAAGCAAGAGTTTGAGAAGTTTAATAAGCAATGTTGAGAACTCCCAAGGTAACTCCTTCCGGATGGTATACTACTGTGCCGCCATCCCTGGGGGGTTCCTCTTTCGGTGGAACATGATATACCCATGGATGGTGATGCCTGGGCCATTGTAAGGTATGAACCCATGGGTATGACTATGTCAGGCTGTTACTTGACTAGTTTGTGGGTCAGCACTTCCAATTTTAGCACAAACCCCCAGATGTCAGTAAGCAGGACTTTGCAAGATCAACAGGGCTGGGTTTTCCATTGTCATTTTGCAATAGTTCACGGAATATAACCGAGTGGCTTGCTAGTCCATTTTAGAGAACATTTAAGAGTCAACTACATTGCTGTGCATTGGAGTCGCATATAGACCAGACTGGGCAAAAAGAGCAGATTTCCTTAAACCCCATGGGTTTGCAATGTCCAAATTTATCAGGAACCAACTACATACACTTATCAACTACTAATTGCTTTAAGGTGATTCCATCTCATCTTGCACCCAACATTTTGATTAAAAACTACTGATAAATTTCATATTAATTTTCTATTAGTTGTTATTCCACCAGTAACTGAACTTTCTAACGCCCTAAGAATTTAAACGAAGGAATAAAAAAAATCCAAATAGTACATAACATATAAATTATTTTTATTCACTTCACAGTAGTTTGTGCCTCTCAATACCCTGGTTAAAGATTGTTTTAAAGGCTTCAGACTATCCCAAAGCCTGATGGCGTAGCACAATAACACAAAATTAAGTGAATAAATATCACTTATATGTTATGTATTATTTGGATTTTTTTCATTCCTTTGTTTAAACTCTTAGGGTATTAGAAAGTTCAGTTACTGGTGGAAGGCATTGTGAAGGTATTGATGGCACTTGAGTTCACTTCCAAGGTTTCTGCTGTGCTGTTTTTCCAAAATCATCTGAACAAAAGCTAGAGGGCAAATTTGAAAAGCATTATTCAGGAAGTTTATATTAGCTATGACATTTTTTTAAAAATAGGCTGCGTTTGAGGCAAAACATTGTTTGATTTCAAGAAGAAATTGGATCTCGCTCTAGGGCTAAAGGGATCAAGGGACATGAGGGGAAGGATATTGAATTCGATGGTCAGCCATGATGAAAATAAGGGCCGAATGGCCGACTCCTGCTTCTCGTTTCTGCGTGAGGAAGTGCACCAATTATTATTTACAGGTTCTGTGCTTGGCAAATTTCAACAAACGCAATAAATGATATGGGGGAGTGAGAAGTGAGGTCTTGGAGGAAGCAAGTGGAGGAGGGAGCTAGGGAGGAAAAAGAAACAGAAGGAAAGAGTGTCATGGAAGAGTGCATATTCTCTGCCTCTATGTGCAACTCAAGAGATTAGTATGCATGTACGACTGCTTTAAACAAAATGTTCCAAGTGCTTCCAAAGTCTTTGGTTATTTTCCTACCCTTTTTCTCACCAAAAGATCATGAACTATCTGCAGCCAAGTTACTATCACACAATGGCATCTATCACTGCCACTTGCCCCATCCCCACCACGTCTCTCACAGTATTCAGCTTCTCTAATACCACTGAACCAGAATGGCACTTCCAATATAAAATGATTTCCAAAGGCAGTTCATCACCAGCACACTTCACCAATTAGCAAGGAAAAGGTATAGAAATGGGATAGACTAACATGCTTTCCCTTTAAAATTAAAAGTGCTGATCTGTGCTTCAATATCCTCAGCCCATCCATCAATAACTGCATTAACATTAATCTATGCAACTGTTTAACTTGCTACCTTCCGATCCCCAATGAGCGGTTGGTATAATTTGACAGGTAGAGATGCAGGTGCACGCTACTGATTTATTTCTGTTATTGTTACACACAGTTTTTGCACTGAAGACATTGTTCTAACATAATGTTGATGGATTCTTAGAGAAAAACAATATACTTATTCCTTTCTGAATTTTCTGATCAGAGAAATCGGATTTTCTTTCTCCCCGGGAAGTGTTCATGACCTCAGATTTACAACTGCTTAAAAACTCTGGTGTCCAATTATTAGTCAATGATATTTTTCAGCATTTGGTACAAGAGGCAGAAACCCATCCTAAGTCAACAAATTTCAGTCATCCAAAGCAACATTAATTTTGTAACTTGCAGCAAGAATCAATTCACAACTAAAAATTAAATTCTGCCTAGTAGGAGCCTAGACATTTTTCACAGTATTGCATGGTACTAGGTTTGGCTTATCAACAAGGGTCCGTAATGGAAATATGACACTCGAGACTCCTAATTACCTGGGGCCAAATCAGTTGGTGAGGAATGTCAAGGGTTTGATTGTGCACGTATGATGGTGGTGTCGCAGGGAGAGGAAATAGGATTTCCCAATGGAGACTTACACAGCATCAGTAGTTTGTACAACTATCACAGCTCAATCCAATCCTATTCTCAACCAATCTCCAAACACATACACATCTCAGAGGTACCCACTGAGTAGTGAACAGGAATGAAAAATCTGGCCAATTTCATTTCTCCATTTCAGGAGTGTGAAGGTCGAAATTTCTTTTGTCCTTTTTTTTCGATCTATCCACAGCTTCACTCAATAACTTGCTTTGAAACAAAGCACAATAGATGTTCAAGACCAATCTCCCAATTTGTGTTAAAGCAGTAAGCTCTTGAAAATAGCAGAGATCAAACATCTCTGCAAAATATAAAAAAAATCAATAGAGCTTTACCCTAACCCCAGAAAACAAACCAGAAAAGTCAGAGAAGCAAAATAGAAACCTTCAGTACTGCCCTTCAATAGACCTCAACTGTTCTCCCTAACATGCCCCAGGCAGAGTTGGCTACATCTGGATTCTAGATGGATAGGGGAGGACTGTAATTGACATTCAAAATTGAACAGAACATTTTACAGAAGTGGACGCTGCCAATTTTCTTACCAGAAAGGAATAAATATATCTTAGAAAAATATTTGAACATCCAGGCAAAATTCGCAATGCCCTATAGATTTCAAGGTCTTCACGTGAACCAAAGAACTCCTGTTGTCAATTGCAAACATCATTCAACTTCTGTAACATTTCAATAGCAGAGTCATTTTCTGACAACAAGCTCTACTTCATCAGTAGCAAGCCAGTCCTTGAGGGGCACTGTCTAACAATCCACTTGACCAAAAGCACACCACAGAATAGGAATGATATGTGATATACGTCAGAACAGTTGGAACACACAAAACTCTATGCAGGAACTGTGTTCACCACAGGGAATTTGTAAATGGGCCATCTGGGGTTCTCGTACATTAAAGGATGTCAAAATAGATTTGAAATGACAGATCTACTTAAATATCAATTAACAGGATACTTTAGATTTAGTTACACCCTGTCAAAAATCTCATTTTCTGACTGGATAGTTGCTGTCCCTTCAACCAAGGACAATGCTGCTTTGGCACATAGCACCTTGCATGGCATCGCCGTTTAGCAGTTTCTAGATTTGTCAAAACGTTTGGGCAATTTATTTACAATCTGAAGTACCACAAATGGCAGAAAAAATCCATGATTTTATACTCATTCCTCTCCCCATTAAGTGTTACCGTTACTGTTTACATGGATCCATAAGGAAAAAAGGCATTTTATCCCCTCAAAGATCCATCGAATTAAAGGAGGAAATTGAATTATTGCTGTTCATAACATTTTAGACTTATCAAACCAATTTCCAACCACCCAACCCCCACACACATTTTATTTTGCATAGATCTAGGTTGTGATTTTTTTCTGGGAAATTAAATGCTTTGAATCCTGCGTATTCTAAGGATCCAGTACGCCATTAGTAGATAGAGATCAAAACATTTTCCCACATCTGCCTCACAATCCATTTTAGACCCAAGACAAAGAAAAACGTCAAAGGCTTGTATCTGCATGGTGCCTATGAAATAGTATGTCTGAAACATTTCCAAACGAAATATGGCACCAAGTGACATAAAGAGTTACGGCAGACCAAAAGTTGAGTGAATGATGGATATTTTAAGCGCCATTTTAAAGGAGAGAACTAGTAATGTGGAAAGGTTTGGGGAGGCAATTTCAGCAGTAACAGTCTTGGCAGCTGAAAGAACAGCCATCATAGTGGAGTGATTAAAATCGGGGATGTTCAAGAAGCCTGGATTAGAATGTGAAAATCTTACTGGGGGTTACGGGGCTGGAAGAGATTGCAAAGAGAGGCAGGATTGAGGTCATGGAGAAATTTTAGAACAAGAATGAGAATTCCAAAGTCTGAATTTAATTAAATTTAAAAGAGGCATTGCTTAACTGGGAGCCAATGAGGTTCAGCGCACACAACGTTGATGACTTGGCCTAAGTTAGGACATAGGCAGCAACATTCAAACAATATCAGGGTTAGAGAGCAGAACATGGAAGATTAGTTAGAAGTACACTGCAACAGTCAAGTCAAAATAACAAAGCCTTGGGATAGGAATTGAGCAGCAAATGAGCTAAGATAGGGCAGAGGTGGGTGACTTATAGAGGTGGAAACAAGCCATTTTAATAACATCACAAACACATGCTTGGACGCTCATCTCAGGGTCAAGTATGACACCAAAGTTCCTAAATAAAAGCAAATGACTGCAGGTGCTGGAATCTGAAACCTAAAGAGAAAATGCTGGAAAATCTCAGCAGGTCTGGCAGCATCTGTGGAGAGAGAATAGAGCCAACGTTTCAAGTCCAGATGACCCTCTAACAAAGGGTCATCTGGACTCGAAACGTCAGCTCTTTTGTAATGTAAGGCTTACATTACACTGCAGTGAAGTCACTGTGAAATTCCCCTAGTCTCCACACTCTGGTGCCTGTTCAGGTAAATGCACCTAACCAGCACGTCTTTCAGACCGTGAGAAGAAACCGGAGCACCCAGAGGAAACTCACGCGGACACGGGGAGAACGTGCAAACTCCACACAGATAGTGACCCAAACCAGGAATCGAACCCAGGTCCCTGGCGCCGTGAGGTAGCAGTGCTAACCATTGTGCCACCATGCCACCATCAGGCTTCAGTAAAAATACAGCAAATTTTGATAGAGACTTACTGACTGGAATGATTACATGACAAGATTCGAGTTTTAAGACTCTTATTGTAATAGACAAGTTAAAAATAACATTGGCTAAACACTATTTTTGTAGGCAACTTAACTGTAGACTACAAAAATGCTTCTCTCAGTTAACTTTTAAAAAGACTGAAAATCCCTCACCACAGTTATACTCCACTCTATCCCTCAAATGGACAGTAGCGGAACTGTTCTCCGCTCCCAATGGCCTGCTTCCTTTTTTCCCAGTAGGGGAATTTCTAATCTCAAACTGACTTTCACAGTGAGTGTCACAGAGGTGATTCGTCCCTCTTTCCAAAGATTGATGAATCTTTCAGCCGTGTTTAAACCCTCATGAACTTTGTCTCCCTTCAATCTGAGTGCACGCTCACACCTGCATTCTGCATATCAAATACAAAAGACACCATTTTCTCTGCCTCAAGTGCATGATTTTCACTCTCTCTCTCATGTTCCTGCAGGCTGACCTCGTTCGGTGATATCTTCGAAAACCCAATACTAAAATGGCTTTCTGCAAAATCTTCCCCTCTCAAGGCCAACCTCCATGGCAATGTGAATCAGAAGGAACCTGTATCCAGATCAAAATGCTAATTAGCTATCCTACTGATCACCCACTTCCACCATCCATTACTCCATTCTACCTTGGAATTAAACAGCCAGTTTAATATATAAGCATTTCTAAAACCAGACATTCTTAACACTTCTCTGTGAGACTTGGAGACCATGATGTGGAGATGCCGGCGTTGGACTGGGGTAAACACCGTAAGAAGTTTAACAACACCAGGTTAAAGTCCAACAGGTTTATTTGGTAGTAAAAGCCACACAAGCTTTCGGAGCTCCAAGCCCCTTCTTCAGGTGAGTGGAAATTCTGTTCACAAACAGAGCAAAACAGAATTGGAGACTAACAGTCTATCCACATTCATCACAGAGGCTTTTGCCATTGTCAACAGATGCTAATGAATCAACCTGCCACCTCCACCCGCACCCCCCCCTCCAACTTCAAACTTTAATAATAAAGTCCTGCGCTTTTCATCAGGCAGAATTCAGAATAGGTCACATAAGCCACTTCATTCCTCTATTTTATGATTAATAAATTAAAGAGAGGAAAGATTCGTATTTCTAACAAACTAACTGTTTAATGTCCTTCAGAGAAGGACTAGCCTGTGACTCCAGTCCCACATCAATATAGTTGACTCTCCCCTAAAATGGCCAAGCATGCACTCAGTTATATCCACACTACAAGAACAAAATCTTCACCACATGGGTCATAAAGGACACAGTAAAAAAGCCCACCATCAACTTCTCCAGTAAGTTGTAGGGCCTTGTCACATCTCAAAAATTTTAAATGAACTTTATAGGGGCCATGTTTTTGAGGAAGAGAAGGTGTTACAGGCCAATAGGCTGGAGGAAATAGATGTTCAGAGGGAGGATGTACTGGCAGTTTTGAATAAACTGAAGGTCGATAAGTCCCCTGGGCCTGATGAAATATATCCTAGGATTCTTTGGGAGGAAAGGGATGAGATTGCAGAGCCTTTGGCTTTGATCTTTGGTTCCTCACTAACCACGGGGATGGTGCCTGAGGACTGGAGAGTGGCGAATGTTGTTCCTCTGTTTAAGAAAGGGAATAGAAATGACCCTGGTAATTATAGACCGGTTAGTCTTACTTCGGTGGTTGGTAAATTGATGGAAAAGGTCCTTAGGGATGGAATTTACGACCATTTAGAAAGATGCGGATTAATCCGGGATAGTCAGCATGGAAGTGTGAAGGGCAAGTCGTGCCTCACAAATTTGATAGAATTTTTTGAGGAGGTAACTAAGTGTGTTGATGAAGGTAGGGCAGTTGATGTCATATACATGGATTTTAGTAAGGCGTTTGATAAGGTCCCCCATGGTCGGCTTATGATGAAAGTAAGGAGGTGTGGGATAGAGGGAAAGTTGGCCGATTGGATAGGTAACTGGCTATCTGATCGAAGACAGAGGGTGGTGGTGGATGGAAATTTTTTGGACTGGAGGCAGGTTGCTAGCGGAGTGCCACAGTGATCAGTGCTTGGTCCTCTGCTCTTTGTGATTTTTATGAATGACTTAGAGGAGGGGGCTGAAGGGTGGATCAGTAAATTTGCTGATGACACCAAGATTGGTGGAGTAGTGGATGAGGTGGAGGGCTGTTGTAGGCTGCAAAGAGACATAGATAGGATGCAAAGCTGGGCTGAAAAATGGCAAATGGAGTTTAACCCTGATAAATGTGAGGTGATTCATTTTGGTAGGACTAATTTAAATGTGGATTACAGGGTCAAAGGTAGGGTTCTGAAGACTGTGGAGGAACAGAGAGATCTTGGGGTCCATATCCACAGATCTCTAAAGGTTGCCACTCAAGTGGATAGAGCTGTGAAGAAGGCCTATAGTGTGTTAGCTTTTATTAACAGGGGGTTGGAGTTTAAGAGCCGTGGGGTTATGCTGCAACTGTACAGGACCTTGGTGAGACCACATTTGGAATATTGTGTGCAGTTCTGGTCACCTCACTATAAGAAGGATGTGGAAGCGTTGGAAAGAGTGCAGAGGAGATTTACCAGGATGCTGCCTGGTTTGGAGGGTAGGTCTTATGAGGAAAGGTTGAGGGAGCTGGGGCTGTTCTCTCTGGAGCGGAGGAGGCTGAGGGGAGACTTACTAGAGGTTTATAAAATGATGAAGGGGATAGATAGAGTGAATGTTCAAAGACTATTTCCTCGGGTGGATGGAGCTATTACAAGGGGGCATAACTATAGGGTTCGTGGTGGGAGATACAGGAAGGATATCAGAGGTAGGTTCTTTACGCAGAGAGTGGTTGGGGTGTGGAATGGACTGCCTGCAGTGATAGTGGAGTCAGACACTTTAGGAACATTTAAGCAGTTATTGGATAGGCACATGGAGCACACCAGGATGATAGGGAGTGGGATAGCTTGATCTTGGTTTCAGGTAAAGCTCAGCACAACATCGTGGGCCGAAGGGCCTGTTCTGTGCTGTACTGTTCTATGTTCTATATATACAAATGTTAACATACCCAAATACTTGTAAAACAACTTGGAAGTTAAAGCAATAGGGCAGGCAAATTCAATTTATTTTCTGTTGAATATTAAAGAAAAACAGCACATAATTATACAATGAATGGAATTGAATGAATAAAGGAAACCAAAAAAAAGGGCAATAACTAAGAGTTGACAAGTCACTTCCCATGTCCAGACTTACGCTGGGATGCAATTAAAAACTAACAAAGTGGGACATAAACTAAAATCAACTTGCATTTATTTAGTGCCTTTAACATAGTAAATCGTTTCAAGGCTCGTCATAGGATGGTTACAAAATAAAATTTGACCCCAAGCCGTATAAGGCGATATTAGGGCCTGGTCAAAGAGGTAAATTTTAAAGAGCAACTTAACAAAGGTAAAAGAGGAAAAGTGAAGAGGATTAGGAATGGGATTCCACAGGGCCTCAACAACTGAAGGCATATATATCAATAATTGGGAGTAATTAAAATCAGGGATGCCAGATGTCAGAATTACTGAAACAGGGTAACTTCTAATCCAGAATTGACTTTCCTCGGAACATAGGAATTAGAAGCGAGAGTAGGCAATTCAGACCTTCAAGTTCACTCTGCCATTCTATATAATCATGGTTGATCTCCACCTCATCCTAATTCCACTTCCCTGGCCTTTCCCCATAGCCCTTTATCCCCTGCTTTTGATCAAATATTTATCTATATCTTTCTTGAATCCATTGATTGATTCTGCATTCACTGCACTCTGGGGCAGTGAGTTCCACAGATTCACAACCCTCTGTGAGAAGTAGCTTCTTCTTATCTCTGTCTTGAACCTCCCCCCACCCCTCATTACTCGACAACTATGACCTCTTGTCCTAGGAGGAGGAACATTTGGTTAACATTTACTTTATCAATCCTGTTCAGTACTTTATATACCTCAATCAATTCCCTCCTCATTGTTCTGTACTCCAGCGAGCCCTTTCAAACCTGGTATCAATCAACTGAACCTTTTCTGAACTGCCTCCAGTGCCACCACATCCTTCCTTGAAGGTGGTGATCAAAACTGAACACATACTCCAAGTGTGGTCTCACCACTGCCATATACAATTGGAACAAGACTTCTCTACTTTTATACTCTAGACCCTTTGCAATAAATGCCAAGATTCAATTGCCTTATTACATTTTGCACCTGCAGACCCACTTTCTGAGGTTCTTGCACAAGGACACCCAGATATCTCTGCAAAGACACCTTTTGAATCTGTTTCCCACATAAATAGCAACTTGCCCTTTTATTTTTCAGGCCAAAATGGATAACCTCGCATTTATCCACATTAAACTCCATCAGCCCGATTCTGGCCCATTCCCCGAGCCTGTTGATATCCATTTGTAAACTTTTAATCTCCTCATCACAGTCTTCTTTCCCACCTATTTTCATGTCATCAGCAAACACAGTGTCTCTGCTTGTAGATCATTGATATAGATTGTAAATAGTTGTGGCCCAAGAACTGAACGCTGCGGGACCCCACTAGTTACAGATCGCCAACTGGAGAAGAACCCATTTATCCCAACCTTCTGCTTTCTGTCAGTCAGCCAATCCTCAATCCAAGCCACTGTTCTACCCCCAACCCCTTGGGATCTAACCTTCTGGATTAGTCTCTGGTGTGGCACCTTATCCAATGCCTTTTGGAAGTCCAGATAGATCACATCCACAGCATCCCGTTATCTACCTTCCTGATTACATCCTCAAAGAACTGTAGCAGATTTGTCAAACAAGACTGGAGGATCTGAAGGAGGATGCTAAGTCACTTGTTAAGTGAATCCTGGAAAATGATTGCAGCAAGGAAGTGACCATTATCTGCAAATCTCAGTATCCTGTTTTCTTGAAGGATGTTGACAAAATAAGTGTTCAACATGCGTCCTGCTGTCTTTACAATATATGAGGATGACACAGCAGGATTTTTAGTTTATTGGATCCACTTTTGCCATTCTCAGATGAAGATATGCTGCTGTAGCCTAGTGATGATAGTTTTCCCCTTAATTGGGAAAGCAGTATCTTGCTCGACTCGGTATCTTTCTATTTGGGGAATTAAGGTGAATATTAGAACAAAGGCCCTCCAAGTCTGCACTGACCATGCTGCCTGACTGAACTAAAACCCCACATCTTCCGGGGACCATATCCCTCTAATTCCCATCCTATTCATGTATTTGTCCAGGCGCCCCTTAAAAGTCACCATCGTATCTGCTTCCACAACATCCCCGACAGCGAGTTCCAGGCACCCATCACCGTCTGTGTAAACAAACTCACCTCGTACATCTCCTTTAAACCTTGCCCCTCGCACCTTAAACCTATGCCCCCTCGTAATTGACTCTTCCACCCGGGGAAAATGCTTCCGACTATTACTTAAAATGTTGATGGATATCTTTGAAGAAGGGAAAGGGTTAATGTTTTTTTTGTACTCAATGTATTTTGTACCTAAAAGGTTGAACTTTGTACCTGGAATGTATCACAAACATAACCCTTCTTTATGGCAAGTCTCCCCTTTGTTTATATTGCTCCTGGTAGTAATACAAGCCATTTGTTCATGTCTTTCATCTTTTACTTTTAGTAGTATAAGCCATTTGTTCATGGTTCCCTCTTGAAGGATGTTGACAAAATAAGTGTTCAACATGCGTCCTGCTGTCTTGTTTATATCATTCTGATAAAACAGACAGTTAAATATAGATGTTAGGTGGTAAGTCTTTCTTTCCCGTAGGCTTGTCTATGATTTAAACAAAGGAAGCAGCTACCAAATGGTAGAGTGCGAGAATGGCCGTTTGAAGGAGGACTCCCACTGGGACAGCTGCAATCGTACTCAGTCACTTCAAAGGAAAAGCTGCGGGAAGAGCAGGGGACCAGAGGTGGCACCTTGACTTCGACTACCAGGAGAATTGTGCTTTATGACCCAAGGATATCAGATAGTCTCTAACCATGATCCAGAGACTATCAGAAGCTGTTAAAGGAACAATAATTTACGATCAAGGACTGTTAACTGGACTTTGCTTTATGGCTTGTATTGGGAACCCTGATGTATAAATATCCACGCTTCTTGTGTTCAGAGAGAACTTTGGCTTCCGCTTTCAAGGGGTCAGGTTCTCCCTCAAGCTTGTGAGAATAAAGCCTGACTGTATTTTGACTCATACCAGCCTCAAGAGATATATTTACCGACTTCATCTTAAATATCTCATCTCAATTCCCTATAATAAACAAGATTATATTGTCAATGTTTTGATTGAATGACCATCACAAGTGAATTTCATGTTAATTTCTTTAATAAACTCTTATGGACTTTAGAAAACAGATAGTCTCATTTAGTCTTCTGTATCCAAACTTGAAAACTGATCTCCATACGTGTCAAGATACAATGTCAAGATTACAAATAGACAGCGTCAGCCATAGACAGTTGCAATGGACAGAGATAGAATCAGCGACTCAGGAACAGAGTTCTTGGTAGGAGCCAAACAGAATTGTGCAGGTCTACAGAAATGTTTGGAGCACTTTCCAATGGACTAGTCAAGTCAGGCCTGTATTAGATCCTGATCATTGCACTGCCATGCAATTTTCCCTCCAAGCCACATATCATCCTGATTTGAAACCATACCGCCATTCCAAGCTCCCTTCCCAGCCGCACTCTGGCACAGGGGTTAGCAATGCTACCTCTCAATGCCAGGGACCAGGTTCAATTCCAGGCTTGGGTGCCAGTGAGTGTTGAGTTTGCACGTACTCCCATGGGTTTCGTCCAGGTGCTCTGGTTTCCACCCACAGTCCAAAGATGCGCCAGTTGGGTGGATTGGCCAAGCTAAATTGCCCCTTATGTCCCAAGATGTCCTAAGATAGGTTAGGAGGATTAGCGGGGTAAATGCATGGGGTGGGTCAGGTAAAATTCTCTGTCAGAGTCAGTGCAGACTCAATGGGCTGAATGGCCTCCTTCTGCACTGTAGCAATTCTATGTATCCTAACAACACTGATGCGTACCTACTCAACCTGGACTACAGTGGTTGAAGGTGGTGGCAGCTCACTGACAGCATCTCAAGGACAATTAGTGATGGGCAACATATGCTGACATTGTCAGTGAAAGAATAAGCAATCGGCAGGTGTACAAAAACATAACCCAGAGGGCAAAGAGGATGAGCGAGGTGGAAAAAGTGAGAACCTCATTAAGGACATAAAATATTAATAGGCACCAATTAAACTCTCAAATAAGCTCAGAGTAAGGGAAGAAAGTAGATCTGAACAGCAAAACCAAGAGTAGGTTTAGGACACAGGGAGAGCGTGCAAACTACACACAGTCCGTGACCCAAGCCAGGGAGAATGCATCACGCAGGAGATATGTTGCAATAATCTGGCCACTATGGCAAGAGGAAAAAAGCAATGTCTGTTCAAGGAACAGTAATGACAAATAACCTAGGGCTGAGTTGAAATCCATTCCTCGCTCAATTTTTCTAATGTGTTTCTTTGATCTGCAGCATAGTCTTAGAAAAAAAATCTGCATTTACATTGCAATTTATCACATCTCTCAAGTGACAAATCTCATTCAACAATTAGACACTTTATAGTACAATGGCAGTTCAGAAAGTAAAAGCAGCAGCCTTTTTCTACACAGCAAGATCCCACAAACAACAAGATCAAAGAATCCCTACAGTGCAGGAGGCAGCCATTTGACCCATCGAGTATGCACCTACAACAATCCCTCCCAGCCCCTATCCCTGTAACCCCATATATTTACCCTGCTAATCCCCCTGACACTAATGGACAATTTATCATGGTCAATCCACCTAACTCGCATATCTTTGGACTGTGGGAGGAAACCGAAGCACCTGGAGGAAACCCACGCAGACATGGGGAGAGCGTGCAAACTACACACAGACCGTGACCCAGGCCGGGAATCGAACCCAGGTCCCTGGCACTGTAAGGCAGCACTGATAACCACTGTGCCACCATGCCGCCCAAAGATCTATGAGTAGTTAATACGATTTAAGTGGCACTGAAGGAGGGAGGAATTTTTCACAGGATTCGAGAAGAGCTCCCTGTTAACCTTTGAATAGTGTATTGTATAGCTGAGGTCCACCTGAATCCCCTGATTAGCTAGGCAGGGATCTCCATTTAATATCAAATGTAAAGCATGGATTATAGTTGATTTGCAATCATTTTCTGTTCCCACATTGTGTTACAGGCACACAAAATAATTGAATGCATTCTAGCTAAATCAGATCACAATAATTTCCCACCTCAAAAATTAATGTCGCATGTTGAACTTGATTGTTTACACCCTGATTATCTTATTTGACTCCAAATCAGAGCTTCTAAATCTATATCTTCTCCATCATAAAGACCACCAATTTCCACCTCCATAACATTAGCCACCTATGTCCTGCCTCAACCCACCTGCTGCCAATGCCCTCACCCACGCCTTTGTCATCGCTATGTTGCTATTCAAATAGTCTCAAGCTTGCTTCTCATTTTCGACAGTCCCTAGATTTCAACTCATTCAAAAGTTTGCTTCCCCTTTCTTCTCACCCAAAGTCCTGCTCATCTATCACACTTGTCCTTCAAGGACAAAAGTCTTAGCTTTCTAATACTAACCCCCGTATTTCAAAATTCTCATCTTTGTGTTTAAATCCCTTCATGAACTTTTCTTTCCCCATTCTAACTCTTCCAGTCTTAAAACCACTCCCAAACGCTGTTCATCCGACTCATTCCTCATGCCTCCCTTCACTACACCATGCTGAGCGGGGCTGTTTTTAGCAGCTGAAGCCCCAAACTCGCTGAAAGATCCTCTTAAATTCCATCTCTCAAGTCAAGCTTTTGTTAACTCCTCTGAATATCACCATCGCTGTCTCGACATACAAATTCTGTTTGATTATGTCCGTGAAATGCCTAAGAGCTTTCTATTTGTTTTAAAAGGTGCTTATAATTAATTACAAGTTGTTGTTGGGGCTTCTCTTCCGCAGATAAAGTTTAGTTGTGAAAATTCCCTTTTGGACACAGCTGAAGATTAAAGTAAACCCAAACAATAACACTCCTCTTGTTCTCACTCTCTTGTAAAAGTATGCCCAATAAATGTAAACTGGGCACATTTTTGAAATCAGAGTAAAATCTAGGATACAAGACAATAAACGGGTTCACAGGTTATCATGGAGCTTTCAAAAAATGTACATAGCATTGCTCACCATTTTACTGCTTAGTCACAAGAGCAAACCTGCTCTTTCTCATTCAACATATCTAATCCAGTACAAGACTTTTTCACAGGTTGATGCAGGACATGGGGATCTGTTGCATGTGTACTTGCCTTTTGAAGGACAACAGCAGATGTTACTACCTCCCCAACATCTATTTAAAACGTGGAAGCCCCAAGAGTGAAACACAAGGACAGACACTGGAGAAAGGAAGCCATGTGACGATAAAACATGGAAATAGGAGACATGTGCGGCATTAAAAGAAACAAGTCCCAAGGTTAACTAGGTTTACTGATTGTGCAGCATTCTGCACCTTCACCAAACTTATATACAATATTAACTCTTAGCCTGCTGGCAAACACCAAGTTTTTTTTTTCAGCGTAATAGTTGTGCCACAACCTGGTGAACAGGGCTTCCATGAAGTTAGTCAAACATCAAAATGATAGAAGAAATGTACATTCCACAACTGCTGTGTGAAATAGAATTACTGGCCCAGCAACTACAATATTGTGTGGAAGATACCAAACGTTCCTGAGACAAAACAGACGGCTTTTACTCCATTCCCAACCCAAACTGCGTCAGATCTGAGAGAGCTCAATGCTGGCCCTACACAACAAACACAAAATGTTAAATGCTCTAATCATGATGTTTTTCACCATTGTGCGTTCAAATATTCAAAAAGGTGGGGGAGGGAGCAAGAGACAGAAGCATATATTTGATGAATTTTCCTTAATATTCCACAGTTGATCATTGAATAACTTCAGTTAATCATCAGGCAAAGGGATCTCTACTTAAAATCATCTTGGTATAACCAAATGGAGAATCTTGGTGAGGACAAAAATTGTATTTTTATGCGAGTCAAATCGGTATTGAGGTATAGCACAGAATATAAATTACAAGCTGCTTACACACACTCAGCTATCTGCTGAGGAACATCGGAATTAGGAGCTGAAGTAGCCCTTCGAGCCTGCTCCATCATTCAATCAGATCATGGCTTATCTCTCCTTGGTCTCAAATCCACCTCCCCACCTGCTCCCCATATCCCTCTTCCCTTTTTAAAAAAAATAGAAATATGTCTATCGCCTTCCTAAAACCATTCAAAGATTCAGACTCCACCGCACTATGGGGCAGCGAGTTCCACAAATTCAGCACCCTCTGCGAGAAGTAGTTCTTCTCCTTTACCCGGGTTAGACAACACCAACTTCTAGAATTTGAACTTTGTAGGCTGCTAATATAATTTCTTAGTCAATGTTTCAAAAACAATTAAACCAAAAGGAAAAAAATTGATAAAAGCAATTGCTCATCTCAACAGTATTAGTGACACCAGTAAAATGAGAAAAATTGATGGAGATTATTTTTTTAAAATAGGGGTGGAAAGGGAGGGAAAATATATTTTTTTCAAGACCTCCACTGAAATTATATTTCTTTCATGATCAAAACTTCAGCGTTTTATTCTACCACCAAAAGACTGCAGTTTTGCGTTGCTGCAATTATCCCCTCAAATGGAAATGCTTAAAACACAAGCAAAGGAAAGAATAGGCTCGTTAAATTTCTGGATGGATGAAAACCAAGTTTAAGGGAGAATTAAACTCCGATGGTAAAACCCGCATTTTCATGAGATCAATAGGATGAGGGATGAATTGGCTAAGGTAGACTGGGAGAGCAGGCTGGCAGGTAGGATAGCTGAGGAACAGTGGAGGATTTTTAAGGAGATCCTTTTCAGTTCTCAGCAAAAATATATTCCAGCAAAAAACAAGGATTGTAAGAAAAGGGAGAACCAGCCGTGGATAACGAAGGAAATAAAGGAGAGTATTAAAATAAAAACAGCTGCGTACAGAGTAGCCAAAAATAGTGGAGAAACAAGTGATTGGGAAAAATTTAAGAAACAACAAAGAGAGACTAAGAAAGCGATAAAGAAAGGAAGGATAGACTATGAAGCTAGGCTAGCAATTAATATAAAAAATGATAGTAAAAGTTTTTATAAATATATAAAAAGGAATAGAGTGGCTAGAGTGAATGTTGGACCCTTGGAGGACGAGAGGGGGGAGTTAATAGTGGGAAATGAGGATATGGCTGAGTCTTTAAATAAGTTTTTTGTGTCGGTCTTCACGGTGGAGGACACAAATAGTTTGCCAAATATTAACGATAGAGGGTTGGCAGCAGGAGAAATACTTAATACGATTAATGTTACCAGAGAGGCAGTGCTGGGTAGACTAATGGGACTGAAGGTGGACAAGTCCCCGGGTCCGGATGGAATGCATCCCAGGGTATTGAAAGAAATGTCAGAGGTAATAGTGGATGCGTTAGTGATTATTTATCAAAACTCGTTGCATTCTGGGGTAGTGCCGGTTGATTGGAAAACGGCTAATGTTACGCCGCTGTTTAAAAAAGGAAGGAGACAAAAGGCGGGTAACTATAGGCCGGTCAGCTTAACGTCTGTAGTAGGGAAAATGCTGGAATCCATTATTAAAGAGGAGATAGCAGGGCATCTGGATAGAAATGGTTCGATCAATCAGACGCAGCATGGATTCATGAGGGGAAAGTCGTGCTTGACGAACATGTTGGATTTTTATGAAGATGTGACTAGGGCGGTTGATGGAGGAGAACCGGTGGATGCGGTGTTTTTGGATTTCCAAAAGGCGTTTGATAAGGTGCCCCATAAAAGGCTACTGAAGAAGATTAGGGCACACGGAGTTGGGGGTAGTGTGTTAAAGTGGATTGGGGACTGGCTATCCGACAGGAAGCAAAGAGTCGGAATAAATGGGTGTTTTTCCGGTTGGAGGAAGGTAACTAGTGGCGTGCCGCAGGGATCGGTACTCGGGCCGCAACTGTTTACCATTTATATAGATGATCTGGAGGAGGGGACGGAGTGTAGGGTAACGAAGTTTGCAGACGACACAAAGATAAGTGGAAAAGTGAATCGTGTGGAGCACGGAGAAGATCTGCAGAGAGATTTGGACAGGCTGAGTGAGTGGGCGAGGATATGGCAAATGGAGTATAACGTTGAGAAATGCGAGGTTATACACTTTGGAGGAAATAATAACAAATGGGATTACTATCTCAATGGAAACAAATTAAAACATGCTACCGTGCAAAGGGACCTGGGGGTCCTTGTGCATGAGACGCAAAAGCCCAGTCTGCAGGTACAACAGGTGATCAAGAAGGCAAATGGGATGTTGGCCTATATCGCGAGGGGGATAGAATATAAAAGCAGGGATGTCTTGATGCACCTGTACAGGGCATTGGTGAGGCCGCAGCTGGAATACTGTGTGCAGTATTGGTCCCCTTATATGAGGAAGGATATATTGGTATTGGAGGGAGTGCAGAGAAGGTTCACCAGGTTGATACCGGAGATGAGGGGTTTGGATTATGAGGAGAGGCTGAGGAGATTGGGTTTGTACTCGTTGGAGTTTAGAAGGATGAGGGGGGATCTTATGGAGACTTATAAGATAATGCGGGGGCTGGATAGAGTGGAGGCGGAGAGATTCTTTCCACTTAGTAAGGAAGTTAAAACTAGAGGACACAGCCTCAAAATAAAGGGGGGTCGGTTTAAGACAGAGTTGAGGAGGAACTTCTTCTCCCAGAGGGTGGTGAATCTCTGGAATTCTCTGCCCACTGAGGTGGTGGAGGCTACCTCACTGAATATGTTTAAGGCGCGGATGGATGGATTCCTGATCGGTAAGGGAATTAAGGGTTATGGGGATCAGGCGGGTAAGTGGTACTGATCCACGTCAGATCAGCCATGATCTTATTGAATGGCGGGGCAGGCTCGAGGGGCTAGATGGCCTACTCCTGCTCCTATTTCTTATGTTCTTAATTGCATAGAAAGAATTGAGCAAACAATAACAGGGAGAAGAGGAACTCATCATTCAGTCCGTCAACATCTACACCTTCCAAAAAGGTTTGCACAGCTGAATTCACACCAAAATTATTTGATCCCTAAACATGAGGCAACAGCCACAGGTGAATTTTCAGGTACAGGAAATTAAATTTTATCGCCAATGTCAGAAGATAATTCCAGGATTCCAAAACCAGAGTTTATACTCAACATTATTAAATTCTGACAAGTTACATTGCCATTGTTACTTCAGGGTTGGAAACATTGCATCCTATTGGGCACTGATCATGCCAACCATCAAAATCAAACTAATAGAGAACATTAAGAAAACATTTCTGGACAAAGCAAATTATATACATTTATTTCGTGGACATTTACAAAGGCCAGCAAAAGTACGTGCAAGTCGCATTAGTCAGGATGTTCAGTTCCCATGGGAATGTCATTCTCTTTTGATCTCCTCCCTGTCCTGGACTGTTTCCATTCTGTGCTCAAGTATTGAAATGTCTTACAACTGTGACTCTCTGCATCGAGCACGAGCTGATGGGTACAGCATGTGCAAGGACTAGGATTTTAAAAAACAGGCCATTCCACCCTAGCAACACCCACAATCACAACTGCACAAAACCTTGTAATTAATGTCCAGGGAGCCATTTTATTTGCACTCACCATCCTTACATAGAACAGCACAGAACAGGCCCTTCGGCCCACGATGTTGTGCCAAGCTTTATCTGAAACCAAGATCAAGCTATCCCACTCCCTATCATCCTGGTGTGCGCCATGTGCCTATCCAATAACCGCTTAAATGTTCCTAAAGTGTCTGACTCCACTATCACTGCAGGCAGTCCATTCCACATCCCAACCACTCTCTGCGTAAAGAACCTACCTCTGATATCCTTCCTATATCTCCCACCACGAACCCTATAGTTATGCCCCCTTGTAATAGCTCCATCCACCAGAGGAAATAGTCTTTGAACGTTCACTCTATCTATCCCCTTCATCATTTTATAAACCTCTAGTAAGTCTCCCCTCAGCCTCCTCCGCTCCAGAGAGAACAGCCCTAGCTCCCTCAACCTTTCCTCATAAGACCTACCCTCCAAACCAGGCAGCATCCTGGTAAATCTCCTCTGCACTCTTTCCAGCACTTCCACATCCTCCTTATAGTGAGGTGACCAGAACTGCACACAATATTCCAAATGTGGTCTCACCAAGGTCCTGTACAGTTGCAGCATAACCCCACGGCTCTTAAACTCCAACCCCCTGTTAATAAAAGCTAACACACTATATGCCTTCTTCACAGCTCTATCCACTTGAGTGACAACCTTTAGAGATCTGTGGATATGGACCCCAAGATCTCTCTGTTCCTCCACAGTCTTCAGAACCCTACCTTTGACCCTGTAATCCACATTTAAATTAGTCCTACCAAAATGAATCACCTCACATTTATCAGGGTTAAACTCCATTTGCCATTTTTCAGCCCAGCTTTACATCCTATCTATGTCTCTTTGCAGCCTACAACAGCCCTCCACCTCATCCACTACTCCACCAATCTTGGTGTCATCAGCACATTTACTGATCCATCCTTCAGCCCCCTCCTCCAAGTCATTAATAAAAATCACAAAGAGCAGAGGACCAAGCACTGATCCCTGTGGCACTCCGCTAGCAACCTGCCTCCAATCCGAAAATTTTCCATCCACCACCACCCTCTGTCTTCAATCAGACAGCCAGTTACCTATCCAATCGGCCAACTTTCCCTCTATCCCACACCTCCTCACTTTCATCATAAGCAGACCATGGGGGACCTTATCAAACGCCTTACTAAAATCCATGTATATGACATCAACTGCCCTACCTTCATCAACACACTTCGTTACCTCCTCAAAAAATTCTATCAAATTTGTGAGGCCCGACTTGCCCTTCACGAATCCGTGCTGACTATCCCGGATTAATCCGCATCTTTCTAAATGGTCGTAAATCCCATCCCTAAGGACCTTTTCCATCAATTTACCAACCACCGAAGTAAGACTAACCGGTCTATAATTACCAGGGTCATTTCTATTCCCTTTCTTAAACAGAGGAACAACATTCTCCATTCTCCAGTCCTCTGGCACTATCCCCGTGGACAGTGAGGACCCAAAGATCAAAGCCAAAGGCTCTGCAATCTCATCCCTTGCCTCCCAAAGAATCCTAGGATACATTTCATCAGGCCCAGGGGACTTATCGACCTTCAGTTTATTCAAAACTACCAGGACATCCTCCCTCCGAACATCTATTTCCTCCAGCCTATTAGCCTGTAACACCTTCTCTTCCTCAAAAACATGGCCCCTCTCCTTGGTGAACACTGAAGAAAAGTATTCATTCATCACCTCGCCTATCTCTACTGACTCCATACACAAGTTCCCACTACTGTCCTTGACCGGCCCTAACCTCACCCTGGTCATTCTTTTATTCCTCATATTAGAGTAAAAAGCCTTGGGGTTTTCCTTGATCCGACCCACCAAGGACTTCTCATGTCCCCTCCTAAGCCCCTTTTTCAGCTCATTCCTTGCTAACTTGTAACCCTCAATCGAGCCATCTGAACCTTGTTTCCTCATCCTTACATAAGCTTCCCTCTTCCTTTTCACAAGACATTCCACCTCTTTCGTGAACCATGGTTCCCTCACTCGGCCATTTCCTCCCTGCCTGACAGGGACATACCTATCAAGGACACCCAGTATTTGTTCCTTGAAAAAGTTCCACTTTTCATTAGTGCCTTTCCCTGACAGTTTCTGTTCCCAACTTATGACCCTTAATTCTTGCCTAATCGCATCATAATTACCTCTCCCCCAATTGTAAACCTTGCCCTGCCGTACGGCCCTATCCCTCTCCATTGCAATAACAAAAGACACCGAATTGTGGTCACTATCTCCAAAGTGCTCTCCCACAACCAAATCTAACACTTGGCCCGGTTCATTTCCCAGTACCAAATCCAATGTGGCCTCACCTCTTGTCGGCCTATCCACATATTGTGTCAGGAAACCCTCCTGCACACACTGCACAAAAACTGCCCCATCCGAACTATTTGACTTACAAAGGTTCCAATCAATATTTGGAAAGTTAAAGTCCCCCATGACAACTACCCTGTGACCCCCACACATATCCATAATCTGCTTAGCAATTTCTTCCTCCACATCTCTATTACTATTTGGGGGCCTATAGTAAACTCCTAACAACGTGACCGCTCCTTTCCTATTTCTAACCTCAGCCCATATTACCTCAGTGTGCAGATCCCCGTCGAAGTGCCTTTCCGCAGCCGTTAAACTATCCTTGATTAACAATGCCACTCCTCCACCTCTTTTACCAGCTTCCCTACACTTAGTGAAACATCTATACCCCGGAACGTCCAACAACCATTCCTGTCCTTGTTCTACCCACGTCTCCGTAATGGCCACAACATCGTAGTCCCAAGTACCAATCCACGCCCCAAGTTCATCTACCTTGTTCCGGATGCTCCTTTCATTGAAGTAGACACACTTCAACCCACCTTCCTGTCTACCGGTACCCACCCTTGACCCTGATACCTTCCCCAATACCTCACCACCCTCACTGACTTCCGGACTACAACTCCTTTTCCCACTCCCCTGACAAATTAGTTTAAACCCCCCTGAAGAGCCGCATCAAATTTCCCTCCTAGGATATTGGTGCCCCTCTGGTTCAGGTGCACCCCGTCCTGTTTGTACTGGTCCCACCTTCCCCAGAATGTGTTCCAATTATCCACGTATCTGAAACCTTCCCTCCTACACCATCCCTGCATGTTTAACATCTCCAGTGTTTTGAAATCTATGCCACATTGAATGGTCAAGTTAGAATTGAACAAAGTCGGCCATAAAAGCCTGAAAATCAACAATAAAACGTTTTGAAAAAAGGTGATCTTACTAGCTTGGCCAAGATTTAATTCCATAAATGAAGCCACTTGATCAAATACACCAACAATTAGCCATCTGCACAAGAGTGACAAACCAGGCTTCCCAATACCTCAGGAATTTCATTACAAAAGAACGATGATCTTAGGATTTCAATCCATGTTATGTGCTGAATGAGTCAATAGAGCACCACCATATCGGAGTCAAAATCAAGAAAAATCACCAGCGGTTTTGAACTCTATTACTAACCAGTGACCTGTGCTGTATGATGTCAGATAAGGGTAGGATTTGCTGTAACATTCTCAGAGGTTCCCAGCAGGAACTCAGTCAAGATTCATAATTGCTAAAGTGACAAGAGGGCCAATGACACTTACAGGACTGCACACCAAGAAATCAGTGCCTCTGAGGAGGAAAGAAAATTAGCAGAAAAAATGAAATTCATGCTCATATTTAATTTATGAAGCAAAAATAACACTTAACGAAAGAAACATCAAATATTAAGATACCTGTACAACAGTAAAATGGTGAAGAATAAGTCACAGTGAGTTACATCACCACTGGAGTTAGTTTCAGTTTCACCCATGGTTCAGCAACAGCACTTGTCTCTCAGAAAACAGCTCAATATTAAAAAGTTTTTGATTTGATTTCTTATTGTATTGGTAAACAGTGAAAAGAATTGTTTCTTGCACACATTACAGACAAAGCGTACCTTTCATAGAGTACATATGGGAGAAGGAAAGGAGAGGGTGCAGAATGTAATGTTTCAGTCATAGCTAGGGTGTATGAAAAATCAACGTAATATAAGGCAGGTCCATTCAAAAGTCTGATGGCAGCCGGGAAGAAGCTGTCCTGGAGTCGGTTGGAATGAGAGTGTCATTGGCAGGACCAACAATTCTTGTTCATCCCTAATTGTCCTTAAGGTAGTGGCGAGCTGTCTTTTGATCTGTTACAGCCCTTGTAGGTGCACCCAGAGTGCTGTTAAGGGAGTATTTTACAAGATTCTGACCTGTGATATTTGACTTGAAGGGGAACTTGCAGGTGCTATGTTCATATATACCTGCTGCCCTTATTTTTGTTAGTCGACATTCAATATTGGCTGGGTTACACCTGGGCAGGACCAGGACTAATGTCCTTGGTACTTGCTAGAGTGTTTCGGGAGGGTTTAAACTAATATGGCAGGGGGATGGGGACCTATGTGAGGATTCAGAGTAGGGGAAATCAAAAACAACAGAAAATAACAGCAAGGGGAATAAGAAAAGTGATAGGTAGAGAAACAAAGGGCCAGAATCAGATAAAGACACACTGAAAAAAAATTAGGAACAGGATAAGGAACATTATAAGGACTAGCTTTAAGGTTTTGTACCTGAACACTTGGAATGTTCAACATGAAACAGATGAATTAGTTGTGCAGATAAAGGGGGATTATATAGTTGGGATTACAGAGACATGGCTCCAAGGTGACCAAGGGTGCAAACTAAACATAGAGGGCTATTCAGTTTTTAGGATGGACAGACCGAAAGAAAGAAATAGGTAGTGGAGGTGCACTGTTGATTAAAGAAGACATTGATATTAGCACGGACGATGGGGAATCTGTATGAGTTGAGTTAAGAAAAACAGCCGTGGAAGCGGTATACATACCACCAAACAGTAGTGATAATGTTGGGAATAGTATCAGACAAGAAATCAGAGATGCATGTCATAAAGGAACATCTGTGATTATGGGTGACTATGATCTGCATATAGATGGGAAAGTCAAATTAGTTGCAGTACAATAGGAGGCGGAATTTCTGGCACGATATATAGGATGCTTTTCTGGGCCAATATATTGAGTAACGAACAAGGGAACAAGTCATCGTGGAGTGGATATTGTGCAATGAAAAAGGATTTGTTGGCAATCTAGTTGAGAGAGAACCCTTGGGGGATGAGTGACCATACATGATACAATTCTTCATCAAGGTGGATAGTGAGGTAGTGGATTCTGAGACGAGGGTCCTGAATCTCAATAAAGGTAACTATGATGGAATGAGGCATGAGTTGGCTATAATGGACTGGGAAACATTACTGAAAGGAAGGACAACGGATAGGCAATGGCAGGCATTCAAAGAACAAATAGCTGAACTCCAAAAGTTGTTTATTCCTCTTTGGCGCAAGAGCAAAAACGGAAGTGTAGCCAAACCATGGCTTATACGGGGAATTAGAGATAGTATCAGATTCAAAGCAGCATACAGATTTGCAAGAAAAAGAGAAAGACCTGAGGATTGGGAGCAGTTTAAAATTCAGCAAATGCTGATCAAGAGATTGATTAAAAGGCGGAAATAGAGTATGAAAGTAAGCTGGCAGGAAACATAAAAACTGACTAAGAGTTTCTATAGATATGTAAAGAGTAAAAGATTGACAAAAACTAATGCAAGGCCCTGACAGGGAACAAAGAAATAGCTAAGGAACTAAATTTGTACTTTGGCTCTGTCTTCACAAGGGGAGACATGAATACTGTGCTGGAAGTTCTGAGAGAAACAAGTTTCTGTGAGGAGCTGAAGGAAATCAGTATTGCAGAAAAATGTTTTTGGGAAATTAGTGGGATTGAAGGTGACCAAATCCCTAGGGTTTGATAATCTTCATCCTGAAGTACTTCAGAAAATGGCCCTAAAAATAGTAGACCCATTGGTGGTCATTTTCCAAAATTCTTTGGACTCTGGAATGGTTCCTACAGATTGGAGGGTAGCTAATGGAAGTCCGTTATTCAAAAAGACAAGTTAGATGGAAAACAGGGAAATATAGAGCAGTGAGCCTAATTTCAGTAGTAGGGAAGTTGCTAGAGTCCATTACCAGACAAAGTCAGCATGGCTTTATAAAAGGGAAATCAAACTTGACAAATCTAGTGGCGTTGACCAGGCAGAACTGTAGGATGGGTTTTATTTAGACTTTTAGAAGGCTTTCGACAAGGTCGAACAAAGCAGACTACTATGTAAAGTGAAAGCGCGTGGGATTGTGGGTAGTGTCTTGAGATGGATAGAAAGCTGGTTAGCAGATAGGAAACAAAGAGTTAGCATAAATGGGTCTTTTTCCGATTGGCAGGCAGTGACGAGTGGGGTAACGCTAGGACTCCAACTGTTCACATGAAATATTCATGAGTTGGGCAAGGAAACTAAATGTATTATCTTCATATTTGCAGATGATGGAAAGTTGGATGGGAGGGCGTCCTGTGAGGAGGATGCAAAGACGCATCAGCTTAATTTGGACAGGCTAAGTGGGCATATGTATGGCAGATACAGTATAATGTGGATAAATGTGAGGTTATCCACTTCGGTAGCAAAAATAGGAAGGCAGATTATTTGAATGGGTGTAAATTGAGAGGGGTGGATACTCAATAAGACCTTGGTGTCCTTATGCAGCAGTCGCTGAAAATAAGCACACAGGTACAGCAGGCAGTAAAGAAGGTAAATTGTATTTTGGCGGTCATAGCGAGAGGATTCAAGTTTAGGAAAAGGGATGTTTTACTGCAATTGTATCGGGCGTTGGGATGGTCAGCTGTCATATGAAGGGACAGTAAGTCAATTAGCATTGTATTCATTGGAGTTTAGAAAAGTGAGGGGGGATCTCATAGAAACTTATAAAAATTCTAACAAGATTAGACAGGTAGAATCAGAAACAATGTCCCCAAAGACAGGGGAGTCCTGAATTGGGGGTCATAGTTTGAGGATAAGAGGTAAACTACTTCGGACTGAAGTGGGGAGAAATGTCTTCACCCAGAGAGTGGTGAATGTGTGGAAGTCACTACCACAGAAAGTAGTGGATGCCAAAACATTGTGTGATTTCAAGAAGAAATTAGATATCACTCTTGGGGCTAAAGGGATCAAGGGATATGGGGGTGGGGGGGAATCCACAGTGTTGTGGAAAACGGATACTGAGGTAATCATTTAAACAGGAAGATCTCAACAAAAGTGTTAATAAAAATCTGGCCACCACTTGACAAGAATGCAAACTTAGGAGAGATAGAAAGGCAAGGAAATGGATTGGCACTATTGGTAAAAGGAGGAATGTATACTTCAGAGCATTGATGTAATCACAAGCAGTCAACACAGTTAAAGCTCAAAGATAGAAAGGACTGTTACAATTAGTGGTGCATTACAGACCTCCAAACTGTGGGAAGCAAATGGAAGAAATCTACAATCAGATTATAGTGAGTAGAGATAACAAAATGCTACTTTGGTTGATTTAATTATGCACTTATTGATTGAAACAGAGTGAGCAAATGGAGAAAAGAGTGGAATTCTTAAAAGGTGTACATGCCTACTTCTTCAAGTGATTTGTTACTGGGACACAAAGGCAGAGGGGTGTTGCTACATCTCATTACAAGCAACAAAACAGATTAGGTTTTTCAGACAAAAGTGGATGGGTACCTCAGAAGAGGTGAAAACAATCCAATAAGGCTTGGGAGCTAACTCAAAAAGTCTGTACAAAAACAATGTCAGATTGGATTAAGGCAGCTTTAACAAAGATTACGAGTGAGCTGGTCAAGGGGAGCGTAGGGAGAAATTGGCACAAAGGACAAGAGGTTTTTTTTAAAAGGAAGCTTTCAAAGATAAATAAGTACAATTTATTAAAGAAGAAAACTACTAATATTTTTAGGATGTCATAGTTAAATAAATCTGGGAGAAAGCAATTACGGTGGAACTAGGCCCACAAGAACTACAATAAAAAGACATTAAAGCAGAATGTGAGAAAATAATGTTCAGAGCAGGAAAAGAGGGATTATGAAGAAACATTTATAAAAATGTTACAAGTAAAGTATGATCATAAAGTAAGAAATGTTAATAGCAAGACGAGAGCCTGGAGAATTCTGTCAATTTGTAGATGATGATTATGTGCATGACTAAATGACAACGGTATTTAGTTAGTTGGTTTAGGGTCTTTACTGGAAGGGAGGACTTTGGAGAGGAGGGTGAATCCGCAAGGGATGAGAGTGGTATTGGCAATAATAAGATAAAGGAAAATTTTACGTCTTGGGTAAGCTAAAGGAAGACAAAATTATTCAGGTCCACAAAGATCCACCTCTGGATCATGAGGGTGGATGAGGGAGGAAATCGTGGAAGACCATTTACATGCTGTGGAAAAACGCTGACATTGACTAGTTGGACAAAATTGTGTTGTATTTTCTATGTACTTCCTACGTATCAAACTCAAGACCAGTAACCAGATATAAAATATTCCAACTTACTGGTCAAAAATATGCTCATTCTTTCCTTCCCAACATGTGTTCATATTACTCATTGTGACTTCGAACTGTGCATTTAATGTACATTGCATCAGTTTTACAATACATACCTCAATTTGATTTAAACTCATGTCTAAAATTAACCAAAATTCCTCAGGTCTTCTGAAAAGGTTGAAGAGTTATTTTCTTCAAGCAATTCATCACCTAAACTACTTTAATAACTGTTGGGTGAAAGAAGGGTGAACAAAGTCAAGCTCAGCATAGATTTAATCATCCATGCTAAGACTGTGTACAGCTGACATGAGATACATAACAAATGACAGCATGGGCAAAAACTTTTGAGAAAGCTTCCACAAGAGTCAGACATGCTGATCAATTCTACGTGGAGTGGTTATTTTCAATCATGTACACAATAATCAAGTACTTGACATATTCTAGTTCAGTCAAGGCATTGCATACCAAATATTCTGAACTTTGCTTGGTATTAAACAGTTGGGACTGAATAAATGAGATAGAGGTGTTCAATATGTTATAAACCATCTATTTACAGGGCACCTCATCGTTCATAGAATCATACAGCACAGGAGGCCACTCGGCACATCATACTTTGAAAGAACTACCTACTTGTCTCAAAGCTCCTCACATTTAATGAACTATCTTAATGCAGCATCCATTCTGTGCAGAATAAGATCCGACAAATCGGTTAAATTTGTTTTTTTTTGGATATACTCAGACAGGACACTGGGAAAATGATTCTTCAGAATTCAGTGGAATTATGAGCCTTCAAAACAAGTGAATTTTCACAGATTCAACTGTTCATTGGAAAGCACCTCTGCCAGCGAGACTCTCCATCTTTACTACAGTGAACTGTGAGCTTATTTAACTACGTTGTCAAAAATTGGAGTGAACCCAAAACCCTTAGACTCAAAAGGCAACTTAATTAAGATAACACTCCCAATTTATAGTTAACAATCATAACTCTGTGCAAATCAATGTTTTAGACTGCAGATTAGCCCACAGTAATATTTGGCTATCTAGATATATTGTGAATGTAAAGTGCCAGAAACATGACATTTAAAACTATTGCTGCAATCATAATGAGGATGGAGAAATTATAAAATCACAAAAGATGAGTACAGGGAATTACAGATGGCTGGAAGCATGCTTCAGCATTGGAAAAAAATCTGGATTACTTAAAATACAAAGTCAATGTTTGGTGCATAGATCTACAGCATGTTAGATATCCACAAAGCATCCTTCCATCTTTCTGAGTTCTAGATCTCAGCCATGCTTCTGTGAAAGGAGAAAAATCAGAGAACAATCACGACTGCTACAAGCCTTCTGGTCTCTGCTTAAATAACATTGCCTCGGGCCAATGAAGTAAGTAATTCAATAGAAGTGTGCTGCACTGAGAGGAAAAACTAATGCAAAGTGCAACATTAAATTGTCTTCAAAGCCCCTCCCAGTCTTAAAATCTACAATATATTTTATCCAACATCACACGGCATTGTGTCAAAGACAAACGTTCAATCATTTCATTCATGTCCAAATAAAAGCTTAACAGTCAAATTTACAATGCAAAATCAGGAAAGAGGCATAATAATGCTCAGTAAATTCAAAATGTTAACCCAGTCCTAAATTATCTTCATCAATCACGCTGAATTTGCTTTTGCACTTAAGAACACATCTAGTTTTAGTTTATTTATTAGTGTCACAAGCAGGCTTACATTAACACTGCAATGAAGTTACTGTGAAAATCCCCTAGTTGCCACACTCTGGCGCCTGTTCGGGTACACTGAGGGAGAATTTAGCACGGCCAATGCATCTAACCAGCACGTCTTCCAGAACCTCATGAAAGGAATGCTATTGCCTGGCAACATATTGAGCGTTAGTTACAGCGCAAAATAAATATTTCTGCTATTTTCACTGGCACAATCATTTAGGTACCAGTGCAATAGCTAATCTATACAGATGTGAGCAGCCACTGAAATCACGGCCATTATTTCTAGAGACAAGTTCAAACCTCAACTCGCAGGACACTAATTCAGTGAAAAGTCAGAAGTAAGCTTCAGTAGCCAAAATTAAGTTGAAAACAAGGACGAAACAGAGCCAGATCTTGAAAGAATCTTAATGCACCATCATGTTACATCAAATTAAAACCTATGCTGAATTATAGTAGACCAATTAAAATAGTGCAAAAATTAACTTATAACAAGGTGCAGAATGCCGCTAATTCCTGTGAAGGTTAATGGTTCTTGGGAGAGTTAATGGTTGAATACCATTGTGAAAACCAGAACGTGTAAACTTAAACCCAGATCATTCCAACATTACCCTCCACTACCCACACACACAGGCAAAACAGAAAGATAACATCCTTAGAATTTCCAACAAAAATGTTCTTCATGAACCTGACTTGGCCATGTAAATTTGATCTTATTAGCATATTTCATTAATAGGTTATTCCCAGTGCGATGATGATAATCAAGTCTTGTATGGACGTACCTCCTGTTCCAGTTCTTGGGGAAATGACTCTTTCATAATTAACCTAATTCACACACATACTGAGTCAAATCTATTCATCATAGCTCATTCATAGACTGTTCCTAATAACTAACTATAAGGACACCAAATTTCCTAAGACTTTAGTTGCAATACAGAAATTTAGAGCAATGCCGCTTCCTTATCCACCTACAGGAAGCCTGTTTAGTTCTGTGCCAATGAAGGAATACCCATTACCCATGAAACTTGCAGCACATCGCATTATTTGTAGTCCTCGGCACCTTGGAACTTGGTTAAGGTGGGAGTGTCCCAGGAGGGCAATGTAAACACTTTGGGGTTATCTCCCTCGAAGTATCCATAAAGAGGTCAAACATTCCTGCTGACTAACAAAGGAGTCCTTGGCTCATGGCTGACCAAAATGGATAAGGTTCATTCAGGAACGCCCCAAACAAAGAGACTTCATTGAGAACATGTTGTGGCGCTGTTGAAATGTCAGAGTGCACAAACCTCCCAACACATCATCAACCCGACCTCCAAACACCACCTGCCCACGCGTGGCAGAGTCTGCAATTTGCACACTGGACTTTTCAGCCATCTCAGAATCCATCGAATTAGAGTGGAAGCCAATCATTCTTGATCCCAAGCCTATGGAGGAGTCCTTGACAGATTTGGTATTTCATGCATCTCCATCAGTGGCCTAATTTGGCTGCAATTGAGATTAAATTCCTTTCTCCACCAAGAGTAGGACTATCCAGAATTCATAGATTGACCTCCCACTGCAGCACCACTGTAATCGGGCTTTGTCCCATTAACCATACATTCTGTATAATCAGCAATTCAAGTCAGCCTCACCACCACTTCAGTGTAATCCTCAGCAAAAACATTTGGAATAGGCAGCTTGTAGTGTTGACAATCTCTGATCCTTTGTTGTAGATACACTTTTATTTATTTATCTTTATTGCTATACATAGGCACAGTATTAGAAACAAGAACAACAGCAACAACATCAGACAACGCAAACATCGAAATCACACTGTTTCTGACAAGTGTTCTAAAAGTCACTACTCACAACAAAATCTGTAAAAGCATTCCAAGCATCAACAATTCTTTGTGGAAAAGAAACTGTGAATTTCAAGACGTGAACCAAATTTCTGTAGTTTATACTGATGACCACGCAAAATACTGCAATTGCGAGTAAATAACTTTTCAGGCATAGAGGTAATAAAGCTATGTATCAATTCATAAACTTCAACTAACTCAAACATCAGTCTTCTCTAAAGATTGCAATCCAAGAATTCTTAAAGCTCCTCATAAAATATTCCCTTCATGCCACCCATTTTCCAAGTAGCACATCTTTGCACTCTCTCTATAAGTTGTATATCTGTGTGTGGATTCCAAACTGTGGATGCATACGCCAGCTACTTAGAAAGTTCAAGATAAATGCTGACATCCTGACACAAATAGGATGCATTCAGCGCTCGTGAAATATTTTTTTGCTGTACCACCTGAGCCACATGATTCGTAAACTTCAGATTACTTGTAACAGTGACACCCATATCCTTGCAAAGGTTGAATATGCTAAAGGCTAGCCATCAATATGGGACTGTGAATTAGGATTATTGTGGCCAAAATGGAGAACTGAATGCTTTGACACGTTAAAGGTAAGTTGCTACTCATTGGACAACAGAACCATAAAATAGTTCACTCTTGAGAAGCGTGCATTCGAGCACCCTGGATTATTTTTCTTAACTTCCAAATAAATTTTAATGTCATCTGTACAATTCAAAACTGTACTATGCTGAATCTGGCCATCAATGTCATTAATATAAGCCACAAATAAACAAATAAAAGGACCGTAAGAGGGAAATAATGAGTATGGTTTATTAAGGGATCTTTACAAGCGTCTTATGTTTCATCAAAAGGGACTAGGGTATCTATGTAACTCACTAAAGGGATTTCTAGGGGATTTGTTAGAAAGGTTAAGTAAAATTCTAGCATCAGGGTAAAAGAACATAATGTGACAAGGACTGTTTATGTGGCGAAGTAGTCAGCTAGTATCAGTAGTTTGGATGCCTGGTGACCTCTGTACTGCCTCAAAGCTGGCAGTGCAAGTTAAAGCAGGTTATGTTGGAATTTAAAACAATATACTGCCTACATGATTTTCACTGGATTTATGTCTCAGTTTTTCGGTGGGGTAGAGTCTGCTTCAGGAGGCCTTCCTCTGAGGTGGTGCTCTCCCGACATGTGGCTAATAAACAATCGTTCTGTACCCGAGTCTCCTGAGATTATTTCGTACCATAATCTGCTTCACAACTTGGCCCCAAAATACTTCCGTGAGGGACTCCAGAAATCATGTGTGTTGGATTTGGTAATCGCTCATTAACAATGATCAGTAAAGTTTGCCTTTAATCTCCAATGCAGATTACTTGTTCAATAAATCGCACTTTGACACTGAATTAAATAGGATTTTGAAAAATCCAAGTGAATTGGATCACACCACTAGCCTTGGTCAACTATAGCAGTTACATCTTCTAAAAATTCAAGTAACTGTGCACATGAACCCCCTGGAACAAAGCCGAACTGGTTGCCCCAATAAGATCATGCTCCTTCCAAAAAATCCTGATGATCTCTCCAACACAAGATTAGTTTTCCAATGTAGTAAGTCAAACTGACCAGCAGATCATGCTCAGCAATTTTTCTGGTCCCTTTTTTAAAAATAGATATAACAAGAGCAGCTTTCCATTCTATTGGTGTTTCTCCATCTTTTTTATTGCTTCTGCTTTGTCTGCAGCAGACAAAGCAATTGAAAAAGAACATCTTTTCAGAACATTAGAAGCTTTCTTATCCATTCCAGGAGAGGCAACATTCTTGCATCTGAACAGCCTTTGTGGAGACCATAAACTTTTCAATGGTCTTCAAATCGGTCAGCTGTACATTGAGAGGCAGCAGAAGCTTGATCCAAGTCTTCAATAGTGCAGACTGTTGAATAAAAATCACTAAATATTTGAGCACATTGTTGGGGATTATCAGTGACTCTCCCCGTTACTGGATTAAATAATAGACCAGTAAAGGTTTTTAACTTCCTGTTTGCACTTCACTTAGTTCCAGAATGGCTTACAGTGCCGACTTACTGCAACTTTACGTTAAAATTCAGCACCACTTGTCGCACTTTAGATTTGAGATTATGAGCAGATCTATTACGATGAATATGATATTCTTCTGTCCTGCGCACTCTTAAGTTAACTCGACTAACCACCTTCGTCTATTTGCTTCTCGTACTTCTTGCTCAGTCTCCCAGAGTGGTTTTAATTTGTGAAGCTATTATTTTGTTGAAACACTCCAAGCGCCTCACGATTTGTTGATGAATGCTGTGCCACCAATTGCATCACACGAGATAACTGCAGTCCAATCTTTCTCTTGCAAAAGTTCCTGAAAATTTAACACTTTCCTGCCTTAACTCCAAGTTAAGGTTGATCAATATGATGTTGTGATCTGAATCTCCAAGCGGTTCAAGGATTTCAACAATAAGAACCAGGTCAGAACCAAAAACCAGATCTAATGCAGCATCTCCCCAAGTCACTTGACTGAAATGCTGTGTAAATCCACCATCAAAAATTGCATCCATAAGGTCATCATAGTGATCTCCACTGAAAGGCCTCCCAGTCAATAGCAGGTAATTAAAATCACGCACAACTATTGTAAAATCTTGTTTTTGATCACCCACTACACCAAATAAATACTGTTGTGAGATATCACTCGAGTTGAATTAGGCCATCAGTAAACCACTCCTACTAGTATCATAATATTATTAGGGAAAGTAACAGTGGCCTAAGTTGAATTTTCAAATCCAACATCATTCATCCATAAATAAGACAATGAGGTAAAATCTGTTCCAACATAAAGCAACTCCTCCACGTCGATCAATTTAATCCTTTCTAAAGCAACAATAACATGGCATAGCAGAAACAGTGCCAGATAACAGAGTTGCCCATGATTCAGTCGCAGCTACCAAAGCTGGTTTCAAGTTAGATATGTAAAGATTTGGAGTATGTGCTTGGCTGAGGAGCCAATGGAGCGAAGCTACGATCTGTGGAATTGAGAAAGAATGCCTCCAAGTCGGAGTTCCCCCTAAAAGTAACAGTGCCCTACTGCGCAGATCACTGATCGATCTGGGATAGCTGACTGCGGTCAGTGCGCCATGCCATTCGATTCAGGGTTGGAGTGCGGATGGATAGGTGTTGCCTCTCTCTTGTTAACGCACAACATGTTCGTGGGGAACTTGATGCTACATTATTCATAAGAACGAACCCCTGGGGGAGGGTTAATATGATGTGGGGATGCCGGCGTTGGACTGGGGTAAACACAGTAAGAAGTTTAACACCACCAGGTTAACACCAGGAGGTTAACCTGGTGTTAACCTGGTTAATAGCCAAAGGTCATGGTCCACATTGGTTATAATGATTTAGGTAGGAAAGGTTTAAGGAGTTAGGTAGAAAATGAGCAAGCGGGAGCTCAAATGTAATAAACCCTGGGTTACTCCCAGTGCTATGAGCAAATGAGAACAGAAATAGGAGGATAAGGAACTTGAATGCATGGCTGGGAAGATGATGCAGGAGGGAGGGTTTTGGATTCCTGGGACAGGCTCTGGGGAAGACGATATCTATGCAAGACGGACAGGTTGCACCTGAACAGAGTTGGGACTGAGTTCCTTGCGGGGTATTTTGCTGGTGCTATTGGGGAGCCTTTAAACTAATTCAACAAGGGGGGGGTTGCTGGAACCAAGAGGGAATATAGAGAGGAATACCGTAGGGGGAACAAAATACAGGCAGACAGATAGCAGTAGTACAGAGAATAGTAAGTTAATAGGTGGAGTAAGAGTAAGGGAGAAAGTAATGAAGTCTAAATCAGGATTACTGCGCATGTGTGAATGCATGGAGTATAGTGAATAAAGTTGGGAGTTACAGGTGCAGACTGCCATCCGGAAATATGATGATGCAGTGATAACAGAGACCTGGCTCCAGGAAGGGGCAGGACAGGGTGTTAAATAAAAGACTGGGTATTCAGAAAAGATAAGAAAGGAAGGAAAAAAAGATGGTGACAGTATTGTTTAAGGTGAGCATTGCAGTGCTGGAAAAAGAGGGTGTCCCACGTAGTCCAAGGAGATAATTAATTTGGCTCGACCAAAGGAACAAAAAGGATGCAATTACTTTGGTGTCATTTATCGACCACAAACAAGTGAGAAGGACGTAGAGGAACAAATCTGCAGAGAAATGAGAGAGGGATGCCAGCTTTACAGAGCAATTATAATTGGGGAGGTTTAGATTGGGACAGCGGTAATGTAAAAGATGGAGAATGGCACACGTTCCTAGATTATGTTCAGGAAAATGTTCTACAGCAGTTATGTGACCAGTCCAGCAAAAAATAAGAGGCGCCGCTAGACCGGGTTCTTGGAAATGAGGTGGACCAAGTCGATCAAATGTCAGTGGGGTAACATTTAGCAGAGAATGATCATTGAAATACAAGGTTTAGGCTGGTGCTAGAAGATGATAACGGGTAATCTAGAGTAAGAATAATTAACTGAGAGAGCGCCAACTTGAATGGGGCAAGAATGGTCCCAGGGATGAGAAACTTTAGTTATGAGCAGAGATTGGAGAGGTTGGGATGTTCGGAATTGCTCTCCTTGAACAGGAGACAGCTAAGAGGAGATTTGATAGAGGTGTTCAAAATCATCAGGGTGGCTGGACAGAGTAGATAGGGAGAAACTGTCCCCACTCATAAAAGGATTGAGTACAAGAGCACACAGATTTAAAGTAATTTGCAACAGAAGAAATGTGATAATTAGTTGATTATTTAAATAGAAACAATGTGCAACAGTATGGGGAAAATGGCAGGAGAATGGCACCAAGTCATAATGCTCATTTGGAGAGCCAGTGCAGTCACAATGGGCCAAATGGCCTACTTCTGCGCTGCAACAATTCTGTGATTTCATGCCATCGCAAGGGAGAGGCAGCTCCTTCATAGAGTAAATGATCAACACCTTCATCTTCCCTCACTACAGTCGATTAGTCATGTGAGGGTCTCAGCTCAGTTGAGCCCATGATGGAACAAACATCTTCAACATTATTAAACACCTACTAATGATTTTTCAAAACACTTCACAGAGTGATTACCAGCAGAATGCAGTGACCCTTATTTAGATAGTGTAATGATCCTTGGCCAGACCCTTAGTTGTTGGTGAGATCGGATCAGGAACCAATAACTTTTTGTTTTAAAAAAGTTTGAGTTGATGTATTTTTTACTTTTCCTGATTAGAAGCTACCTTTTAGTATTTTAAACCCAATATTTACATTAACATATGTGAGAATGTTCAGACAGTTAAGGAAAGCCTCCCCAATTGTTCAGTTGATAAAAGATACTGGTCTGATGTAAAGGCAATCTCTGCTCAGATAACAAAAAGGTATACTACAGCTTGCCTCATTCTCCACTTATACTTGTTGGATAGGCAATGGAAAAAAAAGTACCTACACTTGATTACTATCCAGTAACATGTGCACACAATCAGTTGGAATATAGTTCATGGAAAAATAGAAACCAATACTCAATGTCTAAAGACAAATATAATTATGATAGATTCCTGTTGAAGCATGATGCAACATCGGTCACCATCTTCAGAAAAAGGAAGGAACAAACGGAAAGGAAAGGAGCCCAAGAAATTGAAAGTTTTTTTTTAAGAGCTACATCATTCCCATCAATGCAACTTCAAAAAAATTAAGAAAAATTGCATAAGATTATTCACCAACTTTAAACATTTCAAGAGGCACGAGTGTGATAAATGTGTTATTTTCACCTTTGAAGAAGATTGGATTGCATGTTGAATAAAAGGCAAGTCGAACTGCCATCTTTAATCATAGCATCATTCCTTTCTGTTATATTAATTTGTAACATACAGCTTAAGTGAAGAAAGCCACAAGATTCCATGGGTTTTGAAAAGAAAATTACCATACAAGGTGATAAAGATAAAACAATTCACAATAATGATCTTATATTCTAACATTCGGGCTAATTATGTGAATTAACAAGCCAACTGTGGTTGAACACACCACACTACACAATAAATGATAAATGCGACCAAAATGGATTTCTTACCAACCCACCCAGACGATCATCATAGAGTTAATCAAGGTCACGGAAACTCTATCTTTCTCACTAGGGTTTCCAATCCTTCGATGATCTTTCTTTGAAATTCTCTATAAAAGTCACTCCAACTCAGGTGACTTCAACAGCAGTCTACATCACAGGATTTCAGGCTCACCTTCTGAGATTCCTTTCCCTGGATTTCCACGCATCAACTTACAAGCACAATTTCCGTTCTTTAGCTGTGCCAAGCAGAACATACTGCTCCAAAAGGAGTACCTTTCTTCCCACCCAACTATCTGCAGTACGGAGTCACCACTCTGCAGCTGCTTCCTTGGAACCTCAAGGCTTCTCCTCTTCAACCATCAGGGCTTTACCCCTCAGTCCATTTCACTTGCGTCTGCTCTCCACAGCTCTTTCTTTAACAGGAGACTGTTTCTCATTTTAACAACTCATCTTTTTAACTAGTCCCCGCCTTGGGAACACTTCTTGAAACCTTTTCCCTGTGCCCCTGGTTCCTCCTCCTCAACACTTACTTGACTATGGTGCGCTGCACCTGGTCACCTGACCAGGTTTTCACTTGCACATGCGTGGGAGTTCTGAGGATTATTGGGAATTGGAATTCCCAACCTCGCAGGTAAGTTTGAGTTTTAAAAGATAGGCGTTTTTTCTGGATGGTAACTTATGGGTTACAGGTTGTATTTTGTGACACATTTTCTGTCAACTTTTGGAAAATTCCTCGAAACCACCTATCAAATTATTCAAGGGCCATGGATTTCGGTGAGCATCCCGGCCCTAATAAATTGTGACCTTATTTCCCACGACTGGTCCCTATTGATCCTGTTCTACACATTCTTTAGAACATGCCAATCTTGGGGTTACATGGCAGAAAGACAGGAACCTAAATTGGTCAACATGGCCCATACATGTCTCTAGAATCACAGTACAAGATATGCATTTATAGGCATAAATGTCACGTATGGGTTTTGCTTCATATATATCGTCCTGCTCAGACACAAAGTTCCTCGATATCAAAATTACTTTGCACAACTCATCGTCTTAAGCTTTTTTGTACCATCAGCAAATTTATTCATTCAGCCTGGTCTCTCTGCCAAGGTTATTAATAAATATCATGAAAGGTAGAGGCCTCTGCATATTTCCCAATGGGATCTCACTAGTCACTGTTACTCAACTCTAATAATTACCACATATAACCACGTTCTGTTTCCTATTGTCAGGCCAATTTTCTATCTAACTTACAATCTTTGCCAGAATCCCCCTGAGCTTTCACTTCAGTTAGCTTTTGTGAAGGACCTTGTCAAATGCAATTTGAAAGTCAAGTTATCTACTATCTGCTGATTTTTCAGAATCATCAGCCTTAGTTATAATGTAAAAGAAAATCATTTAATTGTTTCTTTTTCAATTTTCTTTCCGTGAAGCCATATTAGCTTTGAGTGTCACCCAGTCTCTGCTACGGAATTATCTATTTTCTAACAGTCCATTTTTTTCCAGTGACCAATCGCAACTATACGTTCTTCAGAACTTCTAAATGCCACATCCCAAAGATCAGCCCTTTTCCAAATTTACTCAAAAGTCTCCAAAGCAAAGTTTCAAAGGACATAGCTTAACTTTTCTACTCCCACTTCCCCATTTGGTTCATTATCTCAGATCTATTTCCTTACCTTATTCCTTTTAATACTTTGGAGTCTAGTTATACAGCATTACAAACAAGACTGACAGAAAACCAGATATATTCCCAAAGAAATGGATTTGGTGAAGAGGCAGGATAGTGGGGCCATGAACAAAAATGGAGTAGGGCTGCTACAGTGGCACAGTGGTTAGCACTGCTGCCTCACAGCGCCAGGGACCCGGGTTCAATTCTTGGCTTGGGTCACAATAAACGTATTGTTCAAAATCAGGAACTATATCAAATTGACAGAGCAAAGTTCAAACAGATCGTCTTACCACAGAATCCTTACAGTGCAGGAGACCATTCAGCCCACCAGGTCTGCACCGACAATAATCCCACCCAGGGCCTATCCCCGTAACCCCACTTATTTACCTTACTAATCCCTCTGACACTAAGGGACAAATTAGCATGGCCAATCCACCTAAACCACACATCTTTGGACTGTGGGAGGAAACGCACGCAGAGACAGGGAGAATGTGCAAATTCCGCACAGACGGTGACGCAAGCCAAGAATTGAACCCAGGTCCCTGGCACTGTGAGATAGCAGTGCTAACCACTGTGCCACCATGCCTCCTAAAATTGCCCTTACAAAGGGCAAGTAGTTCATAACTAGCTTAGTAACACACATGATCCTCGAAAAAAGATTATTGGCTCCAGCAGCAGATCAGATTTATAAACCTCCCAGTGTAAAATTGAGGGATACTACACTGTTAGAGATGCTATTCTTCCCATGTGATGCTGAATTAACCTCCCAGCTACTTGTTCTGTTGATTTAGGTGGACGTTCAAGATCTATGGGCACTGACCAAGACAGGAGACAACATTTCTCCCAATCCTTCTTCCACCAACAACAAAAGACAAATATGTCATTCATCTTGTTGCTACTTGTGTAATGCTACATAAGCTGAGCAACTGCAGCATTTGAACACAAGATGCACTTCAAAATAAATTCATTGCATGTAGTACTTTCAGGAGCTGACATGATAACACGCTACACTATATAATATGTATTTGGCATCATACTTGTGTTTATGCAAAATTGTATTTGTTGGCTGCTGTCCTTCATGCTGATATTTATGATATAAATGTTTTTTTAAACTTCTGTGGTAACACTTGCTATTTAAAAATAATTAGGTAATTTAGGGCGAGCCATTGTTAAATTCAATAAAGAATTCCTGTAAATGGTACAATAGGAGAACCTGCATTTATGTAGTACCTTTCATGTCCTCAAGAGAACTCTTAAGCATTTTGCAATCAATGCATTACTTTCAAGTCACTGTTGCTACGTAGGCAAACGCTGCAACCACTTTCACACATGGTCCCAAAGAGCACATAAAGGAATGGTCATTAATTTGTCTTTTTTTGCTGAGGTATTTGAGAAGAATAATGTTGGCAGGACATCAATACAACTCTGTAAATGAAGTTTCAACTAAGCCACTTTGGTAAAATTGCTGGAATGCAGGGATTGATGTCTTATAGACACTCTGCACCATCCTTCAGGGTCATATGACAACTTTTTTCACAGCAAGAAGGTGGGAAAGGCTATCTTTCAATATACTTTGAAAAAAAGCACAGTAACTCATACATGTTCATAAAGGCCCTGCACGGACAGATGGTTAAAAAGCTTAGGAATTGGTTTTGATATTAACCTGAGTTGGCAATTGCTAAATACCATCACATCCATTCTATTATATCCTGATAGAAGTTTATAAAATTATGAGGGGCATAGACAAGGAACAGTTGGAAGCTTTTTCCCAGGGCAGAAATGACAATCACAAAGAGGCACAAGTTCAAGGTAAGGAGAGAAAGGTTCAGTAGAGATGTGCGGGGGAGGTTATTTTACACAAAGGGTAGTGGGGGCCTGGAATGCACTGCCAAGTGAGGTGGTTGAGGGAGACACGTGAGTGACATTTAAAACTTATCTGGATAGACATATGAACAGGCGGGGAATAAAGGGATACAGGCAGTTGGTCTAGATAGGACAATGTAATAGGCGCAGGCTTGGTGGGCAGAAGAGCCTGCTCCTGTGCTGTACTGTTCTTGGTTCTTTGTGAAGTCTTTGACCCCATTCGACTGGAAAGACAGTCAGTCCAACAAAGACTACAAGGTTAAAATGCAGGAAATTAGAAGAAAGGTTCTTAAAAATGAGATAGATTACCCACTGATGTGAAGAATCAAATGTTAATTATTTTGTATTAGTCAAAGGTGAATTGTATTTCTTAAACTAAGTGAATATCGTAACTGGTGCTCCACATGTTAATTCGCAAAGAAATAAAGCGGGTTAATGATGCATCTGAATGATAGCATTATAGTGCAATCTCAATCTCCTGATGAAGTGAGTGAAGAAACAAATGCAAAAGGCAAATGTCAGTTTCTAATCAAAAGGATATTTTGCCATTACACTTCGGGTTAACTACACTGTATAGTTAGTTATGCACACACCCTAAAGGTGAGATTACGAGCACCACTGCAGCTGAGCAAATATTGACGGCAACATTCCAAATTTGCATCATTGCAGTAAAACAATATTTAAAAATCTCAAAGATGCAGTTATCTTCACCAAAAATAAACAGCAACTGTAGAAAGAAAATGAAAGGCATGTATAAAAACCAATGAGGAAAACGCTAACATCTCAATGACGTTATTGTATTGTCCAGTCTGTGCAGAATAAGTTCGATAGCTAACCCCACAAACTCATCCATCTTCGACGATTGAAGATACAAAGAGAAAAACAAATCTGCCATTCAAATAGACTGGTAACCAAGATAAGGTCCCCGACTGCCTGAATTAACTTTGCAAGCTGGCAACCAATGCATGAGAAAAGACACGACAATGAGACAATATCAGGCAGGGAAGTCAGGTGTAGTTACAAGAGTGGCAATCTTAAGAGCTTGGTTTCTTCAGATACCTATGTCATTAAGTGGCAGATACACCTGAATGGATATGAAGGTTAATTAGTAAGGGAATAAGGCAGCAGAATTGAGATCCAGCAGTGAAAGAATGCTCAACTCCAAAAAGAGATATAGTACCTGTTAATCTGACAAAAAGAAAATGCACTTATTAAAAAGATCATCACAAATCCATTGATTTTGTAATGAATAGGAGAGGCGATGGCCCAGTGGTATTATCGCTAGACTATTAATCCAGAAACTCAGCAAATGTTCTGGGGACCACAGTTCAAATCCTGCCGTGGCAGCTGATGGAATTTGAATTCAATAAAAAACATGTGGAATTAAGAATCTACTGATGACCATGAAACCATTGCCGGAAAAACCTTCCTCATCCCCTTTAGGGAAGGAAATCTGCCTTCCTTACCTGGTCTGGCCTACATGTGACTTCAGAGCTATAGCAATGCGGTTGACTCTTAACTGCCCTCTGAACAAGGGCAACTAGGGATGGCAATAAATGCTGGCCAGCCAGTGACGCCACAAATGAATATTTTTTACAAATGAAATTGTTTGCCAGGAAATTAGAGATATTTTAAAACACAAAATAAGGTTATTATGGCTATCCACGCAAAAACATAACTTTTTAATTTTAGTTCTTGTTTCTACTTCTTCGGGGTTAGGAGACAAATTTAATTGAATAGTGCAAAAGTGTCAAAACGTTCTTTCTCTCCCCTCACGGACATAACATCCGTGTGAACTATGTATCAACTTTCCCATTACATGATCTTGTATCCACTTACAATGTAGCTGCCTATGTAAACAAGTCATCCTGTAATATCAACACTTCACTGGAGGTCCAGCAGCACCACCATCTGCAGGAGGGTGCAATTACAGTGCAACAAATTTACCTCAGCAAGTTCCATTATAGATGTGGATATCAGAATTTATAATGGAAATATAAAAATAACATTTTAAAATGCTAAAATGAATTATGTTTGCACCCTTGCCCTAAATACCTTTGGCCTCTAAGCATGTTCCACCTGAAGACAATAATTGTCTTGATTTACCACATGCAATGCCACAGGTGACATAGAAATACAGAAAATAGGAGCAGGAAGGGGCCTTTCAGCCCTTCGAGCCTGCTCCACCATTCACCATGGCTGACCATCCAACTAAATAGCCTGATCACACCCTTCCCCCCATATCTTTTGACCCCTTTTGTCTCAATTGCTATATCCAACTGCTTCTTGAAAACATTCAACGTTTTGGCCTCCACTATTTCTGTGGAATTGAATTCAATAAGCTGACCACCCTGGGTGAAGAAATATCTCATCTTCATCCTAAACGGTCAAGCCTATATGCTCAGACTGTGACCCCTGCTTCTGAACCCCCACCATCAGGGACATCCTCCTTGCATCCATCCTGTCTAGTCTTGTTAGAATTTTATAGGTTTCTAGGAGATACCCCCTTGTTCTAAACTTCAACGAATACAATCTTAACTGACTCAATCTCTCCTCATACATCAGTCCCACCATCCCAGGAATCAGTCTGGTAAACCTTCTCTGCACTCCCTCTATAGCAAGAACATCCGTCCTCAGGTAAGGAAACCAAAACTGCACACAATAACCCAGGTGCGGCCTCAACAAGGCCCTGTATAATTGCATTAAGATATCCCTGTTCCTGTACTTCAATCCTCTCACTATGAAGGCCAACCTACCATTTGCCTTTTTAACTGCCTGCTTATTCAGTGACTGGTGTACGAGGACACCCAGGTCTCATTGCACATTTCCCCTCTCCTAATTTATGTCCATTCAGATAGCAATTTTCCTTCCCATTTTTGCTGCCAAAGTGGATGACCTCACATTTATCCAAATTATACTGTATTGTCCAATCATTTTCCCAATGAATAAAATCTCAACTGTCCTTGTTATTATTTTTTATGCTAAATATTCTCCTTGGGATCACAGTGACTGACTATTCTCGATAGAATCATATAACACCCGAAGCCCAATATGCAAGTCCATTTAAATTTGAATTCCCTGCTTTTCCTTTACAGAGATGCATTTTCTTTCTTTTCCAATTACATATCCAATTCTCTTTTTAAAATACTACTGAATCTGCTCCCTTTCAGACAGTGTAGAAGAAGGTGTAACTGGGGTGATCAGTAAGTTTGCGGACGACACAAAATTGGCAGGACTTGCAGATAGTGAGGAGCATTGTCAGAGGCTACAGAAGGATATAGATAGGCTGGAAATTTGGGCAAAGAAATGGCAGATGGAGTTCAATCCTGATGAATGCGAAGTGATGCATTTTGGTAGAAATAATGTAGGGGGGAGCTATACGATAAATGGCAGAACCATAAAGGGTGGAGATACGCAGAGGGACTTGGGTGTGCAAGTCCACAGATCCTTGAAGGTGACGTCACAGGTGGAGAAGGTGGTGAAGAAGGCATATGGCATGCTTGCCTTTATAGGACGGGGCATAGAGTATAAAAGTTGGGGTCTGATGTTGCAAATGTATAGAACGTTGGTTCGGCCGCATTTGGAATACTGCGTCCAGTTCTGGTCGCCACACTACCAGAAGGACGTGGAGGCTTTGGAGAGTACAGAGGAGGTTTACCAGGATGGAGGGGCTTAGTTAGAACCATAGAACCATAGAAAATTACAGCTCAGAAACAGGCCTTTTGGCCCTTCTTGTCTGTGCCGAACCATTTTATGCCTAGTCCCACTGACCTGCACTTGGACCATATCCCTCCACACCCCTCTCATCCATGAACCCGTCCAAGTTTTTCTTAAATGTTAAAAGTGACCCCGCATTTACCACTTTATCCGGCAGCTCATTCCACACTCCCACCACTCTCTGCGTGAAGAAGCCCCCCCTAATATTCCCTTTAAACTTTTCTCCTTTCTTCTACACCTTCTTCTACATTGTCTGAAAGGGAGCAGATTCAGTAGTATTTTAAAAAGTTATGAGGAGAGATTGGGTAAACTGGGGTTGTTCTCACTGGAAAGACGGAGGATGAGGGGAGACTTAATAGAGGTGTATAAAATTATGAAAGGCATAGATAGGATGAACGGTGGGAAGCTTTTCCCCAGGTCGGTGGTGACATTCACGAGGGGTCATAGGTTCAAGGTGAAGGGGGGGAGGTTTAACACAGATATCAGAAGGACATATTTTACACAGAGGGTGGTGGGGGCCTGGAATGCGCTGCCAGGCAAGGTGGTGGAGGCGGACACACTGGGAACGTTTAAGACTTATCTGGACAGCCATATGAACGGAGTGGGAATGGAGGGATACAAAAGAATGGTCTAGTTTGGACCAGGGAGCGGTACGGGCTTGGAGGGCCGAAGGGCCTGTTCCTGTGCTGTATTGTTCTTTGTATTCTGGATCATAACTCACTCCATTAAAAAGGGTCAACTATCCTCTGGTTTCTGATCTGCCAGTAAAACCTATTGCTCCTTGTTCTACTCTACCTGAATCCCTCAAATTTCAATGCCTCCATCAAATCTCCTCTTAAACCTTCTCTCTACTCCACAAGAGAAGAATCCCAGCTTCTCTAGTTTCTCCTTGTAACTGACGTTATTCATCACTGACATCATTCTGGCAAATCTTCTCTCCAATGCCATGATATCCTGGGGCGGCATGGTGGCACAGTGGTTAGCACTGCTGCCTCACAGCGCCAAGGACCTGGGTTCAATTCCGGCCTCGGGTCAGTGTCTGTGTGGAGTTTGCACATTCTCCCCGTATCTGCATGGGTTTCCTCCGGGTGCTCCGGTTTCCTCCCACAGTCCAAAGATGTACAGATTAGGTTGATTGGTCATGCTAAATTAACTCAGTTAGGGGGATTAGTCAGGGGGATTAGCGGGGTAAATATGTGGGGTTACGGGTATAAGGCCTGGGTGGGATTGTGATCGGTGCAGACTCGATGGGTCAAATGGTCTCCTTCTGCACTGTCGGGATTCTATGATCCTCCTAAAGTATGGTGTCCCGCCAGAATTGGATACAATACTGTAGCTGAGACCGAACCACTGATCTATTAGGGATTAGGATAACTTTCTTACTTTTGTACTCATCGCTTGAATTGGTCAGTACAGGGTCCTGCATGCTTTTTTTTTGAAATAGCAAAATCATGCTCTGCCCTCTTCCACAACCCCTAAGCGAACCTTACATCGCCCACAAACATTTTCTCTGCTCAAACTCTAAGTAAGTGAAACAAAGAGCAATGGATGAAGAGAACTTGTCTCACTGTGCAGTGGTTTATTAGAAAGTCATGTGACACATGATTTGTTCAATTTCAGAAAGTGGAACATAGATTTCATCAAACCATAGTTCAAGTAACAAACCAAGATAACTTTATTGAAAATTAAGTAGGCTGACAGTACTCAGCACAAACAGAATGTTTACAATAATTAAAGTTTACAATTTTCCTAAAAACACCAAAACAAAGAGTATTCTGTGCCTTAATCGCCAGCCTAAATTGACCCGTGAAACATGGCCACTATAGAAAACAATGCTAATTGGTTGACGAGTAAGTTCCTGATTGGTAGAGGTGCTACCATGGAAAATGCACCAGCAAACAGTTATCTGCCAACCCCTCCTCTCATGCAGTATAGACTGTTGTTCCCTTTGAGGTTTGATATTCTTGTGAATCTGTCCTGATGAGTAAAAGACGAAAAGCTTTGATATCATCTCTTTTTCACAATACTCAAAACACTTACTAGTAAATAATTAGAACCAGTGCATGCTGTGTCCAGCAAAATAACATTTAATAAATAACTTAGAGGAAAAAATTTTAACTCCACCAAATCACATTCTTATTTCACAAGGTCGATAATAAGAATCCAATGCTTTACTTGTGAGCACACACGCACCATAACTGGCCAATCACAATGACCTGCCAAATCACTCAGGTTGCAACGGTTTAAGACTGTGTTCCTGGTGGTTAGATTGTTTGGAATAGCTGACTTCCCACCGGTACAAACATTTCCCCAGCAGTCATGATTACAAGAAGCATTATCACACTTACCTAACAGCTTGAGTGACTCCTGATCAAGTAATTTCTCTAATCATATGAAACTGCTCCCAGAATCTGACCTGTTATCAATTGACTTAATCCCTTATGCCAGCTATATACCAAACTAATATCTCACATTTATAAAATGATGCTCATCTTAAGGTGACTGCAACCCAACAATACCCAGGACATTGCTTCCACGGATGGACGAATTCTAGTCCCTTCAATATCTCCCATTTCAATCAGTCCACCAATGGTGCTAATGCTTTCAGCTGCCTAGGGCCTAAACTCGGAAACATTCTCCATAAACTTCTCCTTCCGTCCATAAAGTGCTCCTTGTAAGAGGGAGAACCATTAACCATTTTATTGGCATCAGGAAGGGAGGTTGGGTGGGCAGCAGTTTAGTGGGAATAAGGTTGAGAGAGCTCAAGCTGAGTGCCATGGACAAGATAAATCTTGAATAGGGCATGAGGAAATATAGGAAAGAAACCGGAGAATGCTGGAAGTTCAGGACAAAGGTAGGGGAGAATTTTGGACAAAATTTGGCCAGTAAGGGGAAGACAGCAGGTGGCAGAGGTAGCTGATCAGATGGTCTTAATCTTAGCGACAAAGATGTTCATAAGCTCCTCACACTTGCTGTAGGAGGCGAAGGTGGAGGAGACTGGAGAGGGGTTTTAGATGACAGTTTGCAGTAGAAGTAGTAATTAGAAGTAGCATCACAGTCAAAGAAATTTAAAATGCTAACCAATCACTGGGATTTAATTTTGGGGCTGTAGAATTCAGAAGTAGTAAAGTTATGTTCAACTTCAATAGGATCCTAGTCAAGCTGCATGTAGGATGCTGTACACAATCTGGTCTTTATACCATCAATTGGACATAGGGACGTTGGAGAAAGCACAAAGAAAATCACAAGGATGGTACCAGAACCGAGTGATTACACCAATTGGAAAAGGTTGGGACTTTTATTCCTTTGAAAATCGAAGACTTACACCACCCAATAGTGGTCTTTAAAATTATGAATGAGCTGGGCAGGATTGACGAGGAGAAAATGAATCCACTTGTTTCAACCAACTGGGGCTATAAATACAAGATAGTTACAAATAAATCCAATGGGGGAAAATTTATTTATCTAGATAGTCTGCCAGCACAGGATGTGGTTGAGGTAAATAGATTAAATGTGTTCAAAACAGAAACTAAATGAGTGAATGAGGGGAGCGGAAAACAAAAGACAAGCTGAAAGGATAAGATGAGATAGCTGGAATGGGGGGAGACTTGCGTAGAGTACAAGACACCAGCACAGGATATTGGGCTAAATGATCCATTTCTGTGCAAAACATTGTGTATTTCCATAGAGTGAGATCTCTGACTCAGTTAAATTGATAATAATGATACAGTATGGATTACAATTTCATAGATCACATGATATAAAACATTCTGTTCAAACTTTGTCTTCTTGGACTGCCTCATTAATAACTCAAAGGTACATGAAAATTAATCTTGGTACCCATCTCTTTCGAATTTGGTACCAACCCAAGTTACCCCACATATAGCAATGAGCTAGATCAATGTTATGTATCCTCATTTGACTAGCTCACCAATAATATACAGCAATTCGATCAGTTCTGCCTCAAATCTGAAGATTTGACTTGTGGGTATTTAGGATACATTGCTGGCAGTTGCTGTTCAATTTCCTTTAACTTTTAAAATATTTGTACCTTTTGCAAAATCACCAAATTTTTTTTTATTGAATCATACCCTTGAGTTAAGGTAGATAACTCTTTGTACTATGGCCAGTTAGAAAGAATGCAAGAATAAATGCTTCATTATTAGTCCATACCTTATGATTGCAATGCTAAAAGTTAAATGATCAATATAATTTTCAAATAAAACAGAAATTCTCTCCCTAAACTGTAAGTTTGAGAAATTTTTGATATTCGCTTCTTATGAGCTATGAAAGGCCAAGAGGCAGCGCATGACTGCTAATTGGCCAAGTAAGAATATTGGTGAATGTGGAGTTTGGCTGCAATATATAAAGGCAATAGGAATGATGTTGTTTGGGGAACGGCTGACCTTTTTGTGGACAAGCTCGAGAAGAAGTGTTCAGCAAGTACTGACCAGACATCAGCAGGAATGGTGATTTGCCATGGATCTGACAGAAGCAGAGTTAAGTAAACTATATCAGTTAAAAATGTGACCTTTGAGATTCTTGAGGAAGGCTGTAAAGTAGGAGACATTTCAAGCTCTCTTCACATTCTAAGAGCTCACGAAAAGACAGTAAAATAACTACAAGAAAGGCACTATGTTTCATAATTAGCTTGTAGTTCAGTTTAATGATTAGGTGATTAAGGTATTTTAATCAATTAATGTAACATTATATTCTGTACAATTATGGCCATTGCTGGACACTATTGCACTAAGAATCGTTAACTTGCAGAAGCATTTTTATACAACAATAAAGCTATACTTTTGTTTTAATATGCAGTACCTCAAAGAGCAGTACTTATTTTCTTTAAAAATTTATCACAAATTTATGTACCCTTCTGTTTTACGAGTTTAAGAATGGAATTCTGCAATACTGCATTTTTCTACCTCAGCTTTAACACACTGGCTGTCCTCATGCACTGATATGTTATATATATATAGCATAGATTTTAGGTATGAAGTGACTTGGTAATCTCTGAATCAGCTAAAGACTGTATGCCACTTTATACCCAGTTCCATTTCAAGCACTAACAATCACTTTGAGAATAAGCACTAACAACAAATGTTGCTAGTCCAAAGATGCGCGGGTTAGGTTGATTGGCCATGCTAAATTAACTCTAGGAGGATTAGAAGGGTAAATATGAGAGGTTACGGGAATAGGGCTTGGGTGGGATGCAGACAAGATGAGCCGAATGGCCTCCTTCTGCACTGTTGGGATTCTATATTCTGTCTTAATGGAAATTCTGCTGGATACCTATACATTAGACTTTTAGGATAATGAGCACAGAAGTTAATCATAAGGACATGGACACCACATCCCTGAGTTTTAAAACTTGCTGTAAGCAGGTTTTAAGAAAAACCAAATGCAAGACTTACTATGTATCAAGCTAAATTCAGTGACAGCACTCACTTAAATCAGAAGAATGTAGGTTGAAGCTTCATTCTTGAGCATAAATTAGATGCACACTTCAGTGCAATATTCAGTCAGTGCTGCATTCTCAGTGTCATCTTTTGGATGAGATGTAAAACCAATACTCAATTTATCAACTAGTTTTTTCATCTCATTGCTGTTTCTGGATATTGCTTGTGAAATTGCTATGTTTGTCTAGCTACCGATAGTGATGATCCTCCAAAAGTAATGTATCGGCTGTGAAGTACTTCAAGTCCTGAGCACATGAAAAGCACAATATAAATCCAAGTTTCTTTTTCAGATGAGCATTTGGATCACAGTCAGCAAGAAAGGTTTTATGACAACACCCATGCCTCCAATCTAATATCTACTGGAAAATAGTAACTGAGCACTATCTTATAAGAACATAAGAAATAGGAGCAAGAGTAGGCCATCTAGCCCCTCGAGCCTGCCCCGCCATTCAATAAGATCATGGCTGATCTGAAGTGGATCAGTTCCACTTACCCGCCTGATCCCCATAACATCTAATTCCCTTACCGATCAGGAATCCATCTATCCGTGATTTAAACATATTCAACGAGGTAGCCTCCACCACTTCAGTGGGCAGAGAATTCCAGAGATTCACCACCCTCTGAGAGAAGAAGTTCCTCCTCAACTCTGTCCTAAACTGACCCCCCTTTATTTTGAGGCTGTGCCCTCTAGTTCTAGCTTCCTTTCTAAGTGGAAAGAATCTCTCCATCTCTACCCTATCCAGCCCCTTCATTATCTTATAGGTCTCTATAAGATCCCCCCCTCAGCCTTCTAAATTCCAACGAAAACAAACCCAATCTGCTCAGTCTCTCCTCATAATCAACACCCCTCATCTCTGGTATCAACCTGGTGAACCTTCTCTGCACTCCCTCCAAGGCCAATATATCCTTCTGCAAATAAGGGGACCAATACTGCACACAGTATTCCAGCTGCGGCCTCACCAATGCCCTGTAAAGATGCAGCAAGACATCTCTGCTTTTATATTCTATCCCCCTTGCAATATAGGCCAACATCCCATTTGCCTTCTTGATCACCTGTTGCACCTGCAGACTGGGTTTTTGCGTCTCATGCACAAGGACCCCCAGGTCCCTCTGCACAGCAGCATGTTGTAATTTCTTTCCATTTAGATAATAATCCAATTTGCTATTATTTCTCCCAAAGTGAATAACCTCACATTTGTTAACGTTATACTCCATCTGCCAGATCCTCGCCCACTCACTCAGCCTGTCCAAATCTCTCTGCAGACCTTCTATGCCCTCCATACAATTCACTTTTCCACTTATCTTTGTGTCATCTGCAAACTTTGTATCCATGTGGACGAGCTTTATATCAGTGAGCTTGAAGAGGGAGGAGGAGAGACAAGAGTCAGCTCAGCCTAATTTTACCCTAGTCTTGCAACGATTAATGGATAGCAATCAGGAGTCAAAATCTGATCAATTTAGCTCTTCCCCACACCAGAGACACAAAGATTTGTGGCACAAAGAGACACCATTCCGCACATCATGTCTGTGCCAGATAAAAGAGTTATCCTGTCTAATCCCATCTTCCTGTTCTTGGTCTATAGTTCTTTAGGTTTATGACACTTCAAGTGCCTAACCAAATATTTTCAAAATATAATTAGGGCTCCTGCCTCAATCACCCTTTCAAGCAGAGCTCCAGACCCCCGCTACCATCTAGCTTAAAAAATACTCCTCTACTCATCTCTAATCTATGTTAGGTCAGTAACTTGGTTACTGGCCCTAATAAAAGTACATCCTTCCTCGATAAAATTCTCCCTCCCCTCAACAGCCCATAAATCTCCTCTTCACTTGAACTTGACATGAAATTTACACATTCCAAATGCAACAGAAGGAAATTATATTCTCCTTTTCCCAAGTCTGAGTTACTGATCGGGATCACAGATCTGAAACATTGAACTTCTCTCCACAGACACTGCTGTAACCTAAGTACTTGCAGCATTTTTCTGATTTTATTTCAGATTTCCACCATCCACAATCTTCTGTTTAGTTTGTAAGAATCAAGTGTTTTTTCTTCCATTTTGGGAGTTTAATGCTCACGAAAGTAGGTTTTTAGGAGCTCAAAGACTATACGTCGTTTCTTGAAGTAACACGGAAAAGCAAAAATACCTACAAAATACAGAAGTTTCTATTTACAGTGGCAAATTCCTTCTGTGTTTCAATCTGCAAGTGGCTGGCACCAAAGATCGAGAGCAGACATACTTATATTTGTCTGGCTGTCAGTACAACTATTAACAGTGAGCCTAGTATCACCAAGTCAGCGGCATATTTTCCTGTAAATGCAACCTCCTTCCATGACCCACCGGCAGTTCTTTCATAACATTTCTATGGTCATAATAGACATTTATCCTCTTAACAATTCCTTAGTGTTCTCTCAGATTCCTGACATTGTTCCCAAACAAACTCAGCAGTGACCATACAAAAACAAACTGGATTTCTAGTAATTAGCAGGCTCTATTCTTTCTCCTGATCCACATCCCCCCTCCCCCACCACATCACCACAATTAGCACTCTGGCACCTTCTACGACATCATCCCTTCTACTTCAATTGATTCAGACTGAGTATAAATATCCAACTGTTGAGTGTAGAATAGAACAATCACCTACAGTAAAATGCTTTTAAAAAAGCACTCAAAACGAAACAAAATAGAGTTCACAAATTTGAAGAAATGTACTTTCTCTGAGCAGTAACTACAATCATGTGCTTCAATAGTAGAAGCAGAATCATAATTTGAATCTAACTTAAGTTACACCAGACAAAATAGCATTCAGTGCTCACAGCACTGTCAGAAAATGGGAAAAATATTCCATTCAGCCATATACCTCAACTCCACTTCCACAGAGTCAACCAGTGGCAGCAGTCAGAAGAACACACAGATCAAACCAACAATCCAGCAACAGAGAGATCAGATCAAAGCTCTGCAATCCTATCACATCCTGTCATGAAGGGTCGTGGAAAATTAAACTAAGCAGAGGAGGTGGCTCCATGAATATCCTCAACCTCAAATGATTAATGGTAGAATCCAGACATCAGTGAAAAGGCAAGGTTGAAGCATTCACAATCACTTTCAGCCAGGAGTGTCAAAAGGATGATGCATCTCCACCTTTTGATACCCCACCATCAGATGCCGGTCTTCTGCCAGTGTGCTATACTCCATGTGAGATCAAGAAACAGCTGAGCTCACTGGGTACAGTGTACACATCTAAACAACATTCCAACTGGAGAGCTGAAGAAATGCTCCTGGAGCTAGGTATGCCTATAGCCAAACTATTCCAAGTACAGCTGGAACACTGGCATCTGCCTGCAAAGTGAAAAACTGCTGAGATACGTTCTGCCACAAAAAGCAGGACAAATCCAACCCATTCAATGACTTCCCCATCAGCCTGCGCTCAATCAGGAGCCGAGCAATGAAAGAAAGGCATCATCAATATGCTATCAAACAGCACTTATACATTAATAACCTACTCACTGATGCTCTATTTGGTTTCCGCAGGGCCACTTTACTCCAGATCTCACTTCCTTGTTGGTCCAACCAAGGACAAAAAAAATGGAATTCCAGAGATGAAGTAAAAATGACTGTCCCTGTCATCAGGCAACATTTGATCATTTGTGGCATCGAGGAGCCAGCTGAAATTCGAAGCCAATGGGAATCAGGACAAAAATGCTCCACGGGCTAGTGTCATGCCGAGTACAAATTAAGACAGTTGATCTTATTGGAGGTCAATCATCTCAGCCCCAGTACTTTTATATAGAAGTCCCTCGCGATAGTGTTCTAGACCCAACCATTATATCTGCGTCATCAATGGTCTTTCTTCTATCATCAGATCGTAAGTTGAGATAGTCCCTAATGATTGCGAAGTGCCAAGTTCCATTCCTAATTCTCCAGATAAAGGAGTTCTTGCAGCAAGACCTAGACAAATTCAGGCTTGGGTTGTGTGGGAAGTAACATTTATGCCACACAAATGTCAGGCTATTGCCATCACCAACAAGAGAAAGTCCAACCACCTCCTCTTTACATACAACTTCATTGGCAAGATCAAATTCAAATCCCAGAAGTCACTGTTGAGCAGGTCAGAGATTGGTATTGGGTTTTTGCAGCGAATTACTCATCTTCTGACTCCCCAAAGCTTGTCCATCATCTACAAGGTACAAGTCTGGCGTGTGATGGAATACTCTCCACTTGCCTGAATAAGCGCAGCTTCAACAACACTCAATAAACTCAACACCAACCAAGACAAAACAAGCCACTTGATCAGCACACATCCACCACTAGCGCACAGTGGCAGCTGTATATGTCATCTCCAAGATGCATAGAATCATAGAATCCCTACAGTGCAGAAGGAGGCCATTTAGCCCATCAAACCTGCATCAACAACAATCCCACCCAGGCCCTATCCCCGTAACCCCACGTATTTACCCTCCTAGTCCCCGGACACGAAGGGGCAATTTAGCATGGCCAATCAACAAAACCTGCACATCTTTGGACGGTGGGAGAAAACCGGAGCACCCGGAGGAAACCCACACTGGCACAGGGAGAATGTGCAAACTCCACACAGACAATGACACATGGCTGGAACTGACCCCGGGTTCCTGACACTGTGAAACAGCAATGCTAACCACTGCGCCACCCAAACCTGAGACTACCACCAGCCAGAAGAATGATAGGTGTATGGGCGCAGCATTGCCAGGTTCTCCATCACCTTCCTGACTTGGAAACGTACGGTCATTCCTTCAACATCACTGGGAGTACCTTCACCAAGTGGACTACAGCACTTCAAGAAAGCACCTCACCATCACCTTTGAGGGCAATTAGGGATAGGCAATAAATTCTGTCCCTGCCAGCTACTCCCACAATCTGTGAATGAATGAATAGATCAAGGGCAATGGAGAGTTGCACACAAACACAAAGTTTATGTCTCACCCAACGACATGCAATGCTTCTGCAAGGAGGTACCATTATGCTCAGGTCACTGAGGAACATCTCTCTCCATGTCAAACTGTTCCTCCTTTGCACCTGAAAATGTTGAGGTACAGTTCCATAGGCTTCAGCAGCTGTCCAGTACCTCTTCCTTCATAAGTATAGACTGCGACTAAGCTCAGAATGTCAAGTCTGGCCTTATTTTCAATAAAAATAGAAAAACGCTGGAAAATCTCAGCAGGTCTGACAGCAACCGTGGAGAGAGCTCTGACGAAGGGTCATCCAGACTCGGAAGGTTGGCTCTACGCTCTCTCCACAGATGCCAGCAGACTTGCTCAGATTTTCCAGCATTTTTCTGATTTTGTTTCTAAGTCTAGCATCTGCAGTATTTTGCATTTATCTTATTTTCAACATGTTTACTCATGTATTTAACATTACAGGGGACTGGTTTGCTGGGGTGCTGAATAGCAATCAGGAGCAGGAATCCTGGCTAATTGTCCCCCTCTGTGGCACAGACAGACAGACAAAAGTCAATAGTAATCTACACAGCACATTCTCATGAATTCAATGTGCATTCTGCATGGTTCAATGATAATACACAGCAACTTCTTCCATGGAGCACATTCAAAACCAATCCAAACAAAGAAAAATCACAATTTTAATGTCTGTTCTGAATTGGTAGGCACCACAATACAGTCACATCTAATAAGGAGTTTAAACATAATCTATAAGCAAAAACATTTACAAATGATCATCAGCAGGTATAGTTTCATGACAATTGCTTCCCTAAGCTCCACTCAAATGAAACATTCCTGTAATTGTAGCAGGTGTTGCCTCAAGAGAATTGGTTTAATTTACAGAATCTATTTAAGAAAATAAGACCTTCAGCAGCACAATGGAAGCAATTTACGATCTCTTGCTTGCAATTACACCTTTAGTCCCTATACAAGGTACATCTAATTGGACAGGAGTAAACTCTCCATTTTGCAAAATTTGCCTCCCACTGCACACCCTGTTTCCCCCCACTCAGCACTACGCTTTCAAGAAGCCTCATTTATGCACATAGTTTAAAAGGAAATTATTGCTTGGAGTCTTACAAAAATTGGCACCAAACCACTGAAGGAGATATTGGGACATCAAAGGAGGTAGGTTTTAAGAAGCACCTTTAAAGAGATGGAGGTTTTGGGGAGTGAATTCCAGAGTTTGGGGCGTTGGCATCCGAAGGCAAGGCTAATCATGGAGTGACAAAGATTGGAGAATGCAAAGGATAACCAGAAATCAGGGCGGCATGGTAGCACAGTGGTTAGCACTGCTGCTTCACAGCTCCAGGGTCCCGGGTTCGATTCCCCGCTCGGGTCACTGTCTGTGTGGAGTTTGCACATTCTCCTCGTGTCTGCGTGGGTTTCCTCCGGGTGCTCCGGTTTCCTCCCACAGTCCAAAGATGTGCAGGTTAGGTTGATTGGCCAGGTTAAAATTGCCCCTGAGATTCGTAGGTTAGAGGGATTAGCGGGTAAATATGTGGGGGTAGGGCCTGGGTGGGATTGTGCTCGGTGCAGACTCGATGGGCCGAATGGCCTCCTTCTGCACTGTAGGGTTTCTATGATATGATTAATCAAGGTGCTATGTGCCAAAATATTCTGGATGCAAAAAAAATGGAAGTGCTCCAATTGTTTACATACTAATTCTCATTACAGTTGTCAATATAAATGTAGCAACAGTTAAAAGGGTTTACATAACCTGGCAAAGAACAGAAAGGTGTCCCATTGCTTTGGGCTCAGTCGTGCGTTTAACATGATACAACTTTTAAAACTGAAACTGAACAATACCGCATTCTTGAATGGAAGCAATTTAAATCAGCTTAACCATTATAACTTTGATGAATGGAAGTTAACTGCTGTGCAAAGCACAAATCTAAGTAATGAATGGTTTTATGGTGTACCTGGTAGAAATTTGATAATCACTAGGGACGGTGTGCCTTAAAATTAAGCCTCAGAAGCACAGCCCATTGTGTTTATTCCATCTCCTATTCTAACCACCTGAGATTACCAACAAATCTGGGCAGACTGATGGCATGCAATTGCATCAATTAAAAAAAATCTGAGAGCTTTCAAACCAGTTTTACCTTACGACGTCACACTGGCAAGGAAACAACAGTAATTTCTAACTACATACAAGCATATGAACAGCAGCAGGAGTAGGCCATTCAGCTCCTGAAGCCTGCTCCAGCACTTAATAAAATCATGGATGATCTCAAACTCCCTGCATCACCCCAACGCCTGACAATCTATCACTCCCTTGCTTACCAAGAATCTATCCACTTCTGCCTTAAAAATAAAGACCCTGTGGTAGAAGCAGTGTTCTAAAGAATCACGACCCTCAGTGAAAAGATTTGACCGCATCTACATTTTAAACGGGTGATTCCTTTTTTTTTTAAAACAGTGGCCTTTAGCTCTAAATTCTCCCACAATAATCCTGTCAAGACCCCGCAGGATCTTGTATGTTTCCATCAAGTTGCCTTTTACCCTTTTAAACTCCAGCTTGGCCTCAAAGCCTAGCCTGTCCAACCTTTCTTCGCAAGATAATCCACCCATTCCAGGTATTTTTCTGGTAAACCTTCACTGAACTGCTTCCAATACATTTACATCCTTCCTAAAATAAGGTGACCAATATTGTACAGTTCTCCATACGTGGTCTCACTAATGCCCTGTACAACGGAACATTAATGTTCTACTTCTGTATTCAATTCCCCTCATGATAAACGACAACATTCTGTTAGCTTTCCTAATTATTTGCTGCACTGGCACACTAACTTTTGCGATTCATGGATCTCAGAGTTCTGCAATCTCTCCTCATTTAGATAATGTACTGTTTCATTCTTCCTGCCAAAATGGACAATTTCTCAATTTATCTCATTATATTCCATTGCCAGATCTTTGCCCATTCACTTAACCTATTGTTATCCTTTTGTAGCCTCCTTAACTTACTTTCCTATCTAACTTTATGTCATCAGCAAATTTGGTAATCATCCCTTCAACCCCTTCCTTCCAGTCATTTATATAAATTGCAAACAACTGAGGTCCTAGTACTGATCCCTGTGGCATACCACTTGTTACATCTTGTCAACCTGAAAAACACCCATTTATGTCTACTGCTTCCTGTTACTTTTTGTTTAATTCATTCGTGGAACATGATTCGCTGACTGGCCAGCCTTTATTGCTCTTGTTCAGAGAGCAGTTGAGAGTCAACCACATTCCTGTGACTCTGGAGTCACCTGTAGGCCAGATCAGGGAAGGTGACAGATTTCCTTCCCTAAAGGATATTAATGAATCAGATGGATTTTTCCGACAATGGTTTCAGATTTTTTCTTTATTACTGAATTTAAATTCCACCATCTGCAGTGGCAGGATTCGAACCTGGGTCCCCAGAATATTTGCTGAGTTTCTGGATTAAAAACTAACGATAACAACAGGAGGCCATCACCTCCCCAGTCAATCTGCAATCCATGCCCATATATTACTCCCATATTACCAGTGTTTATTTTCTGCAATAACCTTTAATGTGGCATTTTATCAAATGCCTTCTAGAAATCCAAGTATAGTACATCCACCAACTCCCCTTTATCCACAGCACATATTGCTTCCTCAGAAAACTCCAATAAGTTGGTTAAATATGATTTTCCTTTCAAAAAAAATCAGCATCCTATAACTTCTTAATAATAGTTTAAAATTTTCCCTGCGAAGATGTTTAAGTTTAATTATTAGTGTCACAAGTAGGCTTATATTAACACTGCAATGAAGTTAATGTGAAAATCCCCTAGTCGCCACACTCCCAATGCCTGTTCGGGTACACAGAGGGAGAATTTAGCATGGCCAATGTACCTAACCAGCACGTCTTTCAGAATGTAGGAGGAAACCCACACAGACACGGGGAGAACGTGAAAACTCCGCACAGTGATCCAAGCTGGGAATCAAACCTGGGTCCCTCATGCTGTGAGGCAGCAGTGCTAACCACTGTGCCGTTGGATGTTAAGACGTTACTAACTGACCTGTAGTTTCCTTTTTGAATAACGAAATTACATTTGCTATCTTCAAATCTAATGGCACCATCTCTGAATCCGTGCGCTTTGGAAAATTAAAATTCTCCCTCTGTGTGCCTGAGCAGGTGCTGGAGTGTAGCAACTAAGGAATTTTCATAATAACTTCATTGCCGTGTTAATGTAAGCCTATTTATGATCCTAATAAATTTAAAACTTAAACTTAAAAAAGATACTTAATTTTAGACACTAGGATTTTTTTTATTGATTCATGCGTTGTGGGCATTGATGGATGGCCCATCCATTACTGCCCTTGAACTGAGTGACTTGCGAGGTCATTTCAGAGCTATGGATCTGGAGTCGCATGTAGGTCAGATGAGGTTTTAACAACAAGCGGCAATGATTTATTTCATCATTAGACTTTAGCTTCCAGATTACCATGGTGGGATTCAAACCCAGGTCCCTAGAGCATTACCCCTGGTCGTTGGATTATTAGTCCAGTGACAATACCAGTACACCACTGCCTCCCCATGAAATTCATCAGGAATCGGTCTCGTCAGCCCACAGCTCCAACAATTTACTCAGCATCACTTCTCTGGTGGCTGTACTTTTCCCGAGTTCCTCCCTCCCTTCCATTTCCTGGTTTATAGCTGGGTCTGGGATGTTACTTTCATCCTCTTCAGTGAAGACTGATGCAAAATTCTCCACCTTCACTTCCTGTAGCATCAGTTTGCTAACGTTTCTTTTTTAAATGTCTATAAAACTCTTACCATCTGTTTTTAGATTTCTGGCTAGCTTTCTCACATACTCTGAGGCTTGCCTCCTTTTGTCATCTTTTCCTGTTTCTTATACTCCATCCAATCTTCTGACCTGCCACCTGTCTTTGCACAATATGCGTCTCCTTTAAGTTTTGTACCATCTTTAACATTTCTAGTTAACTATGGATGGTGGGCCCATCCCTTGGACATTTGCTCACTCACTGGAATGTATTTATTCTGTCCATTCTGAAAAATCCCTGTGAATATTGTATTGCATCTCTATTGACCTATCCCTTAAACTAATTTGCCTGTACACTTTAGCCAGCTCTGCTTTCATGCCCTTACAATTGCCCTTATTTAAGTTTAAAAACAGTTTTAAACCCACTCCTCTCTCCCTCAAACAGATTGTAAAATTTATTTGTGGTCGCTGCTCCTCCGGGTCCCTTCATGAGATCATTAATTACTTCCATCTCATTGCATAATACCAGGTCTATGATGTGGAGACACCAGCGTTGGACTGAGGTGGGCACAGCCAAGAAGTCTCACAACACGAGGTTAAAGTCCAACAGGTTTATTCGGTATCACAAGTTTTCGGAGCACTGCTCCTTCATCAGGCAAGTGGAGAGGTAGGTTTTACAAACAAGGCATATATAGAGACAGATGCAATTGCAAGGCAATGGTTGGAATACCAGATCTAGTATAGCCTGTTCTCTGTTTGACTCCAGAACATGCTGTTTGAAGAAACTATCCCAGAAGCATGCTATGAAATCTATAGCAAACTATGCAGACGCTGCGACAACGGATGAATGAACACCGCTCGACAATCACCAGGCAAGACTGTTCTCTTCCTGTTGGGGAGCACTTCAGCGGTCACGGGCATTCGGCCTCTGATATTCGGGTAAGCGTTCTCCAAGACGGCCTTCGCGACACACGACAGCGCAGAGTCGCTGAGCAGAAACTGATAGCCAAGTTCCGCACACACAAGGACGGCCTCAACCGGGATATTGGGTTTATGTCACACTATTTGTAACTCCCACAGTTGCGTGGACCTGCAGAGTTTCACTGGCTGTCTTGTCTGGAGACAATACACATCTTTTTAGCCTGTCTTGATGCTCTCTCCACTCCCATTGTTTTGTTTCTTAAAGACTGGATTAGTTGTAAGTATTCGCATTCCAACCATTATTCATGTAAATTGAGTTTGTGTCTTTATAAGTTCTGTTTGTGAACAGAATTCCCACTCATCTGAAGAAGGGGCTCAGAGCCTCGAAAGCTTGTGTGGCTTTTGCTACCAAATAAACCTGTTGGACTTTAACCTGGTGTTGTTAAACTTCTTACTATGAAATCCTCATCCAGGCTACCTTTGGTCATCTGACTTTTCTAGTTTATATGTAGATTAAAATCTCCCATGATTATCGCCAAGCCTTTCAGACAAACTCCAATTATTTTTTCCTTTATGCTCCACCCTACCATCTGGTTACTGTTAAGGGGTCTGTACACGGGTCCCACAAGTGATTTCTTGTCTTTACCAATTTTTATCTCAACGCAAACTATTTCCCACCTCCTGGTTTCCTGAACTAAAGTTGTCTTTCTCAATTGTGTTAATACAGTTAACTAACAGAACCACACCTCCATCTTTTCCTTGCGCCTTGTACCCTCCAATATTCAGGTTCGAATCCATATCCTCTTGCAGCCATGTCTCTGTGATGGCTATCAAGTTGTATTTATTTACTTCTATGTGCGCTCTCAATTCATCTTTATTGTTTTGAATGCTACATGCATCCAGATACAGAGCTTTTAGTTTTATCTTTTTATTCTTTTCATAACCTTGAGACTCATCTGTTGATTTACTGTCAGATTTGTGCCCCCCCCACACAATCATAGTCTACTGTTCATTTCCCCTAAGAATGCCCTTCTCAATAGCCTTGTCTCTGCTCTTTGATTTACCATGTCTTCCCAAATTTGATCCCTTGCCCCACTATTTAGTTTAAAACCCTTGGATTTGATCCCAGATTCAAAAATGGAACAACAGAGTTTAAGAATTTCCATTCATACAGTCCCACCCTCAAGATGTTCCAAAGCACTTCACAACTAGCAAATTATTTTTTGCAGCGCAGCTAATTATGTAGACAAATACAAGCACCCATTTTTAAAGCAGAGAAAGGACCCACAACAGCCAGTTGTTCTATTTCTGATGTTGCTACTCAGAACATTAGAACATCTCCACTCATCTGCAAACACTGCCATGAGGCATGAACCCAAAACAATCTGACTCTGAGGCAAAGGCGCTACCGGTGAGCCAAGCTGACACTTAATTTAAAGAAAATGATTTGTTGGGCAAGAGTGTGGGTTGGGTCTGTACACAGCACACATCTGCAGCGACGTTTCATTTCTATACACAATAACCTGAAACACTGTTCCGCTTCAGTGTGGATCTAATCCTCGAATAGAAATTGAAAAATCAAAATCATTTTCAGTCTGCAGCCTTCTATTCGGTTCTGCTAACTGAATCGTTTTGGCCATAAATTCTTGTTAAGTGAGTACCATTTTTCCCTTGATAACACATGAGCTACCATGTTCAAAGCTCAATTACAAAGCCAACTTTAAATTCCAATGTGCTACTTTTGGGTTAATTTTTCTACAATGCAGCTAATTTTAAACACTGAAGTGATTTTTTTTTCCTTAGAAAACGTTAACTGATGAAAGAGTAAATTAGAATATTGCTCTTTTTAAAATGTTGGTTTGGTTAGTTGCAACCTCCCGAGTAAGGTCCAGGCTTCAAACCCAACTATAGAACTGGAGCACAACTATAAGCTTATATTGCAGTGCCTAAATTTACTGTTTCTGCAACCTCCTCTCGACACTATAATCCTCCAAGACCTCTGTGCTCTTGCCTCTTGCGCAATCTTGATTTTGACCATCCCACCATTTGCAGCTGTCTAGGCTCCAGGCTCCTGAATTCCATCCCTAAGACATGAGACATCTCTCTTACTTTCTTCTTTTAAGGAGCCCCTTATAACCTTTATCCTGAACCAAATTTTTAGTTACATGTCTTAAGAGACACACTTACCACTGGCCCTTGACATTCAATGGTGTAACCATCACTGAATTCCCCCACTGTCAACATCCTTGGGGTTACCATTGACCAGAAACTCAACTGAATTCACCACATAAACACAGTGGCTACAAAAGCAGGTCAGAGGCTAGGAATACTGTAGCGAGTAACTCACCTCCTGACTCCCCAAAGCCTATCCACCATCTACAAGGCACAAGTCAGGAGTGTGATGGAATACTCCCCACTTGCCTGGATGGGTGCAGCTCCAACAACACTCAAGAAGCTTGACACCATCTAGGACAATGCAGCCCACTTGATTGACACCACATCCACAAACATCCACTCCCTCCACCACCGACGCTCAGTAGCAGCAGTGTGTACTATCTACAAGATGCATTGCAGCAATTCACCAAAGATGCTTAGACAGCACTTTCCAAACCCATGATCACTTCCATCTTGAAGGGCAGCAGATACATGGGAACACCACCACCTGCAAGTTCCCTTCCAAGTTTCTCACCATCCTGACTTGGAAATATATCACTGTTCCTTCACAGTCACTGGTTCAACCTCAAATCCTGGAATTCCCTCCCGAGCGGCATTGTGGGTCAACCCACAGAACATGGACTGCAGCGATTCAAGAAAGCAGCTCACCACCACCTTCTCAAGGGCAACTAGAGATGGGCAATAAATGCTGGCCAGCCAGTGATGCCCAATGTCCCATGAATGAATAAAATAACTCATATGTGGCTCAGAGTCAAAGTTTTGTCAGAATTTACTGGGTAACACTCCTGCAGAGGTAACGTTTTACTACAAAGAACAATATAGCACAGGGACAGGCCTCTCAGCCCACTAAGTCTGTGCCGACACACATCTCTCTAACATTTTTGTGCTCTACCTGGTCCATATCCCTCTATTCCCTGCCTATTCACGTCTTACATTAAAAGGTGCCGCTACTGCTGCTGTTGTTTTTTGGACAGCGGAATTGTAGGAGATGCCATTTTTCAGATTTTACATTGAATCAAGGCCCCACTTTCCTCTGAAGGATATGAAAGATCCAACAGGACTATTTAAAGATGAAGAGAATTCTCCTGATGCTTCAACCAACTCTTCTCTCAAACAACAAAAACAAAATACATTTACTAGTTATTTATCTCAATATTTTTTGTGTGAATGCAAAATTGCTCGTGCATTTGCACACATCTGTGGATACACTTCAAAATGTAATTCATTAGCAGTAACATTCAAAAGATGTGGATAGTGCTATATAGATGTAAATGCTTTTTAAAAAAGAACTCATGGACATGAAATGATCAAATTTCCAACATCATGGTCAATGTAAAATCAAAAAGAAGTGAGATAGAGAAATAAAATGAGCATTACTGCTCACCGAGAAAAAAGTGATAGAAAAGAACATTTTTTTTTACACAGAAAGGTAGGTGCCTGGAACACGTTGCCAGGGGTGGTGGTGCAGGCAGATCTTGCAGAAGCGTTTAAAGGGCTTTTTGATAAGCACATGAACATGCAAGGAATAGAGCGATGTGGACTAAGGGGAGGCAGAAATTTGGCATCAAGTTCAGCACAACGTTGTGGGCCGAACAGCCTGTTCCTGTGCTCTATGTTCTATTGTTCACCCAGGATTGAGTTTTAAAGCTTAAACATCGAGATATAACGTTTATTTATTAGTGTCACAAGTAGGCTTACATTAGCACTGCAATGAAGTTACTGTGAAAATCCCCTAGTTGCCACACTCTGGCACCTGTTCGGGTACACGGAGGGAGAATTTAGCATGGCCAATGCACCTAACTAGGTGTATTGGCCATGATTTGATCCTCTTTCTGTGTTGAATTGATTGAAATGCCACAGTTGCCTCAGCAAACTTGGTCAAGCCCCACTTGGTCAAGCCCCACCTTGCACACATCTGTGTATCCACAGATGTGTGCAAGGAGAGGGGTTAGACAAACATCAAGATTCCTGCTCATGAGCCAAAGATTCACATTGGAACTTGTTAATCTACTGGTGGCAGACAAGGAAAAAGGACCAGCTTGGCCACGGTGCTTCCACACTCATAGATTGCACTAACAAACTGCCCAGGATTACACATGGAAAAACGGTGACTCTGATAAGATACCAGAGGATTGCCAGTGCCCTTAGCAGCAGTCAACAACCCAGTTTTGGGGGTGGGCACTGTGGAGGGAATGAAGAAGAGGAGAATTATTACCTACACCCTTGAAAGAATCAGCAAATCCAATTTGTTAGGAACACAAGTGATGAAAAATTATAATTCATAGAAATAGAGCTACAACCTCAAGTATCAGATGAGTCTGGAACAGAAGTAGCTGCATCAAAAAAAATGCAAATTCATTAAGCAACATTTAAAAATAAAATGATACCGCCGCCTGATTGTTTATGATCCAAACCTGTCATTCTTTGTTACAAACTGCAAGCATCCTGCATCAATGTAGAAATTACCAAATGAAGCAAAGTTGCAATTACCCTTTATAGTCCACAACATCATTTTAATACTGTTTCTAAGACGATTCTGTTCTACCTGCCTATGCAGAGCTGCATTAAGTATTTCTTTAAAAAAATGATTATGAGCAAGGAGACGTAAAATAAATAATTACAACCATGACTCGTGAAGGCCCAGACCACCTGGGAGAAAAATCATTTATTTTCACTACATGCTTTAACAGTTTAAAGGATTAGTATCTCATTGGAGAGCTTACACCCCCTACTTAAATTCCTGTTTATGCCAAACTCTGTCCAGGAAATTTCACAGTCTGGCAAATAGTAAAAATTTCTATGCTCCAATTCATTCTCTCTTAACTCTTTGTTTGCTTTTTGTCACATTACATAAAAACATTCTTTACAAGACATGTTAGCAATGTGTGACCTTTTACCTGGAAGCAGTACAGTAGGGGAAATTGATAATTAAAATGTCTGTGGAATCTGGAATTATTTTTATGACTGTTTGAAAAAGACTTTAAAGAATGTTGCATTCATTGCAAAGAGATCAATTTTTAACAGAAATGATGGCATAGTGGAAATGACAATGAACTAGGCTCTGGGGACATGGATTCAAATCCCACCATGGCAGCTGATGAAATTTCAATTCCGTTCAGAAAATATGGAATATAAAGTTAGTCTCAGTGGTAGTGACCATGAAACTATCATCGATTGTCATAAAAACTCATCTCGTTCACCAATGCCCTTCAGGGAAGGAAATCTGCTGCCCTTACCAGGTCTGGCCTATATGTGACACCAGGCCCACAGCAATGTGGTTGACTCTTAACTGCTCTCTGAAATGATCTTGTCTGTCACTCAGTTCAAGGGTAATTAGGGATGGACAACAAATGCAGCCCTTGCCTCGATGCCCACATCCCACGAAAGAAAACAAACACTGAAACTTTCTTGGACATTCGGAAATTATGGTCCATATGACCTGGTATAACTTGAACTGGAAGCAGTGCTGACAGGAAGGAAGTGGAGTGCCTGGGAGTCACAAAGGAGAGTTTCAGACTCAAAGAAGAGCTACAATCTGGAGAACCGGAGGGTGAGGGAGATCAGCACGAAAATGCTGACACAAAGTGAAATCAGACAGAGACATGAAGAACACAAAATTGGTATGAGGATAAGCCAGCAAAACTCTACAAAAAAGTCAGTTTTTTGTTCTGCAGCAAGAAAAAAAATAGAATTCCAAGAGTTCTTGGGGAAGTAATGTACAAATGAGCTAAAAGGTACCGAATCCTAAAAACAATTGCAAACAGTTCAGGCGTGTACAAGAGTTTGTATCAGAGGACTAGATCATGAACTAGATATTATGGTTTGGTTGGTTGAAAAGGAACTATGCAAAACTACAACATTAAGACTGGCATGACCCAAGTGAAAGTGGGTTGGTGCTAACCATATCTATGGATCTCAGATGCAATACGCCTGGCGGTAAATATGACTCGAGGGCTGAATTGGATAGACTAAGAGATTGTATATTATTGGCCAGAGACTGAAAAGGGGCAGCTAAAGTCTGCAAACACTACTTGAACTGCAGTAATCTGCAACTTGAAACTGGCTTGAACTGGTTAAAGCTCCTCACTCAGTTCTGTAAAAAAGACAAAGGAAACGTAAGGCATAAGCCCTTATTTAGCCAGAGAGCAATGAAGTAATCCTACTCAGGACCTTGGGCTGAGGCCAATGAGGAGAAAACACAAAATAAGCGAGGAGGTTTAACAAAAAGAAGAGGCAGCCTATCTCGGAAGAGAAAAGGAACAGGTTAAAGAATGGAGATTCAGGACCAGCTGCAGTGAAATTCCGGAGATTAACCACACAGAAGAGGAAGACTCAGCGTCAGAAGATATGGAGACGGCATCCAGAGGGAAGACGAACACCTGGCCAGCATAAGCTCTCTTACTTGAGTAATATAGAGTAATATCTGTCATATTCTGTGATTGCACAGGAATTGTCATGGAAACCACTGGGAGTGCATTTAGACTGCATAGTTTTGATACAAACTGCATGTTTATGTTCAAACCAGATGCATGATTTATGTGTACACTGTCTAACAATATTAAAGTGGATTACTAATAGAGATAGGACTGTCTCCTGTTCTCTTTGTACCGAGCTGACAATAGATGCCAGTAAGATACAGACAACAATATGTTGTGGGGAGTCATGCGGGTACTTGAGTTTGCATCAGACAACTGTACGAACAATTTACCTTTTTTGATTTATGCTTAATTTGTATTGGTCCTCACCTGTGCTGAAGTAAAAATCATAAAGTGAAATCTGGTTGGTAATTTTCTCATTAAGGGTAGTTTAGTAAATTTGGCTATTTTGGTTTAGGGTTCCCCATAGCAATTGAAACAAAAAAGATAAGTTGCTCTATGCATGTCTAACTTGGCGAATGAAACAAATATTGTGACTAAGTAAATTGTACTATATATGGAAGTGGCAATGATCGATTGATTTATTATTGTCACATCTATTAGTATACAGTGAAAAGCATTGTTTGCTGCACTCTAAATAAAGCATGCAGTACATAGGGTAAAGGAGAGGGTGCAGAATGTAGTGTCACAGTAATAACTAGGGTGCAGAGAAAAATCAACCTAATATAAGGTAGGTCCATCAAACGTCTGATGGCAGCAGGGAAGAAGCTGTTCTTGAGTCGGTTGGTACATGACCTCAGGCTTTTGTATCTTTTTCCCGACAGAAGGTGGTGGAAGAGAGTACGCCCAGGGTGTGTGGTGTCCTTAATTATGCTGGTTGCTTTTCCGAGGCAGCAGGAAATCTAGACACAGTCAATGGATGGAAGGCTGGTTTGCATGATGGACTAGGCTTCGTTCACGACCCTTTGTAGTTTCTTGTGGTCCTGGTCAGAGCAGGAGCCATGCCAAGCCATGATACAACAAGAAACAATATTTTCTATGGTGCATCTGTGAAAGTTGGAGAGAGTCATAGCGGACATGATAAAATTTCCTTAGCCTCCTGAAGAAGTAAAGGCGTTGGTGGACTTTCTTAACTATAGTGTCAGTGTGGAGGGACCAAGACAGGTACTTAGTGATCTGAACCACCTCGAAACTTGAATCTCTCTATCATTTCCACTTCATCCCCATTGATGTAGACAGGGGCATGTCCTCTATTATGCTTCCTGAAGTACATGACCATCTCCTTCATTTTGTTGACATTGAGGGAGATTGTCGTCGTACCAGTTCACCAGATTCTCTATCTTTTTCCTGTACTTCTCCACCTTTGATCAATTATACTGAAAGACCCCTCATTAAGGAGTCCTCAGGTAGATTCAGTTCCTGCTCCAATGGTCTATGAGGAGCATTACAAGCGTGCAACTGGTAAATTTGATTTCTTAGGACAGGTAATTCTCCATGACATATACACAATTATGTGAATCAGAGAGCCAAGAGGATTACATCAATAATATAAAAACTAAATATGGAGTTCTACCACAAACAGTTCTGTTTTAAGGTAAATCAATAATTTCAATTACCATTATGAGGAAGACATGAATCTTTCCAAGAACTCATCCAGCCTTGCCATTCTTTTAAAATATTAGTCCAATTGAACAACTGACAGCAAAGCTGTTTGAAATCATAAACATAGAAAAAAACCTATATTATATGATGCTTGGAAGGCACACAAATCATCAAAAACATGAGCTGCTATTGTAAGCTCTTAGAGACCTTTCATAGAAACTCTCTTAACATTCTTGGTAAATCATGAAACAAGCATACAATGACAGGCATTATATAAGGCATTGGTGAGGCCGAATTTAGAGTATTGTGTACAGTTTTGGTCACCTAGTTACAGGAAGGATGTAAATAAGATTGAAAGAGTGCAGAGAAGGTTCACAAGGATGTTGCCGGGACTTGAGAAGCTGAGTTACAGAGAGAGATTGAATAGGTTGGAACTTTATTCCCTGGAGCGCAGAAGAATGAGGGGAGATTTGATAGAGGTGTACAAGATTTTGATGGGTATAGATAGAGTGAATGCAAGCAGGCTTTTTCCACTGAGGCTAGAGGAGAAAAAAACCAGAGGGCATGGGTTAAGGGTGAAAGGAGAAAAGTTTAAAGGGAATATTAGGGGGGGGCTTCTTCACGCAGAGAGTGGTGAGTGTGTGGAATGAGCTGCCGGATAAAATAGTAAATGCGGGGTCACTTTTAACATTTAAGAAAAACTTGGACGGGTTCATGGATGAGAGGGGTGTGGAGGGATATGGTCCAAGTGCAGGTCAGTGGGACTAGGCAAAAAATGGTTCGGCACAGACAAGAAAGGCCAAAAGGCCTGTTTCTGAGCTGTAATTTTCTATAGTTCTATGACGGGCTTATTGAGAGTTGAATGAAACAACCTCCACTAATTTACCAAATATCAGCGATTAACAGGGAAAATTGTACAAATGAAAGCATTCTACTATTGTTCTACTAATGGCATGGCTCCTGCTCTGACCAGGACCGCAAGAAACTACAAAGGGTTGTGAACGAAGCCTAGCCCATCATGCAAACTCATTATTTCAAAGGAGCGGCTAGAGAGGTGATTCAAGTGAGGAGAGCTGGTAGGAAAGAGGGATTTCTAACTTACTACTTTATTTCTTTTTTCGGAGTTTTTGTAAGGCAGCTGGAAGTGTAAAACCGGAAGTAGGCCCCAGTGAGACCTGGGAAGTTTTTTTTCCCTGACGTCAGCCAGTAGCGCGCGGAAGGTTTACAAAGCAGGCCGCACTATCCAACGGGCAGCGTCGTTAGCGGGCAGCGGAGTGAACAGGTAGCAGAGTGAAGGCTGAAGGGCTTCGGCTCAACAGGCTTAGGCGGAAACGGGCGAGGCAGGGTAGGTTTAGTTCTTTAGTTGTTTCCTCTGTTATTTGAAGAAAGGGGGAATTATGAGTGTGAGGCCAGTTTGTTGTTCTCGGTGTCGGATGTGGGAGGTCCTGGAGTCTCCTAGCCTCCCGGTCGTCCATATCTGCGCCAGGTGCGTAAAGCTGTAGCTCCTGAGGGACCACGTTAGGGAACTGGCGCTGCAGCTCGATGACCTTCGTCTGGTCAGGGAGAATGAGGAGGTGACAGAGAGGAGTTACAGGCAGGTGGTCACACCGGGGCCACGGGAGGCAGACACACGGGTCACGGTTAGGAATGGGAAGGGGTAAGGTCAAATACTAGAGAGTACCCCAGTGGCTGTGCCCCCTAACAATAAGTATTCCTGTTTGAGTGCTGTTGGGGGGGACAGCCTACCTGGGGGAAGCAACAGTGGCCGTGCCTCTGGCACAGAGTCCGGCCCTGTAGCTCAGAAGGGTAGGGAAAGGAGGGGGAAGGCAGTAGTAATAGGGGACTCTACAGTGAGGGGGTCGGACAGGAGATTCTGTGGACACAGACAAGAAACTCGGATGGTAGTTTGCCTCCCTGGTGCCAGGATCTGGAATGTTTCTGATCGCGTCCAAGATATCCTGAAGTGGGAGGGAGAAGAGCCAGAGGTTGTGGTACATATTGGTATCAATGACATAGGTAGGAAAAGGAAAGAGGTCCTGAAAGGAGAATATAGGGAGTTGAGAAGAAAGACCGCAAAGATAGTAATCTCGGGATTGCTGCCTGTGCCACGCGACAGTGAGAGTAGGAATGGAATGAGGTGGAGGATAAATATGTGGCTGAGGGATTGGAGCAGGGGGCAGGGATTCAGGTTTCTGGATCATTGGGACCTCTTTTGGGGCAGGTGTGACCTGTACAATAAGGACGGGTTGCACTTGAATCCCAGGGGGACCAATATCCTGGCGGGGAGGTTTGCTAAGGCTACTGGGGAGAGTTTAAAGTAGTATGGTTGGGGGGTGGGAATCAAATTGAAGTGACTGGGAGAGAGGAGGTTAGCTCACAAATAGAGAAAGCTGGTCGACAGTGTGAGAGGGAGGATAGGCTGGTGAGAGAGAAGGGGAGCGCTCAGACCGAAGGTTTGAGATGTGTCTATTTTAACATAAGGAGTGTTGTGAACAAAGTGGATGAGCTTAGAGCGTGGATCACTACTTGGAAATATGATGTGGTGGCCATTACAGAGACTTGGATGACTCAGGGACAAGACTGGTTACTTCAAGTGCCGGGTTTCAGATGTTTCAGAAGGGACAGGGAGGGAGGCAAAAGGGGTGGGGGAGTGGTACTGTTGAACAGAGATAGTGTCACGGCTGCAGAAAAGATGGACACCATGGAGGGATTGTCTACCGAGTCTCTGTGGGTGGAGGTTAGGAACAGGAAGGGGTCAATAACTTTACTGGGTGTTTTCTGTAGGCCGCCCAATAGTAACAGGGATGTTGAGGAGCAGAAAGGGAAACAGATCCTGGAAAGGTGTAATAATAACAGAGTTGTCGTGATGGGAGATTTTAATTTCCCAAATATTGATTGGAATCTCCCTAGAGTGAGAGGTGTAGATGGGGAGGAGTTTGTTAGGTGTGTTCAGGAGGGTTTCTTGACACAGTGTGCAGATAAGCCGACAAGAGGCAAGGCTGTACTTGATTTGGTATTGGAAAATGAACCTGGTCAGGTGTCAGATCTCTCAGTGGGAGAGAGCATTTTGGAGATAGTGATCATAATTCTATCTCCTTTACAATAGCATTGGAGAGAGATAGGATCAGACAAGTTAGAAAAGTGTTTAATTGGAGTAAGGGGAATTATGAAGCTATTAGGCAGGAAATTGGAGGCTTAGGAAAGAGGTTCTCTCAGGGAAATGTACGGAAGAAATGTGGCAAATTTTCAGGGAATATTTGTCTGGAGTTCTGCATAGCAACGTTCCAATGAGACTGGGAAGTTATGGTAGGTTACAGGAACCGTATTGTACAAAGGCTGCAATGAATCTAGTCAAGAAAAGAAAAGCTTACAAAAGGTTCAGGGAGCTAGGTAATGTTAGAGATCTTGAAAAGTATATGGCTAATAGGAAGGATCTTAAGGAGGAAATTAGGAGAGCCAGAAGGGGTCATGAGAAGACCTTGGCAGGCAGGATTAAGGAAAACCCCAAGGCATTCGACAAGTATGTGAAGAGCAAGAGGATAAGACGTGAAAGAATAGGACCTATCAAGTGTGACGGTGGGAAAGTTTGTATGGAACCGGAAGAAATAGCAGAGGTACTTAATGAATACTTTACTTCAGTATTCATTACGGAAAAGGATCTTGGTGGTTGTAGTGCAGACTTGCAGCGGACTGAAAAGCTTGAGCATGTAGATATTAAGAAAGAGGATGTGTTGGAGCTTTTGAAAAGCATCAAGTTAAATAAGTCGCCAGGACCGGATGAGATGTACCCCAGGCTACTGTGGGAGATGAGGGAGGAGATTGCTGAGCCTCTGGCGATGATCTTTCCATCATCAATGGAGACGGGAGAGGTTTCGGAGGATTGCGGATGTTGTTCCTTTATTCAAGAAAGGGAGTAGAGATAGCCCTGGAAATTATAGACCAGTGAGTCTAACCTCAGTGGTTGGTAAGTTGATGGAGAAGATCCTGAGAGGCAGGATTTATGAACATTTGGAGAAGTATAATATTATTAAGAATAGTCAGCATGGCATTGTCAAAGACAGATCATGCCTGACGAGCCTGGTTCAATTTTTGAGGATGTGACTAAACACATTGATGAAGGAAGAGCAGTAGATGTAGTATATATGGACTTCAGCAAGGCATTTGATAAGGTGCCCCATGCAAGGCTTATTGAGAAAGTGAGGGGGCATGAGATCCAAGGGGACATTGCTTTGTGGATCCAGAACTGGCTTGCCCACAGAAGGCAAAGAGTGGTTATAGATGGGTCATATTCTGCATGGAGGTCGGTCACCAGTGGAGTGCCCCAGGGATCTGTTCTGGGACCCTTACTCTTTGTGATTTTTATAAATGACCTGGATGAGGAAGTGGAGGGATGGGTTGGTAAGTTTGCTGATGACACAAAGGTTGGAAGTGTTGTGGATAGTGTGGAGGGATGTCAGAAGTTGCAACAGGACATTGATAGGATGCAAGACTGGGCGGAGAAGTGGCAGATGGAGTTCAACCCAGATAAGTGTGAGTGGTTCATTTTGGCAGGTCAAATAGGATGGTGGAATATAATATTAATGGTAGGACTCTTGGCAGTGTGGAAGATCAGAAGGATCTTGGGGTCCGAGTTCATAGGACGCTCAAAGCAGCTGTGCAGGTTGAGGCTGTGGTTAAGGCGGCGTATGGTGTACTGGCCTTCATCAATCGAGGAATTGAGTTTAGGAGGCGCGAGATAGTGTTGCAACTATATAGGACCCTGGTCAGACCCCACTTGGGGTACTGTGCTCAGTTCTGGTTGCCTCATTACAGGAAGGATGTGGAAGCCATAGAAAGGGTGCAGAGGAAATTTACAAGGATGTTGTCTGGGTTGGGGAGCATGCCTTATGAGGATAGGTTGAGTGAGCTCGGCCTTTTCTCCTTGGCGAGACGAAGGATGAGGGGTGACCTGATAGAGGTGTATAAGATGTTGAGAGGTATTGATCGAGTGGACAGTCAGAGGCTTTTTCCTTGGGCTGAAATGGTTGCCACAAGAGGACACAGGTTTAAGATGCTGGGGAGTAGGTACAGAGGAGATGTCAGGGGTAAGTTTTTCACTCAGAGAGTGGTGGGTGCGTGGAATGGGCTGCCAGCAATGGTGGTGGAGGCGGATTCGAGAGGGTCTTTTAAGAGACTTTTAGATGAGTACATGGAACTTAGTAAGATAGAAGGTTATAGGTAAGCCTAGTTATCGCTACGGTAGGGACATGTTCGGCACAACTTTGTGGGCTGAAGGGTCTGTATTGTGCTGTAGTTTTTCTATGTTTCTACTATGTTATAGATTCATTAGTATGTTAACAGTGACATAGCTACGTCAGTGTTATTCATGTCAAACCTAACTCTCTAAACAGCATGCGCAATATTAAATGTTGCTTTTTAAAGGTATCAAATCATTCCTCTATGCCCAGCATTTACATACTGCCAGGCCATGCAGCTCTGAAGACAAGGGTCAAGTGACTTGCTCCAAGTGGTATTCGAAAGATGCTTCTCTCTTCTGTTGTCCTCCCTCCCAAAATAGAAGCACAGATTCTGGTCAACTTCAAAAGTATGGGCCTAAATCATTCCACCCACCACAAAGGTCTAGCTTTTGCTTTTCAATAAGTAGTGCAGGTGATGTCAAATTAATTTATATCAAAAAAATTGTCAGGTCCTCTTTCAAATTATGTCCACAAGGATTTTCACCACCGACAAGTTGAAAGTTTTGGTGCCAAATATCCCGCAACATAGCAGCCAAACTGAAGCAAGTATTGGATGACCCAATTAAAATTTTCACTCAGGCTATGAGGTGACGGATGTGGAAAATCGACTTGTCATAGGGTTTGACTAACACAAGTGGAGTTAGTTACCCTCAGCATCTAAGTGATGCTCACGATCAGCCTGATCAAACTAGATGTCGATATGAGGCAAAACATTGAAATTTTTATACATCCCAGCATTATCATTTGTCTGAAGACAGAAATTTACCCAAAAATATAAGTGAAATAAAAGATAATAGACGAGCCATTGATTTCTCAATTTGGAAACTGGGTTAAGTCTGAATGGTTTGATAGGGCTACCAGTCATCAGGTGGATTTAAATCCAATTCTCCTGGAGAATCTGCTAGCTCTTCAACTCCACAGGTCTTATAGCTCTGCATTTGTTTTTAAATCAATGTCATTTTATTCGACAGAAAACAATAAGTAACACACATGCTGGCAATTTTATTCATTTTCTTGAATTTCTGGGTTTTTTTTCCTCATCTGAGAAACAGTCAGAATAGTCTTTTTACTTAAAACTGATCTGGCTGGTTAATCATGATGTGGAGATGCCGGCGTTGGACTGGGGTAAACACAGTAAGAAGTTTAACAACACCACGTTAAAGTCCAACAGGTTTATTTGGTAGTAAAAGCCACACAAGCTTTCGGAGCCCCAAGCCCCTTCTTCAGGTGAGTGGGAATTCTGTTCACAAACAGGGCAGATAAAGACACAAACTCAATTTACATGAATAATGGTTGGAATGCGAATACTTACAGCTAATCAAGTCTTTAAGATACAAACAATGTGAGTGGAGAGAGCATCAAGACAGGCTAAAGAGATGTGTATTGTCTCCAGACAGGACAGCCAGTGAGACTCTGCAGGTCCAGGCAAGCTGTGGGGATTTCAAATAGTGTGACATGAACCTAATATCCCGGTTGAGGCCGTCCTCATGTGAGAACACCATCCACCAGGTACACGGTACATACTCCTGCAACTCGGCCAACGTTGTCTACCTGATACGCTGCAGGAAAGGATGTCCCAAGGCATGGTACATTGGGGAAACCGTGCAGACGCTGCGACAACGGATGAATGAACACCGCTCGACAATCACCAGGCAAGACTGTTCTCTTCCTGTTGGGGAGCACTTCAGCGGTCACGGGCATTCGGCCTCTGATATTCGGGTAAGTGTTCTCCAAGGCAGCCTTCACGACGGCGCAGAGTCGCTGAGCAGAAACTGATAGCCAAGTTCCGCACACGAGGACAGCCTCAACCGGGATATTGGGTTCATGTCACACGATTTGTAATCCCCACAGTTTGCCTGGACCCGCAGAGTCTCACTGGCTGTCCTGTCTGGAGACAATACACATCTCTTTAGCCTGTCTTGATGCTCTCTCCACTCACATTGTTTGTATCTTAAAGACTTGATTAGTTGTAAGTATTCGCATTCCAACCATTATTCATGGAAATTGAGTTTGTGTCTTTATATGCCCTGTTTGTGAACAGAATTCCCACTCACCTGAAGGGGCTTAAGGCTCCGAAAGCTTGTGTGGCTTTTGCTACCAAATAAACCTGTTGGACTTTAACCTGGTGTTGTTAAACTTCTTAGCTGGTTAAGGCAGAGAAGTAGCTCAAGCAAAAGACAAAGGATTTCTCAAGATTCAAACCCCAGCTTTATGCCGAGTCAGCTCATCTCAGCCAGAAAAGTGACAAGCTTGCCATAATGGGTCAGGGTTCTTGCTCCATAATAATAGTTACCTGTGGGTTTATTTGTTGAGCAATGTCTGGCATACCTATGCAATGGCAGTTGGTTAAGTAGTTATTTTAAAACTTTGGGGAGATGGTAGTGTAGCGATGTCATTGGAACTGGTAATCAAGAGGCCCAGGAAAATATCCTGTAGCCATGGGTTCAAATCCCGCCTGGGCAGCTGGTGGAATTTTAATTCAATTAATAGATCTGGAATATAAGTCATCAATAATGGTAACCATGATCACTTATCTTTGATTGTCGTAAAAACCCATCTGGTTCACTAATGCCCTGTTGGGAAGGAAATCTGCTGTCCTTACCTGGACTGGCCTACAAATAGCTCCAGACCCACAGTAATGTGGTTAACTGCCCTCTGAAATAGCCTAAGCAAGCCATTCAGTTCACGGGGAATTAGGGATGGGCAATAAATGGAGGCCTTGCCAGTGATGGCCACATGAAAAAATGAAGGAAAAACACTTCTGGCAATATTTGGAAACTTGAGTGCACCAGGTATCACAATTTCTTGTCCATCTTGTACAAGAGCCCTGGGTTGAGTAGACTTTACAATATGAGGGAAGAGAAGGTCATGTACATTCAGCTTCCTCATGAACTCCAAGGTGACCTTTTTTTAAAAAAAGCAACAATGAACTTTGGGAGCAAGATTTCTAGGGCACATTTTAGAGTAATTTCAAGGTGATTGAAAATTGGAAGGATCAATTGAAATATAGAATTATTTTTCTGTGGAATCAAACTGTGTTAATTTCCTATTTGGTGAAAGCATTGATGTGTTTGATACCATTTATTATTCACAAGCTATTTTTTGTGCTATAAATAAAGACTCACTAGATTTGAATGAAAAGATTTTAGAAAAGCTGTCAGGTAAATTAAAGGAATACATCAGCGTCCACTCGACGGATGAAGGTGATGATGACAGATTGAACCCTCCAGAGTTTCTAACTTCAAAGGACATGCCACCGCACAAGCTTAGATTCAAGGAAGGTGGCACTTAAATGTTGCTATAAAATTTGAATCCTAAAAAAAAGACTCTGTCAATGAATAAGATTGGTAGTTAGGAAACTGTATCTTTTCAATGAACAATACAGAAATTATAACAGAGGTTTCAAGAAAATAGAATGCTTACTGCTTGAAAAATATTGAGCCCATCAGGTGCAAGCAGATCCACATTTTCAACTTGGGAGAAAACAGCTCCCAGTTAAACTTCCATGTTCAATGATGATAAGCAAATCACAAGGCCAAACTTTTGACAAAATCTGTATTTATGTTCCTTGGCCTCATCTGACCCATGTACTGCTTTATGTAGGTTTCCAGATTGAGGCATTTGATTCTATTAAAGTCTCGTTGAGAGAATTACTAGAAATTTGACGACAAATGTTTTATGGGTCTCTGCCAACAGTGGAGGATGGAACAGATTGTTATGGTGATAGCACTGGAGGAAAGGAATGGTATCGGAGGAGTTGGGGGCGGTGGGGTGGTGGTGGTAGTGGTAGTGGGGGTGGTGGGGGTGGCTTGGAGAGGATGGATTAGCTTGGGATAGCATGAAATGGGGATGGCAAAGTATCAGGAGAAGAGAAAATATACAAAAATATTAATTCAACAGTAGATTACTGGGTCAGATTGAGTGCTGCTTTCTAACCTTATGAATGCTAAATTCAAGGCATGGAATTTCAAACTATTTAAAGCTAAAATTTAATACTGCCACACACAATGAACTCAGCAACTACTCCCATAACCATCTTTGTGCTCCGTCAATTTAAGTGCTAAATTCAAAACTTGAATGAATAATGCAGAATTTGAGTTCTATTGTTGTTTTCTTACTAGAAATAAACACATGCTGGCTCTGCATAAAAGCTTAATAATCTGTCAATGGTAATATATGCACGCCTCAAAGAGCAAAACAACCAGTCTTGCAAAGCAACCAAAACTACAAATAAAGTGTGCACCTTGCTGATAATTTCATGAAAACTCAGTATTTTCGGAATCCCATGTAATCTTTAAAAGCACCTCCAGTGCTCCACAACAGAAGAAAGAAGTTACTCAAGCTTTAGCAGGATTGTTAAAAGGTGAATGATGGTAGGATCGAGGTGATCAAGGAGTGAGAAGTAACAAGGTAAAACAATGTGGCAGACACATAGAACATAGAACATTACAGCGCAGAACAGGCCCTTCGGCCCACGATGTTGCACCGACCAGTTAAAAAAAAACTGTGACCCTCCAACCTAAACCAATTTCTTTTCGTCCATGAACCTATCTACGGATCTCTTAAACGCCCCCAAACTAGGCGCATTTACTACTGATGCTGGCAGGGCATTCCAATCCCTCACCACCCTCTGGGTAAAGAACCTACCCCTGACATCGGTTCTATAACTACCCCCCCTCAATTTAAAGCCATGCCCCCTCGTGCTGGATTTCTCCATCAGAGGAAAAAGGCTATCACTATCCACCCTATCTAAACCTCTAATCATCTTATATGTTTCAATAAGATCCCCTCTTAGCCGCCGCCTTTCCAGCGAAAACAATCCCAAATCCCTCAGCCTCTCCTCATAGGATCTCCCCTCCATACCAGGCAACATCCTGGTAAACCTCCTCTGCACCCTCTCCAAAGCCTCCACATCCTTCCTGTAATGTGGGGACCAGAACTGCACACAGTACTCCAAGTGCGGCCGCACCAGAGTTGTGTACAGTTGCAACATAACGCCACGACTCCTAAATTCAATCCCCCTACCAATAAACGCCAAGACACCATATGCCTTCTTAACAACCCTATCTACTTGATTCCCAACCTTCAGGGATCTATGCACACATACACCTAGATCCCTCTGCTCCTCCACACTACTCAAAGTCCTCCCGTTAGCCCTATACTCAACACATCTGTTATTCCTACCAAAGTGAATTACCTCACACTTCTCCGCATTAAACTCCATCCGCCACCTCTCGGCCCAACTTTGCAACCTGTCTAAGTCTTCCTGCAAACTACGACACCCTTCCTCACTGTCTACCACACCACCGACTTTGGTGTCATCAGCAAATTTGCTAATCCACCCAACTATACCCTCATCCAGATCATTAATAAATATTAATGATCTGGATGAGGGTATTAATAAACACTGCTGAATACAGATAAACAGATCATTAATAAACACTGCTGAATACTCTGTCACTAATAGTGAATTGGAGGGTGCACGGACTCACCTGATTAAGGAGCAGCACTCCGAAAACTCGTGATTCCAAATAAACCTGTTGGAATTTAACTTGGTGTTGTGAGACTTCTTACTGTGCCCACCCCAGTCTAACGCCGGCATCTCCACATCATGATGCTTAAGAAATGGGCACCTATGACCACCTGGCCTAACCTCATTGGGTGATGTGATCCCATTAGTTGAAAGTCAGAACGTTCCAGAAGGGCTTGGAGAAGGGGATAAAAGTGGACATCTGAAGGCGATCCTCAGCGAAGGCTCGACCAGCCTACTGCAACCTGTGATGACGGAAGTGGGTGTGTGAAATCCACCTTCGTACCAAGAAAACCGTTCATACCGTTGACCTTATCTGGTCAATGAAATGAATCAAGCAGCTTGGTCAAGTTCACCAGAGCAGGTCGTACGTATGTTTTTCAGGCAGTCAGCCTCGGTTGGGGAAAAGTTAACCTAATTTATTCTGTAAGAATTATGTCTTTAACTTGCAAGTGTTTTAATAAAACTAAATTTGAACTGTAGCCCTTTCTTTTTCTCAAAGTAAGAGCACCTGGGTAAAAGCGTTTCTTAGTCATAAACTGGTTGAAGTGTCTGTATAGAATATTTCACAAGCAACAGTCACGACTTGGGTCCAATGAATTTTGGACCCCCCCCCCCCCCCCCCCCCAACACCTGTGCGGTGCCTCATGACATCATCCATAGATAAAAGGTCAGATTTCCACGTGTATTTACAACCCTGCACCAGTTCACTCTCTCTCAACTCCCTTAGTTGTTAGACTGCATGTCCAGAATCCAATCCTGAATGAGTTATAATTTCCTCTGAATAAACCTTGTGAATTCAAAAGCCATAGCCTTCACAACTCCCTCCCCAGCCACCCAAATATAAATTCCAATTCCTTGTCTCCAAATCTTTCTCACACCCAACCACTGTCTCACGCTTAACCAGATTGTTCACAAACTCCATGTTCATATGACTGTAAACCAGGCTTGTCCAACCTTTTCATTCTGGGGGCCACATAAGAAGATTTTTCTTACTCAAAGACTGATGAGCAAGTTTATTTATTTATTAGTGTCACAAGTAGGCTTACATTAACACTGCAATGAAGTTACTGTGAAAATCCCCGAGTTGCCACAATCAGGCATCTGTTAGGAAGCACAGAGGGAGAATTTAGCATGGCTAATGCACCTAACCAGCACGTCTTTCAGACTGAGAGAGGAAACCAAACCCAGAGGAAACCCATGCAGACATGAGGAGAACTTTCAGACTCCGCAGACAGACAGTGACCCAAGCTGGGAATCAAACCTAGGTCGCTGGCACGGAGGCAGCAGTGCTAACCACTGTGCCGCCACAAGTTTTGGAAAGAAAATGTTTGGCAAAACAATAAATTGAATTTCTGAAAATGTTGAGATTTTAAGAAACAATTACTGAACAAATGTAAAGTAATGACATCGCAATAAATTGAGTTAAAGAGTAAGCAGAATGGAGGGTTAGTGTATGTGGGTGAAAATGTATGCCTGTGTGTGCGCATTTATATCATGCCTTTTGTGACCATCGGATGTCCCAAGTGCCTCATAGCCAATGAAGTACATTTGTACTGTAGTCACCGTTGAAATGTGGGTGTGCAGCAGCCAAATTGCACACAGCAAGCTTAACAGCAATATGAAAATAGCCAGATAATCTGTGTTGTGGTTTTGATTGAGGGATAAATTGTGTATTTCTTTGAAATACGGCACTGAATCTTCCATGTCAAGCTGAAAGACAAATAGTATTAGATTAACTCCTCATCTGGACTGCACCTCAAAGTGCAGCACTCCCGGTACTATAGACATGATTTTTGTGCTCAAGTCCTGGAATGGACTTGAGCACAAATCCTTGGATTCACAACTTTGTAACAGAGCAAAAATGCTACCAACTGAGTCACTGTTGCCACCTAGTAAAAGAGTGAACTTTCTCAATGTTATGAAGTTTAACATTTGTGGAACATTTTTACAGTGGATTCTCATTCACTGTCTACACTAAATTTAGCTTGGAGATTCACTGGCTAAGAGCCACAGGGATCACAGCAATTCAAGGCGAGGCATTAATACAATTGTGGGGTGAAACTACATTGACCCTGTATCTATTAAAGTAGGAAAGTGCTCACATATTGCCTGTCATAAATAGTAAGGAGTCTAAGATGCAGTACAGACTTAAAAGGCAACATACTTCATATACTTTATACATCCAGTCCTAGATACATTTCAGCTTTGTATTAATTGTTAAATGTGCTGGTGCAGAAGTACTGCACTAAATTACAATGTGTCATATTGTCCTTTAGCTATTTTCTGGCCATAAGGGGTTCCACCTCTGTGCACCCCTTGATGGTTTATTGCCACAGATTGACTGCTTACCGTTGGGCAACTTCCAAGTCCAGCTGTTCACATCATCCATCCACTGCCATCTCATTTGACCCTTTGCTCCTCAGTCTATTCACAAGCACCATTCTTTCAAATGTGTGACAGGTCCATAACTTCTATAAATGGGTTCACTTCATAATCAGTTATGTCCTTGGCTCCAATAATTTGCCTTGCTACTATACTAAGCACAGGTTCAAGATCAAAAACTCATAAAAGCTTCAAATAGCACAGTGCTTTAAATATTCAGCTCCCTCCCCACACCCAAAATTTGTTAACAATAAAAAGAACCATTAAAGAGATTAATTGTATTTTTGCTGTCAAATTACAACTTCAACATCTAATAAAGTCTGAATAGACAATTAAAAAGACTATTAACCAGAGGATGTTTGCAACAATGAGTAAGATCACACTCCTTTGATTAATTCCTGCTTTGCCAAATTGCACAATACAAAGCATTCCTGAACCTAATGGATAACTCCTAACCATATCTCAACCAGTATATCAGGGAGACATAAAAATGTTCTAACCCCTTTCACACTGGACCCAAGAGCACCAGTGTTCTGACTGGCCAACATGTCATCAGGTAAACAGACAAATCAAAGACAATTGGGAACATTTACAGGATGAATGGAAAACAGTTTTCCCACGTGCAAGGAGAATGGTTTTAATCAACCCTTTTATAGGAAAGACATCTAACTTTATGCTAATTTCTCCACTTGTCGTCTTAAGTACCATTTCTTGCAGTGGACAAACCCCATGGGCTTTGGCAAGACATCTCCCAAGTGGTTTTTTTCAATACAGAAGCTTCAACTAAAGTTATAGCAAGCAAATGAAGAATCACAGCTGAATCCAGTCCTATTTGTATACCGCTTGCAGGCTGGAAAAGGCAGGAATCACAAAATAGCTATTGGGGGTGCGTGATTTTTTACTTTCCTAACACCAGCAATAGCAAGGTTAGTTGCAGCACCCTACCACAGCCATGAACAGAGATCAGTTGCCTCAGAGTGGAATCAATGGAGGAGTTCTGGTCCATATCGCTTTATGACAAACCACGTTATATATATTTTGATCTGCACAATTTATAGCAGTATCTATAAACTGAAGTAAAATCAACCACTGAGTGCTCAAGTCGAAACTTTTGATATTTAGTATTCAAGTTCTATCATCAATAGCAATAGATTTGTACTGTTTCCATGCCAACCACAAGCATTGATAACCGTAAGCAAAGCTGCTCTCACAATGCAGCTTCAATGCTACTTCAGAAGGGCACTGTTTAGGCTACAGTGATATATAACAAATCAGAGCTCGATTCTGTGATTACATTAATACTATTATCTTTCAATAAACCATTTGAACAGAATGTACAGCTGCTATTCTCTGCAACACCTCTTCACCCTCCCATTATCACGCGACTGAAGAAATCAACCGCACATCAATTGCATTTCAATTTTTTATCAATTCCTCCCCACCCATAGGAACGTGTTATTATCTTGAAATTCGTTGCCTTAGGATATCAGAGCGTCTCAGTAAATGCACTGACAAAGCAAATGCTAATACAACTCAAGATTGGCATTTCAAACAAAATAACAAAAAACCCTACAGTCTTACTGGCCCTGGTTCTATTTTAATTCTCACATTCCCCATTTCAAGAATAAAAGCACAAAAGTGACGTATGCATTTTTCACATTCGTAATATGGATGTGCATTTAATCCCTTCTACTAATCATGAACACAAGTGAGACAGCTGTTTGCATACCAAACAATTCAAATCCATCATTGCTAGTCTCAATGTTTTTTCTAAACTGTTGAAGCCCATTCATTGAAACATGATGCAACTGCATACACCAGTGACTCACCTCTCTACCCCAAACCACACCATTTGTACTTAAATAGCAGATTTAAAGCAGGATAGCATCAGAACTGTTTCATTGGAAAGTAATGAGATAAATATCGAGATCGAACCAAAGGGGTTTCTAGAAAGATTCATTTAAAAAAAGCTAAGTTTTAAGAGGATCTTCAAGGAGCATTTATGTAGATAAGCCTACAAGAGGAGAGGCTGTACTTGATTTGGTATTGGGAAATTAACCTGGGCAGGTGTCAGATCTCTGTGGGAGAGCATTTTGGAGATAGCGATCATAATTCTATCTCCTTTACAATAGCATTGGAGAGAGATAGGATCAGACAAGTTGGAAAAGTGTTTAATTGGAGTAAGGGGAATTGTGAGGCTCTGAGGCAGGAAATTGGAGGCTTAAATTGGAAAGAGGTTTTCTCAGGGAAATGTAGAGAAGAAATGTGGAAATTTTCAGGGAATATTTGTCTGGAGTTCTGCATAGCAACGTTCCAATGAGACAGCGGACTCTCTCAATTAATTATCTTAAATCTGAGATCAGTAGATTTTTGCAAGTCCAAGGGTACTAAGGGATGCAAAGCCAAGGTGAGCAAGCGGATGGAGTTAAGATAAAGATCAGTCATGATCTCACTGAATGGTAGAACAACCTTCTTGCTCCCATATCCTAAAACAGGAAAAGATGGGATATGGATCCATTGCTGCCATTCCTTTTACGATCCACTGTGCAATTTTCAGAAGCCAATTTGATTTTGCTGGTTCTTTTTCTCGTCAGGAATGATGTATTATGCTGAGGTTTTACAAGAGGTTGTGTTCCCTCTTGCATTCCCTGTGTATGGCAGTCACTGTTATAAACATGTTGCAATATGCTGCAACTATTTAAGTTGCCTGCATTCTATTATACTTATTTACTTAAATGTTCCTGTGAAACAGGGGAAATGCATATTCACGCCAATATAAAAAACATTCTGCGGTGAAGCAAAATTTTATTTTTAAGGTGAGGAGATTGAGGTTACAATTTCATATCAACTCAATTCAAATACCATTAATTATCAGCCTCCTGCCCACAGTCAAACTAACATTCCAATTCATCACTGACATTAGTTACAGTCTACATTACAGTTGAATATATAAATAGCTGCAGAATTTTTTTAAAGCACCTTAACCAGAAAACTTGCAATCTCTGCACAATCTCTCTCTCACCTAGCGAGATGCTGACTCATTAGGTGTCTCTGCTAAGAGTGAATCGTCCACAAAATACATTAGTTTTCAGTAGCAATCTTAAAATGCAATGAATCTGGAAGCTTCTATAAGACTGGTGATTGTGATTTCTTTTTTAAAAAATGCTTTTAACAAGTGATTTTTCTCCCAGTTGTCATGGATCTACCTCAGAACAGCAGAAAGTAGTAGTTAACAAAGAATGATAGAATATGATCTGCCCAAAAACAGGTTAAAAACCTGCCAAGTGACAGCAGTAGCCAGCATTCAAAGAGGATGATGAAATGCGACCTTTCCCAGTAATGAATTTAGCAGGAATCCAGACAGAAACAGGTGTAAATAGCCCTATCATCAGGAAACAGCTTACCTCGACAACTGAGATCAGGAGATATATGGATGCTAATTGAGAATCACGGAATGAGAGAAATGAAGACAGCTCAAATACATAGAAGGGAGAATCAAAGAGGAGCCAGGGTATTATTGCCAGCACATGCAGAAGCAGGCAAGCATTGTAACATCTAGGAGCGGATATGCCAGTTTAACGTTTCACAGTCAAGAGGCCATTTTAACATCTAAGTAGTCTTATAGCTAAGGTAGTACAGAAACTTTCGTAAAGGCAGTTTAAATATCTTCGCTGGACCAGGAAAAGACATTTCCCAGACTTGGTCATCTGCTTTGTATTGTGTGGTAACTATAAACTGGATTTGATTAATAGGTTTATTTAATTTGGATGTTGTTTGCAAATGGGAAAGTCTTATTGAGTTCAGGTATCGCAGATATATCCTGGAACAAGGGGAAATTTCTATACAAACTGTGTGTGTTTAGTAATTCATATTTAATTGTTTCAAAGTATCATAGTCCTATTCATGTGTATTTGTCTTTAATTCAATTAATAGTCTTTAATAACAGTTACACAACAACAGGACTAGTTATTCTCACGGGGCGGAGGGGGGGGTTCACATGATTCCTCTCAGTATTTCAAAAACAAAACCATACACCACTACAAACCGGAGTCTTAAGTTGAGATGCCCTTGCAGAAAACATCTGTGCGGTTTGTGACAATCAATTGAGGACAAAGGAGAAAGAAAAACCCGCAAATCCAAATCAACTTTGCAGCACATTTCCACGGAAAATTTAACTTTTTTTTAAAAATTCAGCAATGACAAGCAAATAATTTATTTTTGAATAAGAAATCATCCTGGGGAACAGCCTTGCACATCAGCTAACAGATCATATTACATTAATCTATGCAATAAAACCAATTTAATTATGTAACTCAAGATGCAACATTTGGGTACATTTGATCTATGTTCGTTCTCTTATTAAAACAGCACTGACCTGTCCAAATACATCTGAATCCTTGTTAATCATTTAAAATGCTGCTGCTACCAAACACACAGTTAGCATACCAAAATAAGGTCATCATGCAATCTGACACACACTTTTCCAGACAAGAGCATCACTGAAATGCTCAAATAAAAAGTCAAAAGTTAGGAAATTAGCAAAAATCTTGCTATTAATTTCATAACAAAGTGTGAGAGATGTGCACATACAAGGAGGGGAGTTAGCTAAATAAAATCGGCCCTAGTTAGGAGGCAATAATATAAAGCTTCTTGGAATCTATTGACTCACTAAAGTGCAGATGGATGCCATTCTGCACATCGAGCCTGCACCGACAACAATCCCACCCAGGCCCTATCCCTGTAACCCCATGTATCCACCCTGCTAATCCTCCTGACACGAAGGGATAATTTAGCATGGCCAATCAGCCTAACCTGCACATCTTTGGACTGTGGGAGAAAACCGGAACACCCAGAGGAAACACACACAGACACGGGGAGAACATGCAGACTCCACACAGTCACCCGAGGTGGGAATCGAACCCACTGTGCAGCCGATGCCGCATTCTTATTGGAATGCAGCATTAGATTGAGCTTTTACTTCCCCAAAGTACAATTCTGTTCAGTCTACAGGAATTCCTTTTTGAAGGCATGTGGGGAAAAGAGGCAGATAACCGAAAGTGTTAGTCAGGCAAAGGCAATTTTGGACTGCATTTCAGTACAGCTCTTACTTAACATTGACAAAAAGCAGTTTTGGTTGATATCAACAGTAAAGTTGCAGTGTAAAACCAAGCTCAACCTGACCACAAGAGATGTCCAGGAAGAAATAGTTTCACACCACTTTCCTGTGGGGTAAAGTCAGGGGGTGCAAAATGAAACATTTCTCAATTATGTTCATGTTCTGTTCCAAGTATAAAATGCAATACCTCTCATACATATGGCTATTTAATCATAGAAGGAATCACAGCCATGCCTAATTGCGTCCTTGCCTGGAATACATACATGTATGTTACTTCCAGCTGGGATCACTAGATGATATTCTGTACCTGACACCCTTCACAATTTATCTCGATCATCAAGTTCTCCTTTAAAGCACATAATGATCTTACTTGGACATAGAGCATAATTTCATCAAAATCCTGAAAGTCCAGAGACCAGATATGGAACCCGAATAGTACTTGACACCTATATAAGTTAGTAGCACCACCCCAAGCTGTACAAAACAGTAACTGGCAAGCCATGCAACTGTTTTGTTCCGGTCTCTGGTTCTCAATAACCCTAGTCAGTACCGTGCACGGTTTTGGTTTCCATAGTGTAAAATGATACAGGGGCGCTGGAGAAGGTGCAAAGAAAATCACAAGGATGTCAGAACTGAGTGGTTATAACAATCAGGAAAGACTGAATAGGCTGGAGCTTACGCACCCCTAAGAGGGTAGGCTGAGGGGTGGCCTGATAGAGAACTATAAAATTATGAAGTGGTTGAATTAGGTAAGCATAGAAAAAATGTTTCCATTTGTGGAAAAGACTAAACGTAGGGCTTCCAAATGAAGATAGTCCTAAATACATCAAATGAGAAATCCAGGGAAGAATGTTACACTCGCTTCAAGGGAAGTTAGATGCGACTTCCTCCAGGATCTCCCCCACCATGACCTGGTTGGGACAGGCAGGGCCTCTGACGGAAGCTCACCTCGCTCCAAATATCCCACCCACCTTCAATTTTTAGGCTAGCTGGCAGATGATAGATATGAGGAGAGGGGGAGGGGGCGGGGGAGGTAGAAGAACGGAAGGGAAGTCAGAGGGGACACCACCATCATAAGCTCTCTTCTGACTGGAGGCACTCTCCCCTTAGGACCCGGTGACCACCGGACCTCTTCCCCTTCACCCTTGACCACTTCCCTTGCGACCTCCTAGACCTTCCCTGCTCTTATCATCTTGAAAATTCTGGCCCAGGAGAAACGTCTTTACCCAGAGAGGGTGACTAGAATGTGGAACTTGCTGTCATATGGAGTAAATGAGGTGAGTAGCACAGATACATTTAATGGGGAATGCTGGATTGATGTTTAAAAGTAATTTTATGTATCTGATCTTTTATTTCTCATCTCAGTCACCACCATTTGGCAAACTGCAATATGTACAAACCTTCGCAAACTATACTTCCCAGCATATACCACTGCAAGTATATCAGTGTCACATAACATGCAGAACACGTGTCAGTTGTGATTCAATGGGCAGCACTCTGCCTCTGAGTCAGAATTTGTGGCTTGAAATTCCACTTCTGAGAACTAAAAATGAAAATTTAGGCTGACACTCCAGTGCAGTATTGAGGGAGCCCTACATTGTCAGGTGTCTTTTTTTTTTGAATGGCACTTTAAACTGAGGCTCCAACTGTTCTTTTATGCAGACGTAAAAAGAACCCATGGCACGATCTTGAAAGTAGTCATGATGTGGAGATGCTCGATATGCGCGGCATGGTACATTGGGGAAACCATGCAGACGCTACGACAACGGATGAATGAACACCGCTCGACAATCACCAGGCAAGACTGTTCTCTTCCTGTGGGGGAGCACTTCAGCAGTCACGGGCATTCAGCCTTGGATCTTCAGGTAAGCGTTGTCCAAGGCGGCCTTCACGACACACGACAGCGCAGAGTCGCTGAGCAGAAACTGATAGCCAAGTTCCGCACACGAGGACGGCCTAAACCGGGATGTTGGATTTATGTCACATTATCAATAACCCCCCACAGCTCGCCCCTGGTCTTGCATAATCTCACCAGCTGTTCTGTCTGGAGACAATACACATCTCTTTAACCTGTGTTTAATGTTCCCTCCAACCACATTATCTGTACCTTTTAAGACCTGGCTGGCTGTAGAGATTTGCATTCTAATTAGTATTCTGTAACTTGATTTCTGTGTCTGTGCACTGTTGGAGAACAGAGACCACTCCATCTGACGAAGGAGCAGCAAGCTCCGAAAGCTTATGGTATTTGCTACCAAATAAACCTGTTGGACTTTAACCTGGTGTTGTGAGACTTCTTACGATCTTGAAAAGCAGGGGAGCTCTCCCCAGTGTTTTGGCCAATCAATTACCTTGACAATGTGTAATATAAAAATCTTGTCATCATCTCATTGCTTTTTGTGGGAACTTGCCGTCTGCAAATTGCCTGTTGCATTTCTTACATTATAAAGGTCGCTACGCTTTAAAAGTACTTCAATTACTTTAGGGTGTCAAAAGTTTTTTCAAGGTGCTTTTGAACTACAAGTCTTTTTCGATGAAGTTAGAAAACAGCTGAAGGCTATCAAAGTGCAAGATACCCTACTGTATCATGCTACACAGAAGGTGACATTCGACAACTCTATAAAGACATCTGACAATCCGGCCAAGGCCATGGTCTTCATGAACTCTGTGGAAGGCAATAATTTGGAGTAACAATCTGCAGTTCACTGTAAATTCTGGACTCTATCCCTCGTCATTATATTTCCTTCCCGATTCGTTGTTGTTATTTATCATGCTGACAGGGATGATCTAGTAATTGAGCATGACTGTGACTTTTTTTATCCTCAAGAATTCCAGGGATTTGCATTTGTCTTTACTGGGAAACTCCCCTCAGCAAGTTCCTTCTTGTTAAGGAGTGCACGGTGCAGGTTGTACGCACTATAGGGCTGAGAGATAAATATCCACTTTTCTTCTTATTTGTACATTTGTAATGGTGGTATATGCTTTATGGTCTCCTTTGCTCTAATCATGATACATACAAGTAACGCCACTGTGGCTTAAGCCTTAATGGGAGGGGTTAAAATGCAGGAAGGGTATTCAGCACTCATAGCAGTAGTTATTTTGAAACTTTGCTCCTGGAATGTGCAGGGAATACACCATCCTATTAAAAAAAATTGTCTTTCACTTACAACTCAGATACTTTATTCTTAATAAGACATTTCTGCATTTTAATGACTCCCCGGGGGGAAAAGAAATCTTGATATCCACAGAACCCAAGCAATTAATCAGCAAGTTTTATGACAGTTAATGTTCTAGATTCTGTGGGAATATACTAGGGACTCTGTATTCTTGGAAAGAAAATCTTCACAGTGAATATTGATGAGAAAACGTGGGGCATTATATGGGAAGATGCCAATAGAATCTCAGTCTGCAATAGAATGAAGGCTTAAAATATTACACCAATCTGCATATTACATCAAGTTTAAGACAGAGGGCCGATCCCACCATATCCATGTTGTGCCAAAAGTGCAAAGTAATCAGGGAGACTTCATACATTGTGTTTGGTTGGTGTCAAAATTAAATCCTACTGGTCTGCCATACTTAAGACGACATTTGATACAGCCAAAGAATTTGGTCATAGAACGATAGGATCTCTACAGCGCAGGTGGTGATCATTCAGCCCATCGAGTCTGCACCGATTCACTGAAAGAGCATCTTACCCAGGCCCATCTCCTTACCTTACCCCCGTAACTCCATGCATTTACCATGGCTAATTCACCTAATCTACACATCCGCAGACACTAAGGAGCAATTTAGTTCGACCAATCCACCTAACCGTCATATCTTTGGACTGTGGGAGGAAACCAGAGCACCCTGAGGAAACCCACGCAGACACAGGGATATCGTGCAAATCTGAGTGACCCAAGTCCAGAATTGAACCCAGGTCCCTGGTGCTGAGAGGCAGCAGTGCGCCACCCTTTGTTTTAAATTTTGGGGCTCCCAGAAAGAAAAATAATTGATGCTAATGAAAAAAAGCTGTAAAATATCCTCTGCTCTTGGATTAATGATAAATCTCCTTCAGTTCAAAAATGGCACTAAATTATCATGGAAAGTATCCCAATGGAATTCCTAACCTCTATACTCCGATCCAAATTGGATGCATTCTGACAAGTATGGGGCCGCATCTCTCATATATAGGTTCCATAATGTCTGACTTGCTCCTACAAGGTTTCCCATACGCTGTGCAGCACTGTCTTCAGCATCCTGTACGTGAGGGTGTGTACCATTTTGCCATGTTTCCATGGCTTTATCCTCTTTTCCCCTATTCCCTCACTTGCCCTTTCAATTTTTTTGTATAAATGGAAGCACTGGGTCTAATGAACAAGTTGAACCAACTACGTCGGTGTCCTCCTGTTTTTCTGTACTCATATGGAGAAATTATGGTATACTGTACCAGTTTTGAGCGTCTGTTGCATTAGTTGTAAAAATTGAAAAACTTTAATAAAAGTACATTGAAAACAAAAAGAAATACATGTCCTTTAACAACCAAGGTTGACAACCCATCAAGGCATCATTGAATAAGCTTTGATCAATTCCAGCTTCTATAAAGAAGTATGAAATTGTCATAATCCAGTTTACCGATTTGTCTTTTGCACTGACTGGGAACAGTCTTGCCAGAGTGAGAAAGTCTGGAATTAATTGGTTTGTTAAAATCTAATCCCAGAATCCCACTGTGCCAACCCCACAATTTATTTACTCAGCAAAGCAAGAGTTACTGGCTTTCCAACATTACCGAGTAGCTGCTTATTCAGCACAGTTCTAGAGATTAAAGACACAGCACAGTGCACATCACATATTCTGGATTTTTGCCGACATTACAAAATGATGGATTTTAACCAAGTGCCACCTACAATTTACTCAATACCATTACTTGTTTGGCAGTAGAGACTTGTGAACGATTGGTGAATTCAAACCTGAGTTTTTATTCTGAATGATTACGTAATTCTTATTCAATCTGGAATGACCATTGTATCAGAGGTAGAATTTTGAATGAAGAGTTTAGTTAAGCTATTTGAATAATATAGCTTTGTGCACTTGTGGGCATTTCCTAGGTTTAAAAGCGCATTTTCAATGTTATTATATCTTTAAGGTCTAGGAGTATGGTATATATTTTATCTATCTTCCTCTGTTACCATTTTAATTGAAGAATTCATACATGGTCAACATAAACCCATCTAAGTAACTATAATGCAAAAATACTATTTAAATCTAAATATTTTGCCATCACAATTTGTTAATGAAGTAATGGAATTAATGTTTTGGGAAAAATTGCATCCACCAATCTTTCTTCCTCAGTGATTGAAATTTCTCATCTCTAAAAGGTTTTAAGCAAAATAGAACAAAAATTTTATATTTCATAATGATTTAGAGCACTTGATGCATGCAGTTTACAAAAGTTTCCAGCAACTTGCAACTCAAGTATAATCTGTCTCTTATCCTTAGAACTTTGAAAATTTTCCTTACGTTTTGCTAAAAAAAAATTGTAACTATACTGGTGATTGAATTTTCAAAGCTTTATTACAAAGAACAAAGAACAGTACATCAAAGCAACAGGCCCTTCGGCCCACCAAGTCAGTGCTGACACACATGCCCCTCTAATCTAATATCTTCGTGCCTCTATGTGGTCCATATCTCTCTATTCCCTGCCTATTCATGTATCTATCCACATGTCTCTTGATCATTGTTATAGAAACTGCTTCCACCACCTCCTCCAGCAGCGCGTTCCAGGCATTCACCACCCTCTGTGAAAAACCTGCACCTTACATCTCTTAAAATTTCCCCCTCTCACTTTCAACTTTTACCTCTAAGTAATTGACCCTTCATCCCTGGGAAAAAGACTCTGACTATCCATTCTATCCAAGCCTGTCATAATTTTGTAAACCTCTATCCCTCATCCTCTGACTCTCCAATGAAAACAATCCAAGTTTGTTCAACCTTTCTTGATAGTCCATATCCTCCAAACCAGGCAACATCCTGGTAAATCTCTTCTGCACCCTTTCCAATGCATCAACATCCTTCCGGTAGCGTGGCGACCAGAATTGCACACATTACTCCAAATGCGGCCTAACCAAAGTCTTATACAGCTGCAACATGATTTTCCAATTCCTATGCTCAATGCCCCGACCGATTGAAGGCCAGTATGCCTTCTTGCCCACCTTGTCCACTTCAGTTGCCACCTTCAGGGAACTGTGGATCTGCACACCCAGATCCCTCTGTATGCTAATATTTCCAAGAGCTCTACCATTTACTGTATACTTTCCTTCTGCAGTAGACCTTCCAAATCACATCACCTCTCATTTGTCCGGGTTAAATTCCATCATCTGCCATCTTTTGGCCCAGGTCTCCAGCCGATTTATATCCTGCTGTATCCTCTGATAATCCTCCTCACTATCTGCTACCCGCCCAATTTTTGTATCATCTGCAAATCTACTAATCAGACCACCTACATCTTCCTCCATATCATTTATATACATATTACAAACAACAGAGGCCCCAGCACTGACCCTTGTGAAACACCGCTTGTCACAGTCCTCCAGTTAGAAAAGTACCCTTCCACTGCTACTCTCTGCTTTCTATGCCAGTTTTGTATCCACCTTAGCAGCTCACCTCGGATCCCATATGACTTCACCTTCTGTATCAGGCTATCATGAGGAACTTTATCGAAGGCTTTACTAAAGTCCATGTATACAACATCCACTACCGTGCCCTGGTCAATTTTATTTTGTCACTTCCTCAAAGAACTCAATTAAGTTTGACACACAATTTCCCCTTCACAAAACCATGCTGCCTATCGCTAATAAGCTTGTTCTCTTCCAGATGTGAGTACATCCTGTCCCAAAGAATCTTCTCCAATAATTTCCCCATCACCGATGTAAGGCTCACAGGCTTGTAATTTCCTGGATTGTCTCTTCTGCCCTTCTTAAACAGAGGAACAATGTTAGCTACTCTCCAATCCTCTGGATTCTTGCCCACGGATAAAGAGGATACAAAGATTTTGGCCAAGGCCTCAGCAATTTCTTCCCTTGCCTCTCTCAATATTCTGGGATAGACCCTATCTGGCCCTGGGGACTTGTCCACCTTAATGTTTTTCAAAACCTCCAATACCTCCTCCCTTTTTATCTTTACATGTCCTAGAATGTCAATATCCTGCTTTCTACACTCAACATCCATCACATCCTTCTCCTTTATGAATACTGATGCAAACTACTCGGTAAGAACCTCACCTACCTCATCTGGTTCCACATACAAACTCCTTCCACTGTCATTGAGTGGAACCCTTTCCTTAGCTACCCACCTCCTCTTTATATATGCAGAAAAAGCCTTGGGATTCTCCTTAATCCTGCCTACCAAGGACATTTCATGCTCCTTTTAGCCCTTCTAAGTCCCTGTTTAAGCTCTTTCCTGCTATCTTTGTATTCCTCAAGAGCCTTATCCATTTTCAATTTCCTGAAATTTATGTATGCCTCCTTCTTTTTCACTAAGCTCACAATCTCTCGTCATCCAGGGTGAAAATCAAGTAGTGACATTGAAATTTAGCAAGAGGGGGTGAGGGCCAGAGGAAAAGCGAGCAAGGAAGAGAGCGCAAGCAAGAGAACTGAGTGAGCGATCGATCATCAGGTGGATGATCAACCTCAGTCCAACCTAGTTGGAACCAAGGGGATAGAATCAGGATAAACAAGAGTCTTCTCTCCCCAAGACTAACTATTCTCACAATACAGTGGAGGCTTCGAGGAGGATACCCAGATGCCAGAACAGCTTCCAAATCAACATTTTACCTGCAACGACAGAGCTTGACACTCCTCTGGCAGTAATGTAAATGAGATATAGGAGGACTATAAGGCCTCCAGACTACCTGAACCAATGAACTTAGAGACTTGAAAGGAGGAGATGGAATTAACAACAATCATGTAAATACATGGGATAAACTTGAATAACGTGAAATACATAGGATAAAGATTCAGGGGGAATGTACATTATAAGGATCTGGCACATATAGTGTGCGGTGTCGAGTTCCGAAAGCTTGTGTGGCTTTTGCTACCAAATAAACCTGTTGGACTTTAACCTGGTGTTGTTAAACTTCTTACATATAGTGTGAACATGGGACTGAGTACAGTCCATCCTACACAAGGAGCCAGGAGGTCACATAACTCTCAGCTTTGAGTCAGTCTAGTATTGGACAGAGCTGTGTGCACACGTAAACATGGGGGCAGCTCCTAGCTTGTACTCTACACTCTCTCTCACAGCTCCTAGCTTGAACTCTATACTCTCTCTATAATCAATACATACAGTTAACCTACTTGAGACTACAAATACTTCATTAAGACCTACCAAACACTATCCGACACTTCACAGCACTACCATTCCAAAATATGCAAGGATAACTCTCACTCACTTTGCAGCAGCAGCCCCATGTCAGCATGCTGGAAAGAAAACTAAAATTTAATTCAGCTGTGTTTGATTTCAATGAGGACTCGGATAAAGAGGTCGGTTGTTTCAGACATTCAATATATCACATAGAATGACTCAACATCTTAAAAATCCAAGTTAAGGATTAAGTATTAAATTCATATGTGATGCTGCCTTCATCCAAGATTATGTTTTCAAGCAGCGAGTGAACATGCTGCCGCACACTTATAGCTTCAGAATCAAAACGAAATAAACATGCTCTGGATGACACGCTGTTTTAGAGTGGCCCTTCACCACTAAACCTGGGTTGCAAAGGACAGACCAAGGCCAACTCACTTAAAAGCAGATGTACACAACGATCGCACATGTGGCGATCTGATACAGCCATATGAAGCAGTTGGGCTGTATGGTTAGTTCTATGGCTGTACATTATATGCAATTATATATATGCAATTCAATCCAACATCAGCACTGAGGTAATGGTGTGTTATCAGTGGCCATAATCTTTGAATGGAGCTTTCAACTAAAGTCCTGTTTGGCAGTTCTCATGCTTCAGCTGGACATTAAAGATTCCACGGTAATATTCAGAAAGGAAATCTCTTGCACAACATCATGCCTCAATTAATACTCCCAAAATAAGATCGCCATCCACACTTGCTCATTTCCCAAGCTTCCGGTATGCAAAACTGCTATCATATTTGCATACATTTTCACTGCACTTAGAAGGAATCCAGTGGGAACCATTTCAATAGGTCTAAGAGCTGTAATAAAGTACTATATAAACAGAAGCCCATTTCTTTCATTGTCAGCAATCTAGCAGCAAACATTGAAGGGAATCCAAATATTCTAAATCCTTTAGTGATTACAGTTGTTGGCAAACAACCAAACCATATGGTGACAACAGAACTACTGAAAGTCATGGTGCTGTCATACTGAACATCTAATTTCGGGCAGACTCTGCCTGCGCAGCCTATTAACCTTTTGGATAATGTTATGATGTAAATGAAAACAACTTCTACTCAGAAGGCTAATGATAGACATCTCATAAATTAGTGACAATGGAGTTCACTTAAGAGCAAATCCAGTCTCAAAGTCAAGTTCAAATGTCCCTACTATTGAACGAATTAGTGCTCCATTTATAGTGGATATTGTTTGTTCAAAAAACATAGATAAACCAGACAAGAAGCTGGGTAGGCAGGGAATTTAAATCAGTAATGATTGATTATCTCAAATCTATTTGCTTTCTCCCTCCAGAATGTCTTTTCATCTGTGAGCAAGGTCTTCCTACCCATTAATTTATTGTGGATGATTGCATCAACATCACGGTCTTAAGAGAAACCTTGCTGAGCGGCGATCACACCTTGTCCCCTTTTTATAGCCTCCCCACGTAGCTGTTATGTCCCACTGCTTGCCATTAAGGATGGTCTCAGTACCAGATCACACCTTGGTCTGACCCCTACTTCTCAAACATCTTCTGCTCTTTTGAGCCACCTCACTTTGTTCCACCCCCTCAACCGTCATTCAAAATCCTCATCTTTACCATCCTCCCAAGTGCAATAAAAATTTTTGCAGCAAGGTATCTTCACCTTTTTGCCATGTTCCAATTCATTATGGACTTTCAGTCAACACTTCAAAATGTTGAACACAGACTATTAAAATGGCTGCTGTAAATCATGTGATGTTTGGGCATTTCAAACTCCAGACAGCCCCGAGTCTAAAACAATGTGGGCATTCACAGTCACCTCAGGAATTCACATATCACATTCAGGATGGATCAACAACAAAAAAACTAACATTCTAGCCTGTTTCACCATGGATAAAAGAAACATCAATATTCAAGATGTGGATGGAGATGCCGGCATTGGACTGGGGTAGGCAGAGTGAGAAGTCGCACAACACCAGGTTAAAGTCCAACAGGTTTATTTGGTAGCATGAGCTTTCGGGGGCAGCACTCCAAAAGCTCGTGCTACCAAATAAACCTGGACTTCAACCTGTGGTTGTGAGACTTCTTACTGTATCAATATTCAACATAAGTTGAACAAATGTGAATGCATCCCATCGACCTTCCACTTTATTATGATGGCCCTTCATCCAAACTAAACTGGGTGAATTTCAAGGTGTCAAACGATTACACAGGATGCAGAATCAATAAATCCATTCCTTTTTTGGAAAAGGGGCTTTGAATGTGTACATGTCATAAAGTGAGGAAGCCAGCTTTGTTGCCAACTTTTAAAATAACAGCAAGAAGCAGTTCTACAGACAGTTCCATCGGAAAGCCACGGAACCAGCTGAATCATCTCAGCGGTCAAGGTTATAAACAGCAATCCCTGAAAATTGGGGAAGGAATTCCCACCCCACTAACCTGCCCCAACTTCAAGTTCACCTAAGGACCAACCTTTTGGAAATTCAACCACAAGTAGCCTTGCAGCTTACTGCTAAATCTTCTGCTTTACATGACTTGCGCTTCAACTAAAGAATCTTATACATCTAGGAAACTACAATACTGCCACAAAAGAGGCTAAGACAATCATAAATTGTAATTGTATTGTTTTATACTCATTGGTATCTAATGTGTGTGCGTGTCAGTGTGAAAGTCGAATGAGTGAAATGTCACTTTTCAAACCTCCGGGGCAAGTGTGATAATAAGCGACCTTACTTTTTTTTTTAAAAACTCACAAACAGCTTGCTGTTGGAATTATTTAAATTTGAACAATAACTCTTGAGGGTAAGAAAAGCAATAAAAAACATACAAATTCTGTCTGTGACATTTTCCTCCCTCAGTCTCCGTACCAAATTACTTTTCATCCTTAAAGATTTGAATTTCCATTTCAACTCATCATGCGCTCTCCTTTGAATTCAATGACCTTTTATCCTCCCTAAATCTCTCCCTCCATATAAATTGTACCATCCATTTTTACAGCCATCCCCTTGATCTTGCCATCTCATGTGATTGTGTTAATACTGTCACATTAATTAAAAGCAGAATTTCTTCCACATAATACTCTCCACACATACCCTTCCATGCCCACTCTATCTCCTTTGATACAAGTCCCTAGGGGAAAAAACACTATCCGCCCATTCACTTACAACCCCATTTTCAAAGGCTGTATTGTCATGTCTTCAGTCTTCCATTCGGCACATTTCCTCAGTAACTGATTAGCCCTACAACTCTCACCTATTTGATGTCCTAGCCTTCAATAGAACCATTACTTTCACTCTCCCTAGCTGTTTCCCTGGTATTATCTTCATCTCTCCTTTAGTTTAACAAACACAAATGTGGAAGGACATGATGAACAACTGGCATAGCCATCCACCAAGAGATCTGGCTGGACCACATAAAACATGATCAAGTCCTGCTCTCGCTTCCTAAAACTGCACGCTATACAAAGATCATCCTGAAAAGACTTTGAATGTGCTGACCTCACGCAAATCAGTGTCCATCTTTCCTGGAACTCCATGTTTGAATCCTTCCAATCAGGTTGCCACCCCAGCCAAAGCAACTCTTGTCAATGTCTCAAGTATTACCCTTTGTGACTTCAACAAAGCTAAACCAGCCCTAACGAAGCTCTGACGAAGGGTAATCCAGACTCAAAACGTTGGCTCTACTCTCTCTCGACAGATACTGTCAGACCTGCTGAGATTTCCCAGCATTTTTCAGTTTTGGAAATTGCCCCTCCTTGTCCTTTTCAATTCATCTGCAGCCTATGACCATGCTTCCCACAAAGCCTCTCCTCTGTCAGCTGGGTAGGACTGCTCCTGCAGACTTGATTAGTTGTAAGTATTCGCATTCCAACCATTATTCATGTAAATTGAGTTTGTGTCTTTATATGCTCTGTTTGTGAACAGAATTCCCACTCACCTGAAGAAGGGGCTTGCAGCTCCGAAAGCTTGTGTGGCTTTTGCTACCAAATAAACCTGTTGGACTTTAACCTGGTGTTGCTAAACTTCTTACTGTGTTTACCCCAGTCCAACGCCGGCATCTCCACATTAGGACTGCTCTCACCAGGTTCCACTCTTAATCTATCTCATTGTAACCAGAGTGTCACTTGCAATGGCTTCCCACTCCTGCATTTTTAATCCTGGCGTCCTACAAAGATCTATCGTTGGCTCCCTTCTATTTCTCACCATTATTCTGCCCCATGCCGATATGATCAAAAAGCACAGCAGGAGGTTTAGCTTGTGCGCTGACAACTTCCAATTAGCACCTCTCTCAACTCCTTCCACTGTTGCTAAATTTTCAGACTGGTTATCTGGCATCCTGTACTGGATGAGCAGAAATTTCCTCCAATTAAATATCGCAATGATTGAAGCCATCGTTTACAGTCCGACTCCAAGCTCCATTTTCTTGCGACTGACTACATCCCGCCTCCTGCCAACAGCCAGAGATTAAACTAGCCTGCTCACACAGCCTTGCTGTCATATTTGATTCCAAGATGTAATTCAAACCACTTGGATGCATCATGACTGAGACAAATTACTTCTACCTCCAGCTTTGCAAAAGAGGGGGCATTTTTTTAAAAAAAATTAAATTTAGAAGGAAGATTGCTGAGGTAAATTTGGATACAAGATTTAGGCAATGAAAAATTGGTACACTCAATTGACATGAGAGTATGGTCTTTCCAAGGAGTTAAACTGTGTTGATTTCTTATTTGATGAAAGCATAGATGAATTCAAATTGGCTGATTATTCAAAAGCTATTCCGTACATGTAAAATGAAGATTCACTAGATTTGAAAAAGATTTTAGAAAAGTTGCCAGATAAATTAAATAATACACCAGCATTGACTCAGCAAAGATAGTAGAACTCTATGCAGTCTAATGCCAATGGACATTCCACTGCACAAGCTTAGGCTCAAATTGAGCACTTATATCATTGCTCTGAAACTGGAATCCGAAACAAAAATTTTTGGCATGGAAGAAGATTAGTGAGGAAGCCTATTTCTTCAATGATAGATGCTGAAATTATAACAGAGCTATTTCAAGCAAAGAGAAGGTTTATTCCTCAAATAATGTTCAATCCACTGCTGAGACTATAATCTATGCAAATTTATCTGTTCAACTCAGGAGAACTCAGTTCCCAATTAGACTTTCATATTCAATGACAATAAATTAGTCACAAAACCAGATTTCTTTTTCTTTCACAAAATGTGTGTTTGGAGGCCTCTCGTTCCACACGGACAGCTTTATATAGCTTTTCCAGAAGGAGAAGTTTTTGTCAGGTCACGTTTGAAGTTTTGGATGGAAACATAATTAGAAATCCCGCATTTAAAAAAGTCATCGGCTATCCTTCAATTCATGAATGACATCAACTCAGGTTCACCAGATTCTGCAATGTGTCTTTATGTGGCTGATTCTAAATCCACATTTTTTTCTGGCACATGGATAAAGATGTCCCACGAGGTAGTGGAATCCAGAGTGCAGACATTGCTTCCTTTTCTTTCTTTCTCTGCCACCGCTCTCTCTCATTGTTAGGGCATTATGACTCAAGCTTGATTGACAAGTTGACCCCATTCTAAACAAGTGGTAGGAAGCTCAACCCAGTCATCATTTCAAGGATAGCTTCAGAGCGTCTTTGAGGTATTTTCTTTGTGCTCCCCGTGAACATTGGCAATGTGAGAGTTGGGAGAACAGGAACTGATGCTGTTCCTGGGAGATGATTTTCAACCATTCCGATACACCACCCAGACAAAGTTAATTACTCCTCCACTGAGCACCACCTTGATGTGGTAGAGAGGCTTGTGCATTCCAACGATCCCTTGATGGACCCCTAGAGCAAGGGAATTCTTTGCTCCTAGTATTTAAAATGCTGTTGCAAAATGCTAATCTGACCGTAAATGATTTGTGGATTTCTGTTGGCATTGAAGGGATGGCAGGGGATGAGCAGAAAGGGCAGGGTTTTTAAAATTCCCTTTACGGGATTTTGGCATCACTGGCTAGGCCAGCATTTATTGCCCATCCCTATCGATCCTCAGGAAGGTGGCACTATGCTGCCTTTTGAACTGTTGCAGTCTGTGTGTTGTACAAACACTCAGCGCTGTTAGGAAGGAAGTTCTAGGATTTTGATCCAGTAACAGTGAAGGAACAGCAATATATTTCCAGGTCAGGATGGCATTGGACTTGGAAGAGAACTTGGTGTTCCCATGGAGGTGATGGTGTTCCCATGTGTCTGCTGTCTTTGTCCTTCTAGATAGTAGAGGTCGCAGGTTTGGAAGATACTATCAAACGAACCTTGCTGAGTTGCTGCACTGCACCAGGTAAATGGTACACACTGGTGTGACTGTGCATCAGTAGTGGAGGGAGTGAATGCTGAAGGTGGTGGATGGGGTGCCAATCAAACGGGCTGCTTTGCCCTGGATGATGTTGAGCTTCAAATGTTGCTGGAGTTGCACTCCTTCATGCAAGTAAAGTATTCCGTCACGCTCTTGACTTGTGCCTTGTAGATGATGAGCAGGCTTTGGGGAGTCAGGTGGTGAGTTACTTGACGCAGGGTTCCTAACCTCTGACCTGCTCTCGTAGCCACAGTATTTATACGACTAGTCCAGTTCAGTTCCTTGTTAATGGTAACCTCAAGGATGTTAATAGCAGGAGATGCAGCAATGTTAATGTCATTGAATGTCATGGGGAGAAGGCGAGATTTTCTACTGTTGGAGATAGTCATTGCCTGGCATTTGCATGACATGAATGTCACTTTCCACATATGAGCCCAAGTCTGAATATTGTGCAGGTCTTGCTGCATTGGGCACGGACTACTGCAGTAGCTGAAGAGTCGCGAATGGCGCTGAATATTAAGCAATCATCTACAAACATCCCCACTTATGGAGGGGAGGTCATTAATGAAGCAACTGAAGATGGTTGGGTCTCAGAAAATACCCCGAGGTATGCAGTGACATCCAGCAACTAAGGGGACTAACCTCCAACCACCACAACCATCTTCTTAGGAGTGATCAGAGGGGCAGCATGAAAAGGCTTGGAATACCAAAGACAAGTGAGGAGTGTTGAATCAGAATGGCATTGGAAAGAATGGTACAATTTAGGACAGTAATGGTTGGGAAGGGGTGGAACATTTTGGAATGTGAGTAGCATGGTGGAGGGAGGAGATGCAAGGAAGGAGTGGCACAAAAGGAATGGGATGGAGATGGCATGGGTAGGATGGAATGGGAGGATGAATGAAATGATGGAATTAAGTATACTAATTTACCATCAAATGTTTTCAGGGCTCTGCTAGGATGCATATATTATAAACATGGATAATTGAAGCACCAAAGTGACTTTAACAAAATATTAACAAGATGATTAGCCAAAGCAAATGGTATAAAGTCACAGACTGAAAGTTTTCAATAAAGGCAACACCAGGTTGTTGTCTATTAGCTATGTTTATGATACCTATGATCATATTATATATGATTGTGATGCCTGAAGACGCTTCATCAGGACTGCTACAGGCACCTTTGAGATCGAGCAAATACCAGCATGAAGAGGGGAGAAGGAGAAGGAAAGATCAAATAGCTCCCCAGAGGCAACTACACCTTCATTTCCCACACCACTGTGGGAAAATCTGCGAGTCATGGTTAGGCCTGATTAGCCATCAGCGAGTCTACAATTGTTTTGTACAAACCTTCCTAAAATCTTCACCTGCAAAGAAACACCAAGAGAGAGAATATGTAATTAAATGGAAGTTGCTGGTAGTCTGTGTCTAATAATCCATATCTTTCCCTTTTCATACACTTGTGGAAGCCTCGACTGTCCATTTTTATATTTCCTGATAGTTTTCTCTTGTACTCCAATTGCTCCCTTTTTCTTTTAGTCTTCCTTTGCTGGTTTCTAAAGTTTTCCCAATCTACTGGCTTACTACTAATCTTTGCAATTTAATAACATATTTAATTTTCTTCGTTAGCTAGAGGGTACATCCTTTTTAAAGAAATGTATCTTTGTTGAAAGTTATGAAATATCTCCTTCAATGTCTGCCACTGCTTCTCTACCATTTTAGCTTTTAATTTATTCTCCCATTCCACTTTATTCAATTCTGGATTCGTGCCTTTCAAATACCTGCATTTAGGTTTAAGACTCTAGTTTAAGATTTAGATTTCTCTTCTTTAAACTGAACGCGAATTCTATCATGCTATGATCACTGTTACCTGGAGGATCCTTTACTGTGAGGTCACCAATTAATCCTGTATCTTTACACATTGCCAAAATAGCCTGTTCCCTGATTCCAGAACATAAGAAGCTGCCTTAAATAAACTTTATGAACTTGTACTCCAGGCTACTTTTGCCAATTTGATTTTTCCAATTTTAAGATTAAACTCTTCCATGGCTCTTGCAGTACCTTTCTGATCAACCACCATTGTCTCTCTCAGTGGATACTCTGTTCTACACTACAGTTACTCAGGAGTCCATAAACCACTGCCCAACATTGAATTCTTGTCTTAGTTATTTCTCAACTCCACCTAAACTGATTCTACATTTTGATCCTCTGAACCAACCATATCTTCAATATGATCTCATTCTTTATTAACATAGCTACACCACCTCCTCTTCTCCTTTCTTCCTGTCCTTCTGAAATGTCAAATAACCTTGGATAGTCAGGTCCCAGCTGCGGTCATCATATCATTTAACTCCATTTGTGCTAGCAATTCATCCACTTTATTATAAATGCTGCGTGCATTCCAAAAAAAGAGTTTTTAATTCCACCATTTTTCCCTACTCAGGTCTTATTTACTGATTCCCTATTTTGCTTGCATGAAATTGTTCAGTTGACGGATAAAAATAGAATCTGTTAAAAATCTGCATGAATGAATTGTAAACGCATTTTTATTTGAAGATGTGGAATAATAATTATTCAATGTCACTGACTCACTTTTCCTAGATTTAGTGAAGCTCAAATAAATTGAATAAATTAGGGCAGCATGGATCACTTCTATAAAGCTGTACTGTACTTGTGAACGCAGACATACTGAGTTCCAAGAACATGGAGCTCTGGTGTACCCCTCTGATCTAAGGTGACCTTGCAATCCTGTGGGCCATCCCATTAATCACCTATCAATGATCCAGACTTAACAACAAAAAGCCTCAAAGAATGCTCAAATAGCTTATTCTCTGAACATCCCTTGAACAGGCTGATGTGTCAAGTTTGTCTCAACAGGATGACCGATCACTAGCACGATACGATCAACAATGTCACCATCAGGTACATGCCTCCTCTCTCTGAGTGTCTCACTGTTCGCAGTTGGAGCATTCTTTTCACTGATAAGACTTCAAATAAGTTCTTGGATCGCTGAATGTCAGCTGAAAAATGCATCTGTCAGGGTGCAACTGAACTCAAGCATCTTTTTCCTCTTTGTTTTGTTGAATACCAAACTTCAATTCTTGTATCTTCTTATATTGCTTCTTCCTCCTCCAGTCCTTTGAGATTGCTGTGCTCCTCCAATTCAGATTTCTTGCTCATCTCCGATTTTAATCATTCTACTTTGGGAGTCGTGCATTCAGCTTGCTGGGCCCAAAGGTCTGAAATTTCCTCCCTAAACATGTCCAGCTTGCCACTTCACTCTTCGTCATTAAAATTCTCATTAAAGCCGATGTCTTTGTCCAGGATTTTGCTCACCTGTCCTAATATTTTCTCAGATGACTGTAAAATATTGCTGATGGTCCTGCAAAGTGACATGGGACATTGCACTACAATAAATTTAAACCACTACCCACCATTTTGAGTCGATAGGGCTCTCCCAAGATATGTCCTAGCACAGTTCTGAAACAATGTACTCACTAACAAAAATGGCAGGTGGAAAATAGAGAAGGGATGGAAAAAGTAATGAGAACGTGAAAGCCATGGCATAATATTACCCCGTAAGAAGTCTCACAACACCAGGTTAAAGTCCAACAGGTTTATTTGGTAGCAAATACCATAAGCTTTCGGAGCACTGCTCCTTCGTCAGATGGAGTGGAAATGTGCTCTCAAACAGTGCAAACAGACACAAAATCAAGTTGCAGAATACATTCTGCAACTTGATTTTGTATCTGTTTGCACTGTTTGAGAGCACATTTCCACTCCATCTGACGAAGGAGCAGTGCTCCAAAAGCTTATGGTATTTGCTACCAAATAAACCTGTTGGACTTTAACCTGGTGTTGTGAGACTTCTTACTGTGTTTACCCCAGTCCAACGCCGGCATCTCCACATCATAATATTACCCCACCATACTGTGCTGTGGTGACTGACTCTTTTTTGCTGTGTTGCCCGTAAAGGGATAATCAGCACATTAAGGGCAATCACCACATGTACAAACTTGTTTTTTCACCATTTCATTGCAAATGACCAGAAATAAAATGGAACGCTGAAAGATGAGAGATTGCCAATATAAACCCAGCACAAATGTGCCTCTGCCCTCTTTGTGCACCCTTCCAACCTGTGCTCGGTGGCCTGTATTAGCTCTTAGCTAAGCTGAATTTTATCATCTTTGTTTACAAATTCCTCGCCCTTCATTATCTCTGTAATATCCGCCAAGATATCTGTACCCTAAGCTCTGGAATTCCCTCCCTTAACATCTGCTCCACACATTTCCATGAACCATGGTGAAACTTGAACACAAATTCTCTTAATTATTAGTCCAATAACAATCATTATACTACTCTATTCCATAATGAATGCAAGCTATCATTTTCAACACATGCTTTCAAAAATGTACGAATTTCCAATAACTTAATTTGCAGAACCATCTCATTAACGTTACTCAATTCAACAGAGCGAGCTGAATTGCCAGAATAAAATAAGCAATGGCATTTACTGATGCTAATTCAGCTCATGACTTTGCTCAGTAACTCTTACTGGCAATTCTTCATGGAAGAAGAACGTTGGTTTTCCATACCATCAGTTACAGGGGGTCTGCCAGCTATAACTGGCAATTCAAGTAAACACTGCATTGCATGCTGCGAGGGTCTCAGGAATATCATATTAAAAGGGCAAGGGTTTTACCCCCAAAATATCAATTACACAGTAACACCATTCATTTGGTGCATTATGTACGCTTTGCACCCAAACAATGCCAGTTGAAGGTTGCACACATATTAAATCAGCTTCCAGCAGGCTCAGTAATCACACATAGAAAATAGGACCAGGAATAGGCCTTTCGGCCCTTTAAGCCTGCTGATTATCCGACTCCACTAACCGGTTTCTGCTTTCCACTCTGCCCCCCCACCCCCCCATTTTCTCTTTAGCTCCAAGAGCCAAATCAAATCCTTCTTGAAAACATACAATGTTTTGGCCTCAACTGTTTCCTATGGTAGAGTTCCACAGGCTCACCATTGTCTGGGTGAAAAGATTTCTCCTCATTGAATGGTCTACCCGTATCCTCAGACAGTGCCCCCTGGTGTTGGACTCCCGTGCGAGCGGAAACATCTTTCCTGCATCTACCATCTTAGTTCTGTTAGATTTTATAGGTTTCTATGAGATACCCTCTCATTCTTCTAAACACCAGTGAATTAAATCCAAACCAACTCAATCTCTCCTAATATGTCAGTTTCCCCATCCCAGGATGGGTAAACCTTCACTGCACTCCCCCTATAGCAAGAACATCCTTCTTCACATAAGGAGATCAAAACTGCACACAATATTCCAAGTATGGTCTCACCAAAGCCCTGTATAACTGCAGCAAGACATCCCTGCTTCTGTACTGAAATCTTCACGCTATGAAGGCCAACATACCATTTTGCCTTCTTTACCACCTGCTGCATGCCCTCCAATGGTGATATTAGTACTCCCAAAAAATCAGACGTCAATCAAAAAACTCAAGTGTATTGCAATGAGATACTTCCTTTAAAATATAAAGTAAGGTCTAAATTCTTTACTCAGAGAGTGGTTGGGGTGTGGAATGGACTGTGATAGTGGAGTCAGACACTTTAGGAACGTTTAAGCGGTTATTGGATAGGCACATGGAGCACACCAGGATGATAGGGAGTGGGATAGCTTGATCGTGGTTTCAGATAAAGCTTGGCACAACATCGTGGGCCGAAGGGCCTGTTCTGTGCTGTACTGTTCTATTTTCTATGTTCTAAATAATGAGACTCAGCGTTAATAATTTATTCTATACCCAAAACTATTTATATACCAAAACTATGATCCAGACATTCTTAATGAACATTTGGGCAAGGACATATTTTAGTGTAAAATTCAGATTGAATGCTCAAACTTAAACAAGTGTACTGACAGAGTCACAATATGTAAAGCCTCAAATTAGCACCAATAAAACATACAAACCGAATAAACTTGAAGAAGGTAAAAAAAATCATTTACTGGAACAGTGAAGAACCATTCTGAAAAAATATTATAAAAGGTATCCTGGAACACTTAAAGACTTTTGAATGAATGCATCAAAACAACAAACAGATACTCATTTTTCAAATCCACCTGCAAACAAGACTAATCTTCAGCAAAATCCTAAGTACTAGTGGGAGACTAGAACTCAAGGGCACAACCTCAGAGCGAAGAGACTCTCCTTTAAAACTGAGATGAGGAGGAATATCTTCAGCCAGAGTGGTGAATCTGTGGAACTCATTGCCACAGAGGGCTGTCGAGGCTTGGTCAATGAGTGTCTTTAAAACAGAGATAGAAAGATTCTTGATCAATAAGGGGATCTAAGGTTACAGGGAGAAGGCAGGGGAATGGGGATGAGAGTCATATCAGCCATGATTGAATGGCGGAGCAGACTTGAATGGCCTAATTCTCCTATGTCTACACACCAGCTACATTTAAGATTCTAAATCTAGTCTGACCCCCTTCTCTCAATTCGCAAACTCACTCCAAAGGATTACCACTCTTTGGAGTTAACCTGAATGAGATCAGAGTAATCTTTTAATCTGTAATCAAATATTGACAAGAAATAAAGGGTTATAGAACAGATGCACCTAATCATAATGCTCTGTATCAAGAAACCACCAGCGCCATGAGCTGGTACAATGTTAACCAAATGGAGGACACAAGTCCGTAGGTACACCATTGTCTGAAAGACAGTGGTTAAACCTTAATGCAGGCTTGTCCAACCTTTATGCTTGGGTGGGTGGGGGGAGCGGGGGAGAGGCCGAGGGGCACTTTTGCATTATATCTTCACTTTGGGGACTGAGAAAGATACGGTCTGGCAGAAGAATAAACTGAATTTCAAAAAAGAGTTGGGTTTTAAGGAAAAAGACTATTTCTGAGCAAAGGTATGGCAGCGCAAGAGCAATAAATTGTTACGTTTGAAGAAAAAGTAATACAAATGACCAGAGTGTGAGACGGTCAGTGGATGGGGTGAGTGAGCAACCCGTGACTGGGCATTAGGTGGATATGTGCTCACCCAGTCACCCGCGTCCAGTCTCCAATTTCGAGTCATCTTGTAGTGCAGCCACATTTCAATTATGTTAAGGTTATGTTAAGGTTTTCAGCACAACATCGTGGGCCGAAGGGCCTGTTCTGTGCTGTGCTGTTCTATGTTCTATGTTCATAGTGTGTCTTCAGACATGCAGCTGCTTCAACAGTTTGCTTTGAGGAAAATCAAAACAGCCCCATGCACAGACTTTTCCTCCAATACTATGATGGATTCTCCTGCTGCTTTGACAGATCATCATGAGCACGGAGGCCAATTGTTCATCATCTAAGTTGAAGTTGTTCATATGCGAAATTAAGCCAAATCTCAATTTAGAAATCAGATTGCAATCCGGTCGAATATAATTAGAACGAACTTCAAACTAATTTACAAGTACTTACCTGCCAGTAGGAAGGTGATGAGGCAGGTTTCTTTTGGCATGTAGAGCTTCAGGCGGGAGCCACTGAAGACATATTCAACTACAGCCTCTGAACGACCGGCTCGCTGCAGGAATGGCAGAAATTGCTTGGCTTTCTGGGTGTCCTGGAAGCAATAAGGCATGAAGTTATTTGGGAATGTGTGTGTAGACTGATCACCACCAGCAAAGCATGACACGAGTGAATATTGATGTCAATCAGGATGAGAATTCAATGAATTTTTGTCCTCGGCCTAAGGGCATCTGAGGCAGTTGCATCCCTTGTGGACATAACACAGACTGAGATCTTTCCCCCATCAGTGCCGTTCAAACAGATCACACTGTACATTTGGGCATTAAATTTGCCTGTAATCATCATGCATCGGAGTAGTTTTCTCTCAATTAAGCTTTTTGTGAATCTTGCAAAAATAAGGTACAATATAAATACGAGCCTCTCAGGAACTGCAACGTCTTAAGCTTGAAGAGCAACAGCATTGATATTTTGAGTTGAATAACAATGAAGCAATCAGTTCACCTTACTGCAAGTACCCATCAGCTAACATTATGCTCCATCAGGGTTGTTCACTACTGTGCAGCTAGATATAAAGACATTTTTGTATTGATGTTCATTCAGTTCAGATCTCAAGCATGGAGAGGACTAAAAAAAACTCCCTTACCGCAACAAAACTATTTAAACTAAAGAACAAGTGTATTTTACAATTATTTTATGCACAGTAATCTTGTGGATCTGGTTACACACAAGAGTGATTCAAAACATTAGACCATTTTAAAACATCCAGGTGATTTCAGCTTCAAACCTCCATGTTACTTATCACTTTCCCCTAAATTGAAACATAGCCATACAAAACTTGAAATTAAGGATTTTACAGAAGCCATACAGATAAGTGCATCATACAAGCTACATTAGGTGAAAACTTGTAGCTACATGGAAATTTCTAGCTTTTCCAGAATAACCAATGACTTCTCGAAAGGAGTATGGCTTTTTCCATAATAGGATAATTTAAACCCAAAAACAGACAAAATTTTCACTGGGAGAATTACACAATGTGTAAACAAATGCACAAGTAAATTAGCTATATAATAATCAATAACAATTATGAAGGAGACAACTGCATGCAACTGTCAGAAAAAAGAACTTAATAGCTCAGAGGGGAGAAAAGATTTTCAAATGCTGTTCTTACGGCTTAGAAAGCAGGCAAGTCTAATTGGAATTGGTGAAACACATCGTACAGTACGAATGCTGGAAGAACTGAACTTTACATCGTCTCACATAGCAAAAAGCTATCACAGCTATCACACGAATGGTTTCTACCCATTAGATGCCAAATTCACTGAACAACTGAAAACCTCTATGGACTCTCAGCTAGAATTCCTACAGTGCAGAAGGAGGCCATTTGGCCCATCGAGTCTGTACCAACCACATTGACCATTGGCTTCGGTGACTATTGCTGTTTACTGAAGCTTGGGTGTTTTAAAGGCAATGCAGAGTTTATCAGAAAGGGATAGACTGCACTTATGAATAGAAAAGACAATTTGTAGCATTACAGAAGATTATAAAATGTTATTACATGGAGGAAACTAGTGTTTTCATTTTGACCAATGACTTGTTTTTATATAGTGCCTTGAATGGAACAAAACAGCCTGAAGTGCTTCACAGAAATTGACACCAACTCCAAAAAAAGGAGATATTAAGAGGGTGAGTAAAAGTTTGGCAAAAGTAATAGACATTAAAGATGTTTTTAAAAACAGATAGTAGGAAGGTTAATGGTAAGGAACAATTTCCAGAGCTACAGTTTTGAACAGCTAAAAACAGAATAGAAGATAATATGAGTCGCAGGAGCACAAGACTTCTCAGAGGTTGTCTGGCTGGGGGAAGATTAAAATTAGGGAGTGATGAGACCATGAAAATGATCTGAACACATGAGAATTTAGATCCGAGGTGATGGTGTGGTGTCAAATGGCCATACAGCTGTTAACTTCAAGCCATTATTTAAAAAGGAAGGAACTGATGGACCAAGTAAAAGCCAGTTGGCCTAACTTTGATGGAGGACATTGCTGGAAATATTTTGAGGGACAGTAATTTAAACCTTTCTAAATTATGATTAATATAGTATGTTCAGCGTGGACCTATGAAAGGAATGCCAGGTCTCAATGACTGAATCTGAGGCAAGGCTTTTGATGTGGTGGCCTAAACGTGGGACATATCAATGATTTAGACTTGTAGGTCGGGAGCAAGATTAAGTTCGGAGGTGATACAAGAATTGAAGTACATAGAGATTTAACTTTTATGAAAAGCAGAGAAAGGGAGGGGAGTACAAACAGGAGAAGCCCTGTGATAGGGTGGAAGACGAGAAAAATAAAATGAGTTGAGAGACGATAACAGGACAAGTAAAGACACAAAATGTGTTTAGAGGGGGAGTAAACTCTTCCACAACACTCCAGTCCATGGATTTATCATTAAACAGAGATTCTTTAAAAAGCACATTGATTATCGACTATGCAAGGCAGGATGTGCCTGGCCATCAGGCTGGAAAAATCCTTAGCTTCATTAATCATCAATTAGCATACACCTATCGGTGAATTACTGTCACTTTGCTTGTCAATTTCACTGTATATTTAACACAAGTTAGTCAGCAGGTGTTAACAAGTTACATATTCTCTCTTTCCCCTGTCCCCAGAATAAGTTGAGCGTAACAGAAATGCATGAATACTGAGCCAATTTAAAATATGCCCCATCTTTACTTGAAGTAGACATGTATCGAGGACAGTGTTTACATAGAGTTCCCATTGAAGTCCATATCACCACTACAGCTTAGCAATTAGTAGCAATGAATGTTTTGTAATCTGTGGTACAAAACTTCCAGTACCCAACTGCAAATTTCCCAACAAATCTACAATTGCGTATGGCAAATGGTTAGCACTGCTGCCTCACAGCACCAGAGACCCGGGTTCGATTCCTGGCTTGGGTCAGTGTGTGTGGAGTTTGCACGTTCTCCCCGTGTCCACATGCGTTTCCTCCCACAGTCCAAAAGACGTGCTGGTGAGGTGTATTGACCCGAACTGGCGCCGCTATGTGGCGACAAGGGGAATTTCGCAGTAACTTCACAGTTATAAGGAGAGGCTGGGTAGACTGGGACTTTTTTCTCAGGAGCGTAGGAAGCTGAGGGGTGATCTTATAGAGGTCTATAAAATAATGAGGGGCATAGACAAGATAGATAGTCAATATCTTTTCCCAAAGGTAAGGGAGTCTAAAACCAGAGGGCATAGGTTTAAGGTGATAGGGGAGAGATACTAAAGTGTCCAGAGGGGCAATTTTTTCACACAGAGGGTGGCGAGTGTCTGGAACAAGCTGCCAGAGGTAGTAGTAGAGGCGGGTACAATTTTATCTTTTAAAAAGCATTTAGATAGTTACATGGGTATGATGGGTATAGAGGGATATGGGCCAAATGTGGGCAATTGGGATTAGTTTAGGGTTTTTTTAAAAAAAGGGCGGCATGGACAAGTTGGGCTGAAGGGCCTGATTCCATGCTGTAAACCTCTATGACTCTATAACTTCATTGCAGTGTGAATGTAAACCTTACTTGTGACTAATAAATAAACGTTAAACTTTTGAGTACGAACAATGCCATTACTATACATTAAGCACACAACCATTATGAGCAATTCCAGAACAAATTCAAGCCAGTATATTTCAAGACCGTACTTCTATCATGCTTTTTACGAACTCAGTACATTCCAAAGCATTTTACAGCCAAAGTACTTTTGAAGCTTGTTCACTGGGGTACTGTAGGAAACATTGCATCCAATTTGTGCACAAGTTCTCTCAAACAGCAAAGCGAAATGACATTAACTAAAACTAATCTCTTTTATTAGTGATGTTGATTAAGGGATATGCATTAATCAGGACACGAGGAATAACATGAGAACTTAAGAATCAGAGCAGAAGTAGGTTAGAGAGCTCCTTGAGCCCACTCCACCATTCAATAAGAGTGTAGCAGATCTTTGACCTTCAACATACCCTTCCCACTCTATCTTTCAATTCCCCTAGAGTCCAAAAATCTACCTAGTTCAGCCTTGAATATACTAACGATCTCCACAGCCCTCTGCGTTAGAGGATTCCAAAGATTCACAACCCACAGTGAAGAAATTTCTCCTTATTTTAGTCTTATCCTGGGACTCTCCAGTCAGGGGAAATAACTTATCAGCATCTATGCTACTGAGCCCCTCAAATTCTAAATGCTTCAATGAGATCACTTCTTTATTCTTCTGAATTCCATAGACTATAGGCCCATTCTACTCTCTGTCCTCTCATGCTTGGAATCAGTCTGGTGAACTATCTCTCACCTGCAAGGCAGGTATATCTTTCCTTTGATAAGGAGACCAAAACCACGCACAATACCTTAGGCTTGTTTCATCAAAGCCCTGTTCAATTATAGCAAGACCTCATGTGATCCATCCCTTTGCAATTAAGGCTAACATAACTTCTGCCTTCCTAATTCTGAGCTGTTCCTGCATATTATTTTGTGAATCTTGCATAAACACACCAAATCTCGATGAACACTAAAATTTAAACATTTCTTACCACTTAAATATTGATTTTCTACTCTTTTTACCAAAGTAAATAACTTCACATTTCCCACATCATATGCCATCTGACATCTCTTTCCCTTTTACTTCGTCTATGTGCTTTGCAGTCTCTTGTGTCCTCCTCATAGCTTACTATCCCTCCTAGCTTGATACAGTCAACATACTTGTAGACAGCTTACTATGGGTCTCTTGAGGCATCAGCATTGATTCTTGTGACACCCCATTAGTAACAGCCTGCCAAACGAAAAATGACCTGTTCATTCTTACATTCTTATTTTTGTTCTTAAATCAACTCTTTATTCATGCGAATATATTACCTCCAACCCCATGAGCCCTTATTTTTGTGTCCACGTGTGGCACCTTATCAAATAATACTTTATGAAAATCCAAATATTCTACATCCACTGGTTCCCCTTTATCTACCCTGCTAGTCACATCTTCAAAAAATACCAATTACATGTCAAACACAATTCCCTTTGATAAAATCATGTTGACTGTGCCTCATCATGTTATTACTTTCTATTGAAAGAGTGGGAGAGTCAATTACTAGGGGGCACAGGTTTAAGGTGCGAGGGGCAAGGTTTAAAGAAGATGTACGAGGCAGACTTTTTACCCAGAGGGTGGTGGGTGCCTGGAACTCGTTGCCAGGGGAGGTAGTGGAAGCAGATACAATAGTGACTTTTAAGGGGGTCTTGATAAATACATGAATAGGATTGGAATAGAGGGATATGGTCCCTGGAAGGGTAGGGGGTTTTAGTTAAGTCGGGCAGCATGGTCGGTGCAGGCTTGGAGGGCCGAAGGGCCTGTTCCTGTGCTGTAACTTTGTTCTTAATCGCCTGTTTGTTCCCACTTCATTAATGGAGCCAACATTTTCCCAACAGCTGATATCAAGCTAACTGACCAACAGTTGCATGTTTTCTATCTCCCTCCTTTCTTATAAAGCAGTATTACATTTGCTGTCTGCCAATATACTAGAACCATTCTCTAATTTAGGCAATTATGGAAAATCATAACATGCAATGACTATGTGCATTTAGAATCTTAAAATGAAGGCCATCAGGACAGAAGATTGTCAGCTTTTAGTCCACAACTTTCTTCAGTACTTTTTCTCGACCCATATTAATTACTAAAAAATCCTCACCCTCTTCCATCCTTAGTTTCCTACTGTTTTGTGATGCTTTTGTCATCTACTGCGAAGATAGATACAAAATATTGATTTAACAACTCTATTTCTTAATTCACCAATGTAATTTCTCCCGACTCAGCTTTTAAGGAACCAGCATTTACTAATGTTACTTCATTCTTTTTTACATTTTAGAAGTTCTTACAATCAGTTTTCAGATTTGTTACTTTACTCTCATTCTATTATTCCTACCATCAATTTTTTGATCTCCTTTGCCGTTCCTAAAACACTCCTAGTCCTTACCTTTACCAACATTCTTTACAATATTGTAAACTTATTTCAATCTAAATATTATCCTCAACTTCCTTAGTAAACCACAGTTGGATCATTTTTCTCAGGGGACTATTGTTTCTCAATGGAATATATTTCTGTTGAGAACTTTGAACCATTTCTTTAAATGTTTGCCACTGCTTATTTGGTTCCATACTTTTAATCTAACAGTCTGCCTTGTACCTATGTAATTGGCTTTTAAGTTTAAGGCACTTGTTACATAATAAAATGTCATCCTAAAACTTGATGTGAAATATGATTACTTTGCCCCATAGGATCTTTTACTACGAGATTACTAATTGACTCCATCTGAATATACAATGTAAGATTTAAAATAGCCATTTCCTAGGTTAGTTCTACTATGTATCATATTAAGAAACTGTCCTGAATGAATTCCAACTATCCTCCAGGTGAGCTTGGCCAATTAATTTGTCCAGTCTATATAAAGATTCAAGCCCCTGCAAGTATTGTATTACCTTTGTTACAAACTATTATCTCTTAATACACTGTCCAATAGCATAGCTGTTGTTAGAGGGGCTTGTTAGCTACTCCAAGCAGTGCTTTCTGACCCTTATTATCTCTGATCTTCGCCTATCTATTTCCTGATCTTCCAATGTCAAAATCATCTCTCACTTTTATCTTTATGCCATTCTTTGTCAGGGCTAGTCCCATCTCTCACTTGTCTGCATTAAACTCCATCTGACATTTTTCAGCCCATTTTTCTAGCTGGTCCAAATCCCTCTGCAAGCTTTGAAAACCTTCCTCACTGTCCACTACACCTCCAATCTTTGTATCATCAGCAAATTTGCTGATCCAATTTACCACATTATCATCCAGATCACTGATATAGATGACAAACAACAATGGACCCAGCACTGATCCCTGTGGCACACCACTAGTCACAGGCCTCCGCTCAGAGAAGCAATCCTCCACTACCACTCTCTGGCTTCTTCCATTGAGCCAATGTCTAATCCAATTTACTACCTCTCCATGTATACCTAGCGGCTGAACCTTCCTAACTAACCTCCCATGCGGGACCTTGTCAAAGGCCTTACTGAAGTCCATGTAGACAACATCCACCACCTTCCCTTCATCCACTTTCCTGGTAACCTCCTCGAAAAACTCTAATAGACTGGTTAAACATGACCTACCACGCACAAAGCCATGTTGATTCTCCCTATTAAGTCCCTGTAGATCCTATCTCTTAGTACTCCTTCCAATAATTTACCGGCCTATAATTTCCCGCATTACTTTGAGCCTTTTTTAAAACAACGGAACAACATGAGCTAACCTCCAATCATCCGGCACCTCACCCGTGGATACCGACATTCTAAATATATCTGCCAGGGCCCCTGCAATTTCAACACTAGTCTCCTTCAAGGTCCGAGGGAATACCCTGTCCGGTCGGGGATTTATCTACTCTGATTTGCCTCAAGACAGCAAGCACCTCCTCCCCTTTAATCTGTATAGGTTCCATGACCTCCCTACTTGTTTGCCTTATTTCCATAGACTCCATGCCAGTTTCCTTAGTAAATACGGATGCAAAAAACCCATTTAATATCTCCCCCATTTCTTTTGGTTCCATATAGCCGACCACTCTGATCTTCAAGAGGACCAATTTTATCCCTTACTATCCTTTTGCTCTTAATATACCTGTAGAAGCTTTTAGGATTATCCTTCACCTTGTCTGCCAAAGCAACCTCATGTCTTCTTTTAGCCCTCCTGATTTCTTTCTTAAGTAGTTTCTTGCACTTTTTGTACTCCTCAAGCATCTTATTTGCTCCCTGTTGCCTATACATGTCATACATCTCTCTCTTCTTCTTTATCAGAGTTCCAATATCCCTCCAGAACCAAGGTTCCTTATTCTTATTCACTTTGCCTTTAATCCTGACAGGAACATACAAACTCTGCACTCTCAAAATTTCTCCTTTGAAGGCCTCCCACTTACCAATCACATCCTTGCCAGAGAACAGCCTGACCCAATCCACGCTTTTTAGATCCTTTCTCATTTCTTCAAATTCGGCCTTTTTCCAGTTTAGAACCTCAACCCGAGGACCAGATCTATCTTTATCCATGATCAAGTTGAAACTAATGGCGTTATGATCACTGGAACCAAAGTGTTTTCCTACACACACTTTCGTCACTTGTCCTAACTCGTTTCCTAATAGGAGATCTAATATTGCATCCTCTCTAGTTGGTACCTCTATATATTGATTTAGAAAATTTTCCTGAACATATTTTACAAACTCTAACCCGTCTAGACCTTTAACAGTATGGGAGTCCCAATCTATATGTGGAAAATTAAAATCCCCTACTATCACAACTTTATGTTTCCGCAGTTGTCTGCTATCTCTCTGCAGATTTGTTCCTCCAATTCTCGCTGACTATTGGGTGGTCTATAATACACCCCCAGCTCCATCCATATGGCCTCGGAAGACAAGCCCTCTAATCTGTCCTGCCTGAACACTGCTGTAACATTTTCCCTGGCTAGCAATGCCACCCCCTCCACCCTTCGTCCCTCTGCCTCTATCACGTCTGAAACATCAGAACCCTGGAACATTGAGCTGCCAATCCTGCCCCTCCTGTAGCCAAGTTTCTCAAATGGCTATAATGTCATAATTCCATATGTCAATCCACGCCCTCAGCTAGTCTGCCTTCCCCACAATACTCCCAGCATTGAAATAGACACAACTCAGAAGATTATTACCACCACACATTTCTTAATTGTCTGTAGTACATGCTCTAAAATACTTTGGTTTCACCTCCAGTACGAGGAGGGAAAAAGAGTTTCTGCTCCTGAAGGCTGTCTAGTGATTTGGAATGGTTGTGGATGCTGCTATCATTGAATATATTCAAGACTGATATCAACAGAATTTGATCCCTCAAGGGATAAGGGGAGCAGAAAGTGGGGTTGAAACAAAAGATCAGCCATGACCGTACTGAATGGCAGAGTAGGTTCAAGGGGCCGAATGGTCTGTGCGTGCTCCTATTCTGTTATGTTCCAATTCCTACTTGAATTACACACATACAGAATTGTGCTCCCAGAGCCTAAAGGCTTGCTGAAATTCACCAAGCCCAAACTACAGCAAAGAGTTAACATATCCTCACAAGGGAAATGGAAAACATTTCAATGAGAAACTAGACAGCTATCACTCCACTTACAGGTTGGCAAGTCCCAAGCATGAAGAGTACCTTGATAAAAAAAAACATGCTTTATAAAAGTTTTGATGTATTGCACTGAACAGGATCAAATATTTGGAATGGCTTCCCATTTATAAATCACAGACCAGCTGAATTCAGAATTCTGTTGCACTGTAGACATTTCAGTTCAGGTTCAATAGTATCCAAATTAAGAGATGGCGAGCTGAATGCAGCTGCTTTGTTGAGGCAACTGGGCAGACATTTTGGAGCTGTTTAATGTTATCTCAAAATAATATACTTTATGATGTTATATCATTAACATTAATGTTAACATGCATTGCTGGCTTTAATTAAATTCAGTATTCCCATTCATTTGTTGATGGGAACACTGAAATTCATGTGGTCAACAAGAGAAAAATCTTGGACACTATACTGCCCTGGATCATTTAGCATTACTGCGCAACTAATTTTTGAGCGCATGAGCATCCAAGACTGTACCACAAGATTAGACACCCCAAGAATCACTGCTGACCTAATGCTACAACACTAGATCCCCCAAACGTTGAGGAATTGGTTACTTCCATGTTAGACACAGCACATCTTTGGAGTCGGTTATAACTTCGATGAAAAGCGGGATGCGGTGAAAAACGAGAACACCTCCTCATGGTTCATTATCTGCACCTGCAGACTGAGCATTTTATTAATGAACTGTAAGCAAAAAGTCAATATGTTGCTCAATAAAACATTTGTGGTAATCAGTCAAAAAAAAAAATTGCACTTTATTTGCAACTGATGAAGCTGGCACGAGAGTGGCAGAGAAAACAGAATGTTCCCGAGCTTGCCAAATCACATCAGCCCTGCTCTCATCCATCCACATAAATTAAATTAAATGCAAATAACAAAGCCATCACAGGAACAGGTCTATTTATTTGCGGAATAGGAAAGGGGGGGGGGGGGGGGGGGAGGAGAGGGGAGAATTTTTTGAATAAAAGACAGGTTTTTCATTTACTCATTTCTAGTAACACCTCATAAAAGTAATAATTGCCTGCTTAAAAATAATTTACAAAGTAGATCTGCACAAAAAACACAACAGGGTTCAATATCGTAATCTTTCATGCAGTGTGCCAATAAAAGGTGAAAAAAATACCCCAGGGAGAAAGTCCTGAAGCATGGCAGACTAATCTCTGGCACGATTTTGCTTTTTAAACTGCATTGTTCAAATTTGAAGCTAAACTCGCATTACATTAGAGAACGTCAAAAAAATATAGCAGCGCAGTTGTGCATTCTATTGAGGTAATCCCATCTCAGAACAAAAATCAATTTGAACTAGGACACTTTCCAAACACATATCTCAAAGGATTATTTGCTTACTAATGGCAAAATAGGCAAATATCAAAATTAGCAGACTATAAAACATTGAACCATTAGTATAATTATTTAATCTTGAATTTTACTTTTAATGTAGACATGCACATCATTGTACTGTACTGCAGTGGAATTCGGATTTGCAAATGTGCAACAAAACCAGCAAATAATTTCAATACAATGCACCAAGTTCACAGGATCATAGAATAGTACAGCACAGGATTTGGTGCCATCTGTTTCAAACAGCAATCCAATTAGCCCTACTCCTCCATACTTACCCGATATTCCAGCAATTGTTTCTTCTACAAATATTGGACCAATTTGTTTTTGAATCCACTGGGTAGCACATTCCAAATCCTTATCACTTGTGTAAAAAAACGTTTTTCCACATATTGCCTCTGATTCCTTTGCCAATCACCTGAAATCTCTGGTTCAGATGATGAAACAATTTCATCTTATATAGAACATAGAACAGTACAGCACAGAACAGGCCCTTCGGCCCACGATGTTGTGCCGAGCTTTATCTGAAACCAAGATCAAGCTATCCCACTCCCTATCATCCTGGTGTGCTCCATGTGCCTATCCAATAACCGCTTAAATGTTCCTAAAGTGTCTGACTCCACTATCACTGCAGGCAGTCCATTCCACACCCCAACCACTCTCTGCGTAAAGAACCTACCTCTGATATCCTTCCTGTATCTCCCACCACGAACCCTATAGTTATGCCGCCTTGTAATAGCTCCATCCACCCGAGGAAATAGTCTTTGAACGTTCACTCTATCTATCCCCTTCATCATTTTATAAACCTCTATTAAGTCTCCCCTCAGCCTCCTCCGCTCCAGAGAGAACAGCCCTAGCTCCCTCAACCTTTCCTCATAAGACCTACCCTCCAAACCAGGCAGCATCCTGGTAAATCTCCTCTGCACTCTTTCCAGCGCTTCCACATCCTTCTTATAGTGAGGTGACCAGAACTGCACACAATATTCCAAATGTGGTCTCACCAAGGTCCTGTACAGTTGCAGCATAACCCCCACGGCTCTTAAACTCCAACCCCCTGTTAATAAAAGCTAACACACTATAGGCCTTCTTCACAGCTCTATCCACTTGAGTGGCAACCTTTAGAGATCTCTGGATATGGACCCCAAGATCTCTCTGTTCCTCCACAGTCTTCAGAACCCTACCTTTGACCCTGTAATCCACATTTAAATTAGTCCTACCAAAATGAATCACCTCACATTTATCAGGGTTAAACTCCATTTGCCATTTTTCAGCCCAGCTTTGCATCCTATCTATGTCTCTTTGCAGCCTACAACAGCCCTCCACCTCATCCACTACTCCACCAATCTTGGTGTCATCAGCAAATTTACTGATCCACCCTTCAGCCCCCTCCTCTAAGTCATTCATAAAAATCACAAAGAGCAGAGGACCAAGCACTGATCGCTGTGGCACTCCGCAAGCAACCTGCCTCCAATCCGAAAATTTTCCATCCACCACCACCCTCTGTCTTCGATCAGATAGCCAGTTACCTATCCAATCGGCCAACTTTCCCTCTATCCCACACCTCCTTACTTTCATCATAAGCCGACCATGGGGGACCTTATCAAACGCCTTACTAAAATCCATGCATATGACATCAACTGCCCTACCTTCATCAACACACTTAGTTACCTCCTCAAAAAATTCTATCAAATTTGTGAGGCACGACTTGCCCTTCACAAATCCGTGCTGACTATCCCGGATTAATCCACATTTTCTAAATGGTTGTAAATCCCATCCCTAAGGACCTTTTCCATCAATTTACCAACCACCGAAGTAAGACTAACCGGTCTATAATTACCAGGGTCATTTCTATTCCCTTTCTTAAACAGAGGAACAACATTCGCCATTCTCCAGTCCTCTGGCACCATCCCCGTGGACAGTGAGGATCCAAAGATCAAAGCCAAAGGCTCTGCAATCTCATCCCTTGCCTCCCAAAGAATCCTAGGATATATTTCATCAGGCCCAGGGGACTTATCGACCTTCAGTTTATTCAAAACTGCCAAGACATCCTCCCTCCGAACATCTATTTCCTCCAGCCTATTAGCCTGTAACACCTTCTCTTCCTCAGAAACATGGCCCCTCTCCTTGGTGAACGCTGAAGAAAAGTATTCATTCATCACTTACCTTCATTTCTATCAAAACTCCTCTTACTCTTAGAACAATTGCAGTTTCTCCAGTCTATCCATGTAATTGTAATCCTGCACCCATTGTAAATCTCCCCAAACCCTCTCCAAAGTCTACACGGTCATCCAATACCCATAATTAAACAAAATACCCAAATTGGAGTCAAATTCAAGTTTTATATAAGTTTAGCATAACTTCCTGACTCTTACATTCAACACCACGATTTATAAAGCCCAAAATCAGGTCTCAGAACATAGAACAGTACAGCACAGAACAGGCCCTTCAGCCCATGATGTTGTGCCGAGCTTTATCTGAAACCAAGATCAAGCTATCCCACTCCTTATCATCCTGGTGTGCTCCATGTGCCTATCCAATAACTGCTTAAATGTTCCTAAAGTGTCTGACTCCACTATCGCTGCAGGCAGTCCATTCCACACCCCAACCACTCTCTGCGTAAAGAACCTACCTCTGATATCCTTCCTGTATCTCCCACCACGAACCCTATAGTTATGCCCCCTTGTAATACCTCCATCCACCCGAGGAAATAGTCTTTGAACGTTCACTCTATCTATCCCCTTCATCATTTTATAAACCACTATTAAGTCTCCCCTCAGCCTCCTCCGCTCCAGAGAGAACAGCCCTAGCTCCCGCAACCTTTCCTCATAAGACCAGGCAGGCCTCCAAACCAGGCAGCATCCTGGCAAATCTCCTCTGCACTCCCTCCAGCGCCTCCACATCCTTCCTATAGTGAGGTGACCAGAACTGCACACAATATTCCAAATGTGGTCTCACCAAGGTCCTGTACAGTTGCAGCATAACTCCACGGCTCTTAAACTCCAACCCCCTGTTAATAAAAGCTAACACACTATAAGCCTTCATTCACAGCTCTATCCACTTGAGTGGCAACCTTTAGAGATCTGTGGATATGAACCCCAAGATCTCTCTGTTCCTCCACAATTAAAAATGTGTCTTATTGGTTGCTTCGTCCCCCCACCCCCTCCATGGCCGCTCTCTTTCCTCGTACTCCTTTTAAATTGTTCCAAGTTATGTTGCTATCAAAATGCATCATCTCACACTGCGTTAGAGTTTATCTGCAATGTAGCCACCCATTCCACGAGCTGATGTCCTCCTGAAGCCTGTTTACTACACTTCCTCGTTTCATGCCATCTATAAATTTTAACATGTGATCTCTCTTGCCAAAGTACAAGACATGAAAATATATTGAAAACAACTGTAGACCTTGGGAACTTCATCATTTACCTCCCTCCAGTCAGGAAAACAACCATTCGCCATAACTGTTAATTATGTTTTAACTCATTTTCTATTCATTCTGCAACTGCTCCCTTCGTCCCATGGGCTTCAATGTTACTAATGAGGTTAATATGTAGTACTTCATTAAATGCCTTCTGAAATGTCACATACACATCAAATCCACTGCACAGAAAATGCTGGAAAATCTCAGCAGGTCTGACAGTATCCGTGGAGAGAGAACAGAACGTTTCAAGTCAGGATGACCCCAAAACCAATCTGTTCCTAGTGTCCTACCATTCATTAAATATTCTCTTGTCTTGTTACTATTCCACACCATGGTTAAATGCCATCTGCCACTTCTCTGCCCAACTGATCAACCCATCTATATCTTCCTGTAACCCTCGACTTTCTTCTTCACTATTAACCACCCTACCAATCTTGGTGTCATCTGCAAAGTTGCTTATTCATTCCCCCCCCCACATTATCATCCATATAATTTATGTATATAACAAACAATAAGGGTCCCAGTACGCAATCTTGTGGTGCATCATGGATTCCGACCTCCAGTCACTCGAACGGCCTTCTACCATCACCGTGTCCAATTTCTGATCCATCTCGCCAAGTTACCTTGAATTCCATGTGCTTCAACCTTCTCAATTAGTCATCCCTGTGGGACCTTGTTAAAATCCATATAAACTACATCAGCTGCACTTCCCTTATCCACACACTCAATCATTTTCAAAAAATTCTATCAAATTTGTTAGGCATGACCTCCCTCTGACAAAGCCATGATGACTATCCCTAAATAACCCAAGCATTTCCAAGTGGAGATGAATTCTCTCCTTCAGAATTTTCTCCACTTGTTTCCCTCCCACGGAGTTGAGACTCGCTCGTCTGCAATTTCCTGGTTCATCTCTGTCACCTTTCTTGAAAAGTGAAACCACATTAACCGTCGTCCAGTCCTCTGGCACTTCCTGTGTGGCCAGAAATAAATTAAAAATGTGTCAGCGCCCCTGCAATTTCCTGCCTCTCCTCCCAAAGCAGCCTGGGATGTAATTCATCTGGGCATTGGGATGTAATTCATCTGGGCATGGGGATTTATCCATTTTTAAGCCTGTCAGAGCCTCCAATACCTCCTCATTTCCCATAAAAAATGTGCAAGGTCCTCAGTCTCTTTTCCTGAGTTCCGTGCCTATGTTCACCTTGGTTAGTCAAACATTTTCCTTAACAAATCTGTGCTGCTTTCCGTTAGTTGATTCTTGTCGGAGATTCACCACCTCTGCCGTTGACTTTATTCCTACTAAACTGCTAAACATTGAAGTTCTCCATGTTATCAATGGTAACCAATATTGCTAACACTTCTCTTTTTTTAGGTGCTAATCCACTCTCCTTTCAGCCTGTTGTCATCATCCCTCACTACAAAAGCCCACTCTCGACCCACAGTTAATGCAAAACACCATCCAATCTCCCTTTCCTCTCTGAAGTCCTTGAATGTGTTACCAAATCTGTACTCACCTTTATGCAAACTCCATGCTCGAGTCCCTCCAGTCAGGTTTCTGGGTGTGGAACTGGCTCTTATCAAAATCACAAAACAAGCCCTCCTCAGCCTGCTCAAGGTCCCTGACACAACTGACCACACCATCTTCCTCAAAACCTCTCCACTGTCGTCCAGGTGTGGGAGCTGCTCGTACTTTGCTCCATTCTTAACTATCTGATCACTGTCAGAGTATCATTCCCATAGCTTCTCTTCCCATTCCTTCATTCTTCCCTCTGGTGCCACCACAAAGATTTATCCATGGCCCCCTCTCATTTCTCATCTACTTGTTACCCTTTGGTGGCAAGTCCAAAAGCACTTTGTTAGTTTTCATAAGTATGCTACCAACACCCGACTTTACTCCTCCACCACCTTATTTGACTTCGCCACGGATTCTAAATTATCAGGCTTCTTATCCGTACTGGCCGAGCAGAAATAACCTGCGGCATTTGGAAGACTGAAGCCATTATTTTCAGTCCCCGTTTCAAAGTTTGTCCCTCAATACCGACGCCATTTCTTTCCTTGTCAATGGTCTGAGACTAAACCGAAAACCTGCTTTCATATTTGACCTCAAGATGAGTTACCAAGACTGTCCATTTCTATCTTTGTAACAGTGTCCGATTTCACCCATCTCAGTTCATCTGCTGAAACCTCCATTCATGTCTTTACCTCGAGACTTGACAATTCCAGTGCACTCCTGGCTGGCCTTCCACATTTTATCCAAGGTTAAGTTTTTTTTTAGTTTCACAGGCAAGACCAGCATTTGTTGCCTGTCCCTAATTCGCCTCAAGAAGGTGGTGGTGAGCTTACCCTCTTGAACTACTGCAGCCCATGTGGTGTTAGTACATCCAAAGAGCCTTTATTCTGTCGTAGTTTGTTACAACTGAATGGCTTGCTGCGCCATTTCAGAGGGCAGTTAAAAGTTGCTCTGGATCTGGTGTCACTTGGAAGTCAGACCAGGTATCCTCTCCTGAAGGATGTTAGTGAACCACATGACAATCCTGTAGTTTCATGAGCACTGTTGAGACTAGCATTTCTTCATTCCGGATATATTAACTAATTTAGTTAAAATATTCCTAATTCTCTGAAATATTTATTCGTCTAGGCTTCTGGATTTCTGGTCTAGTGATATTACCACTATGCTACCGTCTCCATGAGATGACCCAAAATTCTGATGCCTGTGTCTTAACATGCACCAAGCCCAGTTTGCCAACCCCTCTGTCCTTGCTAACCTCTATTGGCTTCCAGCTCAGCAATGCTTTGATTTTAAAAATTTTCATCATTGTTTTCAAATCCCTCGATGGCTTCACCCATCCCTACCTCCGTAATCTCCTCTAGCCCTGCAACCTTCTGAGTTATCTGTGCTCATCTAATTCTGGGCTTGTAAGTTTCCCAGATTTTAACCACTCGACTATTGGTGGCTGTGCTTTAAACTACATAGGCTCTGTGCTCTGGAATTCCTTTCCTAAATGTTTCTGCCTCTCCACCTCACTTTCCTCCTGAACATCATAGAAATCATAGAAACCCTACAGTGCAGAAGGAGGCCATTCGGCCCATCGAGTCTGCACCGACCACAATCCCACCCAGGCCCTACCCCCACATATTTTACCCGCTAATCCCTCTAACCTACACATCCCAGGACTCTAAGGGGCAATTTTTTAACCTGGCCAATCAACCTAACCCGCACATCTTTGGACTGTGGGAGGAAACCGGAGCACCCGGAGGAAACCCACGCAGACACGAGGAGAATGTGCAAACTCCACACAGACAGTGACCCGAGCCGGGAATCGAACCCGGGACCCTGGAGCTGTGAAGCAGCAGTGCTAACCACTGTGCTACCGTGCCGCCCATAACATCTTCAAACCTACCTCCTTGACCAAGCTTCTGGTCATCAGACCTAATGATTCCTTATGTGGCCAGATGTCATATTTTGTATTATGATGCTCCAGTGAAGGTGTTGGTGAATTATATTCTGTTAAAGGTGCTATATAAATATAAATTGGTAATCCAAGCGATACTTTTGTCCCAGATTATTGTTGCTATAAGCTTCCCCCCCCACCCCCCACTGAGGTTAAACTGACTGGCCTGTGGTTGCTGGATTTATCCTTGCACCTTTTGAACAGTAATGTAACGTTTGCAATTCTCCAGTCCGTGTCGTCAAATCTTTTAAGCACAAGATCACTTTTAGCACCAAAAGCAGCACAAGATCCACTCTTTAAAAATTTGACTTTACTAAAATGGCCCAAAATGTGCTTATGCACAACACTCACTTATTTGTAGTGTGACACCTGTGCTTGCGCACTGAGAGTACTGTGAAGTCTGGGTTGTAGTTTAAGATGGCCAGTCTCATACAGTCCATCAGATGAAAATTTGAGAGAAGTGCGATCCTTGGACTTGATGATTTTCATTTGGGAAAAAGCCACCATACAGAGGTATGTGGAATCAAAGTGGGCCCTCACCTTGAGTGCATACGATGTCAGGAAAGCGTACTTCCCTCTGTTTACAAGTCTCCAAAAGTCTTTGTCTCACGAACTAGTTTTCAGCTCCATATAATTTTGCATGGTGATTATTTCCATGTCAAGTCCATTGCTTTGTTCGAACACCTACTAATATTTTGCGATCAGTTCTCCAATGTCAACTTGAAGAAAAGGATTTGAGATAAACATACTGATTTGTTCCATCTTGTTTAACTCCTGAAATCGTTCACTGAATTCCTTTTCCAATTTATTCAGGTGGTTACAGAATTTATTTGGGTGGATCCGTTTCTGTATGACCAGTTGGATTTTCTCCAGATTTGGGAAGTGCTCAGTAATTTTGTTCTTTAACTAGAAGGATCACAGGACCAGTTTCAACCATGTGTGATATGTCTCTGCCCACCCACGCCCCCCCCCGCCCCCCCTGCAGTTCACTGTTCAGCTCATTCAATTTTTCACTTACATCTGTAAGATAAGCCAAGTCTAGCAACCACGCATATGTGACAGCACGCTGTACACCTCTTTTTTGATTTAAGAAACGTGCCAATTTCAGGGAGCAGATCCAATTATCTCTGGAGGACTTTTCCTCAACTTAATCACATCATATTTACATGAAGGTGTGATGCTGAGCCCAAAATAAAATTGGACATTTGAAATTAAAGAATTAGGCACTACAGAGAGCTGCAGCAAATAGCCTGCAGAAAATTGGATCTGGCCAAAGTTTAAATATACAGAACTCGGACAGGCTGCCGGGGCATGTTTGGATCCGCCCCATCAATAACCCATCAAGTGATCATCGCTCCTATTTGACATGCACTGGCCTATTGCCCGGGGGAAGCTCAGGTGTCCTGTCAACAGGTCATCAACTAGACCATTGGACGCTGAGACCCCCACCTCCCAAAGCTCTATTGGCAGAAGGCCAAGGGCAGATAGAAAAAGCGCAAAGCCACAGGGGGATAAGACAGACATTCTGGACACCTTTGGAGCGAAGACTCAAGACGGGAGACGACAGGAGATGACCGAGGCCAGACCAGACCATCAAAGGAAGGAAGCAAGCAAGCAAATAAGAAATGGCCAGCAAGAATCACCTTCCAAAGACGAACCAGAGAGACTCACTTACCGGATCTACAGCCTACCAAGCCATCTTTATGGGTAGTATAGCCAAATCCTGGGTGTTTTTTGTAAAAATAGTGGGCAAGTTACTGGTTAACTTTATTTAATGAAGTTTGTTGAATTATATATCTGTGTCCGTACTTTGTTCTTCTCATAAAAGCACCTGAGTAAAACTTTGATTAAGAAGCTGGTTGAAGTATCTGAATTGGACAGATACAACAAAGGATTAGCTCAACATAGGTGGTATCAAACTCATCAAGTAATGATTTGATGTTGCAGAGCTCCGGCACGAATTGAGCTTGGAATCTTGACAACAACTGTCTTACATGAGAAAAGTCAATAACCTTGCTCATTAGTGCTTTTGATGGATAACAGAGTGATAATTGACAAAGATAGGGAATTCAAAATTATTTCTGCAAAGTGTAACAAAGCCTGCATTGACACCCAGCATTGACGGTGCATTATTAGTTCTGATTGAAACCAGTTTCTTGATCGGAATGTTTTTCTCAGTCACATACCTTTTAAATTTGTTGCCATTCTTTGGCATCCTCACCTCTTGTCTTCTCATTGAGTAGCAAAAGAGTGAGGAAGGTCCTCCTTTGTTGCAACTTTAAATGCCATACTAACAAAAACAATCAGCTGGGCATCATCTGTCATGTCTACTGACTCAAACTGCAGTGAGAAACATTCGGAGCCTGGTAAGTCTTGGTGCATTTGCTGAGACACATCTGCGGACAACAATTCCCCCTTCTGGCTATTGTTAAAGCATCAAGTGGTATGCGCTTGATGACTGTCATAATTTCACCTGATTTTTAAGTCTTTGAACAAGGTACCAGTAGTAACATCATAGCCGCCTTGATAACTTCCATGAACAGTTTCTCATGTTTTGCCAGCAGATGGCTAATGGGAAGACACCTTTTTGCTAGCCTTGCTTTTAGCCACAGGTTTTGAAAAGAGTGACTATTGAACTTACAACATTCCCTTTAACTCTCCAACTCTTTGTCCAAATGGTGCTGCTTAAAGGAAAATTTTCTTGAAATTTTGCATGCAATGTCTTATGATGCTGTTCCAAATTACCTTGTTGACACACAAAACAAAATGGTCTTGCCTTTGACATTCGTAAAAAGAAATTCACTTTCCTATTCCTGGTGGATATGGTACGTTTTTGCCCTCTTGGATGTCTCTGGCTGCTCACTCATCATTTGGGCTTCACCCAACTTAGTTCACGTCTTGGTGCCTACGATCAGGCAGTCAATGAGATGATTCGCTCGTCACCACGAGAAACCAGAGTCCCGCGCATTTTCAGCAACAGTTCGGCAGACAATGACAATCAACTTTTCAAAACTCCAAGATTGTGATCCACCATTAGGAGAACACCAATCCAGAACAACCTTCCATTTGGAATTCTAAAATTATGGCCAGTACCGTTGCCACCTCCATTCTTTCCTCAGTATCTTAGGATGAATCAGATTTCATCTTGGTGACTCATCAGCTTTAAGTACAGGCAGCCTTTTCAAATACCTCTCCTTAATAAATGTTTAGCCCATCCAGTATCACTATTACTTCCTCATCCACTATGACCCTGGCAGCATTTTCTTCTTGGTAAAGATTGGCGCCGAGTACTCACTTAATTGGACAGTTGTGTTCAATTCCAGACTCCACAATTTAGGAAAGATGTCAAAACCTTCAGCGTGGAGGAGATTTACTAGACTGGTACCAAGAATGGAAAACTTCAGTTGTGCAAGAGACTAGAGAAGCTACGTTGCTGTTCTTGGACACAGAAGTTTAAGTGGCGATTTAATAGGGCTGTTCAAAATCATGAAGGGTTTTTATTAAGTAAATAAAGAGAAACTATGCAGTGAGAGAACATAAGAACATAAGAAATAGGAGCAGGAGTAGGCCATCTAGCCCCTCGAGCCTGCCCCGCCATTCAATAAGATCATGGCTGATCTGAAGTGAATCAGTTCCACTTACCCGCCTGCTCCCCATAACCCTTAATTCCCCTACCGATCAGAAATCAATCTATCCATGACTTAAACATATTCAACGAGGTAGCCTCCACCACTTCAGTGGGCAGAGAATTCCAGAGATTCACCACCCTCAGAGAAGAAGTTCCTCCTCAACTCTGTCCTAAACTGACCCCCCTTTATTTTGAGGCTGTGCCCTCTAGTTCTAGTTTCCTTTCTAAGTGGAAAGAATCTCTCCTAACCAGCCCCTTCATTATCTTATATGCCTCTATACGATCACCCCTCAGCCTTCTAAACTCCAACGAGTACAAACCTAATCTGCTCAATCTCTCCTCATAATCTACACCCCTCATCTCCGGTATCAACCTGGTGAACCTTCTCTGCACTCCCTCCAAGGCCAATATACCCTTTCGCAAGTAAGGGGACCAAAACTGCACACAGTATTCCAGCTGCGGCCTCACCAATGCCTTGTACAGATGCAGCAAGACTTCTCTGCTTTTATATTCTATCCCCCTCGCGATAAATGCCAACATCCCATTTGCCTTCTTGATCACCTGTTGTACTTGCAGACTGAGTTTTTGCGACTCATGCACAAGGACCCCAAGGTCCCTTTGCACAGTAGCATGTTGTAATTTTTTTCCATTTAAATAATAATCCAATTTGCTATTATTTCTTCCAAAGTGAATAACCTCGCATTTGCCAACGTTATACTCCATCTGGCAGATCCTCGCCCACTCACTCAGCCTATTCAAATCTCTCTGCAGACCGAGAGAAGGGTGGTAACCAGAAGACCCAGGTATAAGGTTATTGGCAAATGAGCCTGAACACGAGGATGAATAAGTGTTTACACAGTTATGATCTGCAATGCACTAATCTGAAAGGGTGGTGGGAACAAACACAATAATAACATTCAAAAGGAAAAACAACATAGACTGTTGCTGCAGAAGAGCATGAAACCAACTACTGACAAAATAACTCAATCACTGCTGCTATGATCAAGTTGTAAAGGAGCACTTAATGGTAAGTAGTATAGTTATAGAATCATATAGCACGGGAATCAATGTGCTAGTTAGTGCCTGCTCTTTGAAAAACCTATCCAGTTAGCCCCACTGTCCTTTCTCCCCACAACTCAGCAAACTTACCTTTTCAAATACATGTCCAATTTACCTTTGAAAGTTGCTCATTTAAGGTTTGTCTACAAAAACCTAGGACCTAAGCCCTGGAATTCCCTTCCTAACTCTCTCTGCCTCTTCACTTCTTTATCCTATTTTAACCCTTTGACCCAAGCTTTTTGTTACCTCCCCGTGCACAGCATGATGTGTGGCGATATTTGATAATGAACCTGTGGGACAGCTTGGAGTGTTTAACTATATTAAAAGGCATTATATAAATAAACTTGCTCTCATGTAGCAATTACGTTGTTAGCCTTCATCCCAGCAGGTATTGAAACTGAACTAAATGGTGAAAATTCAAGTTTATCACTGCAGGTAGAGAACCTCAAAACAGCCACCTGTAAACCAACAGCATCCGAAAATAAGACGTTTTTCTGTGCTCCGGCGAGCCTTGACTCCTACCGACCCAGCTCTGTAAAGTTCAGGGAGTTGCCAAGTACTGATTGGATAGGATAGTTAAGGAGGCATTTGGGACACTTGCTTTGATCAGTCGTGGCATAGAGTATAAGAGCAAGGAGGTAATGTTGGAATTGTACAGAACGTTGGTTAGGCCACAGCTGGAGTACGATATGCAATTCTGGTTACCTCACTATGGAAAGGATGTGATTGCACTAGAGAGGGTACTGTGAAGGTTCACCAGGATGTTGCCTGGGATGGCGCAATTGAGCTCCAAGGAGAGATTGGATAGGCTTGGATTGTTTTCTTTAGAGTAAAGGAGGCTGAGGGGGAGACATGATTGAGGTGTATCTGATTATGAGGAATATGGGCAGGGTGAATAGGATGCAGCTATTCCTCTTGAGGGGTCAATCACGAGGGGGCATAGTTTTAGGATAAGGGACAGGAGATTCTGGAATGCAATGCCTCGGAAGGCACTGGAGGCCGGAAAACTTACAACTTTTAAAAAGTATTTGGATGTGTTAAAACCTGGGCCAGAAACTCCAAAGTGTTTTATGAAGATATCCTACACCCTAGGTTTTTACATTTGAATTTGGTATGGGTGAGCATAAGGTGTTTCACTCCAGGTATGGCTCAAGTAACCCACTAGGAAGCTTTTATCAAAGTTTATTTAAGAACAGTTAAAATTTAATAAAAGGATTTAGCATAACTTTTACCAATTACAAGAATTATACATGACAGTATAAACCCTAACAGCTAGCTACCTCTGTTGTTCCAAGTCAACATCCCATCCCAGTGACATACAACCCTCTTCAGACTTGGCACAAAAAAAGCAAGTATTGTTACAATCCAGGTGTTTTATGAAGTCAGCCCAGACCTTAAGTTTTGCACGGGTAAGCATAAGATGTTTCACTCCAGGTATGATTCGAACAACGCACGAGGGAGCTTTTATCAAACAAAGTTTATCTAAGAATACAGTTAACTCATCGAAAGAAAATAAGCAATACCTTTTACCAATAACAAACAAGAAAAAAAATCATGATATTATACAAACCTGAACAGCTACGAATACCGTTCCAACACAACCACCCCTACAAACATACAACCCAATTCCAGGCTTAACACAGAAAGTAAGTATGCTCACATTGTGCTGAATCTTACAGCTTTGCAACATCTGCTGTGAATCAGTCCTTTGGATAGAGAATTGAAATTCTGACTTCCATGCCCTGGAACTTGCAGTATACTTCCGAGAGACAACCTCTAGCCAGCCAGCCAAGAGCAAGATTTCTAATACCAGAGTGAGACACAGAAACACACTGCTTGCAGTCTGGAGTCCAATAGTTCAAACAAACTGAAAGTGAATCGTTGGACCCCTCTGTGAAGGAACCACCTGACCTTAACCTGTCAATCAGTCTTCCTTCAACAAAAGGATCATAAAACTCATAAAACTTCAGGACACTGCATTAGGCCCAACTTAAAAATAAACATTGCTGCAATCATCCTGCTACAGAAGCAATAAAAGATATCGATACAGACATAATCACAAGAGGCTAGGCCCTCTTAAAAGAATTGCAGAGAAATGTGATTAAAATACATTTCTTAAGGGCACCATAACATCATGGTATGATCACATCATTATCTTTTAAAAAGCATTTAGTTACATGGGTACGATGGGTATAGAGGGATATGGGCCAAATGCGGGCAATTGGGGTTAGCTTAGGGGTTTAAAAAAAATAAGGGCGGCATGGACAAGTTGGGCCAAAGGGCCTGTTTCCATGCTGTAAACCTCTATGATTCTATGACATCATGCTGGATTTTCAGCTTTTTAACATCTTTGGATGGTGGATTAAATTCCTGAGGCTTCCCAGTCCTGGAACTTTCCAAAAAGCTTCTAGCGAGAGGCAGGAACACTGCCTTCTTCCACCTGCTTCTAACAGCAACTCTTAGACAACAGAACTTCTAGTTCCAGAGCAGGGAAAACAAGAGGCACTGCTTTCTGCCTCAAATCCAACCAGCATCTGAGAAAATTAAACTACAGACACAAACTCCAGAAAGAGGGGCAGAGCACTGTTGCTGCTCTCCATTTCAGGCTATGACTGAAAAGCGGAACTAAAAGCTGGACTTTTCTGTGAAGCATAGCTGTCCCTAGCTACATGACATAAACTGTCAATCAAGCTCCACTCAACAATCCCAAGGGATCATTAAAAATCACAGGACCCTGCATTAGTCTAGATTAAAAATAAACATGGTATCCATTATAGTGCTTCAGTAACAATTAGAGGACACGGGGTACAGACACCTGGTACCAATAAAATGCCTGCTTGAAAAAAACCTGCAGAGAAACTTGATTAAAATACATTTCTTAAAGGCACAGGATCATCACAGATGAGCACTTGAAACATCATAACATTCAAGAATATGGGACAAGTGCTGGAAAATGGGATTAGTCCAACTTTAGTGGTAGTTATTGTTGTTGCAGACTCAAGGGCCAAAGGGCCTTTTCCGCGCTGTACAACTCAATGACTCTACAAACTTTTTTTGATGAAGTAACAGAGAGGTTTTGTGTAGACAATGCAGTTGATGCAGTGTATCTGGATTTCCAAATTTGATGAAGTACCACATTACAGGCTTGCCAGTAAAATTGAAGCCCAGGCAATAAAATGGACAGTGACAGCATGGATACAAAGTTGGCTGAGTTACAGGATGGAAAATGATATATAGTGGAACTCCCCAGGTGTTAGTACTGGGCCATTGCTTTCTCTGATATATATTAATGACTTAGACTTGGATGTACAGTGCAGAGAAGTGTGAGATGATACATTTCGGCATGAGGAGAGCAAAATAAAATAAAGGGTACACATCTCAGGGTCAGTGTGGGGCAGGAATTGAGAAACGCAGGGGTTTATGTGGACAAATCATTAAGGTGGCAGGGCAGGTTGTGAAAGTAGATTTTAAAAGAAGAGGGGATCTTGAGCTTTAGAAATCAAGACACCAAGAGCAAAAGTAAGGAAGTTATGATGAACCTTTATAAAACACTGATTCAGCCTCAGCTGGAGTATTGCATCCAATTTTGGGCAACACACACCAGGAATATTGTGAAAAGAAATAGAAAAGGTTTACAACACTGGATCCAGGAAAGAGGTTATGTAGATAGGTTCAAGAAGCTGAGGCTGTTCTCCTTATAAAACATTTGATAGGGGGAAACTTCCTTTTGATGGAGAGGTCAAGAACCAAACTTAAGGTGATAGGTAAAAGAATGAAAGGTGACGTGAGAACATTTTTTTATACCACGAATGATTAGGATATGGAGGGTGCTGGAAGCATCTGAAGAGAAAACCCCTGCAGGGAAAAGGGATTCGCTAAATCACTCTTGCAGAGAACCAGCAGGTTCTCAACAGGTCACAAAGCCTCCATCTGTACTGCAGCCATTTTATAATTCTAACTGCGGCCCAATTAATGTTTTATAACAGTTTATCATAACATCCTTGCTCTTGTACTCTACATGCCTCTGTTTATAAAGTCAATAATCTGGTATACCTTTTTAACAGTTGAATGAAACTTGGCTACAGAAAAATCAGGACTGGGAATTAAACAGTCCAAGATAGTTACAATAGAGAAAGGAGGAAAATGGGGAGGTTGAGTAGCTGTACTTATTAAAGATAACATTAAGACAGTAGGAGAAAAAATGGACACAGCTATCAACAAGATAAACAGTGTAACCATATGGAAAGAAGTAATGGATAATAAAGGATCAATCACAGTAACTACTGTAGTCTACCAGCCACATAATAGTAGGGAGGTGGAGAAGAAAAATGAAGACAAATTAAGGGATTGAACAAAAAACAGAATAATCATCATGGGGATTTTAGCTTATATGATATTGACTGTACATAAAAGGAAGGTAAATGGGAAAAGAGAATAGAGTTCCAACAATGCATATAGAACTCCTTTCTAACCCAATATGTAAAATGCCAATTGAGGGAGGATTCCTTATTGGATCTAGCAATGGTGAATGAACCATAGCAGATAAGAGAAATAAAAGTAGGGGAACATCAAGGCAATAGTGACCACAACATAATCCGTTTTCTGATGATGATAAAGAGGACAACAATACCACAAAAACAGGTTAATAGATTGGTGAAAAGTTGATGTTATGGGGCTGAAAATAGAACTTGGGAAGAGAACAAAAACGGAAAATGCTGTAAAATCTTAGCTGGTCTGACAGCATCTGTGGAGAGAGAACAAAGCCAACATTTCGAGTCCGGATGACCCTTTGCCATATCACCCATATCTTCCATATGACCCTTATCTTCCTCTGTCAGAGCAATTGGAAAATTCAGAAAAAGGCACCGACTAAGTACATAGATAACAGAGGACTGCATGATAAGAGATTAGGAGGGAAGTCAATAAAAGCAATTAGGAAGACAAAGAGCAAGTACAAAATTAAATTTTCAAAGAACATGAAAAAAAATTATGAAATTTTTACAGCCACATCAATAAAAAAGGCTGGGGACCATTAAGGTATAGACAGCTTAATATCAAAGGTAACAATAGAGAAATGGCAGAAATATTAAATAATTATTTTGCTTGGGTATTTACAAGGAAATTTGAGCAGGGTAGGCATGTGTTATAATCACAGTTAATGTTACTACTGGACAGGGAAGTCCCAGAATAGAACCCTGGCAGAACAGACCGTAACTTTTACTTTTTTCCCCCCAGAAAACACAGATAAACAGTCATAGGACTGCCAATTAGATTTTAACAAAATTTTTTATTAAACATGAAATGTTTGACTCCAATACAATACTCAGTCACTCCCACTTATCTTCACAAAGCAGATTTTAAGGATAACAGGCTACAAAATATATCTGAGGCTGGAATGCTTTCAGTAAATACACGGCCCCTGTAAACGAAACAGGCTAACTACAGTCAGATACACCCTCCTCTGAAAGCAAGTGGCAGATGCCACCCAATCAAATTTCTGTGGATTTCTTCTCAGATCCCCCCAGATGATTATCACACAAGTGTTTCCAAACTTCACTCTCAAAAAGACATGCCTTCGAGTCTTCTTCTAAATGCCTTCTCTTAGCTGTTTTCAGAAAGGATCCACTGTCAGGATTCCCAACTCTCCTTTAGGTATTCCTGTGTCTCAAATTGCCATAGACATTCAAACTTCTCACAATCTCTCAGGTACCTCGCCACCAACAGAGCACTACTACGTCACTGGCTGTACTTAAGGTCGCCAACCTTAGGACTGCTTCAGATATCTGGCTTCTCTCTCGCCAACTTCATCAGGTCTGCAATTTTCAGTTCTGTCTTTAACTTCAATGAACAGTACCTTGTTCAAATTCCAGTTCCTTTTTTCATTTGACTTCAATCTTCCTGGAGCTTCTCTTTTCATTCTCTGGTCTCTAGAACCAACTGTGCTTTCATTTCTTGGACTTGTTTTCTTGCCCATTACTCCATGGTTCTGCTTCTGGCAGAGCGGAGGAGCAGTTTCCTCTCTAGTTATTAAGTTTCAACTGCCTTGGGTCCAGTTAAAACTAAACTCAAGAATGGAAAAGTTTATTTCTCAGAGTTTGAAATAGGAGAAGGGGTGGGAAGGAAATGCGGTTCTCTGTAAAGATCCTGTTAACCTGACAAAACTCCAACTGGGAAAAGGAGCAGATCCTTTTTGTTAAAGAGCTTTGCAGGTCTGAGCAACGATCATTAAACCAGCATACTTTGGGAGTGAGAATAACCGAGCCAGCCTGAAACACGGGCTGAAGATTCTTTGGCAGTGGAGTATTGGAATAGTTGCTTATTTTTCATTTTTTCTCTACAGTCACACATGGAAGAGGCTCCCTGTAAAGACAAACTCTTCTGTGTGCGTGTTTGACTCCGAGTTACATTGCTTCCATGCACTTGGATCAATTGGTTAAACGATTTGGCCATTGGGGGCAAATCTGGATTAATCTGTTGCTTTTATTCTATATACCTACCAGTCAGTCCCACAGGGTGTCTGAGGCTGGGCACTCAGGCCATGCCTGGCAACTGATCACCTTCCAGTCCCCGCTTGCCCACCTTCTGCTGCCCTTCAGTTTGTGCAGCTAAAGACCGTAATCATAGTAAAAGTAAGTAAATATGACATTTATGAGCAATTAAGTTGGCTGAAATAAAAAGTGGGCATGCCAGAGAATTGTTTGCCTCATCGAATTGTGCCATGTTATTGAAAAGGTTGGGGACCACAGGTGTAAAGAACCAAACCTAACAAACGAAATGGAAATCTTTCGAATCTGTTATTGGCTTAAGACAATCTGATCCTGTAAATAGAAAGAATCAAACCTGATCATGTGCATTCATCAGCAACAAGGTCTCTGCATTGGACAGTGGGACAGACAGTGGTTTTAACATTCTACCTGAAAGAAGTGCTCCAACTTGTCTTTCCCTTGGTGCTGCATTGAGATTCACACTACATTAAATGCTCAAATACTAGAGTGGAATCCAAATTTCTGACTCAGACACAAATACTATCAACTGAACTAAGTGACAACAGCTGTACGAAACCAGGGCATGTCGCACGGCACATAACCAAATTTCCCATGGCTCTATCTTGCCTCAGAGGACACAATTTATGCACATTCTCCATCTTCCAAATAGCCATTGGTAATTAAAAATCTCAGCACATTGATTTATTGAATACTCTATTGTGTTTCAGAATGTCTTAAACCATTTGTCCACTTCATACGACCTTTATTTTTCAATTGCACATCTCTAATAGTGATGAACTGGCCAGTTACTTATAAGTAACCCAAGTTTAGCTATCAAGCTGAATTGCATCTATAATTAATTCTGTATAAGCAGATCACAATTGAATTCTTACGGAAACATCAGAAACATGCCCCCAGCTCTCCCATTGGTTTGACAGGGAAATTCTGGGTTACAATTTCAGGCTCATATGTATACATGGGGTCACCCATTCAAGACAGAGATGAGGGGGAATGTTTTGCTCTCAGATGACTGTTAGACTTTGGAATTCTCTTCCACTGAGAAGAGTGGAGGTTATGTTGCTTAATAAATTCGAGACTGAATTAGCCAGATTTTTTGACTGAAGTCAAGGGATACAAGGTCTGGTGGAGTAAAGGTCACAATCAGGCCAGCCATGATCTCACTGAACGATGGGGCGGAGGATTTGGGGGGCGCATAGCCTACTCTTATTTCTAATGATCTTAAGATCCCTTGCTCAACACCATCTTCAACAACCGAACTGCCCAACCCCACCACGCTCAGCACACCCTCACCACCCCTCCATCCTTCAAGTCCCTTATTCCAACAATAGAAAATTACCAGCAATGGAGGTTATGATTCAGAAGAGGGGGAAAAGATTATTGAAATCATTCACCAGCATTTTTATTAAATAAAAAATGCTGCTTTTAAGTTTTGTAAAGCCACAGTAAGGTGTTTGATTATAGTTTCCAGTTTCATAATGAAGGCCAATGTGTTAGAACACAGACATGTCAGCAAAACTATCAATTCAATGTGAATAAATTAAAGGGTCAAGGGTTTAATTTGGAGTCATCCTTAAAAACAGCTGAACTCAAATAAAGGTAATGAATTTTTATTTTTGCGTGGTTTATACTCCAGCAGGTAAACGTTAGGAAAAAAATTAATGCAACTGATGATGGTCTGAATTTAAGTAAATGGGTGGAAAGGTGTTGGGGAACAAGCAAAAATATATAGCATTCAAGCTAAGTAGGTGAGAAAGGATGCAGAGTGCTCGGGTGATGCGAGAAATGGAGAAGGGTCCACAAGCAACGCAGGGAAGAGAGGAAGGAGAGCATGTGAGTGAGGCAAGGAAAGGAATCATAGAATCATACAGTGCAGAAGGAGGCCATTCGGCCCATCGAGTCTGCGCCAACCACAATCCCACCCAGGCCCGATCCCCATAACCCCATGCATTTATCGTAGCTAGTCCCCCTGACACTAGGGTCAATTTAGCATGTCCAATGCACCTAATCCGCACATCTTTGAAGTGTGGGAAGAAACCGGAGCACCTGGAGGAAACCCACGCAGACACGGCGAGAAAGTGCAAACTCCACACAGACAGTGACCCAAGCCGGGAATTGAACCCAGCTCTCTGGTGCTGTGAGGCAGCAGTGTTAACCACTATGCCACCCCACAATGCACACAAGCAAGGTGGGAGGGGGAAAGTGCTGAGTGCACTTGAAGGGGCGGATGCAGAATGCATGAGTGAGGTAGGGAGGGAGAATACAGAGTGCCTTATCGAAGGCAAATAAAAATGGGCAATAAGCCTGGCTTGCTTCACTGGCAATCACGACTTCATTACCAAATACTAAATTGCTCAGTCATCAATTCGAACTGTATGGTCCTCAAAAACAATCCTTAGATTTGCCTCAGAGGGTGAAAGGAAACCAAGACGGATCGCGCCAGAGCCACACATCTCCTGGTCACAGACACAAAGGGTCAAATAACTGCCTTTGTGCTGTTAACTTTGGCAGTTCAATTTTGGAGTGTTTGAAGTGTTGACTTTAGGCATCTTTCCTCCTCCACAAGGTCACAAGTAACTTCAAGCACACATATTGCAGGATTATTAATCTTCAAAGTCATTCATACTTAAGTTTTAGAAAATCCTCAACAAGTAACATCTGTTAGCAGATACTTCAGGGAGTACATTTTTCAACTTCAACGCTGCACACCCAGGTTCAACACTTGAAACACATCATTTACATATTTATGAGGATTAATTAGCAGTTATAAGCTTACTTTTCAATTTTGTGGTGTGTTGCTGGGGATATGTATTTGGTGAAACTGCACAAAGTAAACACTGGAATAAAAACAGAAAATGCTGGAAATGTGGCAGCATCTCTGCCAGAACTGAACTAGTTCTGATGAATGGTCATTGGCCTGAAATATTAACTCAGTTTCTCTCTCAACAGATGCTGCCTGACCCGGTGAGTCTTCCCATTATTTTTTTTATTTCAGGTGCTCAGCATCTGCAGTATTTATAGGAATACTTTCCAACAATTTGACATCTTAAATAATAGCCTCATGGTGGCAAGATCGAACAACCTCTCATCTTGGTGCCATATAATGTAGACTGTCTAGTTTATTTATTACTGTCACCAATAGGCTTATATTAACACTGCAATGAAGTTACTGTGAAAATCCCCGAATCACCACACTCCGGCGCCTGTTCGGGTACACTGAAGGAAGATTCAGCTCGGCCAATGCACTTAAACAGCACATCTTTCGGACTGTGGGAGGAAACCCATGCAGACACGGGGAGAACATGCAGAATTCTGCACAGACAGTGACCCAAGCCGGGACTCGAACTTGGGTCCCTGGCGCTGTGAGGTAGCAGTGCTAACCACTGTGCCACCGTGCTGCCCTTTAGTCACTTACTGCTGCTGCGGAAAATTAAAAATTGCTTATGAACTGAATCTTTTAATTTGATTACACGGTATAGGAAGAATACCAACTTGTCAATGGTATTTGGGAGCTACTCCAGACTGGCCATAGAATAAACTCAAAGGGCAATGAAACTGTCTCAATACAGCTCAACGCAATTCCAGATCAAGTAAATGCCCTGGAATATAGAAATCGCACTCGAGTGAAAACAAAGATGCTAAAAGAAGATATGGAAATACCTTAAACTTTCAGCATTAGTTCAGGCTAGATGGCACAGTGATTAACACTGCTGCCTCACAGCCAGGGACCCAGGTTCAGTTTTGGCCTTGGGCAAGTATGTGGAGTTTCTACATTCTTTGTGTCTACGTGGGTTTCCTCCTGATGCTTTGAATTCCTTCCACTGTCCAAAGATGTGCAGGTTAGGTGGATTAGCCATGGTAAATTCACAGGGTTAAGGGGCGGAGATGGGGGGTGGTGTAAAATGCTCTTTCAGAGAGTCGGTGCAGACTCGATGGGCCAAACAGCCTTCTTCTGCAATGTAGGTATTCTATGGTTCCAGGGTGAAGAACGTACAGAACTATGCTGCCTGAGACCAGAGTGGAAAAAGCAGAAAAATGTTCCACTCCCCTATACTGTGTTGAGCACAGGATTCACGATTGTCATTTCTTATTTTAATAGAAAACAAATATTTCCACACGAACACGAATCATGTACTTGTAAAGACTCCCGACAATCAAACCATGGTACTGCAAACTGTGTGCAAAAGCATTAATTTTTTTCTTGAATATTTGCACGTTTCAATTATGATCCAAATATTTATTGCTGGCACTGGTGCAGAGGAATTATATAAAACAAAAATAGATGTCACTCAGTTAAAATCAAGTGTTTCCACACACAGGAATTCCCATTGTTTCATGCTGAGCTACAGTACTCAAAGATGATTCACTGCCCAGTCTTTGTAGATGTGCAATAGTGTTTGTATCCTTTGTGAATGTTCATCAGCACTGCTGCCAACATAAATGCCTTCAAGAATGAAGTTACTGCTTGGACAGATTGTACCAGCATGAGAGGTTTTGAGAAATCCGTGCCCCAAGCCACCTCACCCCCAATATTTCTTATGTAGCAGCAAATCAGTATCAGTTGTGATCATCACCTGCAATCTACAGCACCTCTTGCTTTTTAGATATCCAGAACACACACAGGAAAATTCGCAGCACTGCAACATGCTAAAATCTAATCATGCTCACAGCGGAATGCAGAATAAGGCAGGGAGGAGTTCTTTAAAGATAGATTTATTAATCCAGTTCAGGTGCTCTGCAATATTTCGTCTGGTATTTTAGAACCTAATTTAAGAAGTACAAGCTTTTATTTCAGAAGAAGGAGAAAACACAAAAAGATCAATTATGCATTCTGGACATGGGGTGGGCAGTTGAAGAAATAGAAGTAGGTGACTCAGTTTGATCTTTCATAGAATCATAGAAACCATAGAAACCCTACAGTGCAGAAGGAGGCCATTCGGCCCATCGAGTCTGCACCGACCACAATCCCACCCAGGCCCTACCCCCACATATTTACCCACTAATCCCTCTAACCTACGCATCCCAGGACTCTAAGGGGCAATTTTTAACCTGGCCAATCAACCTAACCCGCACATCTTTGGACTGTGGGAGGAAACCGGAGCACCCGGAGGAAACCCACGCAGACACGAGGAGAATGTGCAAACTCCACACAGACAGTGACCCGAGCCGGGAATCGAACCCGGGACCCTGGAGCTGTGAAGCAGCAGTGCTAACCACTGTGCTACCGTGCCGCTCTCCTCCCTCCTCAAACTATTCCGTAATTCCTATCAAATTATCCTGTAATCCTTTCAAGACATAAGCAGAAGTAGACCATTCAACCCATCAGGTCTGCTCCGACATTCAACGAGATCATGACTGATCTAATATGATAGTCCTCAACTCCATTTTCCCACCTATCCCTATAATCCTCAGTTATTGATTAAAATTCTATCTCAGCCTTGAACATAATTAGCAACCCAGCTTCTGCAGTCTGCTGTGGTAAAGGATTTCACAGTTTTGCTGCCCTCAGAGAATAAATTCCTCATCTCTCTTAAATGGGCGATAAATTTGACTTGTATCAATGGAAGCCACGTTGGTTAACTAATCCAGACAAAATATTTGTTTTTCTACCTTATATTAAGTGAAACTAAGTGAATGTTTGAGACAGAGAACAAACTGGCTTCTCTCGATAAGAAACTGGATTAATCCAATTTGTTAAAAAGAAAATTTATATATGCTGCCTCCTAACAATAGTTCTTCAGTGAATCTGTGGAACAAGGCACATATAAAAATAATAAAATCAGGGTTAGATCACAGCAGTCAGACAGAGGTAAATGCAGAATTAATTTGACAAACAGGATTGTTTGTAAGCTGAAAAAGTAAACGAAATAGTGTGTCTACTTCAATGCAAGGAGCATCCGGAACAAGGTAGATGAACTTGGGGCGTGGATTGGTACTTGGGACTACGATGTTGTGGCCATTACGGAGACGTGGGTAGAACAAGGACAGGAATGGTTGTTGGACGTTCCGGGGTATAGATGTTTCACTAAGTGTAGGGAAGCTGGTAAAAGAGGTGGAGGAGTGGCATTGTTAATCAAGGATAGTTTAACGGCTGCGGAAAGGCACTTCGTGGGGGATCTGCACACTGAGGTAATATGGGCTGAAGTTAGAAATAGGAAAGGAGCGGTCACGTTGCTAGGAGTTTACTATAGGCCCCCAAATAGTAATAGAGATGTGGAGGAAGAAATTGCTAAACAGATTATGGATATGTGTGGGGGTCACAGGGTAGTTGTCATGGGGGACTTTAACTTTCCAAATATTGATTGGAACCTTTGTAGGTCAAATAGTTTGGATGGGGCAGTTTTTGTGCAGTGTGTGCGGGAGGGTTTCCTGACACAATATGTGGATGGGCCGACTAGAGGTGAGGCCACATTGGATTTGGTACTGGGAAATGAACCGGGCCAAGTGTTAGATTTGGTTGTGGGAGAGCAATTTGGAGATAGTGACCACAATTCGGTGTCTTTTGTTATTGCAATGGAGAGGGATAGGGCCGTACGGCAGGGCAAGGTTTACAATTGGGGGAGGGGTAATTATGATGCGATTAGGCAAGAATTAGGGGGCATAAGTTGGGAACAGAAACTGTCAGAGAAAGGAACTAATGAAAAGTGGAATTTTTTCAAGGAACAAATACTGGATGTCCTTGATAGGTATGTTCCTGTCAGGCAGGGAGGAAATGGCCGAGTGAGGGAACCATGGTTCACAAAAGAGGTGGAATGTCTTGTGAAAAGGAAGAGGGAAGCTTATGTCGGGATGAGGAAACAAGGTTCAGATGGCTCGATTGAGGGTTACAAGTTAGCAAGGAATGAGCTGAAAAAGGGGCTTAGGAGAGCTAGGAGGGGACATGAGAAGTCCTTGGCGGGTCGGATCAAGGAAAACCCCAAGGCTTTTTACTCTTATGTGAGGAATAAAAGAATGACCAGGGTGAGGTTAGGGCCGGTCAAGGACAGTAGTGGGAACTTGTGTATGGAGTCAGTAGAGATAGGCGAGGTGATGAATGAATACTTTTCTTCAGTGTTCACCAAGGAGAGGGGCCATGTTTTTGAGGAAGAGAAGGTGTTACAGGCTAATAGGCTGGAGGAAATAGATGTTCGGAGGGAGGATGTCTTGGCAGTTTTGAATAAACTGAAGGTCGATAAGTCCCCTGGGCCTGATGAAATGTATCCTAGGATTCTTTGGGAGGCAAGGGATGAGATTGCAGAGCCTTTGGCGTTGATCTTTGGGTCCTCGCTGTCCACGGGGATGGTGCCAGAGGACTGGAGAATGGCGAATGTTGTTCCTCTGTTTAAGAAAGGGAATAGAAATGACCCTGGTAATTATAGACCGGTTAGTCTTACTTCGGTGGTTGGTAAATTGATGGAAAGGGTCCTTAGGGATGGGATTTACGACCATTTAGAAAGATGCGGATTAATCCGAGATAGTCAGCACGGATTCGTGAAGGGCAAGTCGTGCCTCACAAATTTGATAGAATTTTTTGAGGAGGTAACTAAGTGTGTTGATGAAGGTAGGGCAGTTGATGTCATATACATGGATTTTAGTAAGGCGTTTGATAAGGTCCCCCATGGTCGGCTTATGATGAAAGTGAGGAGGTGTGGGATAGAGGGAAAGTTGGCCGATTGGATAAGCAACTGGCTGTCTGACCGAAGACAGAGGGTGGTGGTCGATGGAAAATTTTCGGATTGGAGGCAGGTTGCTAGCGGTGTGCCGCAGGGATCAGTGCTTGGTCCTCTGCTCTTTGTGATTTTTATTAATGACTTAGAGGAGGGGGCTGAAGGGTGGATCAGTAAATTTGCTGATGACACCAAGATTGGTGGAGTAGTGGATGAGGTGGAGGGCTGTTGTAGGCTGCAAAGAGACATAGATAGGATGCAAAGCTGGGCTGAAAAATGGCAAATGGAGTTTAACCCTGATAAATGTGAGGTGATTCATTTTGGTAGGACAAATTTAAATGTGGATTACAGGGTCAAAGGTAGGGTTCTAAAGACTGTGGAGGAACAGAGAGATCTTGGGGTCCATATCCACAGATCTCTAAAGGTTGCCACTCAAGTGGATAGAGCTGTGAAGAAGGCCTGTAGTGTGTTAGCTTTTATTAACAGGGGGTTGGAGTTTAAGAGCCGTGGGGTTATGCTGCAACTGTACAGGACCTTGGTGAGACCACATTTGGAATATTGTGTGCAGTTCTGGTCACCTCACTATAGGAAGGATGTGGAAGCGCTGGAAGGAGTGCAGAGGAGATTTACCAGGATGCTGCCTGGTTTGGAGGGTAGGTCATATGAGGAAAGGTTGAGGGAGCTAGGGCTATTCTCTCTGGAGCGGAGGAGGCTGAGGGGAGACTTAATAGAGGTGTATAAAATGATGAAGGGGATAGATAGAGTGAACGTTCAAAGACTATTTCCTCGGGTGGATGGAGCTATTACAAGGGGGCATAACTATAGGGTTCGTGGTGGGAGATACAGGACGGATATCAGAGGTAGGTTCTTTACGCAGAGAGTGGTGGGGGTGTGGAATGGACTGCCTGCAGTGATAGTGGAGTCAGACACTTTAGAAACATTTAAGCGGTTATTGGATAGGCACATGGAGCACACCAGGATGATAGGGAGTGGGATAGCTTGATCTTGGTTTCAGATAAAGCTCGGCACAACATCGTGGGCCGAAGGGCCTGTTCTGTGCTGTACTGTTCTACGTCTATGTCTATGTCTAAATAGGAGTTAACAGGGTGGCACATAAAGACTTGATGCTCAAGGTTGATGCCTACGTTGATCCAAACTCCAGTACATTACCTCATTAACTTTCAAACAATTCTGCTTGTTGCAACCACACACATTTTTCCATTTGCTCAGGAAAACGACAAATAACTGCATTCAAACATGAAGTAGCTAGATATACCTTAATTTCCTTATTGGCTTGCAGAACTCGATTCTCAAGCAAAACTTGCAGTAGCACATGGATTTCTGCCCTATTACTGAGCAGTCTTTGTACACCAGTCAACTAAACATTAATTTTACAGGACCAACCCTAATATTGTAATGTTTCAGAGGTAGTTGCTACCCGCAATGTATAACATGACTGTACCGTCTTAGGTTTATGTATGGCAAAAGAGGGAAAAGACACCCAAAAGCAAGGCATAATATTTACTCTTTTACTACAGTAAGAAGTCTCAACACCAGGTTAAAGTCCAACAGGATTGGCATTCTGAAAGCTCGTGATACCAAATAAACCTGTTGGACTTTAACCTGGTGTTGAGAGACTTCTTACTGTGGCCACCCCAATCCAATGCCGACATCTCCACATCTTTTACTACAGCCATACAATATCCTTCAGTTGGTCATAATTAAGACACAGACATGCTGACTGGACTGCTGCCAAAAGGTCACTATGATGAAAGGGAAGCATATAAACTCACTAATTGTGACCGATACTCCATTTGAACAACAGCCAAACCAAAGGGAGGAATGAACACATTCACTGCAAGTGCTTTAACTCAACCTGGGGAAAAAATACACCATGAATGATAAAGCAAAATTCTCATTTAAAAATAAATCTCCTGCTGTTAAATCCATTGCCCCTCTCTCTCTCGACCGCTGCTCATAATGTCCAAAAATATTGACACAACATCTTGAATACTTTTCCAAGTTTTGAGTATTGCTCCAGCAGGCCTGGACATAATGAGACATCCCCAGAATAGCAGCAATTCTGAAGGACACAATGGTTTCAGGTGTTGTCAATTCACTTTCCACACAAAACTATTTACAGAGCAACGGGCAATTTCTTTGAATATTTTTATACTCCCCAATTGAAGTTTTCATTTTTGCTTTTACAAAACTATTTCATGCTTCTGTGCAGCATGTTGCAAATAAATCATCAAGATTCCAACTGGAGAATGGAAGGTATTCCAAAATCTTGAACGTCAGACACTCTTATTAATTCTGTTCCACAAAAAGCACGTATTCAGCTCGATCAGAATCAATTTTATTCGTGAACAATTAAAAGTGTTACTTATGATCTAATCTACAGCTCCAGTCTACTACTCTTCTCATTTGCAAGTTTTTTAAAAACTCAGATGGAAATTGCATTCATCTGCTAAAACAATGTAGATAGACTTTACTGGCAGTTTGACAATGCATTAGGATTTAGTCACAATCATCTCTAAGTTTGTTTTTGACGTAGATTAACACAGCCTGCTCACAGGAGAATACTTGTTCTTTCTGAACACTTGAGCCATCATAAAGCAAGTATTTGTTTATACAATCCTGATCTCCTCATTGTCATAAACCTTTGGTACAAAAATGTTTTATAGATCCGGGGATTTGGAGGCTGATGCAGGGCGAAGGGGGTGTCACTGATTAAAAATATTCAGAAGACAGAAACGCGCCACAAACTATACAACACTCCGATTTATACAGCGTCTTTTGTTTTTGGCAATGGACAGCGAAAGGAATAAAACCGAATTAGAATTGTTAGAATTTAGACATGTAATTCAAGTAAGCATCACTTGTCAAAAATGCCACAGCCAAGCAGGAGTGTGCCAATCACAAACGAATGCTCAGATGTCTTGAAAATCCTCAATTTACTTAAGTCAACCATCAGAAGGAAACATTCGTTCATTTCATAGCATTTATTTCCGACAACAATGTTTTTATCGACTCAGGTCAACAATTTTGCTGCCAGTTTGTGGGCAATTTTATTCCTTGGAGCTAGGTTTGAGACTCCTCAGAACTCATTTTACATTGACCCTGTGAAGCTGGCAATGAGCAGACATTTTCACTTTGTATGATTTGGGTTGAATTGAATGGATAGGGTGTTAACCCACTTTCTATGAACAATGTGCGAAAGACAGCTTTAACAACATTTCAGGATTTGCATTGTCTCGTCAAAATGCTCAATTTCACTTTTGCAATTTAAGACAACTCAACCCTTTCAAGTTCCACAGTTCTTCGAAAAACTCTCAGCTATCTATTATTTTATGTACTAAATTCACCAGTCACTAAGTGCCTGTCAAGTTATATGAATGGAACTGTGATTATACTTGCCGTTAAGACTCAAGAATTTTTATGACAAATTGTATTTTTAATAGGGGATTCAATAATCATACGTCACTCTGCCTATAAAGACAACACAGGTGCTTCCCATTCCCAAAAAAAGGATATTAAAAAGGATGCAAAGACTGGAGATTGAATGCTTTGAAATCGCACATGTTCCTACTTCACATTTTCCTGCAGGAAACCAGCTAAACTACTGCAAGTAGTTGGCAAGTTCAATCTCCAATTCCCTCTCCGTTTTATACTCGGGTAATTATCCTCCTCACTTTAGTCTCCAACAGCAACATAGGCTTTTCAGTATTGCATGTAATCTTTAATCTTTGTGGTCAACCTAGGCGGAGTTGGTGTACTTGGTGACCGCCTTGGTGCCCTCGGAGACGGCGTGTTTGCCTAGCTCACCCAGCAGCATGAGGCGGATGGCGCTCTGGATCTTCCGGGCCGAGATGGTATGCCGCTTGTTGTAGTGGATCAGGTGCGATGCCTCAAAGGCGACGTGCTCAAAGATGTCCACCACGAAGGAGTTCATGACGCTCATGGCCTTGGACGAGATGCAGGTGGAGGAGTGGACCTGGGACAGCACCCGATACACGCAAGTGGAGTAGCTCTGCTTGCGGGCTTTCCTCCGCTTCTTGGTGACCTTGGTCAGCGACTGCTTGGACGCCTTGCGAGACGCGCTGCCATTAGTCGCAAGCTCAGGCATCCCACCTCCACTTCGTCCAGCTCGGGCGGGGAACCAACTCATGTAAGCATCAATTTATCCCACACACTTCCAAGAAAAATTAGATGCTCCTCCTGTAAACATTAACCCTGGAAACTGAGGTTCACTGCAATGGTGTTTAAATATACAATGAAAAATGGCAAAATTCATGTTATGTGGGTGACTCAAAGGGAAAGAAAAAAGTGTCCCACCTTCGCTATGTAACTCCGATTATGGCTCTCCCGTGAAGCACTGTAAAAGGTCTAAAGCAAGAGGCGATTCAGCACTTCAAGCTAGTGCCATCTATCAGGGGCCTCTTTCACTGGAAGGAGACACTTGCTTATTCTCTGAACTAGTGTTCCTTTCCTTTCTTACATTAGATATATAAACAAAAATATCTAGCTGTGTCACTAATATCTCTAACCTTCAATCCTCAACAGATATCACTCCTGATCTTTTCAAGAATGCTAGTTTATCGTTCAAAAAAAAATTGAATTAAGAGCCCATTCCTTTCATACCCATTCCCTTCGGACAATTTTCTTTCCACAAATCTTGCTCACAACTGCTGAATGTGGTATTTATATTCTCTCGACCAGTGGTTCCCAACCTTTCTAGTAACACGGCAGACTTAAATGAGACAATTCCAGACAGACCCACTTTTTTTCAACTGAATCAATTGCTCATAAACATTATGTTTACTTACATTTACCAAAGTTAAAATCCTACTAGAGAGATTTGCAACATATCATTGAAGTTCAAGTTTGAAAATGTAAATCAAGGAAGAAGGGAGAGAGAAAACAGGGAACTACAAGGCAGTTAGCCTGACAGAGTCTTTGGGAAAATGCCATTTGCTAAGAAAATCTTAACATGCACACGGAGCATGGTATGATCAGGCATGGTTTTAGGAAAGGGATGTAACTAGTAGGGTAGATATGGAACCACCAGTAGATGTAGCATAATTGGATTTCCAAAGGGCATTCAAATAAGGTGCCACACAAGATAAAGATGCACAGAGGTGGGGCATTGGTTGGGAGGGGAGGGGAGGGGAGGGGAGGGGGTCCCCCCAGGGGTTGGTCAGTCCCACTGCTGCTGCAAATCCACCTAATCAATCCCTCTCAATGTTGGTGATCCACGAACTGCAATTGATTGCCATGATAGTCCACATTAATCACTGCATTTCAAAGTAGTCGACTGTGACATATTTTGGAGTGTTTAACTTATAAGATATTAGATTTTTCTTTCTAGTGCAACGTTAATTTCAAAAGTTGCTCAATAGCCAAGTTAAATAGCTTGCCTTCTTCAACCTTATCTATCCTCCTTATTACTTTAAACACAAGTCACACATCGCCACTTGGGCCTTTACTTCAGAAAAATATTTAGCCAAGTCTTTTTTCTTAACCGAGTTTCCTACTGCCTTCATTTCATTCTAATCATTCTTCTGAATTCTTCTAACGCATCTTAATTATTTCAAAAGTTTTAATTCTAAAAGTATAATGACTAAATCAGGAAAATATTCTTCAGAACTGACCTCATCATTGATGTGCACTTCAATACAAGCTGTTTTGACTATTAGTCCAAAGTCCTTCAGATGTATCCTAGTGCATGATTTGCATATTGTTAACATTTAGCTTGCTAGTTCAAGGTTTGATCATTGATTTCTTCCAAATCTTTTCTTTTTAAAAAAAAATCAATGCAGACGCCTTCACATTTACATTATTGTTAGCTGTTAATATATGTATTTTATGTTAATCCATCTTAAAATCCAAGTCCCAGCCCATCAACGTAATTATTTGGAAAAGCTGGAAAAGCAATGAAACTCAAGTGAAGGGTTACACAGCTTAAACATCAATCGATATTTCAGATGTTGATCAAGCTTATGTAGATATTATGTTTATTTCAGGTATCAAATAATCAGAATTCTCTTACTTATACAGCATTTTACTTTGTTCATTTTTCCAGCACTACATCAAAAAGACGTTAAACCTACAATGATAAAAGCATAGCTTGAAACATTGTGGTTTTGCAATAACGAATATTGTTGAAAAAGAGATGTTGTCAAAGCTTTTTGTCTTGCACTCATCAAGAGAAATGCAAGAATGGCAAATCTCAAATGACCACAATTTATACCACCAGAAAAAGGGACTGCTGACTGGTTGACAAGTTGACTTTGATTGGCCAAGGCATTACCATGGAAAAAGCAACAGGGAACATGTTTCCATCCATTTCAAAAAAGGGAGCAGGCTTGAACATATTCCTTTTGCTTGCAGAGAACCAGTCCTTGCACATAAGTGTATGTCCCTTCTGGAAAGTGTAAATAAGCCAGGTTAGTGTAGCTATTAGAGCATTGAAGGTAATTCAGCAAACGCTGCCAATTGCAGAGTAACATCTAACAATCGACAGGTCATTTTGGGTTTTGCAAGTGCAGGCTGGTTGAGTTCAGACTGCTCCCTTAATACCCATAGTCTCAGAAGGCCTGACATTTACTGGATACTGCTTGCTCCCTCTCCAGGGACACCTGTGTGTGAACAAAGTCGCAGAAATACAGGTAAGGCAGTTGGCCAAACAGCCCACTCACCAGCTCACTGTCTGGACCCTTTGATTGCTACCTCGGCCAAGCCCAGAAACAATTCCAAACAATTCCTCCAATCTGCCCTCTCTCCTCTGCACATGGTGGCCAAAGATCAGGAGCGTGGGACTGAAGTGCAGCTAGAAATGTTCAATAGAAAGCTTGGAACAAGTTGAAGGGAAACCTTTGTGGTTCAAATACATTCCCTCTTGAAAGTGCAAGGAATTAAGCCGTAAATGAATCAATATTTTATGGGCGTACAGAATTGAAGAATAAGCAGTAATCAGTTTGTAAAGACAGTGGCCAAGCCGCAGTTAAGAGTTGTGTGCGCTATTTCAGGTGTTCCATTATCGCAAGATTATTAATGCCATAAAAACATAGATCTGCCAAGATCAAAACACTGATTATAAAGAGCAACTGATTCTATGATGATAAGACTGTGATTATTTTCAATGGAATGGAGAATGACACGAGGAAATTTAATGGAGCTTTAAAAATTACGATGTTTTAATAAGATTGATAGAAAAAAGGTACTTTGTATAGTTCGAAATTGTCTTTAGTGTTTATAGAGCATGCAATGCTTTCCTTTCGGGTTAAGGAAGAAATCCTTGCACCTTTTAAAGTAAAAGCAGATAAACATTTGAAGGGGAGGAAACTGTATGGCTGTAGGCAGCACTTTCCAAATGGCAAAATGTTGATAACCTCAGGACACAAACCACTAGTTAAATAAAACTTCCATTTCTTCCAGAATATCAAGGCACATTGTTCAGGATCACAACCAAAATGTATAAATGTAGATACCAAGTGTGCAGGGAGCTTTTGCAATAAAGCTGCTATTTAATGACTTGTAATGTTCCACTGTTTTCCCACAACAGACTGTGAAGCACAAAGAGAAGTACAATAAAATCTTGTGTGACAAATAAACATAATGGAAGCCAAATGGCAATGTCAACAGTTGGTACTAAAGGTCTTGCAGCAATCGGTGAGGTAACTAGTTCTTCCTGAGCCTATTTTTTCTTCACTTACATAATCAAACTTATATAGTTTGTTGATTTCTCTCTGCAGTCAAGTAGTGCATGAATTTTACAAACAAAAAAAGCTCAAGGCATACATTAAATGATCCAAAAATAAATGTATTCTCCTATCATGACCCAGTGCAGGTGATCTTGTTATTGGTTTCCCTTTTATCATGTCACTTAATGCTCATACATATACCTCAAGAGATGTCTATCTCTTCCTCTCTCTGAAAGGAGAATATTTAACGATAACTTCAATATCTAATTCTCATCAACGTTTTAACAATGTTCATGGAAACAGCCCCTCAAATCCATGTCGGCTCCAGAAAAGAAATCCCCTTGTTCCATGTAGCCTTTTCCTTGTAGCCCTGCAATTGTTTTTTCCTTCAACAAATTATCTAATTTCCTTTTGAAAGCCACGAGAGAACCTGCCTCCACCACTCTTCAGTCAGGAACTGCATTTTAGACTCAAATCAGCCGCTGCATAAAAATCTTCATTGATTCTTTTGCCAATCACCTTAAATCGGTCCCTTCTTTTCTCAACCCTTCTGTCAATGGGAACAGTTTCTCCAGACACCTCTCACTGAGCTCACCTTCTCATGGGATTCATTTCCTGTTCTCTTGATCCTATTAAACCAATTTATTGCCCACCTAACTTCCTTTTCTGGACTCTTAAGTGTCAGCCAATATTGTGAACTATTTCATTTCCTTGGGTATTCTTTTACCCATTTCTCTTCAAATCAACCATCACCTCTCTCTCAGAAAAATTCTTCACCCCTTTATTCTTCCAAATTTCGCATCACCTCTCACTTCCCTTGCCTCCCCAAAGTACTTGAACATGGTGTCAATGCCAAAATCCTTCCCTTTCTTTCTCACAATCCATAAGACCATGTCTTATCATCTTACAATCCAATGTTTGAGTCCCTCAAAACAGGCTTGCAGGATATAGATAGGCTGGAACATTGGGCGGAGAAATGGCAGATGGAATTTAATCCAGGTAAACGCAAAGTGATGAATTTCGGTAGATCTAACGTAAGGGGGAGCTATACAATAAATGGCAGAACCATCAGGAGTATAGACACACAGAGGGACCTGGGTGTACAAATCCACAGATCCTTAAAGGTGGCAGCACAGGTGGAGAGGGTGGTCAAGAAGGCATATGGCATGCTTGCCTTTATTGGACGGAGCATAGAATATAAAAGTTGACATATGATGTTGCAGCTGTATAGAACGTTGGTTAGGCCACATTTGGAATACTGCATCTAGTTCTGGTCGCCACACTACCAGAAGGATGTGGAGGCTTTGGAGAGAGGACAGAAAAGGTTTACCAGGATGTTGCCTGGTATGGAGAGTCTTAGCTATGAGGAGAGATTGGGTAAACTTGGGTTGTTCCCCCTGGAAAGACGGAGGACGAGAGGCGACCTAATAGAGGTGTATAAAATTATGAAGGGCATAGATAGGGTGAACAGTGGGAAGCTTTTTCCCAGGTCAGAGGTGACAAACACAAGGGGTCACAGGTTCAAGGTGTGGGGGGCAAGGTTCAACACAGATGTCAGGGGGACATATTTTACACAGAGGGTGGTGGGGGCCTGGAATGCACTGCCAAGCAAGGTGATTGAGGCGGACACGCTGGATTCATTTAAGACTTATCTAGATAGCCACATGAACAGACTGGGAATAGAGGGATACAAACGACTGGTCTAGTTGGGCATATGAGCGGCGCAGGCTTGGAGGGCCAAAGGGCCTGTTCTTGTGCTGTATTGTTCTTTGTTTCCAATTCCTCCACAGTACTAAACAATCCTTAAAGTCACAAATTACTTTCTTTGTGACTATGATAGTGGTAAACTATCCCTCTTCACTTTTCTCAACCTATCTGCAGAAGTCCACACATTCAATGCTTCCAGTGCCTCTTCTCCACTGCCCAACTGAAAGGAACCATCTTGGCTTGGATCTGTTTTGATCTATTGAATAACAGCCAGAGAATCATTTGCAATGTCTTCTATTTCCATTCCCATACCATTGCCTCTGGAGTCCCTCAACTACATGCTACCCCTTAACGATGTCTTCTGAAAACATATTAAGTTCAACATTTACACTGATGGCACTCAGCATTGCCTTTCCAAAACCTTCCTGGATCCCTCCACTGATTAATTTATCATTGTTTGTCTGACATTCAATTTTCTCCAGCCGAACATAGAGAGGACTGAAGCAATTGGCTTTGATCCCGACCACAAACTGTTATCCCTGGACATGGCTTCCATCCTTACTGGCAACTGTCGAAAGGTGAGACAGATCACTCCCAATCTTGATGTGTTTGACCCCAAATTGAGTTTCCAAACATACATCTGTTCCATCACTAAGATTCTTTTCTATATCCATCTTCCCAGTGTTGCCAGACTCCAAACCTGCCTCATATCTGCTGCTTCTGAACCCTCATCCTCATGTATGCAAAGTCTAGACTTGATACTTCCAATGTTCTCCTGGCCAACCAGCCTCCCAATTTCCACCCTACATAACTTTGTGTAACCCAAAATCTCTGCTGCCCATTTCTTACTTGGCCCAACTCTCACTAACTCACCAGGGCAATGCTTGATGATCTCCATTGGCTTATGACCCAACAAGGTTTCAATTTTAAATGTCATCCTTGTTGTCAATTCCCTCCATGGCCTTACCCTCGCTAGTTCTGTAACCTCCTTCAGCTATACCAGCCTTCAGACTTCTGTGCTCCACTGATTCTGATATCTGTCAAAGTCCAATTTTCTATCATTGGTGACGGCCTTCAGCGGTCAGTCCTAAGCTCTGAAATTCCCACCATGAGCCATCTCTTTACTGTTCTCTCCTCATTTAAGATGCTACTTAAACCCCAACTCTTTGACTATGCTTCTGGTCATCGACCTTAATATCTTTTTTTGTGGTTTGGTGTCCAAAATGTTTGTGTATTGCTTGGAAAGCACCTTGGAGCATTCTGCTATAGTAAAGGCACTATATATATGCAAGTTGGTGCTGTTTTCAATGTACTAACATTTGCAGTGAGGGCCATATGGTAGATATTGGAAGCTGCAATCTCATGAATCAATCACAACTCCTTCACTTCAACCAATTCAATTCTGTCCAATATATTTAAACTGCATCTTGAATCTATCTATCTAAAATCCAGCTAAAATCTAATTATTTCAAAGACACCCTCTATATTCCTGAGTTCACCAGCATCAGGTCACAGGACTGTCCTATTTAATCTGTACAAGTGCACAAAGGGGTAGACTTTTTGCTGAGTTTCAGGTACAAGACGAGAGAGTATTTCTCTGCTTCCCTCAAATCCGAGTATCATAGAAATCATAGAATCATAGAAACCCTACAGTGCAGAAGGAGGCCATTCGGCCCATCGGGTCTGCACCGACCACAATCCCACCCAGGCCCTACCCCCCACATATTTACCCGCTAATCCCTCTAACCTACGCATCTCAAGGGCAATTTTAACCTGGCCAATCAACCTAACCCGCACATCTTTGGACTGTGGGAGGAAACCGGAGCACCCGGAGGAAACCCACGCAAACACGAGGAGAATGTGCAAACTCCACACAGACAGTGACCCGAGCCGGGAATCAAACCCGGGACCCTGGAGCTGTGAAGCAGCAATGCTAACCACTGTGCTACCGTGCCGCCAGTAGCCAGTCTAAATGAAAAATAGACTGACTCCTACTTACAAACAACAAACAGTGAATAGTCATGCAGTTCCTAAGCAAACAGACATTCAAGTAATAATAGCGCACCTTAACTGGAAGGCTGTTTACATTCTACAGAGACTGAAGTGTTATTAATTAGAAAGTGGCAAACCTGCTTCAGATCATACCAGTTTTGTCCAACTTTATCTACTTTGTCAGCCAGCTCCAAGTCACAAGGTTATGAATTTAAGTCCCACTTCAGAGGCTTGTGAACAAAAGCCTAGTGCTGAGGGAATGCTGCAACTTCAGAGCTGCAGTCTTCAGATAAAACAATGAAGTTTGGTGGATATAAAAAGTCCAATGGCACTATTCGAAGATAAACAGGACATTTCTCTGGTGGCCTAGCTAGTATTTATCCCTTAACCAACATCACTAAAAGAGGAGAATACCTGGTAATTCCCATGCGTAATTAAATTTGCTGTTGAATTTCCTACATTTCAGAAGTACTTCATTGACTGTCAAACACTTGAGGTCATGGAAGTTACTATATTAATGCTAGTCTTTCTTACTCCAAGACCTCACCAATATGATTTTTATCAAATGTTTCTCACTGGGAAACAGCAACCTAGGAGCAGCTAATCTCCAATTTTCCCTTCTGCCATGCTCAGTACAGACATGAAGATATTACAAATTTTAAAGCTACTTTTAAAAAAAAGCTTAGATTGCCGCAGCACACCATGTGACACCTTTGGCATTTGAACTGAGAGATAAGAGAGTCTGCGGCCAATACATGACTAAATATGGACTCAAGTGATGGAATCTCACAACCACTTGTAAGATTCATACATTTCTGTTTCAGAATGGACCAAAACCTACGACGATGGGGTTTGCGAATAGCTTGTCTCAATTTTTCACCAGGGACAACTTAGACATCGAAACCTCATGGGTGACTGGTGAATAAGAAATGGACCTCATCGATTTTACCCAGTATTGTGATTGATGCACACCCAAACACACAGAACTTGGATATCTCAAAATATCAAATCAGCCCACCACAGTTTTTGAAAGGACAAAGTTAGACTCATCACAGATCACATGGATATGAGCGGGCAGGCAGGCTGAGGAGAGGAGAGACAGATAGAAAAGCCTATATGCATAGTGCATGCCAGGTTGGGAGGGGGCAGATTTGTGAATGGGACAAAATTCACAGTATACGCACCAGAAATGTTGGGGAACACAGGGTTTAGAGAGAGGAGGGAACTGAAGGAAATCAGTATCAGTGGAGAAATGGTTTTGGGGAAATTGATATGACTGATAACCAACAAATCCCCAGGGCCTGATAATCTGCATCCCAGAGTACTAAAGGAAGTGACCCTAGAAATAGTGGATGCATTGGTGATCATCTTCCAAGATTTTATAGTCTCTGAAACAGTTCCTCAGGTTGGAGGCTAGCTAATTAATCCACTATTTAAAAAGGGAGGCAGAGAAAAAAATGGGAATTACAGACCAATCAGCCTGACGTCTGTTGTAGGGAAAATGCAGGAGGTCTTTAAAAAAGATTTAACAGCAGAGCACTTGGCAGAATCGGACAGAGTCAGCATGGATTTATGAATGGGAAATCATGCTTTACAAATCAACTGGAATTCGAGGATGCATTGAGCAGAATCGATGAGGGACGGGATGGGGAGCCAGTGGATGTGGTTTATTTGGACCTTCAAAAGGCTACTGGCAAGATCTATGATTAAAAGCGTGCAAAATTAAAGTACATGGGATTGGGGATAATGCATTGAGATGGATAGAAAACTGGTTGGCAGACAGTAAATGAGTAGGAATAAATGGATCTTTTTCCTAGTGGTAGGCAGTGACTGGTGGGGTGGCTGTGCTAGGACCCCAGCGATTCACAATGTATATTAATGATTTAGATGAGGGAACAAAATGTAATATCTTCAAATTTGCAGATAACACAAAGCTGGGTGGGAGGGTGAGCTGTAAGGAGGATGCAGAGATGCTTCAGTGTGATTTGGACAAGTTGAGTGAGTAGGCAAATGCAGTATAGTATGGATAAAAACAGGAAAGCCGATTATCCAAACAGCTATAAATTGAGTGTGGAATGTGCAACGAGACCTGGATGTCCTGTACATCAGGCGCTGAAAGTAAGCATGTAGTTTCAGCAGGCAATAAAGAAAACAAAAAGATGTATTGATCTTCATAGCAAAAGGATTCGATTACTGGTGCAGGGATGTCTTGCTGCAGTTGTACAGGACCTTGGTGAGACAACATAATTGCATACTAATTGCACCCACCAAAATCTGATACTGATTGCACCAAAATCAGTTTAAATCATAAAACGAAAAGAACTTGCATGTAGAAAGGTTGAAGAAACAGTAATAAATCTACAATGACATATGTACAGTTCTTTTAAAATTCATAACAAATAAATATCAAATTTAAAACAAGCAATGCTGCATGATCACCAAATTTAACACTGGATCTGCACATTTCCAATACAACAGCAATAAGACTATGCACATTCAATTTATAAATTAAATTTTCCATCATAGGCTTTCAACACTTCCAGAATTCAGCAGGTAAACAATAAAATTAAGCTTCTCCCACTTTAAAAAAAATGTGATTGTACAATATAGCCTACCCCAGAGATATCAGCAACACGGTGGATTGGCACCTCCTTCTTACTGTGGAGCCCTTTGGCATTCTTGATGGCCCTGAGATGACAAAAAATTAAAAATGACAAAATCTTGAGTAACTCAAAAACAAAAGAAAAGCCAGCTAAAAATACAAGAATACAGAATCAGTTAAATTTATCAATACACAGTGAACAGTCTTAAAAACAGCCAGTAGCATGGATAACTCTAAGGATCCAGTATGAAACCGCAATCCCTGGTGCAACCCTGTCCACTTCACGGTCCTTGTGCCCCTCTGCACTTGGCCCACCAAACCTGTTGGTCATTCAACGGACTTACATTTGAGAAATGCAGTAAAGCTGCCTGTCCAATCATAGGCTGATGTTTACGTGCATTTACTGCTGATCGGGCCCAGGGAGTACATAGGCCCAGGGAGAGAGCCGGGCCAGAAGACCCAGAGGAAGCGAGGGACCTGGAGCAATGGTGAGGGGGTCACAATGAAAGAGAGAGCAAGAGTGAGAAAGAGCAAGCCCCTCAAGCCCGCTTTGCCATTCAATACCACCAGCGCTCAACTGACTGTGGCCTCAACTCCACATTTCTGCCTACCCCCAATATCCTTCCACTCCCTCGTTAGTCAAGAATCTTATCAAGCTCTGCCATAAAGATGGTCAACATCCCTGCCACCACCCACTGGGGAAGAGAGTTGCAAAGACACTTGACCTTCTGAGAAAAAAGTTCTCATCTCCTTCTTAAATGGAAGACTACTTATTTTTAAATTGTGTTCCCGAGCTCCAAGTTTTTCCACAAGGAGAAACATCCTGTCAGTATCCACCTCATCAAAACCCCTCAGGAAATGCATATTTCAATAAAATCCCCCCCCCCCCCCCCATTCTTCTAAACGCCACAACTTTTCCTTATTAAAATAAATTTCCCCATCTCCTAAATCAGTTAGAATCATAGAATCCCTACAGTACAGCAAGAGGCATTTGGCCCATCAAGTCTGCACCGACCACAATCCCACCCAGGCCCTACCCCCCCTATCCACCCACTAATCCCTCTAACCTACGGATCTTAGGACAAAGGGGAAATTTTAGCATGGCCAATCAACCTAACCCACACATCTTTGGACTGTGGGAGGAAACTGGAGTACCCGAAGGAAACCCACGCAGACAGTGACCCAAGCCAGGAATCGAACCCAGGTCCCCGGAGCTGTGAAGCAGCAGTGCTAACCACTGTGCTACCATGCCGCTTCACAGTTGAGTGAAGCTTCTCCGAATTGCTTCTAGTATATTTACATATACTAGATAGGTCCAGCCGAGGTTGTTGCCATGGAGCCAGGCGAGTCAGCCAAATCCCCCATTGGGTAAATACCCAGCGAGAAGCTGCAGCTGCTCCTCTGCCTCCTATGGGTCTTCGTATGTTATCTTTGCTGTTGGGTTTTACAGGAGACTATGGAAATACTCGGAGCCCAAGACAGAGTGAGGACTTTCCTGAATGAAATGACGGTGCAGCCTGTTCCTGGATCACCAACATTGAGGGGGATTGATGAGGTGGATTTGTAGCAGCAATGGGACTGACCAACCCCTGGAGCTGGCTCCCCCCACAAACAGACCTGGTTCAATTATATCATCAAATGAAATAATGCATGTGATTACATAAGGTGCACACTGCTGATTGCGACAGCTTTGGTTACTCTCATTGTAGAGCTTCTGAGAAGTGGCCCCCTTATAACCATGCACTGAAAACCAGTTTACGAATACAGGATTGTTTCATACTCTCTGCTTCCTCTCCATTAACCAATCCTCCTTTCATGTTAATATCAGGTTAACTGGCTTGTAGTTCCCTGTTTCCTCTCTCCCTTCTTCCTTGATTAAAGGTATTACAACTGAAATTCCAAGTTTGAAAATGTATGTTGCAAACCTCTTTATTAAGATCGTAACGGTAGTAAATGCAGGTAAATGTGACGTTTATGAGCAATCTATTCAGCTGAAAAAGTGGGTATGCAGTGGAATTGAAATGAATGAAACTTGTCATATTACTCAAAGAGTTGGGAACCACTGCCTTGTACAACTGTAGCAAAACATCCTCATTTCTATATTCCATTCCTCTTGCTATAAATGACAAAATCCTATTTGCATTCCTAGTCATTTGCTGTTCCTGCAAACTAACATTGTGATTCATGTACCAGGACTCCCAGATTCCTCTGTACCAGAGTTCTGCAGTCTCCGTCCATTTAAATAAGATGCTACTTTTCTATTCTTCCTGTCAAAGTTAACAAGTTCACATTTTCTGTTCACTTTATTCTCCATCTCCCAAATGTTTTGCCCATTCACTGTATCCTTATCCTTTTGCAGCCCCCTAAATTCTCCTCAAAACCTATTTTTCTTTGCGTCATTGGCAAAGTTAGCGATCATCATCCAAGTCACTGATTAAATTGCAAATAGTTGAGGTTCCAGCACTGATCCGTGTGGCCCTCCACTCATCACATCCTGCCAACCCGAAAATGACCCCTTTTTGCCTGCTAGCTAACCAATTCCCTACCCATGCTAAAATGTTACACCATAAACTCATATTTTGCATAGTAACTTTTGATGTGGCATTTTGTTAAATGCCTTCTGAAAAACTTAGCATAGCACACATTTACAGGTTCACCTTCATAAACATTGCTTGTTACTTTCTCAAAGAACACTAATAAATTGGTCAAACACGATTTCCCCTTTCACTCTCCGAGATTCCCAAATGTCATGCATTCCCAGTTTCATCTCATCTGTGGACAGGCAAAGATTGTCAATTTTAAAAAACTAGCACTCAGTTAAACTTGCACGTTCTTGAACATATTAGTACCTAGTTCATGTAGCTGACAGAATCTGCAAGCAGGTTACTAACAATTTGTTTTTATATAGCACCTTAGAGTTAGTGTGGGGAGGGGGAATATCAAATGACAACTGGACCACAGAAAAACCTGGACGGTAAAATTACACCCAATTCCTCAAAATAATGTTTTGAAGCTATACTTCCACACCTTGTTACAGACTACTGTTGCCAGAATTGATGTATATGCATCCCCTGTAACTAGTTATGGCAGTAAGAAGTTTAACAACACCAGGTTAAAGTCCAACAGGTTTATTTGGTAGCAAAAGCCACACAAGCTTTCGAGGCTCTGAGCCCCTTCTTCAGGTGAGTGGGAATTCTGTTCACAAACAGAACTTATAAGACACAGACTCAATTTACATGAATAATGGTTGGAATGCGAATACTTACAACTAATCCAGTCTTTAAGAAACAAAACAATGGGAGTGGAGATAGCATCAAGACAGGCTAAAAAGATGTGTATTGTCTCCAGACAAGACAGCCAGTGAAACTCTGCAGGTCCATCCCCACACCCCCACTTCTTGCCTTCAAACAACCGCACAACCTCAAACAGACCATTGTCCGCAGCAAACTACCCAGCCTTCAGGAGAACAGTGACCAAGACACCACACAACCCTGCCACAGCAACCTCTGCAAGACGTGCCGGATCATCGACACAGATGCCATCATCTCACGTGAGAACACCATCCACCAGGTACACGGTACATACTCTTGCAACTCGGCCAACGTTGTCTACCTGATACGCTGCAAGAAAGGATGTCCCGAGGCATGGTACATTGGGGAAACTATGCAGACGCTGCGACAACGGATGAATGAACACCGCTCGACAATCACCAGGCAAGACTGTTCTCTTCCTGTTGGGGAGCACTTCAGCGGTCACGGGCATTCGGCCTCTGATATTCGGGTAAGCGTTCTCCAAGGCGGCCTTCGCGACACACGACAGCGCAGAGTCGCGGAGCAGAAACTGATAGCCAGGTTCCGCACACACAAGGACGGCCTCAACCGGGATATTGGGTTTATGTCACACTATTTCACATAAATATTTCTGCTTTTTTCCTCCTGAGTCTTTATCATGCGATCCTAGAATCAGAATTTATGTCACACTATTTGTAACTCCCACAGTTGCGTGGACCTGCAGAGTTTCACTGGCTGTCTTGTCTGGAGACAATACACATCTTTTTAGCCTGTCTTGATGCTCTCTCCACTCCCATTGTTTTGTTTCTTAAAGACTGGATTAGTTGTAAGTATTCGCATTCCAACCATTATTCATGTAAATTGAGTCTGTGTCTTATAAGTTCTGTTTGTGAACAGAATTCCCACTCACCTGAAGAAGGGGCTCAGAGCCTCGAAAGCTTGTGTGGCTTTTGCTACCAAATAAACCTGTTGGACTTTAACCTGGTGTTGTTAAACTTCTTACTGTGTTTACCCCAGTCCAACGCCGGCATCTCCACATCATGACTAGTTATGGCGACACTGACCGCCACTTGCAGGGAAGTGTAACTATTCTTTATTAGCAGGGAGACAGATCTTTCACAGGAATCTGTGAATCATAGGAGACTGACATTATTTGCAGGCAAACTGATCCTACCAGCCCTAGGATCCACCGCGGCCCTACCACTAGGTTTGGCTGGCCTCACCCTGAGAACTCGAGACACTTGTAGCAGACTGTAGTCACAGGAAGTTTCTGATTAAGTCAGCAGTTCCAATTGAAAAGGAATTCACAAGATTCTAACTACATAAAACATATTAGGATTAAGAAATCGCTTTCTACAATGAATTTTGTACTCGAGTTTGACCTAACCCTGTCAATGGCACATCATACTTACTGAAAAGCTCTCAGGCACTCAATTCTGAGTAATGCAATGTGATAGCTGCAGTCTTCATTCCCTTACTTGACTGATTTACTCAAATCATCAAATAAAATTTCTATTGAACTACATCCATTTTAATCACAGAATGTCACACAGATACAGAATGCTCAATGAAAATAAATAATATACACAGAAACATAAGTTGGTAAAAGGAAAATCTCAACAGTTGGAAACATGAGATAGTGTAACGGCAAAGGCATCTTAATCAACTCCGTTATAGGCAGAGCTGTCAATCTTTATGGAAACAAAGTTCATTCAATTTAACACAACCAAGACTCATCTCCACGACAGTGGACTCTTCCAGATTCAATTTCCTGAATAACAAAACTAAATTTTGAAAAGAATTGACATTTCTTCACCCAAAACTAATTCATAAAAATCCCCAGGTCAATGTTCATGAAAAAAATGTCATTACGTCATTTCCAGGATCATCATTCTGCAAGAAAGTATTTGATCCATACTGCTCTTCCCTTCAGTCACAATCTAAACAGAATTGACTGTACATTAAAAAATACACCACTCTCCTAATTCTTACCTATTCCTTTCATAAAGTGCATGCAAGTTGAATTATTTCAGACAATACTAAGCTTTTATAAACGCAAAATACTGCGGATGCTGGAATCTGAAACAAAAACAGAAAAATGCTGGAAAATCTCAGCAGGTCTGACGGCATCTGTGGAGAGAGAATAGGGCCAACGTTTTGAGTCTAGATGGCCCTTAATCAGAGCTCTGATGAAGGATCATCCAGACTCAAAATGTTGGCTCTACTCTCTCACCACAGATGCTGTCAGACCTACTGAGATTTTCCAGCATTTTTCTGTTTTTGAATACTAAGCTTTTCCTCCACATCGTAGGTTAGAGTGATTAGCGGGTAAACTATGTGGGGGTAGGGCCTGGGTGGGATTGTGGTCGGTGCAGACTCGATGGGCCGAATGGCCTCCTTCTGCACTGTAGGGATTTTATGATTCTATTCTATGATCAAAAGTCCTCATGCTGGCTATGTCATCATCTGAGAGGTCCTCATTGTCATACCGCCTTCTACAAAATATGCGCTATAAACAGAACACAGTGGGTTTTTTTTAAAAAAACACGATCACAGAAAATCCCCCTTTTTTTCTTAAACAGGATCACAGAACATCCCATTTTGTTTTGAACAGGATCACTTTGTAGGGTTCCCCAATTTGAAAAACACTGCTTTAGCACAATTCAATGGAAGATTGCTGAGGCAGCCCATTCCAAACCCTCTTCCAATCTGTGCACATTTGGAATTACTTGTCCCAGTTACAAGAATGTGGAAGAGAGAAAAGACAGGAGGAGAATTCAGGAGCTGAAGGCCTCCCTGTGTACTAAGCTGTTCTGCTAATTAGCCACCTGTTTTTTAAAAAATGATCAACGTTTGATAGACAGCAATGAATTTCTAAGTGCCTCACAACTTTAAAGTTCTCCTTCACCACAACACTACCTCTATGTTAAGGAAAGAACAGCGCCTGCCAAGATTCGGTTGTGAAAAGCAGAAAGCATTACTGGAAGAGATTGATGAAAATTTGAGCTTCAGCTTAAGTTTGTTTTTCTTCTAGTGTGAACATTTAATTATGCAAAATGAATTGCTACAAACAACACAAGAGCCAAGGAGTTCTAGCTATTACAAACCAAAATTATCGAATGTTTTACGTTAAACAATGCAGTTTTCTATCTAAACAAAGCAAATATTGGAATGCAAGACCAAAGACCTCTGTCAAAAATAACTTGCATTCATACTGCATCACCAAGCCACAATAGGAAACTCTAGGATAGGTAACTAAAAGTTTTGTCAAAGAGCTGGATTTTAAGGAGTGGCTCAAAAGAGATAGTGCCAGAGGGGTTTTAGGGAGGAAATTCCAGAGCTTTGGAACTACTTAGAAGGCACCATTACCAATGATTGAGCAATTAAAATCATGGAGGTGTAAAAGACCAGTGAACTTTTAAGAGCGTGCAGAATTTGCAGAGTTGTCGAGCTGGAGAATGTAACAAAGATAAACAGTGATATGGTCAAGAAGGGCTTTGAAAACATGGGTGAGATTTTTAACAACAGCTTTAAGAACTGTCTGCAAGTGCCATCAGGAACAACTGGCACCATTTGAAACATGAAGGCGAACAAAGTTATTTGCTTTTCTCTCTGCAAATCACAAACGTTGGGAAAAAATGAAAGCACCCCAACTCAGATTACCTACATACCCCTACTCTTCCTTCCCTCCCGCCTTCAACAGCTACAGGCTCAGGAACAGCAGTAAGCTTGATGGAAAGAACATGTGCACACATAGAGCCTGTTTCAGCTAAACAGCCATTCCTCAGGGAAACGCCATGACCAATCAGGATCAAACTGCCTGGTTTAAATTTAAAACAATGCTTGGCAGCTAACTGATAACCACCTGGTGCATTCTCCATGCCAACACCTCAACCAACCAGAATTTACTTGCCAATCAGCACCTTCTTTTCATACAATATAAATTGCTGTTTTCCCCACATATTGGCATTCTTGTGTAGTGTCCTGATGCGTGCAAGATGAAAAGCTTTGATGTGTCTCTTTTTCAGCAATAGATAGGAAATATTGCACCGTTCAATGAGGAACACTGGGTAATTTTGATGTAATTTTAATTTTGACCTTTTTGGCTTGTGTTTAATACAGATGTTCACTGAGTAATTAAAAGTTCATTCACACCACTGGTTGCCTGATAGATCGAGCAGGTTGTGACTTATAGGATACTTCCCAGAACCAGGAAATTTTCAATTTTTACTTGAGCAGGTAGGAAAGGGGGGAAGAGAGAATAATTGCCTCAGTAAACTCAAACCTATCAGCAGCAGCAAATTCTCTCCGTCGTGTTTATCTTGATATTCTCATTACAAGACGACAAAATAATAAAGTTTGTGCTATAGGCATGCGCCTCGTGCTTTTTGTTGGTAACAGCAAAGTACAGAGGAGAGTTGTTCTTGTAATTTCCTTCGAAATTGGTGGGAACTGCCCAAATCCATTTCAACTACGGGTTTATTTGGGTCTCAAAAAAGCAAACTTTAGTTTTACCAGTCCGAGCTAAACTCAAGCTCAATCCAGTGTACCATTAGACCCCAAGGAAAAGGGAACTCCAATCAATTATAAAGCTAGTCTTTAAGAACGCCAACCCTAAACTTTGTAAACATAGAAACATAGAAACCCTACAGTGCAGAAGGAGGCCATTCGGCCCATCGAGCCTGCACCGACCACAATCCCACCCAGGCCCTACCCCCACATATTTTACCTGCTAATCCCTCTAACCTACGCATCCCAGGACTCTAAGAGACAATTTTTAACCTGGCCAATCAACCTAACCCGCACATCTTTGGACTGTGGGAGGAAACCGGAGCACCCGGAGGAAACCCACGCAGACATGAGGAGAATGTGCAAACTCCACACAGACAGTGACCCGAGCCGGGAATCGAACCCGGGACCCTGGAGCTGTGAAGCAGCAGTGCTAACCACTTTGCTACCTAGCAAACTAGATTGGAGCAAGTTACAGAACATTTTGCCATTTCCTAGCTTTTGCCAAATTTCAGGGTATCTCAAATCATTTGTGTACTTGAAGTATATTTCAATTTTCCCACATCAGTACACCTTTGCAGTCTCTGCCCGATTCACGTCAAAGTCAAATATTTTCTTCCTCACCTCACTTGTAGTTTAACTCCAGTTCATTGGTACCAACCCAAGGCCTTCACTTTAACTGATAAAATACTTGCTACATTTCAATAACCACCAAGATGATTGTGCAATCATTCCTGCGATTGCATTTATTGATTACATTGATACAAAACACTTATTTTGTCTCAAGTTGTATCTGGATTGCAGCGGTTCAAGGCAGCAGTTCATCACTATCTTTACAAGGGCAATTAGGGATGGGCAATAAATGCTTGCCTAGCCAGTGATGCCCACAACCTATGCATGATTTTTAATAAAAATATGGCCTTTCATCGTATAATTGCACATAGTCAAACTTTGCTCATTGAAGACATGGAAAATATTTTTCCCTCCCTAACACATGTCTGGCTCAAGTCAAAGAATAAAAGAAAATGTGTTAATTCTCTCAACAGGGGTCAATGATTTATTAAGCCAAGAGTTAAACACAACTGGAATGCACCTTCCTTTATAGAAAGAGTGGTAATGTGTTGCTCCTTTCTCTTGCCAATCTGAAATTAGACATAACAGCTGATCCGAATTGGATTACAAGAAAATGTTCCTCCACATTACTCAGAATTTATAGTGAGACCCTATAATAACCCTTCAAATAAAAACCACCAAAAATGTCAGGATTGATTTTTCAACAAGTAACTGACTCCTTATGGTATGCAACAGTGAATATAATATTTTATATGGCATTCTGAGATTTTGTCATTGACATTTTGACTTTTTCTTCTGAACCTTGAAGCCCACGCTGCAATAGACCTTTAGGAAGAGTTTGCCGTTGGGCTCCTTCTAGCTTTGGCTGAGAGATTTGTACCTGCTGGAAATTCATTAATGCTGTGTTATTCTATTTTTCTGAATAATAGTGATGCTTAATATAGACATAAATACTACTAGAGGTTGGGACTGATGATATTTTTATTTCCTGTCTCCGATTATCCGATCTTCCAAAGCAAAAGCTAAATGCAGATGTTGGAATTCCAAAATAAAAACAAAATGCTGGAAATACTCAGCAGATCAGAGTTGTAATTAAAAGTCCCCGATATGAAACAATAACTCAGAATACAATTTAACGCATCTATATACAAACATAAGTACTGTTGTGGGAAAACCACCGGAGTCAGACTGGAGGTTCAACAATACAGTTTTATTTAACGAAGCTTCGTGGAGAAAAGGCACTGGCTCTCCGCAGTACTTTAGCAGCTACCTTCTCTCAATGATACAATAGGAGTGGTTCATTTTTATACTTTTCAGACAATGGATAGTCTGGACATTAGCCATTTAACACATCGTTACAGTTGAGTAGGATCGATAGTTTAACACATCATTACAGCCAGACATGTACAGACATTGGTTTTGAACATCGCCTCGTTTCATAGAATGGATACATTTTCTCTTTCAGTGACTTATCAATGACTTAGTTTCGGTCTATACATACAGTAATTGGTTTTCCTGCATTTATGTATTCCCGTTCCCATTTGTGGCTAATCTCTTTATCAGTCCTTATTGTCCTAGATCTGTCCTTATCTTAAAAGTGCCTCAAGCCCTCGCTGGTTTCCTGCAGTATCTGATTCCTGCATGTTTAACTTTAAATAACTGTCTGTCCTGCATGTTTTAATTTCAAGTAGCTGTCTGCGCTAAAAGTCAGTGCCTGCTTAATGTCTCTTTCCCAGGTAACCTTTTTATGTGCCAGGCAGCCATTTTATGTGTTAGGTACCCATCTTTATGTTTTTCCCCACTTCAGTACAAACATGCGAATTAGGAGCAGGAGCTGGCCATTCCACCCCGAATCTGCTTGAACTGATTGTGGCCTCAACTCCACATTCCACCTACCCTTGTTAACCAAGATGGGGTAGTACAAATGTGGATAATAGATCAGAAAAATCTGAGGGAGTTGATGTTTGTTAGGGACATATAAAAGAAATAGAAGCTGGAAGCATCCAGAGATGAAGCAAAGTAAACAAATGAGATGACTCTCTCGATTACATGCTGTCTACTTCACTTCCACATTTCTTGATGTCCTCTTGCACCTCCTAAAAGGGCCACGTGACCATGACGCCATCAAATAATGCATTCCTAAAACAAGAGCTTCGTGTGTGGTTCCTGGTAGAATTCTCATCTTTGCCATCAAATTTCTGAGTTAACCCTCTTATCTCAGCAATCCTCCCAATTCAGGCCTCTTCTGTCTCCCACTTTTAATTGCTCCACCATTGTACCTTCAGATGCCAATCTCTAATTGCCTTTCCTAAGCTTTTCTAGTTTAATTTCTCCTCGAAGATGCCCTTAAAACCCCTCTTTGACCAACCTTTTGGTCACTTGTCCCAATATCACAGAATCATAGAAACCCTCCAGTGTAGAAGGCGGTCATTTGGCCCATCTGACTCTCCGACAGAGCATCTTACCCATGCCTTATCCCCATAACCCCACATATTTACCCCACTAATCTACACATTTTGGAACACCAAGGGGCAATTTAGCATGGCCAATCAACCCAACCTGTACATCTTTGGACTCAGGAGGAAATCCACGCAGACACGGGAGAACATGCCAACTCCACACAGACAGTCACCCAGGGCCGGAATTGAACCCAGTGCCCTGGCACTGAGGCAGCAGCATTAACCACTTTGCCACCATTCTGCCCATCTCTTCTGTGGATCAGAGTTTCATAACAGCATAAAGGAAGGAAAACACAGTAAAACAGGGAAATAAGAATACTGATCTGAACTGGTCTTGCACACTTTAAAATGGAACACCAGTAAAATGGGAAAAGGGTACTGGTCTGTATTGTTTTTATCCTTCTGCAGTGACATTGTAGTGCTGTATAAATTCAAGTTGTTGAAGGCCTATTTCTCCCTCTCTTTGGTGACTGTCCCCATTTCCTAATCCATCTTCTAACCAATATATCCCAACATAAAAATTTATATACATTAATATCAAATATCACAATGGCGATGCCAAACATCAGTACTACTGCATAATACAACTACAATCTTTATTAGTCACAACCAATTCTGTAAGTACTCAAATAATATTTTTCTTAAAGAATGAATATTGGCCGGGATACTAGGAAGAGGAGTATGGTCAACACAAGGCAAGGGCTGGGGCTAGAAGAGATGGGGTCCAAGGGATTCGGGCTGGTGGAGCACCTTAGGATGAGCAGTGGCGTTGATGAGTTGTTGAAGCTTGCATTCCTTAACGCAAGTCCCTTATAAATGGCCATTAGCACCCCTTCCCCTTGTTTTTGTGGCTATGACTCACCTTTCATTCCCTCACTCTACAGTATAAATATCTTGCACTTTCTATGCCTTTTAGCTTTGACAAAGGATCAGCTGGACTTGAAACGTCAGCTCTTTTCTCCTTACAGATGCTGCCAGACCTGCTGAGATTTTCCAGCATTCTCTCTTTTGGTTTGAGATTCCAGCATCTGCAGTAATTTGTTTTTATCCAAGGAATCTAATTCCTGTCCAGTCATCCAATTTCTGAATTTGCTAATATAGCAGCTCGTATATTTGTTGTTATAAATTTAGTAGGTTTTGCAATCTAGCACCATCTTTCCTCTCAGTAGTTGTCAGGCTTTGAAAGTGAAGTCAGTCAATTCCCAGTCAATGCAGATTTCCCATAGAGAAAAGTTTGAGAACTGCAGTTCTACGAAAGGCCATGAATGATGGCTATTTTGTTACTTCCCTGAACTCTTAATAATCTTCCAAATGAAAGATTGCATCCTCCTGTAAAACGATTCCTACTGTAATATAATTCCCAAAAACAGAATTTTGCTATTGATGTACCATGCTCACATTTTCAAGACTCAAAAATGCACACTAGTTCACTCAACAACAATACCATTCATGATTGTTATTATTTCATTTACTGTCCCCTTGTCGCCAATTTAATCCTTAGCTCTGTGTAAGCTCACCAGAGAGTTAACTAATGGGAGTACAATCAGCACTGCAAACTCCTGTATACAAAAAATATATAACCTTGCATTCTCAATATGCTTTAAGCCAAGGGGGAACGATAAAGTTCCAGCACACCTCAACCTGACAGATTGCAGTGTATACTATGAGAAAAAGCTCACAAACTATGCAGCTATTATTTTTTTCACAGGGTGTGCACATTTGAGTCCAGACAAATGATACAAGATTCTAAATTAAGAATCAATTTGAATGCTTTCTAGCCCACAAAAAGCAAAAATAAGGAACTTAGAAGTAAAGGGATGCTCAATTTTATTCACCTTTAAAAGTATTCTTTACTATTTTGACCTTGCAGTTATATCAATGCACAGCCAACCACGTTAACGAATTTTCTCCATTTTGCCTTCATGATCTTCAGATATCTCTAATTCACTAAGCAACCACCAGAGTGTTGGATTTGCTAATTGAGACAACTCAGCTCATACTGAGTATTTGATGCCCATTGGGCGAGGAACGGGATGTTTTCAGCAAAGGAGAAATTGAAAGTGATATTAGAATGGCATCTCATTCAACAGAGAAAGCGGAAAAACAAAGCAGGCCACAGTGAGTAAACTGAAAAGCTTTTGGTTTAATCTAAATTAATCAACTGGGAAGTATGGCTTGATCGAATCATTAGTATAAAAAACTAACAGCTAAATCCAATTTGATGATTTTATCATATAATTAAAGATCAGTGCTCAATTAATCAACCAAATCTAGAGGATAAAGTTGAAATTAAATAATCCAATCCTGTACTACTTTGAGCAAAATCTCAGCTATTGCATTGACATCATGTTTCCAAATATTAACTGCACCTACAGCTCACCAATCTTAATTACCACACTCCAAACATTCACGCAGACGGTAAACCTAATTTACTCATTATATTCCCTCTTATTCTGAAACCACACAATACCTTACTATATCCTCTCTAGTTCTATCTGTCTCTTACAATTCTCTGTGCACCTTGGTTTTCCTTTCTAATATTACTCCTGGTTCCTGCACCTCTGCAGAGTTAGTTTAATCTGCCCCTTACAAATCACCCTACAAGGACATTGGTTTTGTTTCTGTTCAGGTTCAACTTTTCTGGCCTATACAGATCCAATCTTTCTAAAAAGTGGTCCCAATGTCCCAGGGATCTAAAGCCCTCCCTCCTGAACCATCTCTCCAGCCACATATTTATCTGCTCTATCCTCCTATTTCTATGCTCACTTGCTCATGGTACGTGAAATAATTCAGAGATTACTACTTTTACTCAAAACTTTTAAGTATTGTGAACTGTGGTAATGATGATGTTAAATTTTAAACTTCAAAAGGACAGACAGGATGGTGGAATGGGCAGACAAGAAGCAGATGAATTTTAATGCAGAGAAATATAAAGTGATTCATTTTGGTAGGATGAATGAGGAAAGGCAATATAAAATAAAGAGGACAATTCTAAAAGGGGTACAGAAGTAGAGAGATCTGGGGTATATGGGCACAAATCACTGAAAATGGCAGAGCACGTTGAAAAAGTGGTTAATAAAGCATACAGGATCCTGGGCTTCATAAACAGGCTTGTAGAATATAAAAGGAAGGAAGTTTTAAGATAATCCTGTATAAAACACTGGTTCAGAATCAACTGGATTGTTGCCTGCAGTTCTGCTCACCAAACTTTAGAAAGAATGTGATAGCATTAGTGAGGGGACAGGAAACGTTTGTGAGAGTGGTTCCAGGAATTAAGAACTTGAGCTATTCGGAAGATTGGAGAAACTGGAACAGTTCTCTTTGGAGGAAAAAAAATGATTAAGAGGAGATTTCACTTGCAGCCAGTTCAGGTATTGCATCGCGCTTGAGGATATTTTTCGAAGCAAGTTCTGCACTTGGTGAGGCACTGCTGCCTCATAGCTCCAGGGACCCGGGTTCGATTCCTGGCTTGGGTCACTTGCTGTGTGGGGTTTGCACGTTCTCCCCATGTCTGCGTGGGTTTCCTCCAGGTGCTCCAGTTTCCTCCCACATGCTGAAAGACGTGCTGGTTAGGTGCATTGACCTGACAGGTGCTGAGCTGTGGCGACTAGGGGAATTTCACAGTAACTTCATTGCAGTGTTGCTTGTGACTAATAAATAAACTTTTTACTTTAAAAAAGTGTGGTAGAGACAGGTTCAATCAAGGCTTTCAAAAGAGAGTTGAATAATTATCCAAAGGAAAAAATGCAGAGCTACAGCGAAAAACCAAGGGAATGGGACTAAGTGCATTGTTCTCCACTGAGAGCCAGCATGAATTTGGTGGACCGATTACCTCCTCAGGTGGTGTAAGTAGTCTGTGGTTCTATAAATGTAACCTTTTTATAATTATTAACACTGTGCAGCAATCGTGCACTACAGCCTAAATCAAATCAGCTATTAGCAATGTAGAACTTCAGTGTACTCCTCTGCAACCAAACCTTGTCCTAGTCCCAGCAGCAATATTTCACCCAGAAGATTTCCTTGTTGTCTAAGTGTGGCATTTTAATGTAAATCTACAGATTCAACCCTTCGGAGTTTAGGCTGATAATGCCCCAAGCCCCTGCAGTTAGGAACCCACAATTGGCAAAGGGGAAAATATTCATACAATTGGTCTTAATTGGGACTGATTTAAAGAAAACATCCTATAAACTAGGAGTCCTTTCCAACACAAAGAATGCAAATGATTAGACTTGAGCGTTTTCTTTGAACTAAGCCAATTGCTATGCTGGAAACAAACTCAGATGCAAGCTAATTATTAGCAACAGAAATTTGAACAAAGTGTTCACCATAAGAAAAGGTTCAGGTTTAAGTTTGGACGTAACAATTAACAACAACAAAGGCTGGTAGATTTAAGTTAACATGGATCACCATCTTAAATAAGTTCAGAAGTTGGACGGGTTTCTAAACAAATTGAAGGATGTGGTCAACAAGTAGATGAAAATCCATTAAAACTGACAGATTCAGTGGACTTATGACTGACTATCCCTGCCTCCGTCATATTCTATATTTTTATGTCCTGGAAACTATACAGGCCCCCCAATCAGTGCTAATGTAATTGATGCACCGTCTGGTTCATTTCATTGCAGCTCTAGAACTCTGTAGGGGCTGGGGAAGACATTTGAAAGGCACACCTGGTCTGAGAAGGCAGAAAACATGATGCATTCGTCACACAGGTTTACATGCATTACAAATTCTGCTTCAGTGGCAACAGTCCACTCCAATAACTGGCCTTAGTACCTTACTTCTTATGGGACTTTACTCACAATGCCCCAAAGTGCGAGACTGGGGCCTCACTTACCTTGGGGAGCGAGGATCACCGGACCTGCAGGGACACTCCTCTGGGAGCAGAGCTCAAAGTGACGTGGGACCAACCACAGCAGCTGAAACTTCTATTATAAGTGTTGGATATGAAACAAGGTTTTCAGCTAACATAAATAAGACCCTTAGCCAACAATTTTTTTTCAGAGCATAAGTCGCCTAATTGAGAGCGGCCTCATGGCAGGAGAGCTCAACCCATGATTTGCTCCTCCTACACAATGTAGGTAAACTAAGGGATGAGGACGTACAAGCTGAGTACAGGTAGTTAAGAGATAAATTAAAATTCAGGACCCAAAATGCAGTAATCTCAGGATTACTCCCAGTTTCACACGCTGGTGAGAGCAAGAATAAGAGGATAGACCAAATGAACACGTGGTTGGAGAGATGGTGTAACCAGGAGGGATTCAGATTTTTGAGGCACTTGGGACTGGTTCTGGGGAAGGTGGAACCTGTGCAAATTGGACAGACTGCACCCAAACTGAGCTGGGACCAACATCCTTGCAGGGACTTTTGCTAGTTCTGTTGGGGACTAGTGTGGCAGAGGGATAGGATCCCAGTAGTAGGATCAGGTAAGTCTGATTCAGATCAGAAAAATGGAAGTAAAACATTAGCTCGATGTTGAAAATGTAGTGATAGATTTGGAATTACAGGAGAAGGGAAATTGATGAGGTTAAACTGTTTATACTTTAATGCAAGGAGTATTACAAAGAACAAAGAACAATACAGCACAGGAACGGGCCCTTCGGCCCTCCAAGCCCGCGCCGCTCCCTGGTCCAAACTAGACCATTCTTTTGTATCCCTCCATTCCCACTCCGTTCATGTGGCTATCTAGATAAGTCTTAAACATTCCCAGTGTGTCTACCTCCACCACCTTGCCCGGCAGCGCATTCCAGGCCCCCACCACCCTCTGTGTAAAATACGTCCTTCTGATATCCGTGTTAAACCTCCCCCCCCCCCCCCCCCCCACCCCCACCTCACCTTGAACCTATGACCCCTCGTGAACGTCACCACCGACCTGGGAATAAACTTCCCACCGTTCACCCTATCTATGCCTTTCATAATTTTATACACCTCTATTAGGTCACCCCTCATCCTCCGTCTTTCCAGTGAGAACAACCCCAGTTTAGCCAATCTCTCCTCATAACTAAGCCCCTCCATACCAGGCAACATCCTGGTAAACCTCCTCTGCACTCTCTCCAAAGCCTCCACGTCCTTCTTGTAGTGTGGCAACCAGAACTGGGCGCAGTATTCCAAATGCGAACGAACCAACGTTCTATACAACTGCAACATCAGACCCCAACTTTTATACTCTATGCCCCGTCCTATAAAGGCAAGCATGCCACATGCCTTATTCACTACCTTCTCCACCTGTGACGTCACTTTCATGGATCTGTGGACTTGCACACCCAGGTCCCTCTGCGTATCTACACCCTTTATGGTTCTGCCATTTATCGTATAGCTCCCCCCTACGTTAGTTCTACCAAAATGCATCACTTCGCATTTATCAGGATTGAACTCCATCTGCCATTTCTTTGCCCAAATTTCCAGCCTATCTATATCCTTCTGTAGCCTCTGACAATGTTCCTCACTATCTGCAAGTCCAGCCATTTTTGTGTCGTCCGCAAACTTACTGATCACCCCAGTTACACCTTCTTCCAGATCGTTTATATAAATCACAAACAGCAGAGGTCCCAATACAGAGCCCTGCGGAACACCACTAGTCACAGGCATCCAGCCGGAAAAAGACCCTTCCACTACCACCCTCTGTCTTCTGTGACCAAGCCAGTTCTCCATCCATCTAGCCACCTCCCCCTTTATCCCATGAGATCCAACCTTTTGCACCAACCGACCATGAGGGACTTTGTCAAACGCTTTACTAAAGTCCATATAGACGACATCCACAGCCCTTCCCTCGTCAACCATTCTGGTCACTTCTTCAAAAAACTCCACCAGGTTAGTGAGGCAGGACCTCCCTCTCACAAAACCATGCTGACTATCGTTAATGAGTTTATTCCTTTCTAAATGCGCAAACAAGGTAGATGTGTTAAGGGCACAGACAAAACACAAAACAGCAGGACATCATTGCTATAATAGCAACCTGGCTAAAGGAGGGGAAAAATTGGTAGGTCAATAGCCCTGGTTAGAGAGTGTTCAGACATGATAAGAGTGGGAGATAAAAAAGTAGCAGTGTGACATTAATGGTTACCGAATCAATTCCAGTTGTGAGGCGGGATGATACACTGAACAGGTCAACAAATGAGGCTTTATGGGTTGGGCATAGAAATAAAAAAAGGACAGTCACACTACTGGGAGTATACTAGAGACCCCAAATAGAGAAAGGGAGATAAAGCACAAATGTGTAGGCAAATTTCTGCCTGTAAGAACAAGAGGGCAATAATAGCAGGAGGCTTTAACTATTCCATATCAATTGGGATTCAATAGAAGGAGCACAGAGTGAAAAAAAACCATACAATGTGTCCAGGAATTGTTTTTCAACCAATTAGTGACAAACCCATGAGAGGAGGGGCAATTCTAGAAATAGTCTTGGGGAACAAAGAAGGGAAAGTGGGTGAAGTCACAGTTGGCGAACATATCAAAGATAGTTAAACTTTTCAGTTAAGATTTAGCTTTACCATGGAAAAGGACAGAGATGAAGCAGGAGTAAAAATTTTGAATTGGGTAAGGCAAATTTTGATAAGAGACGTGGCTGAGGTGAACTCGAGAGCAGTGCTGGAGGATAAATCAGTGGAAAACCGTGCGCAGCACTGAAAAGCAAGATCCTAAATGTACAAAGACATATCCATTCCAAAAGTAAGAGTGGTACTGCCAAATCTAGGAGAACACAGATATTGGATGGGATAATCATAAAGCGAGAGAAAGTATTTGAAGGGACGGACTCCTTAAATGTTAATAAGTCACCAGAGCCAGATGGATTGTTTCCGCAGCTGCTGGAGGTCGTCAGGGCGAAGATAGCAGATGCTTAGAGGATGATTTTCCAATCTTCACTAGAGACAGGGGAGGTACCAGAGGACTGGAGAAATGCAAACATAGTTTCACAGTTTAAAAAAGGATCAAAAGGAATGCCAAACAATTATAGGCCAGTTAGTCCAACATTGGTGGTGGGCAAATTAGTAGAATCTATCCTGAGAGATAGGATTAACTGTCACATAGAAAGGCATGGACTAGTCAGGGATGGTCTGCACGGATTTGTTAAAGGAAGGTCTTGCCTCACAAATTCGATTTGAGGAATGGCAAGAAGGGTTGATAAAGGTAGTACAGTGGATGCGGCGGAGATGGATTTTAACAAGTTGTTTGACAAAGTCCCACAGGGCAGAATGGTCAAAAAAGTAAAAGCCCATGGGATACAGGGGAATGTGGCAAACTGAATAAAAAGATGGCTTAATAATAGGAAACAAGGGGTAATAGTCAATGGGTGCCCTTGCAAAAGGAAAGTTGTTTCAAGCAGTGTTCCACAGGGATCAGTGCTGGAACCCCTATTGTTTGTTATATATTGATTTGGTTGTGAACGTGGTGGGCACAACTGGGAAATTTGCAGATGACACAAAGATTGGCGAAATAGTGTATATCCAGAGGATAGCTATAATCTCCAAAATGATATAGATGGGTTAGTGGAGTGGGCAACAAAGTGGCAGATGGATTTTAACACAAGTGTGAGGTCATGCAATAAGGGAGATCAAACAGTTATAGGGAGCACACAATTAATGGGAGTATACTAAGAGGGATAGATGAAGTGAGAGGTCTTGGTGTACAAGTACACTGGTCCCTTCAAGCAACCATTCAAGTAGATAAGGTTGCAAAGAAGGCCTATGGAATGCTCTCCTTCATTGGCAGAGATTTAGAGTATGAAAGTAAGGATTTAATGTTGGAATTGTTTAAAACATTGTTGGGATAGAATTGACAAGATAAAATTATTTGCCTTGGTGGAGAATTCTAGAACCAGGGGACATAGATTCAAGGTAAGTGACATAAGGCGTAGAGGGGACATGAGGAAGAAGTTTTTTTTTTTACACAGAGGGTAATGAGTGTCTGGAATTCGCTGCCCGAGTTGATGGTGGAGGCAGAGACCCTAAACTCCTTTAAAAAGTACCTCGATCTGCACTTTATGTGCTGTAAGCTACAGGGCTATGGGCTGGGTGTCCTTGAGCTGGCATGCACAAGATGGGCTGAATGGCCTCCTCCTGTGCTGTAACTTTTCTATGGTTCTAAAAGCTACTTGTATGGTAGAGAAGACAAGGAGTGACAACAGAACCCCAACCTCATGTAATTTGGAGCGGATATCCATTACTTCTGTATCTATATTTCTTCAAAGGTTAAACAGGTGTTAAACAAAGATGCAGATTGGATTGAATGATTAAGCTCCTGCTTTAATTCAAGTGTAACATACAACACAATAGGAACTTAAAAAATGCTTGGTTTAAAAAGCTACCAGTTAAAACAAAATGACCAAAAAGATATTGAATTGCCAGCCAAATTGACCTTTAACAATGGAAACCTACCATCCTTACCTGCTCTGGTTACAATTCCAGTCCTATGCCAGCATGGATGAAAGCCCTCTGAAACATTCTTGTGAGCTAATCAGTTGCATCAACACTGATGCAGCACAGAAGGGTAACAAAAGTCAGCCAATGACACCATATCCCACGAATGAATATAAAATATATTTTCATAGGAATACAGAATAATGCCACCCCAACTCCAATTGGTTGTCTTTCTTAATTTAAACTGAATACTATTGCTGCATGCTACATTAGAGTCAAGAGTAAAGCCTCTTTCCTGTGCTTTCAATCTTCTTGAAGCTCTTCAGTGCGTGACATTTTGATGTCTGTGTTTCACTTATAAAAGACTGACCTAGAGTCCACTTTCGGTCAAAAGTTACTTCTTATTCCTCACCCCAGTCCCCAGCAAACTCCTCCGGCCTAATTTGGAAAACTGTTGCTAAATTCACTTGAATATTACAAATGCGAATGCTTGCAAAATTGAAAGAAAAGGAACATAGCTGAATTTATGTATTGTAATGCCTTTCAGGTTCTCAGCAAGTCCCCAAGCCACTATAAGCCAACGAATTATATTTACGGTGTAATTACATAGACAAATACGGCACTCAAATTGCACACAGCAAGGTCACCTGCACAAACAGCAGCAAGAACAATGACCAATCTACAATATTGGTCAGAACACCAGACCTCACCTGCCCTACATTAGCTGTAAAGCATTTTGGAAAATTCTGATGTTATAAAAAGTGTTATATAAATGCAAGTCTTTCTTAGGAACATAGGAGCAGGAGTAGGCCATTTGAGTCCATTCAATCATTCAAACAGATAATGACTAATCCATCCACTTCTCACCAGTCCTCTGTCAAATTGCCAAATTTTTCCAACTATCCCCATACCCCTTGATGTCGTTAATATCCAGAAATCCATTGATTTCCGTCTTGAATATGCTCAATGATTGAGCTTCCACAGTCCTCTGGGACAGAGAATTCCAAGGATTCATCACTCTCAGTAAAGAAATTCCTCTCTCATCCCAGTCCTAAATGGCCTACCCCCTTACTCTAGAATACAGGCTAGGCCAGGTCTCCTCGACCTCTCCTTGTGACACCCACTGGTTCTCCTTTATCTATGATACAAGTAACATGCAAAAATAAACTCTCAACAGCTTTGTCAAACATGATTTCCCTTTCATAAATCCATGTTGACTGCCCAATCATATCATTATTTTCAAAATGTCCAGTCATCACATCCTTTATAATAGATCCCAATGTTTTTTCTTAGTCAAACTAACAGGTCTGTAGTTGTCTACAGCGTGCAGGAACCTTCCAAGAATCAAGAGATTTTTGAAAGATAACTACCAATGAATGCATCCCCTATCTCTATAGCCACCTCCTTCAACACTCTGTAATGTAGCTCATCGGGTCCAGAGGATTTATTACACCTTCAATTGAATTCTTTTTGAGTGCTTCCTCTTTATTAATATTAATTTATTTCAGTCCCTAAATTTCACAAGTTCCTTGGTCACCTAGTATATCTAGGAGCTTTTCTGCATCTTCCTCCATGAAGACAGACATAATTGTTTTGTTTCTCCATCTTTCCTGATTCTCCATTATAAATTTGCCTGAATCTGTCTGTTAAGGACCCACATTTTGCGTTGCTAACCTCTTCCTTTTCACATACCTAAAGAAGCTATTACACTATTTACAGTACGGTATTTATAGTATTTCTTTATATTTCTCACCAGTTTGCATTCATATGTTCTTCTCCCTTTATCAGTTTCTTCATCCTCCTTTGCTGGATTCTAATTTGATCCCAATCCTCGGGCTCACCACTTTTTTTTGGCAACCACTTCCTTTGACCGAATGTAATCTTTAATTTAGCCAAAGTTGATTCACCTTTCCTGCTGGATTGCTCTTAGAAGAATGTACATTTGTTGTAAAACATTTAATGCTTCTTTAAATATTAGCCATTGTTTTGCCTATCATCAAATCTTCTAAATGTCTCTGTAATCACTTATTGTCCCCAGTGGAGACACTGCATCCTACCATCTACATGTGAATGATGCAATGACAAATTTGAATAAATAGTTTCCAAATAACAACACGGTGCCAGATTAGATTACAAGTTCAAAGCCCAAGTGGTACCTGACTCCACAATGTTTTGGCCTGTACTAAAGCATTGCAAGTTTTTAAAAAATGTGTTACTTTGTACCTTCGCAACAGAACACAAGTCTTTACTGGCAAAGAAAATTTTAAGAAGAGCTTAATACCAAGGAACTAGAGGGTGTGACTCCATTGTAACAGAGGGACAAAATATAGAAATACAACTACTCCAAGCTTTACAAAGAGGAAATAATCACAATTTAAAATTTCAATCCAAATGAATGTTTTAAAATTCCTTAAGATCTGTTCAGTTATTTGAACAACCTGAAAGGCAAACAGATAAAGCCCAAAACAATTAAATAACTTCTCCTACTTTGCTCTGTGTGCCAAGATTTTATGATTGCAAAAATTGCCATCACTTGACAGATCAGCTGCCAACAGTAGCTAAGTTTTGTGCTTAAGCCATTGATGACAAATGAAACAGATTCAGAAATATACTGTGCAATGGTTTACCTTATGTGTGCTTTGCACTGCCCAAAACATGCATTTCATTATTCCATTAAGCATATTATTCTAAAAGATTAACAATAATCTATTCTACTTCAGACTAATTTAGCTTCCAATCAATTGCTCAGGTTCATCCCATAAGTAGCCATAACAAATTAGACCTGGAGGGGAGGCTGTTTGATCCAAGGTTGTACAGTTATCTGAGCTCAGTCAGGTAGTTGAAGCACAACTACAATTGGCTTGAGCACCCCAGGGATAGGAAGTGTATTATAATGGCAAAGAAACCGATGGATTGAAGATTTAGTCTCAACTCTTGTCTTGAAACATCATTGATTGCAGCCATTAGGCTACCTTCCACTGTCAAGCCAGCCTCAGTGTCTGTCATTAGACATACTAGGTTCTAGTTAAGAACTGCAAGATTTGCAACTGTAAAGATCAATATCTTGATAAGATTTAGCGAACAAATTTGTCGTTCCTATTGATAGGATCCTATTCGCACTAACGAACCTAGGTTTACCAAGAGGCATCGCATCAACAAAGACAGCTTTGACAGGAAATGGCAGCAGTGACACCAACAATGTGGACTCCAAGGAAATGAAATCTATCAAAATACTAGGAATATCGATGCTGATTTTAGACAACATTGCAACACAATACACAAAACAATCTTCAGAACAGTAAGTGATTATCAGCAGCGTTATCAGTGTTATTCCTCTGCACTGTACTAAAATTAAAGAGCACAAATACTGTGTACAAACGTATAAAATACGTTTGACAAAAAAAAATTCACCAGTTATGGAATTAAGAAGCTGTAAATGGATTCAAAAATCGCTGACCATACTTTAATGCAGCTCAAAACTAAAACAAAAATCACTAGAGACCAAGCTACTCTTTGAATAAACTCTTATCATTGGTAGCATTGTTCAGTATATATGCATGCTGGTACTGTTGGTTGGACTGGCCAAACAATCCAATTCTAAAATTAACACCATTGTAACCACCTACATTGAGATGGAAGCAATCATTCTGATTCTTCTTCCCAAATTCTGACTTAAGTGCTTAGATTGTCACCTCGTGACCAACTTTGACAGTTGTTCACACCAATCACCAGAGAGAATAGGAGAAGGCATTAAACTAGCTTCACCCAATACTTAAATTGGAGCTTTATTTAATTAAGCACATGTAATTCTGTGCCAATGTGCAAACATTGCGCAATTATGCAAGTTGACTGTACTGTAAGTAATGAAATAGAAAGTACAATCAGGCATCTTGCTTCCACAAAAAAGATTTAACCATAAAAAGTGTAAATGACTCAATTGGACAGCAGAAATAAAAAGGCTTCAAATACAAAGAACCGTACAGATGTGCCATCTTGTGGCTTCAAGTTCATGTAAACCACATTCTGCCCCTATCCTATCTGACAGGGAGAGGGGTATGTGCAGATATCTACTATGAAACAGATCAGGAAGCAATGCAAGCCAATAAACTCAGGCAACATCTTAAATCGACCTTTCATAAACTAAATTTCTAACCTCATACTTTTCATTCTGGGGCTGAAATGCTGCCAGCATTCTCAAGAGGTTAATGAAAAGAAAGGATCACTTTTATAACTCTGCGCCTGCCCTTTAAAGACAGTTTTTTTCCCAGTGTGATGCATCTACATCAAAGTCAGCCTCCTGAGTGCTCTAAAATATTTTAATTGGTTTGTTTACTTCATGCAGGCATTTTTACTCTGTCGAGTAAGGCAGTAGACACTAGACTTCACTGATCAACACAGTTCCAGGCCCTATACAGAAGAATATGCAACCTGGCTTCCCAATTACTGTAATCTGCTATTCGCTCATCTTTCACAATGAGTAAAAGACCAGGAGAAAGAAAACAAGAAACTACAAGATGGTTGGTATAGCAAATAGGGACAGGTATCATAAATGAAAAAGACAGCATCAATTTGAAGATAATAGCAAGTTGCAATAAAGAAATTAGAAATTAACAAATGGATATGGAATAAATGAGGTAAATGGGCCAAATTTGGCAGATGGAGTTTAACGTGGATAATTGTGACGTTATTCATTTTGGTCAGAAAAATAGAACGGAACTTATTAGCTAAATGGAGAGAAACTTCAGAATGCTTTGGTGCAGAGGAATCATGTGCACGAATCACAGAAATCTAGGATGCAGGTACAGCAGGTAATAAGGAAGGCAAATAGAATTTTGGCATTACTTGCTAAAGGAATAGAGTATAAAAGTTGGGACGTGTTACTGCAAATGTACCCCATAGGCTGCTCTCCCCTTTAAGGAGCTGACTGGTGGTGATTTAATCTGAGGATTACCATACATCAAGCGAGGGGCAAGGTTAAAAGGACAGCCTTCATGAATAACCTCAGCCGGTACGGGAGTTGAACCCACGCAGTGTCATCGCTCTGTACCGACTGCAACTGTACAACTCAATAGTGAGACCGCATCTGGAGTATGTGACGCTAGTGTACCTTAAGAAATGTTTTTTTTAAATCATGTTCTCGACAGTTCAGAATCATAGAATACTACAGTGCAGAAAAGGCCCTTCGGCTTATCGAGATCGCACCAATGCATGAAAGGCACTGATCTTCCCACCTAATCCCACTTGCCAGCACTTGACCCATAGCCTTGAATGCTATGACGTGCCAAGTACTCATTCAGGTACTTTTTAAAGGATGTGAGGCATCCCACCTCCACCACCCTCCCAGGCAGTGCATTCCAGGCCGTCACCACTCTTTGTAAAAAGGTTTTTCACCAAATCCCCCCTCAACATCCCATCCCTTACTTTTAACTTGTGTCCCCTCATAACTGACCCTTCAACTGAGGGGAACAGTTGCTCCCTATCCACCCTGTCCATGCCCCTCATAATCTTAAACACCTCAATCAGGTCGCCCCTCAGTCTTCTCTGCCCCAGAGAAAACAACCAAAGCCTATCCAAAGTTGTAAGCAAGCCTTTTGATGCTGGAACTTACTCTTCATAAAACAGAACAAGAACTGTTCTGTTCTTGAAGTCAGAACAGCTTCCCAAACTGCAGGGGAGTTAACGGTTATGGGGAACACGCAATAAAGTTGGGTTGAGGCCGGAATCAGATCAGTTGCGTTCTCTTTTATTAGATGATGGAACAGACTTGAGAGGTTATACAGCTACTCCTTTTAACCTTGCCCCTCACTTGATGTATGGTTTCATTGTTGCTGAGCTGTCTGCGAGAAGACCTTTTATTGCTGCTTCAATGGTTTAAATAAGAGTTTTGTTTATTTTTACTTGGGGCCTCAGGTATTTTCTGAGATTTTATGACCCTGCATTGAGAGGGGGAAGATTGATTGACAAGTCAAAGTCAGGTGGTTCCTCCCCAGAAGAATCCAAGGATTCATTTTCAGTTTTGGTTTAGAATCAGAAGATGTCCTGATTGGCAAGTGGCAGGAGGGTCTTCTCTCTCTGGTCTGGTAAATGCTGCCGGCCAGCTGGAAACCAGTCTCCCAGCCTTTCTGGAGTGAAAATTCTGCTGTTTTACTAGCTAGTACTCTCTCCCTGGTGTTTTGGGAAGCTGTTCTGACTTCAAGAACAGAACAGTTCTTGTTCTGTTTTATGAAGAGTAAGTTCCAGCATCACATGAGCATTTGTATTTTTTGTGGTAAGAGTTTTGTTTATGGGATTTGTTTGGTTGGAACGGTATTTAGCTGTTAAGATTTATACAATATCATGGTTGTTTTTTTTCTTGTTTGCAATTGGTAAAAGTTATTGCTAATCTTCTTTCTATACATGTTAACTGTATTCTTAAATAAACTTTGTTTGATAAACACTCCCTAGTGGGTCATTTGAATCATACTTGAAGTGAAATATCTCATGCTTACCCTAACCACATGCAAATTGCAAAACTTATGATCCATGCGGACTTCATAAAACACTTTGGAGTTTCTGACCTGAATTATAACAAGTATTGTGTACATTTTTGGTTCACTGACTTGAAGAGGGATGTAGAAAAAACATAGAAATAGTTGCATTGAAGGAAGTTAGGGGAGGTTCGCTAGGTTGATTCCAGAGATGAGAATTTGTCTAATGAAGAGAAGCTGAATAGTTTAGGACTACACTCTCTAGAGTTTAGAAGAATGAGGGGAGATCGAATTGAGCTACATAAGATGAAGGGGATTGACATAGTACATGTAGAACGGATGTTTCCTCATGTAGGGCAATCTAGAATGAGAGGTCATAGTTTTAGGACAATGGGTTGCAGTTTTAAAGCAGATGAGGAGAAATTACTTCTCTCAAAGGGTCGTGAACCAGTGAAATTCATTACCCCAGACATTGAGCAAATTGGAGGAGACACACCGATTTTTAATTAGCAATAAGCTGAAGGAGAATGGACAACAGGCAGGAGACTGGATTGAGACTAAGGGATGAGATCAGCCATGGTCATATTAAATGATGGAGCAGACTCGAGGGGCTGAATTGCCTACTCCTGCTCCTAGTCCTTATGTTCACAGGGCAGCATCTGTGGAGATGCTAACTCTGTTTCTCTCCAGATGCTGCCAGACCTAAGTTTATTTAGCATTTTCTGTTTTTATTTCAGATTACCAGCATCTGCAGCCCTTCAAAGAGATTTTTAGGGAGTGAACAGACACATTCCATGAAGGGGAAAGGAACAGCATCCAAAGCCACAACTTCCGGGATGACACAAGGTAAAGAGATGGTTAAAATGAGAAAGAGCAGAAGGGCATAAGAAATAGGTGCAGTAGTAGCTGTATAACCTCTCAAGTCTGTTCCATCATCTAATAAAAGAGAACGCAACTGATCTGATTCCGGCCTCAACCCAACTTTACTGCATGTTCCCCATAACCGTTGACTCCCCTGCAGTTCAAGAATCAGCCTTCAACATATTCAATGGCTCAGCTTCCACAGCTCTCTGGGTTAGAGAATTCGAAATTATTTTCTTTATTTCACAGGATGTGGGCGTCATTGGCTATTACCCATCTTTAATTGCCCTTGAGAAGGTGGTGGTGAGCTGCTGTAGTCCATATGGTGTAAGAACACCCACAGTGCTGTTAGGAAGCGAGTTCCACGGTTTTGTCCCAGGGATAGCGAAAGAACAGTGATTAGACTTCCAAATCAATATGGTCTGTAGAGTGGAGGAGAACTCGCAGGTGGTGGAGCTCCCATACAACTGCTGCGCTTAAATGGTAAAGGTTGGAGGTTTGGAAAATGTTATCCAATGAACCTCGGTGAATTGCTGCCATGCACCTCATAGATGCTATATACTCAAAGAAGAAAAGTACAGCACAGGAACAGGCCCTTCGGCCCTCCAAGTCTGCGCCGATCATGATGCCTGCCTAAACCAAAACCGTATGCACCGATGGAGTCCGTATCCTTCCATTCCCATCCTATTCATGCAATCGTCTAGTTGCCCCTTCAATGCCGTATCGTACCTGCTCCCACCAACTCCCCGGGCAGCACATTCCAGACATTCACCACCCTGTGTAAAAAAAACTTTCCTCGCACATCTCCTCTAAACGTTTCCCCACGCAGCTTAAACCTATGTCCCCTAGCACTTCACTTTTCTACCCTACGAAAGAGCATCTGACTATCCAGTCTGTCAATGCCACTCAATCTTGTAAACCTCTATCAGGTCACCCCTTAACTTCTGTCATTCTAGTGAGAACAAACCGAGTTTATTCAACCTCTCCTCATAGCTAATACCCTCCAGACCAGGCAACAGCCTGGTAAACCTCTTCTATACCCCCTCCAAAACATCCATATCCTTCTGGTAGCGTAACATCCAGAATTGTACACAATATTCTAAATGAGGCTAACTAAGGTTCTGCAGTATGACCTGCGAATTTTTATACTCAATGCCCTGACCGATGAAGGCAAGCATGCCGTATGCCTTCTTGACCACCTTATCCACCTGCGTTGCCACTTTCAGTGATCAGTGGACATGTACACACAGATCACTCTGCCTGTCAATACTCCTAAAGATTCTACCATTTACTGTATAATTCCTACATGCATTGGATCTTCCAAAATGCATTATCTCACACTGTCCGGGTTAATCTCCATCTGACATTTCTCCACCCAAGTGTCCAACCGGTCTATATCTTGCTGTATCCACTGACAATCCTCTTCACTATCTAGAACTCCACCAATTTTTGGTGTTATCTGCAAACTGACTAATCAGACCAGCTAAATTTTCCTCCAAATAATTTATATATACTGTGAACAATAAAGATCCCAGAACTGATCCCTGTGGAACACCACTAGTAAGAAGTCTCACAACACCAGGTTAAAGTCCAACAGGTTTAACAAATAAACCTGTTGGACTTTAACCTGGTGTTGTGAGACTTCTTACTGTGCTTACCCCAGTCCAACGCCGGCATCTCCACATCATGAACACCACTAGTCACAGCCTTCCATTCAGAAAAGCACCCCTCTACTGCTACCTTCTGTCTTCTATGGCCAAGCCAGTTCTGTATCCACCTTGCCAGCTCTCCTCTAATCCCGTGTGACTTCACCTTTCATACCATGAGATACCTTGTCAAAAGCTTTACTGAAGTCCATGTATACAACTATCCACTGTCTTTCCCTCATCTATCATCTTCATCACTTCCTCAAAAAATTCGATAAAGTTGGTGAGGCATGACTTCCCCTCACAAGACCATGCTGTCCATCATTAATAAGTCCATTTGTTCCCAAATGTGAGTAAATCCTGTCCCTATGGATCTTTTCCAATAATTTCCCTACCACTGACATAAAGCTCACCGGCCTATAATTTCCTGGATTATACCCGCTGCCCTTCTTAAACAATAGAACAACACTGGCTATCCTCCAGTCCTCTGGAAATTCACCTGTAGCCAATGAGGACACAAAGATTTCTGTCAAGGTCCCAGCAATTTCTGCCCTTGCCTCTCTCAGTATTCTGGGGTAGATCCCATCAGGCCCTGGGGAATTATCTACTTTATTGCTTTTTAAGACGCCCAATACCTTCTCCTTTTTGATATCAACATGACCCAAAATATCTAAACACCAGATAAACCCCAGGCTCCTCATCCATCAAGTCCCTCTCCCTGGTGAATACTGAGGCAAAATATTCATCTAGTATCTTGCCCATTTCCTCTGGTTCCATGCATAGATTCCCTCCACTATCCTCGAGTGGACCAACCCTATCCCTGGCTACCCTGCCTTTGAGTGTCAGTGGTAGAGGAAGTGAATGTTAAAGCTGATGGATGAGATCCCAATCAAGCAGCTTGCTTTGTCCTGGATGGTGTCGACCTTTTTGAATGCTGTTGGAACTGTGCTCATCCAGGCAATTGGAGAGTATTCCATCACATTCCTGAGTTGTGTCTTGTACATGGAGGCTAGGCTTTGGAAGGTGAGTAACACGCCACAAGATTCTCAGCCTCTGATCTGCTCTTGTAGCCACAGTATTTATATGACTGGTCCAGTCCAGTTTCTGGACAATGGTAACCCTAGAAGGTTGAAAGCAGGGAATTCAGCGATGGCAATGTCATTGAATGTACAGGGGAAATGGTTACATTCTCTCTTGTTGAAGATGGTCACTTATTATCCCAAGTCTAAATGTTATCCAGGTCTTGCTGCATATGAACACCGGCTGCTTCAGTTCTGAGCAACATTCAGACTCCTGCTCTCCGGAGTAATGAATAGTGCTTAACATTGTGCACTGAGCATACCCATTTCTAGCCTTATGATGAAATAAAAGACATTGATGAAGCAACTGAAGATAGTTGGGCCTTGGACATTACCCTGAGAAACTCGTGCAACAATGCCCTAGGACTGAGATAACTGACCAACAACCACACTGATCTACCTTTGTGCTAGATATGAATCCAACCAATGGAGAATTTTTCCACTGAATTCGGTTCTAGTACGACTCTTTGATGCCATACCCTGTCAAATGCTGCCTTGAGGCTACCTCACCTCGAGTTCGGCTCTTTTATTCATATCTGGACCAAGACAGTAATAGGGTCAGGAGCTGAGCAACCCTGGCTAAACCCAAACTGATTTGATTTATTGTCACATGTATTAGTATACAGTGAAACGTATTGTTTTTTTGTGTGCTATACAGACAAAGCATACCATTCATTGAGAAGGAAAGGAGGGTACAGTTATAGTAGAGTGCAGAGAAAAAGCAACTTAATATAAGGCAAGTCCATCAGCGGATTTTCGCAGTAACTTCATTGCAGTGCTTGTGACTAATAAATAAACTTTTTAAAAAACGTTAAACTCGAGCAGTAGGGAAGAAGCTGTTCTTCAGTCAGTTGGTGTCTGACCTCAGACTTCTGTATCTTTTTCTTGACGGAAGGAGGTGGAAGAGAGTGTGTCCGGGGTGCGTGGGGTCCTTGGTTATGCTGGCTGTTTTTCCAAGACACTGGGAAGTGTAGACAGAGTCTATAGATGGGAGGCTGTTTCGCATGATGGACTGGGATTCATCCACAACACTTTGTTGTTTCTTGCGGTCTTGGTCAGAGCTGGAGCCATACCAAGCTGTGATACATCAAGACAGGATGCATTCTATGGTACATCTGTAAAAGTTGGTGAGAGGCGTAGTGGACATGCCGAATTTCACACTAAGCTTCGCTGCTTCAACCGTTTATTTTACATTTGATGTGCTGGGCGGGATATGGAGTGGAATCTCATCCTCCAGTTATCCACCAACATTCACTATTGGATGTGGCAGGACTGCAGAACTTGGATCTGATCCACTGATTGCGAGATCACGTAGCTCCATATATCACATGCTGCTTCTGCTGCTTGGCATGTCCTTTGATGCAGCTTCACCTCATTTTAGGTATGCCTGGTGCTGCTCCTGGCACCTCCTCTTTGAAACAGTCTTTACTTTCTAGTCTCCAGTTCATAATAAATAGTCCAAATACAAGCTTAAGAAATGGCAGGACAGTCTGATCACAAGAAATGCCCAGCCCGGGCCACCTGGCAGTTTCACAGCCGAGACAAGCATACATACAAGAAGCGACATCAGCTGCAGAAACTTGAGCAGCAGCTGCAGTCACAGTGTTACATCTGTGACACTGGTAACTACATGGATAAGACTGTGTGATGCTCAGTCCTCCCACTACCGTCATGGACAAATGCATCTGAGGACGAGGTCTTATCAGTTTTTCTCTCGGTTCTCTCACCACTTGCCACAGATGTAGTAGGTGTGTCCTTTGGCTGCATTTTCTGCCACAACTGCAGGTGATGCACTCAACACAAACGTAGTCACAGTGTCTGCGACATCACAGTTAGAAATGCAGCAAGTAGCTGCCTGCATCAAGGAACATGGGTTCGGGTGCCTTGCCAATCATTGTCCCACTTCCAAGCCAGAGCTGCCTCATTCGTTGCCCCACTCACCTCGCATTCACTGCCTTTCTTGTTGCCCTGCTTCCCAATCCTTTAGCCCCTGTTGCCTCATTCTCTACCCTGCCCTCTGAGCAGTGAGTGGAGCAGCATTTAGGAGGCAGCAACAACAGGTACACAGTGTGGAGAACTCACAATGGTACCAGCAGCACCAGCTTCCTGCACAAATGCGATGGCAGGAGGTACAGTGATGTCCGCGTGCGCGTTTGTGATCAGCGGGAGGCTTCCTTGTCTGTTTCACCTAAAACCATGAGATCCAGAGTCAATACTGAGGATTCCCAGGGCAACACCCTCCCAGTCTGTATACTATTGTGCCTTATTCTGAAACAACGCCCCCTAGTTCTTGAATTCTATCACAAGGGGATATATCCTATTGAAGCACCTCAGAATCTTACATGTTTCAACAAGATTTCATTCTTCTGGAGATTTAAAGATGGCCTCACCGCATTCAGGATGTAGGAGGAGTGTCTCATCCTCACCTCCAGCCAGTTCTCAACTGTGGCTCCAGGGAGTTGTCATGCGACTGCAGCCGCACCACAGGTGGGCCAAACTAGGTGAGGGCAGCCATCGGGTCTCCTACACTCAGGAACTTGGCGATTTGTCACTCCTGGCATGCAAAGACAGATTCCAGGGGCCAACAGCCTTTCAGGTGGGTCGGCATAATATAGTGGAATATGTAAAGCTTAAAAATACACAGATGACATCCTGGTCTCCCACTGCATCCGGATCTATCGCGTCATCTGGACTCACCTTATCACGGACCAAGATAGGTAGGACAAGAGATTGAGGCTGACAATGCACAACTCTCCCTCACTAAAGTTCAATTCAAGTGCAAGTAATGTTCATCATCTTTCTATCATCTGTAATATCCCCTAAACAATGTCTCCTTCACCTCCCTGGCCAGCAGACAACAGCTGGCAAAAATCCCATCAACAGGGTCTTAAGTCAATCTGAAAAAGCAAAGAAAGATGACACCAGCCACCATTGACACCTCGAAAAAGGCTAAAAAATATCATTTCAGATGAACAACACAGGTATCATTGCCTCGAAGGGCAAACAAGATCTCTCATTCTTCTAAATTTCAAAGATTACAGACACAACCTACTCATCCTTTCTTCATACAACCCTTCATCCCAAAATCGACCAAGTGAACTTCCTCACAAGTGCCTCCAATCCAATTGTATCCTTCCTTAAATGAGAAAGCCAAAGCTATATACACAACTCTGTAGAGTAGCAAGATGTTCCTGCTTGTAATAAAGACCATCACTCCATTTTCCATTGCAATTACTTGCTATATCTGCAAGCTAACTTTGTGCTTCATTTAGAAGATACCCAGATTCTCTATCACAGCATTTTGTAGTCTCTCTCCATTTAAGTAATATTTTGCTTTTATACTCTTCCAACCAAAATAGATAACCTCACATTATACCACATCTGACAATATTTTGCCAACTCACAACTTACCATATCCTTTTGCACTTATTGCGACCTCCTCACAACTTGCTTTTCTAGCTTTCTTTGCATTGTCAGCAAATTTGGCTAAAGTATATTTGGTCTTTTCATCCAAGTCATCAATATGGATTGTAAATAACGGAGACCCCAGGACTGGTCCCTATGGCACAACCTGAAAATGACCCATTTATCCAGACTCTCTGCTTCCTGTTAGCTAATCTGGTCTGGCCTACATGTGACTCCAGAGCCACAGCAATGTGGTTGACTCACTGCCCTCAGGCAACTAGGGATGGGTAATAAATGCTGGCCAACCAGTGACGCCCATGTCCCACGAATGAGTAGAAACAACACAGCATTTTTACTCGGTTTTATAATAGGACTCATTCTTATGAAAAGAGAAAAGCAAAATAATGCAAATACTGGAATAGTGAAACAGCAAGACAAAATACTGAAGATACTCAGCACATCAGGAGGCATCTGTTGAAAGAACACAAGTTAGTCAATGCTTCACATGCAGGACATTCCTCACAATTGGGGTTGCTGCATGCTGAACTGGCAAGCAGCACAGGCCCCAGTCATCTGGAATTCTGGAAAAGTTGCAGGGATGCAGATCACTCCATCAGCACAATGGTGCGTGCGTGCACAAATCAAGTGCACTCGAAGGGAGCACCTGGCAATAATTCTACATCATTTATGACGGTTTATCACAAACAAACATTCTCCTGGTAATTCAGGTCATTTCTGCACTAATAAAATTTGAAATTTCCAATCACTTATAGAGTGGGCGGCACGGTAGCACAGTGGTTAGCACTGCTGCTTCACAGCTCCAGGGTCCCGGGTTCGATTCCCGGCTCAGGTCACTGTCTGTGTGGAGTTTGCACATTCTCCTTGTGTCTGCGTGGGTTTCCTCCGGGTGCTCCGGTTTCCTCCCACAGTCCAAAGATGTGCAGGTTAGGTTGATTGGCCAGGTTAAAAATTACCCCTTAGAGTTCTGAGATGCGTAGGTTAGAGGGATTAGCAGGTAAATATGTGGGGGTAGGGCCTGGGTGGGATTGTGGTCGGTGCAGACTCGATGGGCCGAATGGCCTCCTTCTGCACTGTAGGGTTTCTATGATTTCTAAGCAAACAGAGTCAAGAGATTGATATCTAAACAAAGAAATATTATGCATTATAAATTAACTAACAATGAATTTGGAGTGGACTGTAGAGGATAACCAATATAGTCAGGATTATAAATCTTCACATCTCAAAAGGCAAGCTCGGCCCATGTTGAGTTGGAGAGAATGTACGCCACAATGTTAGTGACACAGGAGGTATTTCAGCTCTATTTCACAGGCACTCGACTGTAATAATTTAACAATCACCCACTGATTTTATACCATTGAGACCACAGTTCACTAACTCACTCCACATCTGTTAAATGAATACCCCTGCTAACTGTATAACTCGCTTTGTTAAATGAGGTATGAAAATGATATTAGCAGGGATACACAAGAATTAAATAAACCATCTAGTCTCTACAAGAGGCATCTCAGAACTGAAGCCCCGCTGAAGCTTTTGTTTTATAAATACATAGGCAGGAGCGGCACAATACATCTCCAACTATCATGATTAAGGATGGTCAGTTCTCAATATGATGCAACACTTAATTTACAGGTTAATTCACAAAGATACAATATTCTGCTTCCAAGTTATGTTGATAGAGTGAGCGCCATTTGAAAAATAGGGGACCAGGTGCTGCAATGGGGACTCAGGAAAATAAATCAGCCATTGAAAGCATTCGCCATAAGATTTAGTCTCAATAGGGGAATTAGCACCACAGTTCAGACACTTCCAGTAACATTAGCCAGTTGACCGACAGCTCAACTGGGCACTGTCTGGACTGAGTTTAAAAGTTTAAAAATTGGCAAATCATGTTGCAGCTTTATAGAACCTTAGTTAGGCCGCACTTGGAATATAGTGTTCAATTCTGGGCACCACACTACCAGAAGGATGTGAAGGCTTTGGAGAGGATACAGAAAAGATTTACCAGGATGTTGCCTGATATGGAGGGCATTAGCTATGAGGAGAGATTGGAGAAACTTGGGCTTGTTCTCACTGGAACGACAGAGGCCGAGGGGTGACCTGATAGGTTATATGGGGCAGGAACAGAGTGGATAGTCAAAAGCTTTTTCTCAGGGTGGAAGAGTCAATTATGAGACGGCATAGGTTTAAGGTGTGAGGGGCAAGGCTTAAAGGAGATGTACGAGGGAAGTTTTTTTTTGTAGAGGGTGGTGGGTGCCTGGAACTCGCGGCTGGGGGGAGGTAGTGGAAGCAGATAAGATAGTGACTTTTAAGGGGCGTTTTGACAAATATATGAATAGCAAAGGGATGGAGGGATATGGTCCCCAGAAGGGTAGGGGGTTTTAGTTCAGTCGGGCAGCATGGTCGGCGCAGGCTTGGAGGGCCGAAAGGCCTTATTTTGCTGTAATTTTCTTTCTTCAATGGGCCAGGTTGCCTCTTTGTGCACTGTAGAGATTCTACAGAAACCAAAATAAAGTTATACCTAAATTCAATTTTTTGTAATGGTTACATTATGTATTTACATAGCTGACAATAACATTAAGTGGCAAAACTTCTATTTGGACTCATCTCTTTTTTTTGCCTATATAAGGACTGGAGGTGATGCTGATCAGGCAATGGCCTCTTACATTGCTCAGAGTATTCCAAACAAATTGGGCCTATTTAAATGTTGAGCAGGTAAATGACTTTTGAGGGAGTTGAAATCAGGCCCAGTACTGATTTTGTGGAAGACAAGACTAATCCCCTAATTAAACTAAATTCTGTTGAGAATTGGGATGAGAGGATGGGAAAAAGTCTTAGCCAAGCCTGTCATTCCTACATGATTATCAAGTAATTCTTGCTTTTTAAAAAAAAGGGTACAATGGTACAAGCTCAGCTGAAATGCAACCTGCATCGACCCAACCACTCTTTCCCACAAGAAAAATATGTGCCCGTCTCCATACAAACCATAAAAGGAATGGCATAGCTGTTAGTACAAATGGAAGCATGTCACAACTTTAGAACCTCAGAGGAGAATGGCGAAAAGCCCTCAATTCTTCTATTACAGTTCACATTAAATACAGGTCCCGTTGTTGGTTGCAAATTGATAAATGATAGGCATTCCTAAAGAATGTTGCACACAGAATGAACATGGCACCATTGACTGATCTGCAAAAATAACAAATGGACACCACTGTGCTCTTTAAATTCACAGTACAGGTGCATATATGCCAAAAAGCCAGGGCTCAAATTAATTAGCCATCAAGGCTTTGCCAGACTTGTTCATGTTATATCCATATGTCAAGGAGAAGAGCATAATCTTTTAGTTTCTCTGATGTACATTATTATTACATCTTTAATCCACTGGAACCTCTCAACTGTTTTTCAGCCTCCAACTCAAGCAAACATCCATTATTCTGCACCCTAATTGGGTACAAGAAAACCTTGCTGAATCTGAGACTCCGATTCAAAGGGATATGTTAAGCCCAAGAACGAGACAATAATTAGAGATTAATTAGAGACAATAATTAGTGATTAAAATTTTAGCCTTTGGTGAGGATTGTTGCAAGATGAATTTTAGTGTCATGTTCAATAAAATTTCTAATTTATAAATTTCTGCATGTGGTACATTTGTTTCTCCTTTGCTCAGTCGGGAAGGAATGGACCTGACAGCCTTCAAGCATTGACTTTGGACCCCATGAAACCTCATGGCATCAACTCAAGCAGGGGAAAAGAAACTTCCTGCTGATTGCCACCTACCACCCATATACACTTGGGAGAGGTATTAAGTATAACAAAGAGCATTTACTATGGATGGAGGAGTTCAATGTCCAAAGAGTGGTTCTGTAGCACCAGAAGGACAAATCAGCCAGACCAGGCCTGCAACAGGTGGTGAGAGAACCAACATGAGAGAGAACCCTATTTTACTTTGTCCTCAGCAAATCAAACCTGTCCAAGTTGTATCTGTCCATTACAGTATTGATAGGAATGACCATTTCACAGTCCTGTGTAGACCTCTTCACACTGAGGACACACTCCATTGTGTTGTGAAACCTGGGCATCAATGAAGCAATCACAATCTGCAGCCTCATTGTCTGATGTATCCATCACTGTATCATTACCATCAAGCCAAGAGACCAACCCTGGTCCAATGAGGTGTGTAGAAGAGCATGCAGGAACAGCACTCGGCACACCTAAAAAATGAGGCGAAACTAAAACAGAGGACTGTATGTATAATAGCAGAAGCAGCATACCAGGGGCAGAGCTAAGCAATCCTACAACCAACTGACGAACTGATCAGGTAAAAAAAAATCCCTGCTGACCTATCATATCCAGTTGTGAACTGTGGTGAAGAATTAAATAATTAGAGGTGCCACATACATGCCTAACCTGAATGATGGAGCCCAGCCCATCAGTACAAAAGACAAGACTTAAGGACTTAAAACAATCTTGGAAGTGCCAAGAGGATGAGACATCGCAGCCTTCATGCAAGGTTCTCAGCATCACAGATGCCAGTTTTCAGCCAATTCCATTTACTTACATGATGTCCACAAAAAGCAGGAAAAATCCCATTTTCAGTCAATTCCAGTAAATTGATGGAAGGAATCATCGACAGTGCTATCAGTGCACTTACTCACCAATTGCGCAGTTTGTGTTCCACCAGGTCATTCAGCTCCAGGCAGCTTTGGTCCAAAAAGCTTAATTCCAGAGGTGAGGGGAGAGTGGCTGCCTTTGACATCAAGGCAGCATTTTGACTGAGTATGGTATTAAGTCGGTCCAAGATAACTGAATTCAATGGGAATCGGGGGGGTGGAGAACAGAACAGGACTCTACACTGGTTGGAGTCATATCAGGATAAGGTAAGTAACATGGCTGTAGTTATTGGAGCCCAATCATCTCAATCCCAGGAACTCTTCAGGGTCGTGTCCTCAGCCAAACAACCTTCAACAGCTTCAATGACTTTCCTCCCAACAGAAGGCAAAAAGTAAAAATGTTCACAAAAGTGAGATGATTCAGTCTTCAATCCCATCTGTAACTCCTCAGATAATGAAGCAAGACCTGGGCAGCATCCAGACTTGGAGTGACGAGTGGCAAGTGACATTCATGGCACACAAGTACCAAACAATAACCATCTCAAACAAGTGAGAATTTAACCATTACTCCTTGACATTCAATGGCATTACCATCACTGAATTCCCCAATATAAACATTCTGGAGAGTTACCAAGGACCCGAAACATAACTGAACCAGTCACATAAATATTGTGACTACAAGATCGGCTAAGAGGCTTGAAACTCTGTGGTGAGTGAGTCACATCCTGACACAGACCCCGCAGCACCAACACTGAACCAAGCTGAACACCATCCAGGGTCCAGCTTGATGGCACCACATCCAATACCTTAAATATACAATCTCTCCACTCTACAGTGGCAGCAGTGCATAACATCTACAACACGTACTGCAGCACTCACCATGGCTCCTTCGATAGCACCTCCCAAAATCCCAACTTTTACCACCTGGAAGACACAGGCAGCAGGTTCATGAGAACACCAGCGAGCTCACCTCCAAGTCACGCACTATCATGACTTGGAGCTATAACACTGTCCCTCCACTCACTGGGTCAAAGTCCCTCCCTAACTGCACAACGATTGCAGCGTTTCAAGGTAGCAGCTCACCACTACCTACTCAATAGATGTTGACCTGGCCGGTGAAGCCCACATTCCAAGAATGAATACAAAAAGTAACTTCTCCGTCCTGGTAGGCTGCCTTTTAGCTAATGGCTTATTTTTGTCTTGCGCTGGTGGGTATTTGAAATGACATTAACGAGTCAAGAGATGGTCAGAGCAAGTGAAAGAGGACATAGCGATAATTTTTGTTTTCACGTTTTTTTTATTGACCTGTTGAACTGAGAAACAATTTAATAAGAGGGTGCAAGGAGAGCTGTGGATAACAAGGATCGAAGGGCACGCTGTCACTTGGGTGAGAACACTGGCAGAAAATGACATGAACAGCAGCATGTTGCCAGTAAAGAAAAGACTTGTACATAATAGGACTACTGCTTCCTACACTGCTTTTCTGGCCTCATCTGCAAGCATTCTTGCAGTTAGGGTATCAAACTTCAAAAGGGAGTGTGTTTGTATTTTGAGCAACTTCAGTTTTTTTTTTGTCAAATTTTTCTAAGATTCATGATTTCCTCATGCCTGTTCTACATTAACTATTAACTTGGCTCCATTGATGTTTCATGGTTCTGCTTGTTTTGTAGTAGGAATCCAGCTTGAATATAACGTTCTAATATGTTGGATTCCTAAATTCTGTCAGCTGTGGGGTTGTGCCAAGTGGAAGCTAGGAGGAAAATGTGTTTCATCATGCTCTTTACAACTGACTGAGCATGGTGCTTGTTGTTGATGGGGTGAGTGAGAACAGTTCAGCAAGCAAAATGCATAGAGTGGAGAATTACGCATGTACTTTTTCTTTCAATTTATTTTAATGGTGCTGTTATCCCACACAAGTCTGTTTGTATGTGCTAACCAATAAAGATAATCTGGCTTTAATCAATGATTTACTTTCCCTCCCATTGAGTTTTGACATTTAGGTCAAAGTTGCAGGAGAAACAAATCAGCTAACATCAACCACAGGTTGGGTCAATATTTTTATGAACTGTAAAGAATAAACTGAGGACGATTCCTCTTGAATTGCAACCACAAATCTCAGTCAGTTGCAGAGTAACAGCTTTAAGATCAGCATCTTGGTGCAGTAAAAGGATGTCAATCTCTGCCAATTCAATGGAGCCATTCATAAGCTGGTTGAGCCTGTGGTTGATGTTAGCTGATTTGTTTCTCCTGCAACTTTGACCTAAATGTCAAAACTCAATGGGAGGGAAAGTAAGTCATTGATTAAAGCCAGATTATCTTTATTGGTTAGCACATACAAACAGACTTGTGTGGGATAACAGCACCATTAAAATAAATTGAAAGAAAAAGTACATGCGTAATTCTCCACTCTATGCATTTTGCTTGCTGAACTGTTCTCACTCACCCCATCAACAACAAGCACCATGCTCAGTCAGTTGTAAAGAGCATGATGAAACACATTTTCCTCCTAGCTTCCACTTGGCACAACCCCACAGCTGACAGAATTTAGGAATCCAACATATTAGAACGTTATATTCAAGCTGGATTCCTACTACAAAACAAGCAGAACCATGAAACATCAATGGAGCCAAGTTAATAGTTAATGTAGAACAGGCATGAGGAAATCATGAATCTTAGAAAAATTTGACAAAAAAAAACACTGAAGTTGCTCAAAATACAAACACACTCCCTTTTGAAGTTTGATACCCTAACTGCAAGAATGCTTGCAGATGAGGCCAGAAAAGCAGTGTAGGAAGCAGTAGTCCTATTATGTACAAGTCTTTTCTTTACTGGCAACATGCTGCTGTTCATGTCATTTTCTGCCAGTGTTCTCACCCAAGCGACAGCATGCCCTTCGGTCCTTGTTATCCACAGCTCTCCTTGCACCCTCTTATTAAATTGTTTCTCAGTTCAACAGGTCAATAAAGAAAACGTGAAAACAAAAATTATCGCTATGTCCTCTTTCACTTGCTCTGACCATCTCTTGACTCGTTAATGTCATTTCAAATACCCACCAGCGCAAGACTGACAGCTCCACCATTACGGCAGATAATCAAGAGATCACAGCAGATTATATGATAGAAGCACGAGTGCATCAAAGTACAAGTTTGTTGCATGATATTTTCTTATGCCTATTTTATTCTAGGCAAACACTTCAAAGCTTGGATCATTGTAGGATAACATAAGGAGTCAGAACAAGAAATAAGCTATTCTGGTATTTTACACGATCATGGCTGATTGCTACCTAAACTCCACTTTCCCATCCTCTTCCCACATCCTTTGATACCCAAGAATCTATCTATCTGAGTCACAAACAAACTCAAGGACTGAGATTCTGGAGTGCTCCAGGTTATCGAATTCCAAGGATTCACTACCTCCTGAATGAAGATATTTCTCTTAATCTTTGCCTCAAGTGGCTAACCCTTTAACCCAAAGCTATGATCCCTGGGCATTCAAACCTATTCTCCATCAGTCCACAATGCACTGGTGTTTCAATAGGTTGCAAGATCCCATGTTAGGATCCCAGATCAGATATATTGTAAAGCCAGACTAGATCTTAACAAATTTTCTATTTTGGCATAAATGGGACGAAAGGATACTTCCTTCGAGGATTGATTCCACTGACAAATTAGGGATCACTTATGGTAAAACAAACTTTATTCAATAACACAGTTTAAATATAACAAATAAAGCAACTTTATTTTAACAGTTGAACAATATTTAAAAATGAAAAGGAAACAACTTTAATTTCTAACTTATTACTGTTTCTGTTCCAAATAAGTAACATCCCCCTTAGACTTAAACTCCATTTTAAATACAGTTAGCAACCATTAATATACTTGAGTGTAGACAGTCTTGAAGCTTTCAAAGCGAAAATGAGTTTCAGAGCAGTTTGCAGAAACTCTGCCTTCAAACAATTCCCAACTAGAACTGCAACTCTAAACTACTTTCTGAAAAAGCTTATTCTCACTGCGACAGACCCAGGACTGCACATAAACCACATCACATGGCCTTGTCAAGCACCTTAATCAGAAATCCCAGGGGAACTTAAGTAAACAAATGTCCATTAGCTCGACTTAACATAACCACTTGCAAAGCTAAAATGAATAATTATCCTGCTCTCTCAGCATCCGAGTTGCATTCCCACCAGACATACTGACTGTCTGTAGCATAAAGCTGAATTTTTAAACATTCCCTTTAAATATAAAAATATATATTCATTTCAGTTGCACTACTCTCATCACACCCAATTCTCTTAAGCGTATGGTTTTCATTCCTTCACTAGAGGCACCATAGGATACAGAAGCAACCACCATAAACTTCCAAATCTCTGTTGCCCATAGCTCAATCTATATCACGTCCCATTCACCCGTCATTTCAGTGTCACCTGTCCTAATTTATCCTTCTTTGGCTTGGTATCAATTTTTGTCCGATTATTCTGTAAAGTACCTTGAGAGGTTTTAGCCAAATTAAAGACACTATATAAATGCAAGTCATTGTTGCTACATCGTCCTCCATTTCCTTCAGCCAACTACAGCAGTCTCCACCTTGAATCTCTCCATCTCTCTCTCTCCTCCTTTAAAATGTTCCTTAAACCTGTGTATATAAGTGTATAAGATGTTGAGGGGTATTGATAGAGTGGATTCTCAGAGGCTTTTTTACCCAGGGTTGAAATGGTTGCCACAAGAGTTTAGGGTGCTGGGGAGTAGGTACAGAGGAGATGTTAGGGATAAGTTTTTCACTCAGAGGGTGGTGGGTGCGTGGAATCGGCTGCTGGTAGTGGTGGTGGAGGCGGAGTCGGAGTCTTTTAAGAGACTTTTGGATAAGTTCATGGAAGTTAGTAAGATAGAGGGTTATAGGTAAGCCTAGTAAGTAGGGACATGTTCAGCGCAACTTGTGGGCCGAAGGGCCTGTTTGTGCTGTAGCTTTTCTATGTTCTATCTCTGACTAAGCCTACTGTAATATCCTTCATTGGCTTGGTGTCAATTATAGCCCGATGGCATTCCTATGAAATATGCAGGGAATCTTTACTACATTAGAAGTCCTATATGAATGCAAACAGTCGCTGCTGCTGTTAGTTGTGACCTGTAACTATAGTTGTCAGAGACAGTGTGTGAAATCAAATGACAGACTCAAAGTTACTTTGCTCTTATTGACAATGGCTCCAATCTTATGCAATCTCAGCAAAGAAGGATATTAAAATCTTTAAATTTCACGATATATAAATACTGCAAACGAATTGAATATTGAGCTAGCGGAAGAAGATATAAACCTGCAGTTTATTTGTCAGCTTGTTTCAACCCATTACACTATCTTTCGTATTATTGCTTTATTAAGTCAATACTCGTACATTACGCATTTTAAGTTAAATTTGAATTTTCACATCACATCAACATTATTACTTCTCATCAGGAAGCATATTTTGCACATTTATAAAAATTTCAATAGCCATCTTACCTGGCCTCTGCAGCTAGTAATTCATCATAGTGAGAAGACCGCTGATCATCATCTTGTCGATAACGGATCACTGTGGCAAGACCTTTACTCACCAGGGCTTCTGCAATGTTACTGCAAAATAAGATAGACAAACAGTTACTCACAGGCCTTCCACTTCTGAGATATGAAGTACAATTCAAGAAAATGTGTTCAGGAATCCAATCACCATGGGGTTAGTTTAATAGGGATTCTGAACATTTGAGTGCAAGAGGTGTCACCTATACAGTGAATGGAAAATATGTGCTGTGTAACCAAACTACTAACTCCAAAGTGACATGGTCAAAATCAAACCATTTTCAAGTAAAAATATACATACTCAAATAGATTGTGACATTTCCATTAGGATTAATTCCCCACCAATATAAACCAAGCACTTTGCTCAGAGAAGAAAATGATCAACAAGAGATACCCAAATTTCAACTTACAACCTGTGAATGAACTATAACGATTTTATTGGAGAGTAACATTAAGTTATAGAAACACAAAGTTGAATAGCGATGGTTGCAGTACAACATGGAGATTCTAAAGCTTTTCTCAATAACTTCTGGGGAAAGGAGGCAGGATAAGCAGCATGAAGCAATACCAAAACACCCCTTAGAACACTACAAAGCTAGCTGCAACAGAGACAATTAATTGTTCATAATGAGGTACTAAATTACTTTCTCCTATTTTGAAATTTAGGATTTGATGACTATAATCACTTGTGACAGCTCATCTCCTTTTGGGAAGATATTCATTATTTTGCTACCTTCCATGTAGTTACTCTTTCATTCTCACACAGATCATATTTGTTGCATCACAGAACATGGCGGCATGGTGGCTCAGTGGATAGCACTGCTGCCTCTCAGCGCCAGGGACCCGGGTTCAATTCCTGGCTTGGGTCACTGTCTGTGCGGAATTTGCACATTCTCCCCATGTCTGTGAGAGATTCCTCCGGGTGCTCCGGTCTCCTCCCAAAGTCCAAAGATGTGCAGCTTAGGTGAATTGGCCATGCCAAATTCTCCCTCAGTGTACCCGAACAGGCGCCAGAGTGTGGCGACTAGCGGATTTTCACAGTAACTTCATTGCAGTGTTAATGTAAAACTACTTGTGACTAATAAATAAACTTTAAAACACAACACATTGGCTTTGGCTCCCATCTTATCTCATCTTGGGACCGGCAGAGGCAAGTGATTTACTAGAAATCATATGACAAAGACAGGCTTTAGGTTTTGAACCTGTTGTTTTTGAAATCAGTGCTTTTTGGGGAATAAGCTAAGAAGGAAGGCTGCCTTAACTTGCTCTCTCATTGCCTTGCCTGAAATTCCACGTGCAGCTATCAACTTGCAGCCAGGGAATCCTCACCCGAGTAGAACTTGTCTGCAATTGGAAACCTGAAAAGCTGAGACAAGAAGAATTGATCCAACCAAATATATTCCTTCATGCCAGAGCTCCTTTGCTGAGAACCGCCAGACATCAACAGGGACCAGAAGTCCATCTTCACACGAGGGAGCTCCAGATCGACAGCATCGAAATCCTACGAACTTTCTCCCTCATTTTTAAAAAGCCTATCCTTCAAAGCCCATCTCTGCAGAGGCCCTGTCTGCCCTTTGTGTGTGCATATACATACATGTGGGATATTTTAAAAATGTTAGTTAGACTGAGTACAATTGTGTTCCAGTTCTCACAACTTGTTTTAAAAGAAAGCTTTGTTTTATAACAAATTATTCTGAATTGATTGAAGAAGCCTAGTTAAATTATCTTTTATTCTGAATCCAGTAGCATCAAAGGTGAATAATTGGCTACTAAACTAAACTAAACTATTTAAACTAAAAGTCCAACCTGTGAAATAGTAGGGCTAGATAAAACATGCACTCCTCCATCCCGGTTGTAACACCTATGTGTCAGTTTGGTTCAGTTCAATGGTAACACTTAACTCAGATGGAGTCCCAGTGTTATTATGACACAGAAGGAAACGGTTTGGTTCATTGGGTCTATTGCAGCTCTCTGTAGAACAACCGTGTCAGTCCCGTTCACCTGCTCTATCTCCATGGCATTACAAATTCCTATCTAATTTCCATCTGAAATTAACGTCATCTGAAAAGGAGGATTGCACACGGTTACAGGGAGAAGGTAGGGGAATGGCACTAGGTAAGTTATTCATTGGGAGAGCTGGTGCAGGCACAATAGGCCTTCTATGCCATAACAATCTTGCGATTCTGTCACAGGTGTGGGTTCAAGCTCCAGAGTATGTCATCTCTGCAGGCTCAAATACATGGTGGCACAGTGGTTAGCACTGCTGCCTCACAGTACCAGGGACCAGAGTTCGATTCCTGACTTGGGTCACTGTCTGTGGGGAGTCTGCATGCTCTCCGTATCTGCGTGGGTTTCCTCCAGATACCCTGGTTTCGTCCCACAGTCTGAAAGATGTTCTGGTCAGGTGCATCGGCCATGCTAAATTCTCCCTCAGTGTACCCGAACAGGCGCCAGAGTGTGGCAACTAAGGGATTTTCACAGTAACTTCATTGCAGTGTTAATGTATGCCTACTTGTGACACTAATAAATAAACAAGGCCAACTTTTTGCCAAATGTCAACAACAACCAGTGCTAAATATCTGTTGTTTCCCTTGACCACCTCTATACTACAAACTGCCTGACTCGCACAAAAACAAGTTCAAATTTCCTTCAACCGGACATAACTATCAGTTGCATCCCTTTTCCAGCCACTCACTCAAGCTGAATCAGGCCATGCATAAACCATAGTGTTGTGCATAACCCCAAGTCGAGTTTCAAAATCACTATTATTATTCATATGAACACCGCTCGACAATCACCAGGCAAGACTGTTCTCTTCCTGTTGGGGAGCACTTCAGCGGTCTCTTCCTGTTGGGGAGCACTTCAGCGGTCACGGGCATTCGGCCTCTGATATTCGGGTAAGCGTTCTCCAAGGCGGCCTTCGCGACACACGACGGCGCAGAGTCGCTGAGCAGAAACTGATAGCCAAGTTCCGCACACACGAGGACGGCCTCAACCGGGATATTGGGTTCATGTCACACTATCTGTAACCCCCACAGAGTTTCACTGGCTGTCTTGTCTGGAGACAATACACATCTTTTTAGCCTGTCTTGATGCTCTCTCCACTCATATTGTTTTGTTTCTTAAAGACTTGATTAGTTGTAAGTATTCGCATTCCAACCATTATTCATGTAAATTGAGTCTGTGTCTTTATATGCTCTGTTTGTGAACAGAATTCCCACTCACCTGAAGGGGCTTGCAGCTCCGAAAGCTTGTGTGGCTTTTGCTACCAAATAAACCTGTTGGACTTTAACCTGGTGTTGTTAAACTTCTTACTGTGTTTACCCCAGTCCAACGCCGGCATCTCCACATCATGACTTCTATGGCTAAGCCAGTTCTCCACCCATTGAGCTAGCTCACCTTTTATCCCGTGAGATTTAACCTTTTGCCACAGCCTGTCATGAGGGACCTTGTCAAACGCTTTACTAAAATCCATATAGACAACATCCACGGTCCTTCCCTCGTCAATCGTTTTTGTCACCTCCTCAAAAAACTCAACCAAATTTGTGAGGCATGACCTCCCTCGTACAAAACCATGCTGTCTATCGCTAATGAGATTATTCAGTTCTAAATGCGCATATATCCTATCTCTAAGAGTCTTCTCCAACAACTTCCCTACCACGGACGTCAAGCTCACCGGCCTATAATTACCCGGGTTATCCTTGCTACCCTTCTTAAATAACGGGACCACATTTGCTATCCTCCAACCCTCTGGGACCTCACCTGTGTGCAGTGACGAGACAAAGATTTCTGTTAGAGACCCAGCAATTGCATCTCTCGCCTCCGAGGAGTCTAGGATAGATGCCATCTGGCCCTGGGGATTTGTCTGTCTTAATGTTTCCTAAAAAACCTAACATTTCCTCCCTTGTAATTGAGGTTTTTTCTAACGGGTCAACACATCTCTCTGAGACACTACCAGTCAACATGTCCCTCTCCTTTGTGAATACTGATGCAAAGTATTCATTTAGGATCTCTTCCTTTGGTTCTAAGCATAATTCCCCTCCTTTGTCCCTGAGAGGTCCGATCCTTTCCCTAACAACCCTCTTGTTCCTAACGCATGTATAAAATGCCTTGGGATTCTCCTTAATCCTGTCTGCCAAGAACATTTCGTGACCCCTTTTTGCCCTTCTAACTCCCTGTTTGAGTTCTTTTCTACTTTCTCTGTATTCCTCCAGTGCTCCATCTGTTTTTAGCTGCCTGGACCTCATGTATGCCTCTTTTTTCTTTTTGATTCGACCCACAATTTCACATGGTTAGCCTTTAGTGCACAATAGAAGATGTGCATCACAAAACATAAGAAAATGTATTTAGCAATAGCAAACAAATGGACAGGGAACATATAACTTTCCCAGAGAAATCTGCCTTATTACAATGAAAATAAAATGTTGCTAACTACTGCATATGAAGGAGAATGAATCGATGGAAAATTCTCCCTCTGAATCCCATTTGCCAACTACCTTTTTCCTCGATATTAAATGCCTTCTGAAAACTCATTTGTACCATTGTTCTATCTACATTCAGGGTCCTAAAAAGTGGAATTTGAGATACATCTCAACACCACAGTGGATCTGCGAGGTAGTCTTTGTCATTTTCATGATGAGGTTACCATGAGCTATCAAGGAGATTGCTACAAGGTATGTGACCTGTAAAAAAAAAAGCCACAGCCGCTTCAATGACTTCTGTACTGCTGTATTAAACATCACAATTTCCACGGTGTCATAATTATTAGCATTAAAGTAAACAAAAATGGAGGTGCATCATATTCCCATTCTCAGTATTTCACGACACAAGGTTCTTTTTCACACAATCACACAGAAGCTACAGCATTATCGGAGATGCTGTTCCTAGATATTATCTGAACAATGATTCTTGGCAGGGTTCGGGTGAGATAGCTACTTTAAGTAATCAGACAGTAAAGAGGAACTAGAAAGAATGAGCAGGGGGCTGAATCTCAGCAGGCTATTATCACTACTGCAACAAAATTACTGTAATTGTACATCTGCTATACAATTGCACACGGATGCTGTATAAACTTAAGGCAGTACATAACAGTAAATGTTGCAAAACATTCTTTGCTGCACTCCCATTCACTTTTTCCTTCTCCCAGCTCATTTACAGAAATGCACTGCTGTCAAAATGTCATATTGCATTTCATAAGAAAGCCCTTGTATGTAGAACGAAGAGAATTTGAAAAGCCTTTTAAAACTGTAAATCTTGTACCACTTAAAGCTCTTCCAGCAACCTATTAATATCACAGTGCATCATTCAGGCCTTGCCCTCATTCCATTACAGAAGACCTCATCCATCAGGCCAAACATTTTAAAAATTAAACCAGTTAGCAGAATGACGATTTAACATTCTGCAATATATAAATGCTTGTTATTATTTTTTAACAATCAAACTAGCGATCGCTTGCTAAACCAGATGTGACTAGGCTATGCAGGAGTCTTAATACATCAAGCAATGCAAAGCATATTGAGCACTAAACACGACAACAGCAGGCACAACTGATAATACAGCCTGGGACCTAAACACAAGGAATTGCTATTGCTCTTCATGAAAATTCAGTTTCGGGAGCTGGTTGATGTTATTATCCATTATAGTTGCTTCCCCCTCTAAGTCAATCTAGTCACTGGGACAGAAATTGCTGGCAAAAATCATTTGCGCACCATTACTAAATTAAAAATCAACTTAGGATAAGGGAGACACAACCAGCAAGGTGTGAATCGCCACAATTTGCTGGACAATTTACTCTGTTCCACCTTTAGCCTTGTGACAATGGCAAGTCATTCTCAACCTCCCCACAAGTCGAGGAATTATTACATTGTCACCAATTAATCTTACCACAGAAAGTTAGGGCTGATACTGAAACATAAGTATCTTTAAAGGATAAAAGGTATGCCTCGCAATGTTACTCAACCTCTCTAGACAATAAAAGTTCAACAGAAACTGTAGAGTCTCATTCCTGTAGGTTATTGTTGTTAAGAGATTGTTAATTATTTTTATCTTCCTTTTCCTTGAGACTTTTTTTTCCTCTCAATCCAATTCATCTTTCCCTCTACATTTCTAGTCTGTACTCAATTTGATCCTAACTCCTCCTACTTCCTTCTCAATCCTTAAATCTCATTTGTTAAGGAAATAGATCGTTTGCCGATAGTTCATCAAGGTCTCAGGTGCCCTGATGTGCGTGCTGCACCGTTATCAGCAAGCACTTTCAGCAAATTGCAACACAACCTCGGAGCTGAAGGATGGGGGAGGGAGCTCTAACTCATGGGTCATGTTGTGTGATGCCTTGCTCCAGCAAATTTTAGATCAATGGTTCATCAATAAACCCAATTAAATCATTGCTTCCTAATTTGTAACCTCTCTTCCACTTTGATGTCCTGCGCTATAGACCTTGTACTTCATATGGGTTCCCTGCATTTAAACCAATATCCCGGATATCTGGTACCCGGAGATATCTAGCAAAGAATGAGTTTGACATAGTATTAAACAGCTGATGGAGAATGGGAACACAGGAATAATATTAGATCTGGAAATCCACAAAGAGAATCCCCATATATCATGTCAAGTAAGTACACAATTCAGTCAAGTTGCAGCTCATGCATTACATACAGTGCTGGTTACAACAAAGAGGACATCTAAAAGCCTGACAGTTTATGAAGAGCAAAATTACAAGATAAGTCTCTGATATTAGGAGTTATAAGGAACAAATAAATTGGTGGGGGGCCTCATCTTCAAAAGACATAATTAACATGACTGAGAAACAACAGTGGGATAAAAGTTGTAAAAGGCATGGTAATGACAGAGTAAGTAGGTTAAAGTCCAACAAGTTTATTTGATAGCACGAGCTTTCGGAGCACTGCCCCTTCAACAGGTGAGTGCATCAGGCACGAGCTTTCGGAGCACTGCTCCTTCATCAGGCACTCACCTGATGGAAGGGGCAGTGCTCCAAAAGCTTGTGCTACCAAATGAACCTGTTGGATTTTAACCTGGTGTTGAGACACTACTTACTGTGCCTACCCCAGTCCAACGCCGGCATCTCCAAATCATGGCAATGACAGAATTAGGCTATTTTATAAAGTACCTATAGAAGCTGGAATAGATTGTCAGATTGGTTCGGTTCTCGACACTATATTCATTTAAGGGCTCCCTAGACACTAACTGAAAGGGAGTTGGCTTGATATTCTGCAAGGAAGGGATCATATGGAGGAAAAAGCCTTACTTCATCCGAATCTATTCAACAATTTTCTTTTCATCTATAAGCTACATCCACTGAACACTAGGACATCAAACATCCATTTTGTAATAATTCTATCTTTTTAAAGATGGATGGGCTGGTTATACTGTGGCTAAAATTTATCAAGATATACCATTTCAAGGCACTAACTCAACATTTATGAGCATCTGTTTCCTTATTATTCCTGATGATATTAAACACACAATGATCAACTAAAATACACTAACAAAATAAGGGAACAGTTAAAAACAAAAGTCCAGACTGCTATTTTTTGGCTCAAGATAAATTTTGAATTGCAGAATACAATGCTCAGAAGAGAAAAAGCAAAATTCCCAGAGTCTTACATAATACAAATAGAATTTCCCTACTTAGTCAACATGCCTACTGCCCAGAGCAATGCTGGCATTGAGCAGGGGAGAGAGAATACACAAATTGAAGCTATCTATTGTACAAGTACTTATCTATCAGTTTGTAAAATTAGCTACAGGAAGAATGGCACAGCACAGCTGATGGGCATATAGCAAAAAAAGCTTGAATTTAATAAGAATGCACTGCAAACATGCTCTTGTTCACTTCAGTTATAGTCAATTAAGCATCTTTCCTTTTTAAAAGTGTGATAGCTTGACATGGTTAGTAGTGTAATCATTAATATTTATACTGCAAATTGTCAACAAGTTTTTAAAATTATACAGGACCAATTTGCCTCAGTGAATTTCTTAGCTGACTCTATGCCTGCGAGCTGATTTGTCTTCTTCCACCAGATATAACCTTCTTTAATTGTTAGGTTTGCAGAACATACTCCCTTGCACACCAAAGAAAACTTTGAGATTGATTATAGCTGCAGATGTAAGTACCAAAAAAACAAAATTGAAAGTACATTTCTGGACCTGATATGTATACAGTGACCATCCTTCCCCCACCACGAGCCCCTGGAGTCCAACTTGAGGACAAGATACCAACTGGATGCTTTTATTTCAAGAGAATTTTAGGAATCATTCAGGGTAAATAGCCAGCTCTGAAACCAGCAAATTATGGGGAGGTAAAAGATTTATTCAAAGGGTAGCACATTGCAACATCATTGAGGTATGCTTTACTTTGATTTGCAAAACCATGTGTCTAAGCAAATTTAAATCAACTGCGTTTCACAGCTCAAGCAGATGCATTTTTAAAATGCCTACAAATAAATCACCTTTTCAATATTGCCCCCAGTCCTCTTCAATAGCTATTTTCAAAATCCATCAAATATATCACAAATCGAATTCAACAGAGCCGCACAAATGTTTTTGCTCCTTTACTAGGTGTCAAATCAGTGTAGAGAACTATGTGACAAAGATTGATGCGGAGAATTCCTTTCTCTTGCTGGAAAAGTGCTGAATGGGGAATGCTTAATTCAGGTTTTATTGGGCAGAGGCTGACATCACAAAACAATATATAATCAGTCAGCAATCATCATTCCACACACAGAACCTAGAGTGTTGCTGGCGTCAGACAAGGCTTTAAGAGGTTGAAATTAAGGAACTTTACTGCTGCATGGCATATGAGGTGTTGCTCTCCATTTCAGGTAAAACACAGGTCACAGTCAGAGTCAGCTGTGATGTCAAATGCCCTGCTGACATCACAGTCGTTTGGGGGGGGGGGGGGGGGGGGTTATTCAGTGTGTCGATCATCTCTGGAACTACAGCCCAGATCAATTGAAATGAGTTAAAAGAAGATTGCAGTGATTGATGAAAGAAGGGGAGCAATGCGTTAAGTTTGATCCAACCTAAAATTCTTTATGTCAGGCATGATTTTGAGATACAACAGCATCATTGCCCCAAGCAAATTTCAGTTTATGTAAAAATACAGATGATAGTCACTAAAACAGTACCTGTTTTAAAGATGGACAATAAACAATTATCTGGGTAATGCAGATTGCGAGAAATACAAACAAAAACCGGATCTGTTAGTGGATACAGAACACTAGTTCCAGTCAGGTGCAATGTCCTTCAATTAGCACACCTCTTATTACAGGGATAAAACATCTGCAGCCTCGAGGGGTTGTCATTATAAATTTATAAATGGGTTTTCACCAAGAGTTCTAAATCTTGTGTTTTCAATCTTAAAAATTCTGCTGTGACATCTTGTAAAAGAGTCTTCCTTCAGCATTCCTTTACACTCTACGATCAAAGATTTTTCCAACACACATTTGTCATATGGGAAATAATGCATCTCGCCAACCTGTTATAATACTTGAAATGCGCCAATCAATTCGAATAGAAAAATGCATGAATGTTTCAAAAATATGACCCACCTCCAGAACAATTTACACCCAAACCATGAACTCATCTTTGCTAGAGTTACTGTTTGTAGATGACAACATGCATCTTGTTTGCACCATAACAACAGAACAATGTGTTTCAGAGCTAAATAATAGTATTCCAGCATTTCCCATTTGTAGAGTTGCACACCGGATATGTTTTATTTGCAAAAGCTTTTATCTGATTTTTGTGCAACACAAATAAGTAACAGGAGTCTTTTTCACAACCAAGCTGATGGCAGCCAAACCATTGGTGACAGAGTTTACAAAAAAATCCCTGTTAATATAGAAATAAAACCAACAGAAACATATCGCTGTCTGCTTAAAAAGGAATCAGCAATGTCAAGCACACTTAAAATCAACTTCTGATGACTGTCACAATGATTGATGTAAACAACCCAGTTACTGAAACAGAAAGCCATTTCTAACCAAAAATATATATATAATCGTGAGAGGTTCCTTCAAGGTGGGAGTTGAACCAAAGATGAATTTCTTGTTGTGATGTATGCCACACAGCCATTTATTTACGAACATTGGCAAGAGTATTTCCTTACAGAATCACTTGCAAATCCTCTGGCAGCTTTGAAATCCATCATGTTTATATCACAAGCATATTCTACAAACTGAGTGTGGAATTGTTTGAAAGTCACAGTTGCCACCTTCGTATCTGGCTCCACACCACCTAATCCAACAGAGAGGACCCACGCATAGCAACAATTTAAGGAGGAATCAAGATGCAGAAAGGAAATCAAATTAGGAGTGAATATCAAGCCCAACAACACACACATGAAAGCCAGTGGATTCTCCCTAAACCAGCAACATATGCATTTGATTGTAGAGGCTTTACTGCTTCCATAAATACTCTCAAAACCACCTCCTTAGGTGAATCTTCATAACCTCCGGGGAGTTGTCTTATTTGACTTGCAACACAGTTGGTAAAGTCAGAACAGCACTGCCTTGCCAGTAATATTTGTATCCCAAGAATGAATAACGGTGGCACAGTGGTTAGCATTGCTCTTCACAGCACCAGGGACCCAGGTTCGATTCCTGGCTTGGGTCACTGTCTGTGTGGAGTTTGTACGTTCTCCGTGTCTGCGAGGATTTCCTCCAGGTGCTCCGGTTTCCTCCCACAGTCCAAAGATGTGCACACTAGGTGAATTGGCCATGGTAAATTTTCCTTCAGTGTATCCGAACAGATGCCGGAGTATGGCGACTAGGGGATTTTCACAGTAACTTCATTGCAGTGTGAATGTAAGCCTACTTGTGACTAATAAATAAACTTTTAACTTTTCAGAAAAAAACCTAAGTCAATACTATTCTGACTTGGCCTCAAGGAGCTGCACACAAGCTCCGAGGCAACATCTTCCCAGCCTCCATTTCACCCTCCCAATAGCAACTTCGTGGGTGCAGAGGTGGGTAAGGATTCAAACCACATCCCTCCAAACACATGACCCTGTGCTAGTGATGGGCAACCTAGAATGATGAGTGGGCCGCATCAAGGGCCCTCCTTCATCTCAATGGGCCACAAGATTGAAATCAAGCTTGCTCAGCAGCCATGACTCCACGAATAAGATTAAACACATTTAATACATGCTGAATGTTTCATAATGAATCATAGAAAATTAACTATTTATACATTTATAGATCAACCTCAAATGATATAAAAATAAATATTTACACTTTGGGTGCAGAGGGAGTGCATGACTCTCGCCATCAATGTTGTAAGCAATCAGAATGCACCTCACTTCACTTGCCCTTGCTTTACGTGCTTAACACTTCAGTCATACTGGTAGGAAATAATTATACAGACAGAAATCAGCGGAACCTGGTAATCCTGCACGTGGGCAATGGTCAAAATGCCTCATGGGTCACACATGGCCTCCAGGGCACAGATTGTCCACCACTGACCTATGTCATCAGTTGCTCAATAAGTTTTCTGACATATTGCTTAACCTCCGTTCAAAATTAATCAAATTGTTCCATTGAAAAAAATTGGAAACATTAAAAAGAGGGGGAAATCTCACATGGGTTCACTGCTTTTGTTAAATACAGTTACCACAAGCAGCTGTACGACTTTAAAGTCTTGTCCTTTTTCAACATCCATTAACATCTTACAGGGTTTGCCAGTTCCACTGTGTTGATGAATTCAGTGATGCCCTCCATTTCATATTCAAAGCACGAAGGAATAATTTGTAATAAGAGAATGAGCTTGTCAGTTTAACAACCTACGACTACAGCCTGCAAGTGCGCCTCAACAGTGACAGAACAGCAGTTACAACAGTATTTAAAATAAACACAGGAATTTTAACAAGATAAATTAGTTTCCACAAAAATGGTTTGGTAATTATGAAATATAAATTTTGATAAAAGCACAGGGGCAGCATTTTGTTCTTCAATCTTCTATTAAAATAAGGCAAACTCCAACACTGCTGCATGAATACAGAAACAACTGATGAATTCACATTTGTTAGCGCAACAGTACAGCTGTCTTTGAGCAGCAATGCTGGGAAACGGATATTGGGAATGACACACAACAGTTATTTTTAAATCATTGAAAATTTTTGAAACACTAACTTTCTGCAAAGGATGAATCTACTGCCCAAGACATTTTTTTCTGTTTGTTGGGTTTATGTGGGTTATATTTCCCAAATCAAAAAGACAGTTTGGAGATCTTCAAGTCCGTCTGCCAATGGTTGCTTGCTCAGCCAGAAAAGCTGGCAGCTTTCTTTCTGCTAGTGTTATTTTTATTTACTAACTCTAGTGGATAGAACAGGCTCCAAAAGTGCTCTTAAATACCCATCTCTTTAGATAGACCACTGTACCTCTGAAGAGGTGCTCAGCCCAGACAAACTCTTTACACAAAAAAGTCAAGTTATATTTTTGAATAGAAGAAACAGATAGATCACGACTGCAAAGCACACATTTTCCACAAACATGCCAAGAGTTTTGAATTGATTTTGTTTTCCCTGTCTACAAGATAGCACTGCACTCCATACGCACACTATCCAAAAGCTGCTATCTAGCTTCCAAACATTCCAATGCAGCAACTTAACACTATACAAAGAAACATAATGATGGTACAAAGGTACCCTATTATATGGCTGCAGCCAAGTGATGCTCAGTTTGCATTCACAGCTGCCAACATAAGAACTGAAGAGTCATATAGACTCAAAACCTTAACTACGTTTCTCTCTCCACAGATGCTTCCAGGCCTGCTGAGTTTTTATAGCATTTCCTGTTTTCTATTTCAGATTTCCAGCATCTACAGTATTTTGCCTTTTTTTCAACTCTGAATAACTGCGGGCGACATTTTGGTGCCAATATAGGGGGCAGGAGCAGAAGTGGGCAGTTGTGGAATTTCCAATAGCTTGTTAACTCAATTAAAAGTTCAATTAAGGACCAGAGGCTGTCTGGAATTTTGCAGTTGGCCTGAAAGGTCTCCTGCAGCATCGGGACCACAGCAGATGCCTGGAGGCAGACTCCTGGCAGACCAGGTGGCTAGTACTCCTGGATCACTAGGCCCAATTCCCACCCACCTTCCACAGCTTCCGCATTTACCCGGTCGACAGCCCTGCAGAAAGATTTCCCCCTCCACAATGGTAGCCTGGGAGCTGTTTTTTCTTTATTCAAGATAAATCATCTCGAGATGCTGAAGGAAAATTAAATGTTTTAAGAATAATTACAAAAAATATGGGAAAAGTGCAGGGAAATGCGACCAAGTGGGTATCTCTTTCAAAAAGTTAGTGATGGACTGAATGAATGTAAGGTTGCCAGATGTTCATAATTGGCATTGTTCACTTAAGGCTAGCCTAAGCAGAGGGCTCAGCTGGTCAGGCAGTACCTGTGCAGACAGGGAAAGATAGTTAACATTCAGTTCAATGACCCTTCATCTGTCCTGATTTGCATTATTTTGGGGAAAAGGACCCGTGGCATCATACCCGACATGGTGCAGGGGCAGAGCCAGTATTTGATTGCCGTTTCAGGGTCATGACCCCTAATGGAAAAATCCTGCCTATACTTCCAAATTCTTGTTTTATTTATTCCAATTTACTTGATATTCCTAGTTATGAGTGCTCTGAAGAAGAGTCATACAGACTCGCAACATTAACTCTTGTTTCTCTCTCTACAGATGCTGCCAGACCGGCTGAGTTTTTCTAGCATTTCTGTTTTTATAGCTAATACTCAGCCACTACGCAAGCTTAAGATGGCTCAAGCCATCTTCAAGTCAGCTGCTAGATAGCAATTTTGCATCAGAATTGAACAAATTCTCTTCCGTACAATGGGGCAGCGCCTCATGCATTAGCACCAAGACGGAACAAGGAAAACTCGAGACCAGGTGTGCTGTTTCATGGACTACTTAAGTGCTAACCATGAGCCACTGGAACACAAAGTTTAAAATCTACACCCATTAATTTACCCATCTCTCAAGTTGCTGACAAAGACAGACCCAAGCATTCAAATTTTAGGAATTTACCCAACCTTGAAGGCCATTTCTGAACTTCCAGGTCAAAATTCAAATAGAGCAAATCAGTGACCAAGAAATACACACAGCAGCAGATCGGAGTTGCGTGAGCTTTGAAGACTACATTATTAAGGGGACATCAATCTAGACAATTAAAAGAAACAAGTTCACAGATGTTAAGCACAGGTCAAGGACATAAATACAAGACTCTACAAACTTGAAACAAAATGAGGAAGAAAAAAATTGATTAAAGCAGAACAAAGTTCGGGTTAGTAGGATGTTAATAACAGAAGCTGGGTAATCTGGTAAGAAATAGGAATAAGGGTTACAGAAAATGTTAAAACAACTGTTTTACAACCCCCACCACTTGCACCCCCCCCCTTTTTTTAATAAAATGCCACAGGACTTTTCCCCAAAATAATGCAAATCAGGACAGATGAAGGGTCATTGAACTGAATGTTAACTCTTTCCCTGTCTGCACAGGTGCTGCCTGACCAGCTGAGCCCTCTGCTTAGGCTAGCCTTAAGTGAACAATGCCAATATGAACATCTGGCAACCTTACATGGGCTTTACAGAGCAAAGGTTCATTCAGTTTTGTAAGAGGGAGGTCGTGCCTTACAAATTTGGTGGAGTTTTTTGAGGAAGTGACAAAAACGGTTGATGAAGGAAGGGCCGTGGATGTCGTCTATATGGATTTCAGTAAGGCATTTGACAAAGTCCCACATGGCAGGTTGGTTAAGAAGGTTAAGGCTCATGGGATACAAGGACAAGTGGCTAGATGGGTGGAGAACTGGCTTGGCCATAGGAGACAGTGGGTAGTGGTCGAAGGGTCTTTTTCCGGCTGGAGGTCTGTGACCAGTGGTGTTCCGCAGGGCTCTGTACTGGGACCTCTGCTATTTGTGATATATACAAATGACTTGGAAGAAGGTGTAACTGGTGTAATCAGCAAGTTTGCGGATGACACGAAGATGGCTGGACTTGCGGATAGCGAAGAGCATTGTCAGGCAATACAGCAGGATATAGATAGGCTGGAAAATTGGGCGGAGAGGTGGCAGATGGAGTTTAATCCGGATAAATGCGAAGTGATGCATTTTGGAAGAAATAATGTAGGGAGGAGTTATACAATAAATGGCAGAGTCATCAGGAGTATAGAAACACAGAGGGACCGAGGTGTGCAAGTCCACAAATCCTCGAAGGTGGCAACACAGGTGGAGAAGGTGGCGAAGAAGGCATATGGCATGCTTGCCTTTATAGGACGGGGTATAGAGTATAAAAGCTGGAGTCTGATGATGCAGCTGTATAGAACGCTGGTTAGGCCACATTTGGAGTACTGCGTCCAGTTCTGGTCGCCGCACTACCAGAAGGACGTTAGAGAGAGTGCAGAGAAGGTTTACCAGGATGTTGCCTGGTATGGAGGGTCTTAGCTATGAGGAGAGATTGGGTAGACTGGGGTTGTTCTCCTTGGAAAGACGGAGAATGAGGGGAGATCTAATAGAGGTGTACAAGATTATGAAGGGTATAGATAGGGTGAACAGTGGGAAGCTTTTTCCCAGGTCGGAGGTGACGATCACGAGGGGTCACGGGCTCAAGCTGAGAGGGGCGAAGTATAACTCAGATATCAGAGGGACGTTTTTTACACAGAGGGTGGTGGGGGCCTGGAATGCGCTGCCAAGTAGGGTGGTGGAGGCAGGCACGCTGACATTGTTTAAGACTTACCTGGATAGTCACATGAGCAGCCTGGGAATGGAGGGATACAAACGATTGGTCTAGTTGGACCAAGGAGTGGCACAGGCTTGGAGGGCCGAAGGGCCTGTTTCCTGTGCTGTACTGATCTTTGTTCTTTGTACTAGTCCATCACTAACTTTTTGAAAGAGATACCCACTTGGTAACATTTCCCTGCACTTTTCCTACATTCTTTGTAATCCTTTTAACAACATTTAATTTTCCTTGAGCATCCCAAAATGATTTATCTTCAAGGTACTATATTAATGCAAGTTGTTGTTGCCAGTAAAAGTTATGAATTCTGTCACCACAAATTTCAGGCCAAATATTCCATCTTGGTACAATGCTTTGCGAAAAGATTTCACCCAACCTCTTCTCTTCATTTACCCAGCTATCCACTTGTCAATCAATGGAAACCTCTCAATTTTGAATATAACTGTCATCTCTTCTTATCTTTCACTGGTCTATTGAATAGAGCTCCAATTTCTCTGACCAGGTTAGCTAAAGCAATAGTATTATTTTGTAAGTGAGAATCCATCAATGGGTTATTTTGACAGTTTGGTAACCGTGCATGTATTCGCAAAGTTATTCAGTAACTCCAAATGTCCTATCAAAATGATCTTCCATTCTCATCTCCGAAAAAGAAAGAAAACACATTGCATACTATACAAAGCAAAATATAGTGAACGCTGGAAATACAAATTAAAAACAGAACATGCCAGAAATGTTCAGCAAGTCCAGCAACATTGGTACAGAAAATAAAATTCAGGTTTGAGAAAAGCAATATGATATGTTTTCAGCAAGTGGAAGGGGTGGGAAGAGCAGCAAGAGGAAAGGTAAGTCAGCATGTCGATGGTGGCATCACTCTGGAGATAATAGAACTAGCGATGATCTATCGATTGCGGAAGCTGATGAGGTGGAAGGTGAGGACAAGGGGAACCCAGTGTGCTTCTGGAAGGGAGCGGGAGGGCCACAGTCGAGGGCCCCGTCAACCACAATTGCAGGAATGGGGGTGGAGGAAGAGACCCTAGCTGATAAAAAGGTAAGACATATTGGACATATTCTGGAATGCTGCATTGTCGGAACAATGCGATAACGTTGAAGAAACTGGAAGAATGGAACTGAATCCTTACAGGAAGCTGGATTTGTGGGAATGTAGACAGGGTATCTATGGGAGTCCACAGACTTAAATGAATATTGGTTGATTCCCCTGTAATAGAGATAGGGAAGTTAGGGAGAGGAAGGGAAGAATCAGAGATAGACCATATGAAGACAAAAGAGGGGTGGAAATTGAAAGCACAATCAATGAAATTTTCTATTTCAGGGAAAGAGCAGAAAGTGGCACCAATAGGTACTGGAAAAGAGGTAAGGGAGGGAGCCTAACTAGGATAGCAGCACACATCCCACAAAAAGGCAGGCATAGCTAGGACCTGCGCAGTTCTTAGCTGTTCAATATCAGAACACATTCAGCAATGTGGAGGAGTACTTTCATAACAAAAATACTTTGCTGATATTTCTTCACCAATCAGCAATATATTTCCAGATGATGAGAAAATTAATTAAGCAGAACATTTTTCTATTCACATCAGCAATGTGGTTTATCAAGAGATCCGTATCCCAGAAGAGCTCCATTTGCAACAGTGGTTCAGACCTATCTGCACAATGCTCTGACCCAGAAAAAAAAACTTGTACTGACTCGGTATGGTGCTGTACCTAGCTAGTAATGAACTAGGTTGTCTTAAAACAGTCTTCCCAGCATGTCTAAAAAATTGATTTGTACAGAAAGTAAGAGAATTGCACAGGGATAAAAACATGTTGAAAGAATCAACGAGAAGTTCAATTTAAATTGCTGAGGGACACAAATTTGCAGATACGAGCAAACTCTCTGACTTAGATTATGAGCATAGGTTTAAACTTAAACAAGCTCCAAGAGTGGGTAAGGATTATTTCCCCCTTCTTAATACTCTCTTGCTTTCTCCAAGTAGTGAAGCAGGTTCCAAGCAAAACATGTGACTCCAGGATATGGAGCAATGTAATTGAGCAGTCAGCCCCTTCCCTGTGTGTCAAGACGACCCAAGGGAGTCTAAAACAGAGCCCTGGGCCCAATCGTTCAAGTTGTACAAATCTCCCATGCAAGAGAAAACAATGTTGTTTTAATCCAGCATATTTTTTTCCCACACAGTAATACAAAGTGTCATCGCAAAATGCTTAATGGTGCAACACTGATACTGGTGAAAATGTACATAGCTAAGGACTGCAAGTGCAGGTCATAACATGGAGAGGGACGTGTGTGATATACTTATTTCGTTTACTGAATTTACTTAAAGAACACATCGCATCCATTGACGTTACAACTGAACAAGAGTTCTTTGCTAAAATTTGGCAGTCACTGGTGCAGACAGCAGACACACAGTTTTTCCTCAACCAGCTCCAGTTGCCTGTGTCTCGGGAACAGCAATATTTGCAAAATTACTCTCCAAAGCACATTATTGCCCACAAATATTTTATAACATTATGTTCTCTGGGAAACCAGCAGAAATATTGAAACAAGTTTTTGTAATATTTACTGCATCATAGGAATGAGCACTGCGACATCAATCCCCAGAGACATCACTCAAACAATAATCTAATGAGTGAGGAACAATGGCTGAGTATGACATTTTCAAGAATTGACATTTTGGAAGCTGTACACATTTAAATCCCAAAAGGCGCTCTTCCGCAAATGTCCAGACTATATGGTGTTAAAACAAATTTAAGCAGCAGAAACATTATTACTGCACTGGGGTAGTGCCGGCTGACTGGAAAACAGCTACTGTTACGCCGCTGTTTAAAAAAGGAAGTAGACAAAAGGCGGGTAACTACAGGCCGGTTAGCTTAACGTCCATAGTTGGGAAGATGCTAGAGTCCATTATTAAAGAGGAAATAACAGAGCACCTGAATAAGAATGGTTCGATCAAGCAGACGCAGCATGGATTCATGAAGGGAAAGTCGTGTTTGACGAATCTACTGGACTTTTATGAAGATGTCACTAGTGCGGTTGACAGAGGGGAACCAGTGGATGTGGTGTTTTTAGATTTCCAGAAGGCGTTCGATAAGGTGCCTCACAAAAGGTTGCTGCAGAAGATTGGGGTACACGGAGTTAGGGGTAAGGTGTTGGCGTGGATTGGGAATTGGCTATCTAACAGGAAGCAGAGAGTTGGGATAAATGGGTGCTTTTCTGGTTGGCAGTTGGTGACCAGTGGCGTGCCGCAGGGATCGGTGCTGGGGCCTCAATTGTTTACCATTTACATAGATGATCTGGAGGAGGGGACTGAATCTAGGGTATTCAAGTTTGCTGATGACACGAAGGTGAGTGGGAAAGTGAATTGCGTGGAGGACGTGGAAAGTCTGCAGAGAAATTTGGATAGGCTGAGCGAGTGGGCGAGGATCTGGCAGATGGAATATAACGTTAGCAAATGTGAGGTTATCCACTTTGGAAGAAATAATAGTAAATTGGAATATTATTTAAATGGAGAAAAATTACATCGTGCGACTGTGCAGAGGGACCTGGGGGTCCTTGTGCACGAATCGCAAAAACTCAGTCTGCAGGTGCAGCAGGTGATCAAGAAGGCGAATGGAATGTTGGCCTTTATCGCGAGGGGGATAGAATATAAAAGCAGGGAGGTCTTGCTGCAACTGTACAAGGCACTGGTGAGGCCGCAACTGGAGTACTGTGTGCAGTTTTGGTCCCCTTATTTGCGAAAGGATATATTGGCCTTGGAGGGAGTGCAGAGAAGGTTCACCAGGTTGATACCGGAGATGAGGGGTGTAGCTTATGAGGAGAGATTAAACAGATTGGGTCTGTACTCGTTGGAGTTTAGAAGGATGAGGGGTGATCTTATAGAGACATATAAGATAATGAAGGGGCTGGATAAGGTAGAGGTGGAGAGATTCTTTCCACTTAGAAGGGAAACCAGAACTAGAGGGCACAGCCTCAAAATAAGGGGGGGCCGGTTCAGAACAGAGTTGAGGGGGAACTTCTTCTCTCAGAGGGTAGTGAATCTCTGGAATTCTCTGCTCATTGAAGTGGTGGAGGCTTCCTCGTTGAATATGTTTAAATCACGGGTAGATAGTTTTCTGATCGATAAGGGAATTAGGGGATATGGGGAGCAGGCGGGTAAGTGGAACTGATTCGCTTCAGATCAGCCATGATCTTGTTGAATGGCGGGGCAGGCTCGAAGGGCCAGATGGCCTACTCCTGCTCCTATTTCTTATGTTCTTATGTTAGCTGGATGCCACCCTCGCCTTCCCACAGTTAAGTCTCCTGTGATCAAATTACCTTTAGTCAATAAAAAAATCACTAACTGGTTCTCCAAGAAATCTGCCCCAGTTCTGATCTACTCACATTCCGCCAATAGTAACTGTGGAACAGGTGCGTTCAGGGAATGCCGGGGTCACATTCGTGGATGGCGTGGCTTGTCTGATGTAGTCCACTGTTACATTAACCTATTGAACAAGAGAAAAGACTCAGATCAGCTTCAGGCACAACAAATTTATTTAATTCCTGCCAGCCAGCATGGTGCCAAATTTGGAGAATACTTACAGTCGGTAAAAATGAAAAGGAAAATTGCAGATACTGAAGACCTGAATTGAAAATGTTTGATTTCCAAAGCCCAGTCAATATCTCAAAGTTGGACTGATGTCTGAATCAGAACACTTTATCCCACCAATTATTCTGAGAACAGTCACTACAAGTCATATAAAATATTGGCAGATCATAAAACTATATTAATTTGACGGAACATCAGTTATTAAAGAGTTTGCTAGAGTAGTGAGAAAGAAACCATTTCCTCTTTGGGTCACAATTTTAAAATTAGAGCTGTTATTTCAGGTCAATTTCCTGCACTTTTGACAGAATGACAGGGACCACTCCCATTTCTTGTTCAAAACATTCAGCCTTTTAATATCAGATTACCACCATGGATATCTTCAAGTTGCCCTCTTCCTCACTCCTATCCCATCTAGCAGGCTGTTGCAGTAACGTCCAATACAGAGAGCATTCCTGGACACTTCAGAACATGTCCACTGTAAACTGTGGTAGATGTGATCAAGGACTGTAACTGGTATATATATTATAATATAGATTATTTATATATATAGAAAAAAACATAGAAAAACTACAGCACAATACAGGCCCTTCAGCCCACAAAGTTGTGCCGAACATGTCCCTACCTTAGCGATTACTAGGCTTACCTATAACCCTCTATCTTACTAAGTTCCATGTACTCATCTAAAAGTCTCTTAAAAGACCCTGGGTGGCACGGTAGCGCAGTGGTTAGCACTGCTGCTTCACAGCTCCAGGGTCCCGGGTTCGATTCCCGGCTCGGGTCACTGTCTGTGTGGAGTTTGCACATTCTCCTCGTGTCTGCGTGGGTTTCCTCCGGGTGCTCCGGTTTCCTCCCACAGTCCAAAGATGTGTGGGTTAGGTTGATTGGCCAGGTTAAAAATTGCCCCTTAGAATCCTAAAATGCGTAGGTTAGAGGGATTAGTGGGTAAATATGTGGGGATAGGGCCTGGGTGGGATTGTGGTCGGTGCAGACTCGATGGGCCGAATGGCCTCCTTCTGCACTGTAGGGTTTCTATGATTTCTATGAATCTGCCTCCACCACCGTTGCTGGCAACCCATTCCACGCACGCACCACCTTCGGTGAAAAACCTACCCCTGACATCTCCTCTGTACCTTAAACCTGTGTCCTCTTGTGGCAACCATTTCAGCCCTGGGAAAAGGCCTCTGACTGTCCACTCAATCAATACCTCTCAACATCTTATACACCTCTATCAGGTCACCCCTCATCCTTCGTCTCTCCAAGGAGAAATGGCCGAGCTCACTCAACCTATCCTCATAAGGCATGCCCCCCAACCCAGGCAACATCCTTGTAAATCTCCTCTGCACCCTTTCTATGGCTTCCATATCCTTCCTGTAATGAGGCGACCAGAACTGAGCACAATGCTCCAAGTGGGGTCTGACCAGGGTCCTCTATAGCTGCAACATTATCTCACTACTCCTAAACTCAATTCCTCGATTGATGAAGGCCAGTACACCATACGCCTTCTTAACCACAGCCTCAACCTGCACAGCTGCTTTGAGGGTCCTATGAACTTGGACCCCAAGATCCTTCTGATCTTCCACACTGCCATTAATATTATATTCTGCCATCCTATTTGACCTGCCAAAATGAACCACCTCACACTTATCTGGGTTGAACTCCATCTGCCACTTCTCCGCCCAGTCTTGCATCCTATCAATGTCTCGCTGCAACTTCTGACATCCCTCCACACTATCCACAACACCTCCAATCTTTGTGTCATCAGCAAACTTACCAACCCATCCCTCCACTTCCTCATCCAGGTCATTTATAAAAAATCACAAAGAGTAAGGTCCCAGGACAGATCCCTGGGGCACTCCACTGGTGACCGACCTCCATGCAGAATATGACCCATCTATAGCCACTCTTTGCCTTCTGTGGGCAAGCCAGTTCTGGATATAAAGAGAAGGTTCCTGCTCTGAAAAACTACAGATTTCTAATACAAAGCTGTGCTTGCTTGATATGTAAAACTACTAATTGCATTCAAAGAGTGCCTTTCACAATTTTTAAACATCCCTAAACCATTTAACAGCCAATGAAGTACATCTGAAGTATAGTCACAGTTGTCCTACAATGCAACCAATTTGCAGTTAGCACTGTCCCATAAACAAGATAACCATCAATTTGTATATTTGCATGCAAAAGCAATGCTGATTCAGGGATAAATACTGGCCAGAAAGTGAGGCAGATACCTTCCTGCTCTTCTTTGAAGTAGTGCCAAAGGATCTCAAGTCCAAACGAAACACAAGTGAGTACGATATTAAAATGGCAATATCAAAACAGATTTGTTTCAGAAAGTAATAAAATGGACTGTTAATCAAAGGTCGGAGGAATATGAAGCTTTCTGGTAGACACAAAACTCTAGTTACTATTGTATATGGTATATCCACATCTATACAATTATTATGAACTGTAAATCAATGGTGTGCTTGGTGTGATAAGAAAACAGAATATGGGAATGAAACCAACAATCTACTGTGAGCCAGACTGACATATCACATCTGTCACAGAATTAAACATATTTCTGGGTATTTGAAGGAATCAAATAGGCTCCTTTTTAGGAATGATTTTGGGGCTGACAGGGTCAGGTGAGCCTTTGACTTGCTTTACTGTTTAAATGTGGAAGTACAAGCATTAAACAATTGATAATGATAGGTTTTTTAGCTTCCACTGGTACTTTGTGTATGCATACCCACATCTGCACCATTAAAAAATAAGGCTTGTAGCATGCTCATGGGAATGGCTCGAGTATATTACAAATTAGAACCGTGGCTCTCAGCCAGAAGTTTTAAGGATCCTCGCAATGACTGGTGAACTGTGCACCGATTTTCCATTAAACAAATAACTTGTTTTAATCTCAAGATTAATTTTAGTGAGAGAATCCATTTCAAATTAAAGCTCCACAGAATGTGTTTGGGTGACACTATCTTTTTTTTAAAATGTCTCCAAAGCAAGCAACAAAGTGAGTATTGTGAATCAAGAATTTTTGAAAAGCATCTTGTTTCATGTTCGATTAGGTAAGAGCATAAAGGCAGCTGCTATAAACCATTGATCAGTTAAGTTATTCTGAAATAAAAATATAGAAAGGGAAGTAGTATATTTATGATATTCAAGGGCAAGCTCGCATTAGGCTTTCCTTTGCAAAGTTGTTTTCTATCGCTACTGAATCATCAAACTGCAGAGGGCACATACCTTACTTAATTGGGATGTCTACGACGGTTAGTTTCACACCTCGTTTAACTGTAGTGGCCAAGTGAAATGACACTTGTATTCATCAGCGAGGTAAAAATATAACTCAAAACAGCCCAATCAGAACAAAAGGATAGGTTTACTGTACTATTAGAGATCCATTTGAAAACCTTATATTGAAGACATTTATGCTTTTTAATTTAGAAACAAAAACCTACACCACATGCTTGGTGTAGATAGCAGGCGATGCATGATTGGATCCCTGCTCCAACACCAAGGTAAGAGCAGAACTATATTTGGCCCTTAGTCATTGCGGCTTTGCCACCACACTGCTCAATGAAATATAAAAATGGCAATCATCACTTAATGGTCAATTGACTGTTACCCATTAGATAGCCAATTTGAACAACAACCCATGAATTGAAACTTACAATACTCATTTCAGGAGTTCACAACTTTGTGAACACGACTGTTAGTTTTATATGGAGAATTACATTTAATCCTGTAAATTCCAAGTTCCTGAAGCACCAATAACCAAAATAATTTACAATTAAACGTGGTCTGATCTAAGATTCAAGACTGCCAGCCAATTTAAAATTATTAGCAAGAACTGAATTATCACGTAATCAAAATAACAATTTACGTAGACAATGTACTGGAAACATACTATACTGCCACAGGCACTGTATGGGATGTAGAACTGCACCTATCATTCTTCAGTAATCCAAGTTTTGTGATTGGTTCCTAAAGATTCCAAATTAAGTGTAGCTTGCGGGAAGCCACAGTCATCAGAATGGTTTGTAACCAGCACAAATCCCAACTCTGCAACTTAACACCAAATACATCAAAACAAATGAACAACTAAACAAAATCGATAAGTGTCAACGGCACACTTAAGCTAAGCCCAATTAATAGCGGCACCGCTTAAAGTTCAATCTTTAAAAGTATTTGAAGAACTTCAAGATGAAGGAAGGCAGCACAAACTGAAGTCAGGCAATTCCCTTATTAATATAATACCCTATTCTAAAAAATATCAACTATACGGTTGGAGGGTTGCCCAGCCATTTTGCAATTCAATTAAATCACTTGAACATTAATTTCTCCCACATTGAGTTGTGTGGATAGGCTGCCATCCACTGAAACTAAGGCAAAAATGCCCCAAACATGTTTTGCATACAATCCCCATCACTTCCGTGATGTCCGTGATTAACACAAACAACTTCCCTATATCGAGCAAATGGTACTGATCATTTGTCATTGTGTTATAATAAACACATCAACAATTGTGGTCAGTTTGTACACCTTGTTAAAGGGTGATTAAGTCCTAAACTTCCATGGCCTCTAGAACTCCGCCACTGATGCGAGTCCTACTTGCCGATTACTCAGCTGGACAGCTTTGAATGGACTTAACATGACAGTTTGACCATCTCTTACACATCCAGCACTTCAATCTTTTTTAAAAATTTAGATATAGCTAACTTGTCTTCCCACAGCGGTTTCAAATTCTGCAGCATAACAATTATTCAATGCCCCAAGGGGAGCTGCAACTTCTGAAGTCAAGTCACTCCAACACAGAGGCTATTGTTCTAGTAGTCATTCTATATCAGGCGATGGATGGAATTTTCCGTTCCTGCTAGCGGCAGGAATTATGATGGGGCACTTCCTTTGTCAGGAGGCAAAGAAAATGTTTCCCAACAGCAAGGTAAACTTTGTTTTTCCAAGCTTTAGTGAGGGTTAAAGACAGGACGAGCTTCCCGACAAACAATAATCGGAAATCACATTTTCATCTCATGCATGCTGATTCAAAGGCCGCCTCGCTGGAATGAAATTGGTTCTCCAAATTCATTCCCCACCAGCAAGAATTTGGAATGCTCAGTTTTCTGACTGCAATATAAGTGGCATATGCCTGGCAAGCTTCACCTCTTTCACTGGCCTGCTGGCTTGAAATGGAGGGAAAAATGTAAAGGACATACTCAGTAAATGTATCACTTCAGTGCATTCACACATTCACAGATGCAGGCAACCCTGCCTTAGTAATGGATCTCATCCAGATGAGGAGAAGGAAGGCCCGTTGACACAAGGCCAAGAAAAGCAAGGGCTTGAGCAACAAGACGCAGTGGGGCCTCTGGAAGGTCAAGATGTTGGCGATTATGGACCTCTGCAATGGTGGGCATAGGCCCTAGCATGGATGTATTGCTAGGGAGGAGCGAAAAGCAGTACTGAAGGCACCTTCGTACGTTCCAGGATATAGCTGCTCACATCTGCCAGTTTTTCCAGTCTGAGCTACAGGACTCTGGAGGAGTCATACAAAACACCTGGCCTGCATATGGTGAATACCTGTTTGGGTGTCATTGGCGCCAGGACCTTCAACTCCGCGAGCAAAGGCGGATCAGGTTACTTCCTGTCCGCCCCACCACAAGATTCGCCAAGCACCTCATGGGTGTATAATTAATGAGCAAGATCATGCATGTGCAGATGCCCCTGTCACCCAGTGGGAGTCACACTAACGTTCTCACCAGTCATCAGTTTCCAGAATGGAAAATTCCATCCTATGTCGATGAGTCTGGTGGTTCTTGATAGGAAAGCACCAATTTTGTTTTACTTTCAAAAATTGACCATAAAACAACACTTTGAATTTTAAGTTACCATTTAAGAACTTTGCTTAGCTATATTTCTATGTCTTGAAGATATATAGTCCTATCTCAAGAATGGGCCATGTCTTACTGGAGCAAGAGATATATGATTAGTTCAACCTTTCAATTCACCCTTCAGTCTCAAGTCTTGGATTGAAACCAGCTGGATATACCTGCCGATAATGACATGCTGAGGACAATGGGGCACCTGGGAACTTTGAGCAACAGCATCCCTCTTTAATGAAATTTAAGGGTAAGAAACAAAGAAAGGAGGGAGAGCCAGGTACAAAAAAGGGGAATTACAAAAAGGAAAGATATATTGCAGTCCAAGAGAAAAATACATTAGAAAAGCACAAAAACGTCAAATTTAAATGGTATTTTAAAAAATCTAACAATTGGCTGCATGCAGGAATGTGTGTTAGCCAGTTAAATTGCTACCTTTCTGGACCAGAGGCTGTTGGCATTGTATTAACACCTATCATTTTGGTAAAGGGAGACTTGTGTTGTTAGCTACCAGGCTTAACTTTGTGACAAGTTTAATGGGAAGTTAATGAACAAATCAAATACTGATAAATAAATGATGGAGTGGCTAAGAACATTTCATTTATCCCATGCAAATGATGGAACCTCAGAAATTGATCAGCAAGTTCTAGAGATCTCTTAATCCCCTGAAATTGCACATAAAGACATGCTTTGTTAACACACTAATACCTTTACCGCAACACCCAGCCCTTTAAAAAATGAAGTAAAGCAAAGTGTTTCAGTAAAGAGTAAGCTTACATCATTGAAGTGACTACTTTATCAATTAAGGCAAAAACAAACTGTTCCCAAACTGCTTTGACATGGAATTGTAACCTGGGTCTACCCTGGCCACATTATACCAACAGGTTTATTTGGTAGCAAATGCCATTAGCTTTCGGAGCACTGTGCTCTGACGAAGGAGCAGCGCTCCGAAAGCTAATGGCATTTGCTACCAAATTAACCTGTTGGACTTTAACCTGGTGTTGTTAAAACTCTTACTGTGGTTACCCCAGTCCAACGCCGGCATCTCCACATCACATTATACCAGCAATAGTGTAAAGCAGGCATATCACCTTCACAAAAACATTTTAAAAAGCTATTTTACCCATTACTCTTATAGCAAACACAAGATTATTATGAGATAAATGGAAATTTCCACTTTGAAATCTGTGATCTTACACCTTTGCAGGTTGGAATGCAGGAAAATTATTCTGGTAGATTAAGACAGGATGGGTTATAAAATTGGATTTAATTTTTGAGAAATTGTGAAAGCATAATTATGTTGAAAGACATCAGGAAAGTTCACAAGCTACAATATTGGCTACATCAGGTACAATAGTCAACTTAGGATTCAACAGCAAACACTCAATCTATTGCACACACCAATCTTATTTTTCTTTACTGTAAACAACCAGAAGTCTTTCCAATAAAACCAAACCCTTAGATTGTCTCCCTCGAGATTCTATGGTTCTAACCGTCACATGAATACAAAACAACTGGAAAGGGATAGCTGCTGCAAAAAGCACCCATGTCCATTTGTTCAATGTTTCATAAACGAGCATCATCCCAATTCATGTCATCAGATTTGAACATCTTGAATAATGCCAGCTTCTCCCAGTGACACAGATCAAAAGTAGGAGATAAAGTTAAATGCTTTTGTAAGTAACCTATCCAAGTGACTCTGATGTTTTAATCAAAGTTCAAGGGCAATGCCACCTATTCCAGAATCCCCAGATGTGCCGAAGAATTGAGAGCTGATCCCAGAGAGCTGATGCCAGTGATCCCGGAGAAAATTTTAAACCAACCTTAAGCTCTAGTTTTTAAAGTAATGCCTCATGCAATTCCACTCCTTTTATTTCCTTGACATTCACCAATACATCACATTATACTCAGCTACTGCAGCCCGGCCTCTTATTATACTGCGAATGTCGCAGGATTAAAAAGTGGAAGAACACAGCACGTTCATAACACAATCAAATAACCAAGGATAATCAGCTTATTCTTTCAGTTAGGGTAATTAGGCTTTTGGTCCAATGCCATCTTTTAACCCTCCCATATTTATAACCCCGTTTCCCTCCCTGTTGTGATTGATGCGGTTTTAAACAATATTTAAATTCCACTTTCTTTTTTAAAAAATATTTGGCAAACATGTTTCTAACTAACAATCCATGTCAATCATTCGAGAGAAGCCTCTGGAACATCTCATGAAGAATCAGGGAATCAACATGACCCCAGGTTGGGAAGTAGTGCAGGTCAGCAGGAATCATCATTTTTACCAAGAGTGTAGAATTCCGAATGGCGCAAACCTCCCCTTTGTGAGATACTAGCTTAGCCTCACAGCACCAGGGACCCAGGTTCGATTCCTGGCTTGGGTCACTGTCTGTGTGGTGTTTGCACGTTCTCCTCGTGTCTGCGAGGGTTTCCTCCGGGTGGCAGAACCCTTCAGTGTATTGGTTGGCAAAGGGATCTGGGTGTACAGATACACAGGTCACTGAAAGTGGCAATGCAGGTGGAGAAGGTAGTCAAGAAGGCATGCGGCATGCTTGCCTTCATCGGCCGGGGCATTGAGTTTAAAAATTGGCAAGTCATGTTGCAGCTTTATAGAACCTTAGTTAGGCCGCACTTGGAATATAGTGTTCAATTCTGGTCACCACACTACCAGCAGGATGTGGAGGCTTTGGAGAGGGTACAGAAAAGATTTACCAGGATGTTGCCTGGTATGGAGGGCATTAGCTATGAGAGATTGGAGAAACTTGGTTTGTTCTCACTGGAGCGACGGAGGTTGAGGGGAGACCTGATAGAAGTCTACAAGATTATGAGAGGCATGGACAGAGTGGATAGTCAGAAGCTTTTTCCCAGGGTGGAAGAGTCAATTACTAGGGAGCTTAGGTTTAAGGTGTGAGGGGCAAGGTTTAAAGGAGATGTACAACGCAGATTTTTTACACAGAGGGTAGTGGGTGCCTGGAACTCGTTGCCGGGGGAGGTAGTGAAAGTGGATACAGTAGTGACTTTTAAGGGGCGTCTTGACAAGTACATGAATAGGATGGGAATAGAGGGATATGGTCCCCGGAAGGGTAGGGGGTTTTAGTTAAGTCGGGCAGCATGGTCGGTGCAGGCTTGGAGGGCCGAAGGGCCTGTTTCTGTGCTGCAATTTTCTTTGTTCTTTGCTTCGGTTTCCTCCCACAGTCTGAAAGACGTGCTGGTTAGGTGCATTGACCCAAACAGGCGCCGGAGTGTGGCGACCAGGGGAATTTCACAGTAAACTTCATTGCTGTGTTAATGTAAGCCTTACTTGTGACTAATAAACTTCACCTTTCCTTTGCTAATTTTTGTTTAAAAATTGATCCTATTTAATTCATGTAGCTTTAAGAAGCCGCACTCTATATTCCTAAATGGGTAAGAAGTTTGTTTCATTCTTTTTGATCGCAAATCTCACTATTAGATATCTTTTAAATCAATGAAATGTATACAGCATTACAGCCATGCAATGCTGATGAATGGAAGGCAAGTTAGGGACATAGGAACAGGAGTATGTCATTCGTGAGCATGCCCCATCATTCAGTTAGATTATGGTTGGTCTGTCCTTCAATTCCATTTATATGACTTTGTTCAGTATCCCTTCCCTCCTGCCCAGATATCTATCAATCCAAGTTTTGAAAATTTCAACTGACCAGCAGACTGTCTTTTGAGGAGCGCTTTCCAAATTTCTATTACCCTGTGTGCAACGTTTCCTGCTATTGCTCCTACATGGCTTAGCTCCAATTTCAAGATTATACTCACTTGTTCTGGATTCCCCAATTAGAGGAAATTATTTTCTGTATCTGTACCACAAAGCACCCGGATTAGATCACCCCTTCAATCATCTAAACACGCTCCCTTTTCTCAATATGAGGAATCAGCAAATGGGTTCTCCATTATTGTCGACCGAAAGCCTACTTTCAATGGTCAATATACACATTGGATTTATAACTCAACATGCTGGAAGATTGGTTATATCAGCAATCTTGGGCCCCAACCATTTGCTCGCCTTGCAAATTTCATGTACGAATAGAGAGCAAAGCCATCCTGCAGGACAATGATCTATCCTGATCATACCACTGTTCAGTGTGTATCACACTAAACCAGAAGCCACTGTTTTCAGACCTGAAAAGTGCCTGTTCTATCTCAAATTATCCTGGAAAAGGTAAAATATCTCAACATTTGAGCAACAGGTGAAGCAAGCCATTTGACACTACTAATGTGCATTGGTTATGCGAGTGGTATTTTCCACTAAAAGAATGCTGCTGCCAGTTCAAAAGAATGCTTTGCCTACCATACAAATGAGCAACTTGAATGAATTTCAGTGCCAGTGCAATGGCAGGTGGCCATATGCCCATTGATTAGCTGGTTGAATCAACAACACGTTCCTTTGGTTGTTCTTAAAGGGCAGAGAACAGGCCATATTCAACCAAGCCACACTTGCAAAACCCAGATCCAAAGACCTGTTTGATGTGGTTCTGCAATTGGGAAACACTTGCTGAACAATCCTGAGTGTGTTAATAGTAACACGAACAACCAATTTAAAAATCAGTCAAGCTTGCAATGTGGCTCGTTTATGGTTGCTGGAAGCAACATGCATTCATACACAATGACATTTCTCTGCAAAAAGGAACATACTTTGTGCCTTTTTAAAATCGGAGCTTGGGGAGTTGATAGTTCCCTGTTGCTTTCTCCATGGTAACACCTCTGCCGATCAGAGTTGACTTGACAATTAATCAGCCACCATAACCCCTTTTCTCCTGTAGTATAATTTGTTGTGATTGTTTGAAATCTGGCAATCTTGTGCAAGACAAAAAGCTTCAACAACATATCTTCTTTTCAGCAATATTCAAGCTCTGTATCATTAAATGACTGTTCATCGAAATTTCAGGGATGAAAAACCAGATTTGTGTCACCTGACCTCATTAATATAACCTTAAATCCTGGTATTATTTTCAAAACTGTGATGCACCTTCTAAGGCCAACATATCTGGCCTAAAGTTAGGTACCCAAAATTGAACGGCATACTCCATAGAACATAGAACAGTACAGCACAGAACAGGCCCTTCGGCCCACGATGTTGTGCCGAGCTTTATCTGAAACCAAGATCAAGCTATCCCCTCCCCATCATCCTGGTGTGCTCCATGTGCCTATCCAACAACTGCTTAAATGTTCCTAAAGTGTCTGACTCCGCTATCACTGCAGGCAGTCCATTCCACACCCCAACCACTCTCTGCGTAAAGAACCTACCTCTGATGTCCTTCCTATATCTCCCACCATGAACCCTATAGTTATGCCCCCTTGTAATAGCTCCATCCACCCGAGGAAATAGTCTTTGAACATTCACTCTATCTATCCCCTTCATCATTTTATAAACCTCTATTAAGTCTCCCCTCAGCCTCCTCCGCTCCAGAGAGAACAGCCCTAGCTCCCTCAACCTTTCCTCATAAGACCTACCCTCCAAACCAGGCAGCATCCTGGTAAATCTCCTCTGCACTCTTCCCAGCGCTTCCACATCCTTCTTATAGTGAGGTGACCAGAACTGCACACAATATTCCAAATGTGGTCTCACCAAGGTCCTGTATAGTTGCAGCATAACCCCACGGTTCTTAAACTCCAACCCCCTGTTAATAAAAGCTAACATACTCTAGGCCTTCTTCACAGCTCTATCTACTTGAGTGGCAATCTTCAGAGATCTGTGGATATGGACCCCAAGATCTCTCTGTTCCTCCACAGTCTTCAGAACCCTACCTTTGACCCTGTAATCCACATTTAAATTTGTCCTGGGTGGGATTGTGGTCGGTGCAGACTCGATGGGCCGAATGGCCTCCTTCTGCACTGTAGGGTTTCTATGATTTCTATGATTTCTATGAAAATGAATCACCTTACATTTATCAGGGTTAAACTCCATCTGCCATTTTTCAGCCCAGCTTTGCATCCTCCAGATTACTAAAATAATTAGTACTCCAGATTACTACGGTTCTTTGTCTATACAACCGAAACATCACCATTCAGTATTCCAATCCCTTATGGTAAAGACCATCACTCTATTAATCTTGTTGATTACTTTATGTAATTGCGCATTTAGAATAATCGAATCCCTAGTGTAGGAGGAGGCCATTCAGCCCATCGAATCTGCACTGACTCTCTAACAGAGCATCTTATCCAGGCCTACCCCTTGCCCTACACCCGTCCCGCCAATCCCCCTAACCTACACAACTTTATTCACATGCACATTTCTGGACTGGGGGAGGAATGTGGAGCACCTGGAAGAAACCCACACAGACATGGGGAGAACTTGCAAACGCCACATAGATAGTCACCCAAGGCCAGAATTGAACCCGGTCCCTGGTGCTGTGAGGCAGCAGTGCTATTTGCACCTATTAGTTACTCATGCACACATGCATCCAAGACCATTCATTAATTCTCAATTCCCAGAATCTCCAAAAAAATTATGATTTTCTGTCCTCAAATTTAAAATGGGTCAACAAAATTGGCAACTCTTACCTGACTATAGGAGTGCTTAGAAATTGGGGATAAATGTGGCCATTAAGGAAACACTTTACGTGCTTATGATAAAGTCGCTTGTGAACTAAGAATTTATATATTATGTAGTCTGCTTTTAAATTAAGGGTATTTCTATTTAAAAATAAACCAGCAGACAAGCTTTAGTCTTAAGAAAAAGGTTAGTTTATTACAAAAACTACTGCTGAAAGTTAAAAGCGATAAAGTTAACTAAAACACATGCACAAAGATTAAACTGCAGATAAAGGCAATAAAGATTCTTGAAGATGAAATTTCGAATCAGTCTCCGTGAGGTATTGCTGCAAGCCTGTTCCTTGAATTCCTTCTTCCCCAAGCAAAGGGGTTGAAACTTTAGGTTTGGTTCAGCAGTTGTGATAGCTTTTGAGAGTTGGAGCTTTGCCTTTGCAAGTGGATTCAGCAAGCAGAACACGTTCTGGGAGTGTGTGACAGCTCCTGTTTTCACTTTTACGGTACTGGAGGTGGTGGCCCTTGTAAGCTTTATTTAGTACATCAGGCCAATTGCTGAATCTGGAAACATTCCTCAGTCTCTCCCGGTTCTCAAATAGTTTGTTTCAAGGTGTTCATCTCTGATGTTCAAGATAGTGCTCTCATTGAAATACATATTCTATAATCCTTCTTTAGATAAGGTGGCATGGTGGCACAGTGGTTAGCACAGCTGCCTGTCAGCTTCAGGGGCCTGGGTTTGATTCCAGTCTGTGGAGTCTGCATGTTCTCCCCATTTCTGCATGGGTTTCCTCACGGTGCTCCGGTTTCCTCCCACAGTCCAAAGATGTGTAGGTTAGGTGAATTGACAATGTTAAATTGCCCTTTAGTGCCCTTGGCCATGTTAAGTTGCCCCTTAGTGTCCTAAGATGCGTAGACTTGGTAGGGGTGGCCTTGGATAAGAAGCTCTGTCGGCGAGTCGGAGCAGACTTGATAGGCCAAATGTCGTCCTCCTGCACTGTATGGATTCTGTGATAAGTAGTTTGATAAGGTTTTGGAATCAACACAAAGGTACCATGTTGCCTGTCCACATGTGCCTGTAGTAGGGCAACCCAGTGAGCATGGGCTGCAGCAGGAGAGGAAAGAATGAAAATAAACAAACAGACAGCCTGACTCTAGCATCCACACACTCTGCAGGCAGACACATGACAAATTACAAATAACTACATCCCAGATGGCATTAAATAGTCACACCCAAGGTGAGATCTTTCCGAGGTTACAGCAACAATAAGAGAATCGATATCACTTAGAGATTCCACAATGTCTAGGAGTCATTGTGCTTCTGGAAAACTAATCAAGTATCAGAGAAATGAGGGAAAATTAACACACCGTTGAAATCGGCTTAATGACTACAGTGCTTTGATATTGCAAATGAGTAGACAGGATATGTTCAGAAAACAATTAAAGATAAAACACAGGACAATGGAGCAGCATAATGTGATCAAAACAGAACTTGAACAAATTTAAAGTAACAATATTTAAAGTAACAAAGCTCGGCACAACATCGTGGGCCGAAGGGCCTGTTCTGTGCTGTACTGTTCTATGTTCTATGTAATATAATGACCTAATCAAAATATAGTGCTTTGCAATGCGAAAACATAAAAGAATGTGTAAGCACCTATGATGGGTGGAGCAACTCAGGAACAAGCTGGAATTACAGCTCCAAGTGCTGCTCTCCCTCACGCATGGGAAGTTCTATACGGTCTTGGAAGACTCAGTCCGTTCATTCCTTCCAACAGTGCCTTTCAAACACTTGTCCTTAAAAATCTATATCATAACTACACATTTCTGATACCATGTACTCCATATGGCCAGTGAGGTCAATGCTCTGGACTTTTCACAATTTCAACTGTAAATCGGGATTTAACAAGGTGTAAATACTTTACTGAATTTCTGGTACACTTAAATAGGTATCAGTGGCACCTTTGTAATCTACTCCCATAGTATTAGCACAAAGTCAGCATTATGTCTGATAGACAGCTGCCCATGATAAGCATGGCTAGTGGAAGAGGTGAGTTAAGAACTCTATTTTAGAGATCGAATGTGGGGAGCCAGAAGTTTCAAATTGTGGATTATCACAATATATTTAATAAAATATCTCCATGCTCAACAATTTGAGGTATTGCAGTTTCCACCTTAAATTGAGGAGGCAAATATATACACTTTCCGGCACAACGGAACCAGTGCGTACAAACGAACACCATTCTGTCAAATTGTAGCTCAGTAAATGGCAGGATCCAACAGGGAACAAAATTAGAACTATGCTTTTCCTAGTCATGACTAATGACTTCCAATTAAAATTTTCCAACTTTTAAGTAGGTCAACTATTCAAATAGTCTGAAATAAGCAAGGACAAACTGTTCATGATTATGGTCAAAATGCAATGATAAAATAAAAAATAATGTTACAACTAAATAATCACAACAAAAACATGATATTATTTAAACAGAAATTTCAAAAAGACAGTTGCTGATGATAATTATATGACCAATTAGCAATTCACATCAAATGAGTGCACAAAAATGTTGGAAGGAGCAATCTCAAGGGGATCTTAAGTTACTCATGTCACCTTCATCTCCAACAAGGCAAACAGATTAATATGCAAATTCAGCACAGAGTATTTAAGGTTTTTGTCGCAAGGAGGGAAAAAGATAAATGTTTAAAATGTTCAAAGGGAAACATCATACTCTTCTGGATAAAGAAAATGCATCAGGATTATCAACAGAAATGGCAGAAAATTCAATTCAACAAGGTTTAGAAAGTTATCCTCATTGGGTAATCTCACACAGGCATTATGGTAAAGGATTTAAACATCATCAAGACACACAAACCTCTGCAAAACTATTAAGATTCAAGTCCTTTCATGATGTACTGAGCATAACGCAAAGAGAAGGCTAAAAGGTACACTTTCCATTGAGTCAGAGATATGACAAGGAACTAGGTCACAAAAAGCTGATAAAATTAACACTATACACCAAGGTGTACTGCATTGTGGCACGACCAATAACAACTTTTATTTAATATTGCACCTTTAATGTAGAAAAATGACCCAAGGCAAGTAAGATGAGAACAAAAAAAATGGACACAGATTCAAAGAACAAATGAAATCTTTACCAGAGATGGACTGCAAAGAGTCTTAAAAGAGAAAAGGGAGGTGGGTAGGCAGAGGCTTTCAGGAAGACAACTCTGAAAGAAAGTCACCCAGAACAGCAAGTTGTTCAAAAAAATTGCATTTATACAACGCCATTCACAACTGCATGACATTCTTAAATGCTTGAACCAGGTTAGTGTTCTAAAGTACGCAATCCCACAGAGCTCCTATAAATAGCAATAATGACCAGATAATCTATTTTTTAATGTCAATTGTGTGATATTGAGCAGCACTCCATGTATATCTCCCCTTCTGCTCTTCATATCACCACCTGCAAACTTCAGTCCAGTGCACTATTCAACATTATTATTTCTAAGCTGTAAATATTCAGATCCACATCATAACAGACTTAACAGCTGGTATGACGGCTAATTTTGACTGATGCTTTAGCATTTTTAAATTTGAGACAATAGAGGCCCCCAACTTTAGAGCATCTATGCAGGCTTGGTTTCAAAGTTTTGACCAATGTTAATTCCATTTTGCTAGAACTTCTCAATACCAAATTCCACTATTGTGCAGATATAATGTTATATATTTAAGCTGGTTGCATGATTGTTTTAAAAGCCAGTCACGTGATTTGATGATGATGCCACTGGGATATTTCACAGGCTCTTGCTTGGTTTCATTTTCTACTCTGTACAGGCAGCAGCTCCTTTTAGTTTGAGTCTATATGTGCACACCATATCTTTTGATTTTTGTTTAAAACTCACAACCCCTAATAGTAAGGACATTACAAAAAGAAAATTGGCAATGAGTTGGGATTTTTTGTCGAGAACATTGTGAATTAAAGGTTAAAGTGCCAGTAAAGGTAGGCCGAGAAAGATAAATATACACACACCGAACAGTCACTAGTGTCTGCAAGAGAAATCGCGAGTCAATTAGGTGCCAGGGATGAATCAGGGAGGTCCCATGCTGAGCAGTTTCAGTATTTTTTTTACAAGCGAATAAAAGTGAAAATGAGTTGTTCGTACCAGTACCAGCTTTTCTCAGTACAAAAGGAAGTAAAAACCTTCAATTTGTTCTGGAGCTTGGTTCTTCCATCAAACCTAGGAAGCAAAACTTACAATGACTTAACAAAGATCCTTGAAGAGCATCATGCTCCAAAGCCACTGATCATTGTGCAACAGTTCAGATTCAACTAAAGGAAATCAAGAGGAAGATGAAAGCATTGCTCGAATTTGTGGCAACCTTAAAAAGCTGATACAGCATTGAGTTTGGTGAGTCATTAGAAGATACTCTTCGAGATTGTCTACTTTGTGCTCTTCAAAATGAGACTATCCAAAGAAGATTGCTTATTGAACACACTTTGACTTTGAAGACAGCAGTAGAAAATCACAGTCGAGGGCAATCATGCGCAAGAGGCTTCATAATTGGGTGCAGGAATGGAAATCCACAACTTGGGAACTGCCCATAAGTAGTCAAAACATTAACAGGCATATCATAGATGTGCCAAAATGGGCTAGTGAGCGAATGCTGGAGCAAATATAGTCAATGCAATAAGTGTGGCAAAACAGGTCACACTGCAGAAGCTTGTTGGGCAAGACCAGCTTCCCTTAAGAATATGAACAACCTGCGTACCTTCAAGAAGAACAAGTTGCATTCTACAAAAAGAATCAACAACATGGAAGAATTACAATTGTAAGAATGAGAATGATCAGAAATATGATGAAGAGCTCTGACTGAACATCTTACCCATAGAGTGAATCTCAGATTGTGTGTGATTTCGAAGTTAAGCGAGCAACTTATTGGGTGGAAGTTGATACTGATGCTGCTGTATCTTTAATTCCTGAGACCATGCCGTTAAAAGGTCATATCACGTCAACACAGAGTTGAGTGCACAAACATGCAGTTCATGGTCATTTTTCAGTTCTATTTGAGAGATCATGGCTGAAGAATAGCTTAACGGAATGCTATCAACAGATTGGTCGATGTTAAAACAGAGCTACAGCACCTTCTGGATAAACTACCATTATTGCTTGTTTGCGACACTTCACCTTATGGAGTAGGGACAGTCGTTTCACATATTATGCCACAAGTGAGAAATAGGCATCAGCCATAGTTTTAGCAAAAACAAGTCCATTTTCTTACACGGTTCAAACTGAAGATGAACTAGTTTGGTGACACTATGTATGACCATGTATAACATCTCAGTAATTTGTCATGACCACGGAAGTAAAGGAGTGGAGGGGGGAAATGTTACATATTTAAGTGGCTGTATGATTTCTTTAAGAGCCAGTCAAATGATTTGATGGTAATCTCATTCCAGCGCTCCACTGGCTCCTGCTTAATTCAATTTTCTACAGGCAACAACTCCTTCAGTAAATCTGTTGTTAGTTTGAATCCATGTGTGCAAACCATTTTTTTTTCTTTTTAAAACCCACAACCCTTACCATAGTTAGGGCATTAAATATACTACAGAGTTAACACAAGATACTTTTGTAGGAGCCATCACAGGATGGCATTGTTAATAATACCATAAAGTTTGAAGGGATTCAAACTCAAATGGAATATAAGCACTAAGGTACTAGTTTTATATTGATTTTCGACATATTACAAAACTGGGTTTCTTTTGGTTTACTCACACCAGATGGTTTTCAAATTGCTGTTATATTTTAGGGACACAACTTAATACTTTTTTAAAAAGACACATTCAAGTTTTTTAATCCTATTGTGCTCGAGTGTGCATACAGAGTGAACAGCTGTATATAGTTCACAACAGCTCACTACTATTTGCACAAGTTTTCATGGCTCACCCTGTTAGCTTCCTCAACTGCAACGCAACCATAAGTTTTGGCACACAAAGGACAACTTTTGCTTCAAGAACTCCTTTAAAAAGATCAGCAGAGGTACAGTGATCCAGCTGGTAATGGAACACACAAATCATTAAGGTCCCAGCTTTGAACCCTTGGTTCATCCTTTTATCTGATCTCAGAGTGGTAATTACGATCATTGCAATTGGCTTAATGCATTCTCTCTCAGATATCCCATTCCTGGTCATTATCTAATGGAAGCTTCTGGTAAATTAGTATGCATGTGGATCCCAAATATGAACATAATTGGCTGTGAAGCTTTCCACACACAGACAGTCTGTCAATACATCCCATCTAGCCTCATATGTCTATGGAATGTACGATTCAACAAAGTGCTCGGTGCTCAAGTGACCCCAGCTACCCTTCAAGCTGAGGAATCCTTGGCTGAAGCCCAAGCAGTGGAGATACTTTCTATGTGGTCACCAAGACATGTGAAGAGTCCCTGAAGTTTCCACATGGTGCAGGAATTACAAGTAACAGATCGTCCATGCTCATCCATGATGTAAAATCAAAACCATCTACTCCCTCTTTAGCAATCTGGCTAGAGCCCCATTTGAACAATTAATTTTAATTAATACCTCTAGAAGCGCTCTGAACTTATATCCTAATTTATTCACCTACTACCATAGTAACTAGATTCAAATTCTTAATTTCCCAGCTCCCAATTCGAAACAAATACCCAAAAGTCATAGAAAAGAAAAAAATACACACCAATCAATCACTTACGCAAGCATTGCACAAGGACATAACTAAATTATAGTCCAATGCCCAATCCCAGGAATGTTCAGCATTTACCCTAGTTAAGTTTAGGATAACTGATCATTCTTTGGAATAGAAATTACATAAGTCCAACAGACCGTCAGTGCAGTTGGCTTGAAAAAGATGGAAATAAATATGATGGCTTGTATCTGGACTGAAATACTATCAGTTCGAAAGTCATTAAAACTTGCTCAATCATGAGCTTCAAACTTAAGAATTTCTGAATGACAGGTCCGTAACATTACCCTGGCAATGCCCATAAGTCACAATTCCCAATAAAAGGTTCAGTAAGTGCATATGTATTGCCTGCCTATTGAGGATCTTGCAGATAAAAAGCAGGATATCAAATGGATATCAAATATTAACGTGGCAACTGTGTTTATAGCAATATATCCTATACATTTATCCTGGTGAATCCATATCCCAGGGTGAATCATCAAATTTAAACAAGTAGTTTACAATAAATATCCAAATACCCTTTTCATAACAGCCTTCAGAAATCTGAACAGGAGATTCCCCTATACCAGTGCAAATATCAACTACCTTTTGAGAATTACAAATCCACATTGAAAGAGTCTTTATTCAACTGGTACAATAGCATCATAAACTCAGTGGTGGGGAGATAAGAGTTGAAATGGACAAATGCAGGCAGGCATTTTAAACTCCTGAGTAAGTTGGATGAATTGAATGGCTTTTCCATTGTTCCTACTCGCTTATGTTTATAGACTCAAGTGGGCATACTTTAAAATATCTCTGCCATTTAGAAGACTAAATACAAACGGTGGCCTCTTAACTATAAACAGCCATTCAAGTCGTAACCAACCTTAAATTTATATGGTCCAGGCTAAGAGAAGAATTGGATGAATTTAGTCACAGAGAAAAGGTTACATTCAGACCTTCACAGATTGGCAAGTTTAGTGCGAATTATTTTTAGAATTAAGGATCAGAAAGACAAACATGCATGTATCAACTGATGTACTGAAGGTCATGATGCTATCATTTACTTACACAATAGTCACTGCACTTGAAATAATTCATTATGTGAAGCACTTCAACACACTGACACTATTATACAAATGCAAGTACAAGTATGCTGCAAAACATTCAAAATGAAGCAGATAGCAATCGAGAAACATATTCAGGAGTTCTCAATTGAGTATTCCCTCAAAAACCAGCCAGCCTTTTTTCTCTTCCCAGCCCAATCTATAGCAACTGTATCTGTCTCTAAACTCGGTCCTGAACTTCTGAAATAAAAACAGAAAATGCTAGAAACACTCAGCAGGTCAGACAGAAATTGTGAACAAACAGGTTTAACCAGTTGAATTTTCACCCAGCTGCAGATGCAGGGCTGGAGGTGGACAAGCCCTCAAAATTCCCTCTATTGAGCAGCATACCAGTCCATCACCATAGTCCTGCCTCCATCCAACTTTCATTGATGCTGGCTCAATGTGGTAGCTACCCTGTCATGGGAACATTGGAACAGAAATAGACCATTCAGCCCATCGAGCCTGTTCCACCATTCAATGAGATCACGGCTGATCAGTGGCCTAACTCAGCTGATCAGTGGTCTAACTCCATATACCTGCCTTTGGCCTATATCCCTTAATCCCAGATTTAAAATTAGCAACTGATCTCGCATCAACTGCTGTTTGTGGAAGGGAGTTTGAAACCTCTACTACCCGTGCGTAACCAATTAAATTGTCCACGAGGCACTTGTCGAAGCAATCAAAGCACTGCCAAAGTTTATAAGTTGTTATTAGTGTGACAAGTAGACTTACATTAACACTGCAATGAAGTTACTGTGAAAATTTCCTAGTCGCCACATTCCAGCGCCTGTTCGGGTACACCGAGGGAGAATTTAGCATGGCCAACGCACCTAACCAGCACGTCTTTCGGACTGTAGGAGGAAATCGGAGCACCCGGAGGAAGCCCACGCAGACACGGGGAGAATATGCAAACTCCACATAGTGACCCAAGCTGGAAATCGAACCTTGGTCCCTGGTGCTGTGAGGCAGCAGTGCTAACCACTGTGCCACCCATTGGGGTGATCTCTGGTGACAGACCAGGAGGGGTAAATGTGGCTATCAATACCTCACTGAATTTAACCCACTATCTCCCACCTAGACGCGATTGCCAGAGGGCCACAGTTGCAACCAAAGGCCATCCTATCGAAGAGACCCCACAATGACTGTCTGACAGCTTCAAACACTTTTTATCCCCACTTGTTGAAAAATTCTTCAGAGGACACCACCATCATTAACGGAAACTCCCTGTTGACAACAGGACTGCCAATCTTTCTTTCAATGCTAGCGGGCTTCCTATTGGCCTCCAACCTCAGGAAGACTGCCCTCCATCTTTAATTGGAAAGGGTTCCCTGGCACTGCCACTTGATCGGCCCCTTCTTTGAATATCACCCACTGGGTCCCAGCTCCAGCACTTGTGAATTGCAAACCTGCATTTCCTCCCAATGGCAGGATCAAGACCCAGGAATAAAACTTTCAGTACATCATTTCAGGCTGCTGATCTTTTATCAGATATGGAAGAAGTTAGAGAATGAACATTATAAAGCCTGCTCAAGTACCATCAGTCACCACCTACAGGCAGCAAGGAACAGATCAGATGCTCGAGGAGTATAAAAAGTGCAAGAAGCTACTTAAGAGGGAAATCAGGAGGGCTAAAAGACATGAGGTTGCTTTGGCAGACAGAGTGAAGGAAAATCCAAAGAGCTTCTATAGGTATGTTAGGAGCAAAAGGATAGTGAGGGATAAAATTGGTCCTCTTGAAGACCAGGGTGGTACACTGTGTATGGAACCAAAAGAGATGGGGGAGATACTAAATGGTTTTTTTGCATCCGTATTTACTGAGGAAATGGGCATGGAGTCTACGGAAATAGGGCAAACTGGTAGGGAGGTCATGGAACCGTTACAGATTAAAGGGGAGGTGGTGTTCGCTGTCTTGAGGCAAATCAGAGTGGATAAATCCCCAGGACCGGACAGGGTATTCCCACGGACCTTGAGGGAAGCTAGTGTTGAACTTGCAGGGGCCCTGGCAGACATATTTAAAATGTCAGTTTTCACGGGGGAGGTGCCGGATGATTGGAGGGTGGCTCATGTTGTTCCGTTGTTTAAAAAAGGTTCCAAAAGAAATCCGGGAAATTATAGGCCAGTAAGTTTGACGTCGGTGGTGGGCAAGTTATTGGAAGGTGTGATAAGGGATAGGATCTACAAATATTTGGATAGACAGGGACTTATTAGGGAGAGTCAACATGGCTTTGTGCTTGGTAGGTCATGTTTGACCAATCTATTAGAGTTTTTCGAGGAGGTTACCAGGAAAGTGGATGAAGGGAAGGCGGTGGTTGTTGTCTACCTGGATTTCAGCAAGGCCTTTGACAAGGTCCCTCATGGGAGGTTAGTTAGGAAGGTTCAGTCGCTAGGTATACATGGGGAGGTAGTAAATTGGATTAGACACTGGCTCAATGGAAGAAGCCAGAGAGTGGTTGTGGAGGATTGCTTCTCTGAGTGGAGGCCTGTGACTAGTGGTGTGCCGCAGGGATCGGTGTTGGGTCCATTGTTGTTTGTCATCTATATCAATGATCTGGATGATAATGTGGTCAATTGGATCAGCAAGTTTGCTGATGATACAAAGATTGGAGGTGTAGTGGACAGTGAGGAAAGTTTTCAAAGCTTGCAGAGGGATTTGGACCAACTAGAAAAATGGGCTGAAAAATGGCAAATGGAATTTAATGGTAGTCATGATGTGGAGATGCCGGCGTTGGACTGGGGTAAACACAGTAAGAAGTTTAACAACACCGCTTTAACCTGGTGTTGTTAAACTTCTTAAATGGAATTTAACGCAGACAAGTGTGAGATATTGCACATTGGAAGGACAAACCAAAGTAGAACGTACAGGGTAAATGGTAGGACTCTGAAGAGTGCAGTTGAACAGAGGGATCTGGGAATACAGGTACAGAATTCCCTAAAAGTGACGTCACAGGTGGATAGGGTCGTAAAGAGTGCCTTTGGTACATTGGCCTTTATAAATCGGAGTATCGAGTATAAAAGTTGGTGTGTTATGGTGTTAAGGTTATACAAGGCATTGGTGGGGCCGAATTTGGAGTATTGTGTACAGTTTGTCACCTAGTTACAGGAAGGATGGAAATAAGGTTGAAAGAGTGCAGAGAAGGTTCACAAGGATGTTGCCGGGACTTGAGAAGCTGAGTTACAGAGAGAGATTGAATAGGTTGGGACTTTATTCCCTGGAGCGTAGAAGATTGAGGGGAGATTTGACAGAGGTGTACAAGATTTTGATGGGTATAGATAGAGTGAATGCAAGCAGGCTTTTTCCGCTGAGGCTAGGGGAGAAAAAAACCAGAGGGCATGGGTTAAGGGTGAAAGGAGAAAAGTTTAAAGGGAATATTAGGGGAGGCTTCTTCACGCAGAGAGTGGTGGGAGTGTGGAATGAGCTGCCGGATAAAGTGGTAAATGCGGGGTCACTTTTAACATTCAAGAAAAACTTGGACGGGTTCATGGATGAGAGGGGTGTGGAGGGATATGGTCCAAGTGCAGGTCAATGGGACTAGGCAAAAAGTGGTTCGGCACAGAGAAGAAGGGCCAAAAGGCCTGTTTCTGAGCTGTAATTTTCTATGGTTCTATGGCCTGGTGGTGATAGGATACAACCTCCAAACACCATCAATTTTGATGATCCAAAACCATTGAGATTAGTCAAAACACATTTGGAGGTTGTTTGGGGCAGTTAAAAGTATGAGAGCACTTGAGGCTTGAAGAGTCAAATGATACTCTCCTGTTGCCAATCCTATGTGAGCAAGGGAGGAAAAGCACTTTGAACATGATGAATTGGAGAGAAAGGGGTTAATATGCATTCCTTCCCTCCCCCTCCAAATTATTCCTTTCTCCCTCCCTCAAAATATAACAAAAAAACTGCTTCATACATCTTGTACAGCACGACTGCTATAATATCTACAGGCAAGTTTACAAGGTCAGTCACAGTCACTCTGAATTAAATCAGTGCAACAGAAACTCAGCCCCAGGAGACCAGGCAAGGGAAGAATGACAAAACATGGAAATTGTTTATGACTTTTCACAGCTTACAAATTCAATGTCACCCACACAGCCAGCTCACCACACTCCAGACCCATTTAAAGGTTATTGATTAGATTCACAGACTTGCATTTTTCTTATTTGAAAAAAAAATAGATGTTGAGTAAGGGGTATACCCATCCATCTGCAATGCACTTCACCTGAACTACAATGAGAACCCACCATGCTGACCTTCATTAATCCAGACATGGCAACTCCACTACACAACCCCACCTCTTTCAAAAAGAGACAAGTGCTTTATTTTCTGGATCAATTACATCAAATCTTGGCAATGGCTGATGGATTATTTATACAGCAAAGATCTTTCATACTGTTGACGAACACTGTTAGGATTGGTGGCCTTCACTATTAATGTGCATTATTTCAGACATCAACTTCATATACAATTTCATCCCTGCCTGTTCCAAGAACACTGAAGAAACCTGACGCCAGTTCTTTGAGATGCAGCTGAATGTAGTAAATCGGTTTTCCTAGCATTACATTTGTATTAGTATTCTGAAATACCCTGCAGCTCAGTTTAAACCCAACTCATTTATATCAATTCTGGAAAGCTAGGGAAGGTCTATAGGCCAGAAACTGGGAAATTACTTCACCTGAGCCCTTAACCATTCTTAGGTGGCAGAGAATAAAAACAAAACCACTGGCAGGATAAGGACACAGAGCTCCCCTTTGTGATTGGATACGAAGCACCAGCTTTCTGGTAGCCTAGTAGCAGCATAAGCACTTGAAAATGCCCATAGTCAGTTGAGGCTGGAATGACTTTTTAAAATTAATTTACAGGAAATGGGCATTGCAGGCTGGGCCACCATTTATTGCCCATCCCTAACTGCCCTTCGTATCAGAGGGTATTCAAGTTTTTTTTTTAAACTTAAACTTAGAGGGTGGTGGGTACCTGGAACTCGCAGACAGGGAGGTAGCCGAAGCAGATACAATAGTGACTTTTAAGGGGCATCGGGACAAATACACGAATAGGATGGGAATAGAGGGATATGGTCCCTGGAAGGGATGGGGGGTTTTAGTTCAAACGAGCAACATGGTCGGTGCAGGCTTAGAACATAGAACATTACAGCACAGTACAGGCCCTTCGGCCCTCGATGTTGCACCGGCCAGTGAAACCAATCTAAAGCCCCTCTTAATCTACAATATTCCAATATCATCCATATGTTTATCCAATAACCATTTGAATGCTCTTAATGTTGACGAGTCCACTACTGCTGCAGGCAGGGGATTCCACGTCCTTACTACTCTCTGAGTAAAGAACCTACCTCTAACATCTGTCCTATATCTCTCACCCCTCAATTTAAAGCTATGTCCCCTCGTGCTTGCCAACACCATCCAAGGAAAAAGGCTCTCACTATCCACCCTATCTAATCCTCTGATCATCTTGTATGCCTCTATTAAGTCACCCCTTAACCATCTTCTCTCTAACGAAAACAACCTCAAGTCCCTCAGCCTTTCCTCATACGATCTTCCCACCATACCAGGCAACATCCTGGTAAATCTCCTCTGCACCCTTTCCAACACTTCCACATCGTTCCTATAATGCAGCGACCAGAACTAAACGCAATACTCCAAGTGCGGCCGCACCAGAGTTTTGTACAGTTGCAGCATGACCTCCTGGCTCCGAAACTCAATCCCTCTACCAATGAAAGCTAACACACCGTACGCCTTCTTAACAACCCTATCAACCTGGGTGCCAACTTGCAGGGATCTATGCACATGGACACCCAGATCCCTCTGTTCATCCACACTACCAAGTATCTTACCATTAGCCCAGTACTCTGTATTCCTGTTACTCCTTCCAAAGTGAATCACCTCACACTTTTCCGCATTAAACTCCATTTGCCACCTCTCAGCCCAGCTCATCTATGTCCCTCTGTAACCTGCCATTTCCCTCCGCACTGTCTACAACTCCACCGACTTTAGTGTCATCCGCAAATTTACTAATCCATCCTTCTACGCCCTCATCCACGTCATTAATAAAAATGACAAACAGCAGTGGCCCCAAGACAGATCCTTGCGGTACACCACTAGTAACTGAACTCCAGGATGAATATTTCCCATCAACCACCACCCTCTGTTTTCTTCCAGCTAGCCAATTCCTGATCCAAACCACTAAATCACCGTCAATCCCATGTGTCCGTATTTTCTGCAAAAGCTTACCATGGGGAACCTTATCAAAGGCTTTGCTGAAATTCATATACACCACATCAACCGCTTTACCCTCATCCACCTCTTTGGTCACCTTCTCAAAGAACTCAATAAGGTTTGAGGCACGACCTACCCTTCACAAAACTGCTGACTATCCCTAATCAAATTATTCCTTTCTAGGTGATTATAAATCCTATCTCTTATAGTCCTTTCTAAAACTTTGCCCACAACGGAAGTAAGGCTCACCGGTCTATAATTACCAGGGTTGTCCCTACTCCCCTTCTTGAACAAGGAGACAACATTTACTATCCTCCAGTCTTCTGGCACTGTTCCTGTAGAAAATGACGACACAAAGATCAAAGCCAAAGGCTCTGCAATCTCCTCTCTAGCCTCCCAGAGAATCCTAGGATAAATCCCATCCGGCCCAGGGGACTTATCTATTTTTACCCTTTCCAGAATAGCTAACACCTCCTCCTTATAAGCCTCAATCCCGTCCAGTCCAACAGCCTGCATCTCAGTACTCCCCTCGACAACACTGCCCCTCTCATGTGTGAATACCGCCGAAAAATATTCATTTAGTGCCTCTCCTATCTCTTCAGACTCCACGCATAACTTCCCACTACTGTCCTTGACTGGCCCTAATCTTACCCTAGTCATTCTTTTACTCCTGACATACCTATAGAAAGCTTTAGGGTTTTCCTTGATCCTACCTGCCAAAGACTTCTCATGTCCCCTCCTGGCTCTTCTTAACTCTTTCTTTAGGTCCTTCCTGGCTAACTTGTAACTCTCAAGCGCCCTAACTGAGCCTTCACGTCTCATCTTAACATAAGTCTCCTTCTTCCTCTTCACAAGCGATTCAACCTCCTTAGTAAACCACGGTTCCCTCACATGACTGATTCCTCCCTGCCTGACAGGTACATATTTATCAAGGACGCGTAGTAGCTGTTCCTTGAACAAGTTCCACATTACAATTGTGCCCATCCCCTGCAGTTTCCTTCCCCAACCTATGCCACCTAAATCTTGCCTAATCGCATCATAATTTCCTTTCCCCCAGCTATAACTCTTGCCCTTTGGTATATACCTATCCCTTTCCATTGCTAAGGTAAACGTAATCGAATTGTGGTCACTGTCACCAAAGTGCTCACCTACCTCCAAATCTAACACCAGGCCTGGTTCATTACCCAGTACCAAATCCAATGTGGCCTCGCCTCTTGTTGGTCTATCTACATACTGTGTCAGGAAGCCTTCCTGCACACGTTGGACAAAAACTGACCCCTCTAAAGTACTCGAACTATAGCTTTTCCAGTCAATATTTGGAAAGTTAAAGTCCCCCAGAACAACTACCCTGTTACTTTCGCTCCTATCCAGAATCATCTTTGCAATCTTTTCCTCTACATCTCTGGAACTTTTCAGAGGTCTATAAAAAACTCCCAACAGGGTGACCTCTCCTTTCCTGTTTCTAACCTCAGCCCAAACTACCTCAGTAGACGAGTCCTCATCAAATGTCCTTTCTGCCACCGTAATACTGTCCTTGACTAACAATGCCATACCTCCCCGTCTTTTACCACCTTCCCTGCACTTACTGAAACATCTAAACCCTGGAACCTGCAACAACCATTCCTGTCCCTGCTCTATCCATGTCTCCGAGATGGCCACAAAATCGAAATCCCAGGAACCAACCCATGCTGCAAGCTCACCCATCTTATTCCGGATGCTCCTTGCATTGGAGTATACACACTTCAAACCGCCTTCCTGCCTGCCAGTACACTCCTGCGACTCTGAAACCTCATCCATGACCTCACTACTCTCAACCTCCTGTACACCGGAGCTACAATTCAGGTACCCACCCCCCTGCTGAATTAGTTTAAACCCTCCCGAAGAGCATTAGCAAATTTCCCCCCCAACATATTGGTACCCCTCTGGTTCAGGTGCAGACCATCCTGTTTGTAGAGGTCCCACCTACCCCAGAAAGAGCCCCAATTGTCCAGGTATCTGAAACCCTCCCTCCTGTACCATCCCTGTAACCACATGTTCAACTGCTCTCTCTCCCTATTCCTCTCCTCACTATCACGTGGCACGGGTAACAAACCAGAGATAACAACTTTGTTTGTTCTAGCCCTAAGCTTCCACCCTAACTCCCTGAGTTGCTGCCTTACACCCCATCCCTTTTCCTACCTATGCCTTGAGTGCCTATGTGAACCACAACTTGGGGCTGGTCCCCCTCCCCCTTAAGGATTTCGAAAACACGATCCGAGACATCATGGACTCTGGCTCCTGGGAGGCAACACACCAACCGCAAGTCTCTCTCGTTCCCGCAGAATCTCCTCTCCGTCCCTTTAACTATGGGGTCCCCAATGACTAATCCTCGACTCCTCTCCCCACTTCCCTTCTGAGCCACAAGGACAGACTCTGAGCCAGTGACCTGTACACCATGGCTTACCCCTAAGTCGTTCCCCCCCAACAGCATCCAAAAGTGTACTATCCCCAATTTCTACTACATTTCTTGTTTCTCCCCCCCACTTGGACGGCTTGGAGGGCCAAACGGCCTGTTCCTGTGCTGTAATTTTCTTTGTTCTTAAGAATCAAGCCCATTTAAAGTAAATAGATTCAGTTTTGACAGAGAACAGTGCAAGAGGTCAGATATACAAAAAGCAGCCATCTACCCATGTAACAACATCACTGTGTTTAAGCTGAACAGGAACAATGGTTTAAAAGCTATAGGCTAAGAAACACATTTAGTGCCTTTCATTATCTCAGGGCAACCCTAAGCAGTTTAACCAATTAATCACTTCTCTGAAATGTAATCACTGTAATAATGTAGAAATTCAATTCAATTTCCACATCGCAAGATCCCACAAACAGCAATGTATAATGACTAGACCATTTGTCCCAGTGATATTGTTTGAGAGGTGTTGACCACGACACCAAGAACAACTTTGTCCTTCAAATAGTACCATGACATTTTTATGCCATGTGGACAGCACAGGCAGGGTTTAGACGATATCCAGTCTTCGAGGCCCGAGGTCAAAGACTCTTGGGTGTTCGTCGAGGAAAACTGGAGGCAGCCGGACAAGATGACTCTTTGCCACTCACCGAGGCCTAGGTTTCTCCTCACCAGGGCTTCGGAACAATGACATGGAGGAGGCATAGAGGCTCCTGTGAAACTCTGGATGAATCCTGGATGTTGCTCAACTATCCTGTCATGGCTTTGACCTTCTCAAGCTCTTTCAATCGTTCTATTATCCTGCAGTTCATAATTAATCCTGAACTTTGTTCCCTTGTGACTATATTTCCGATTTCATGATATTGTCTTTTATCCTGACAATGGTGTATATGATATGAGCACAGAGGCATGTGTCACCTGTTGAGCTGCAAATATCTTTGTCCATTTTTTCCTCTTCAATACCTATCATCCACCGGCATGCTCCAACTGTGGAATGAGGGAGGCCTTAGTTTAACGTGCATTACTGTTTGTATTCAGTCTTGGTTTTGATGTGCGGTACCAAGGGAACAGGATTGGTAAAAGGGTCTGCCCATCCTGCTTCTGGCCCTGTGTCAAATTCTAATTCTTGGGTTTCGGTGTTTGCAATCCAAAGAAATGTCCTTGTTTGAGGATTTTTTCTAGGTCTCCTTTCTATTGGGGAGCCTGCTGAATTGGTTGTATGACATGAGGGTTGCATAGTGTTCACCTGTTTTTTTTAAAAATGTGCTGCAATCCTTGCATTTACACTGAGGGAGTATATTTTTTGGTACCCTTCACTTTATTGATAGATGAGTAACGCCACAACAGGGTGGCAGGTAGGTGGTTTGTTATAGAGGTGGTTGGGATGGTCTTACAAGTCCTCATTGTGGGTGAGGAAAACCCCCATTAGAATTACTGGAGTTGCGTTTTCTTTATGTCTGTTGTTTTGGGATTAAGGAATCCTTGTTCGCCTGCAAAGAAGATACTGACAGATCATATATTCTGGAAAAGACCAGTGTTTTTTTTCCTGTCGTTGGTGCCTTTGGTGTTGCTGTAGGGGAAAATATGTACTGGTACACGCCCGGGTGTGCTCACCTAATTCCGGGATATCTCGCCTTTCTTGGGTTGGTCTTCTATATTTACTTGGCTGCACGGGTTGTGACAGTGGTTACTTGATTATTTGGTTCATGGAAGATACGGTGGGCATATCAACCTGTTGCTATGGTTTCTTTGATGAGGGGAAAATGGATCGAATCTCATTGATGGCGAGGCCCAAGTGGCATTTCTGGGGTGCCTAAATAGGGGTAGTTTGCTTTATTCAACAAGTAAGAGTACAGGCCCGTCAGCCCTTATTCTAGTGTGTCGTTGATCCTAGTTTAGCTCAATTGAATAGATTAGGGCAATAGTAACTGTTTTTATCCAGGTCAGGTCAGTATCCCGTTTCTGGTAAAGTAATGCTGCTCAGTTCCTCGTGTTCTTTTTGCAAAGCATACACTGCTTGACCATGTCAGGTGTCTGTTGGCAAATCTTGGTATTTCTCTCTCTGAGGCTTCTTTTCTTTATCTGGGTAGGTAAGATGCAGATACAGGCTCTGATTTGTTATATTTAACTCTAGACGGTTTCCCCAATATATCCTGTTGGTGGGTATCTTGATAATTTTTTTCTCCTTGTCTGTCGGGTTTCCTCAGTGGAAAATGGTTTAGGTTTTTCAGTGATGGTGGGGCTCGAACAGTGCCTTTGATATGGATAGAGAGGAGTCTTGGTGTGGTGTAAAAATCCTTGGCTTACTGGCTCCTGCACATGAGAGTGTACATTGCTATGCCGCAACTTGCAGTGATGGCCGTATCCTGACGATCCCCCTTTTTCTGGAGTATCCTTTTATTGCTTGGAGGGCTGCAGATGCTGAGTTAGGTCCCATTTGGTTGCATTTTCATCTGGTTGTATCTTGTGTAGCTCTGTCTTTGTTATCCTGTGGAGGAGGACATGCATCATTGTGCCATGTACTCATTGCTTTATTTTGTTACCCTGAGATTCCCCTACTGTCTCTCTTTCTTTTTGGTATGCTCTCATTATCAATATGAAAGGAGACACCGACTACAATGCTGGATAATCTGAATCATTTGTATGAGTATTTGCTGATCTTTTTCAAATGTGTATGTGGAATAATGATGACTCTGTACTGCACTAGATTTTAGGGTTTTGTTGCATTGTGGTAAAATGGAAAACCCTCAATAAAAAAAATACTGAATGAACTTGCCTCTGCCACTCTCCCAGGAAGGGAATTCCACTAACTAATGACCTCCTTCAGTAAACATTTCTCCTCATCTCTGTCTTAAATGGGAAACATGATGTGGAGATGCCGGCGTTGGATTTCCCACTCACCTGAAGAAGGGGCTTGGAGCTCCGAAAGCTTGTGTGGCTTTTGCTACCAAATAAACCTGTTGGACTTTAACCTGGTGTTGTTAAACTTCTTAAATGGGAAACCCCTTATTTGAAAATTCCACTCTCTCATTCCAGCCTCTCCCACAACGGGAAATATCTTTCAGCATCCTCTGTCAAGTCCCGCAGGATCTTATATGTTGTAATAAGATCACCTCTCATTCTTCTAAATTCCAGCGGATGCAAGCCCAGTCTATTTTACCTTTTCTCACAAGATAACCTCCTCATTCCAGGAATCAGTCAAGTGAACTTTCTCTGATCTGCTCCTAATGCAATTATATCTTTCCTTAGAGACCAAAACTGTACACTACTCTAAGTGTGGTCTTACTATTACTCTGTACAACTGCAGCAAAATATGCTCACTTCTATATTCCATTCCCTTTGCAATAAATGACAACATTCCATTTGCCTTCTTAATCATTTGCTGTATCTGCATGCTAACTTTGTGATTCATAGAACAGTACAGCACAGAACAGGCCCTTCGGCCCACAATGTTGTGCCGAGCTTTATCTGAAACTAAGATCAAGCTATCCCACTCCCTATCATCCTGGTGTGCTCCATGTGCCTACCCAATAACCGCTTAAATGTTCCTAAAGTGTCTGACTCCACTATCACTGCAGGCAGTCCATTCCACACCCCAACCCACTCTCTGCGTAAAGAACCTACCTCCGATATCCTTCCTATATCTCCCACCACAAACCCTATAGTTATGCCCCCTTGTAATAGTTCCATCCACCCGAGGAAATAGTCTTTGTACCAGGACACCCTGATCCCTCCCTTCAGTGTTCTGCAATCTCACCCTATTCAAATAATGTGCTGCTTATTTATTCTTCCTACCAAAGAGGACACATTCACATTTTCTCACGTCATACTACATCTCCCAAATTTTGGTCACTTATTTAGCCTTTCCATATCCCTTTCCAGTCTCATGTCCTCTTCACCGTTTTTGCCTAATACCATGAGACTTTATGGTTTCCAAAGTCACAGTTTGAACTCCCAGGACTACTCCCACCCAACTGCACTCCACTGCACTGCCTTCCCTGGTGGGTCTGTCCTGCCAGTGAGACAGGACCTACTCGGGTGATGGAGGAATCTGGGACAAGAATCTGAGGCATGGTTCTGGGAGTATGCTAGACCACTCTGTGGGATACCTCTCCCAATTTTGGCACAAACTTCCAAATGCAAGGATTTTGCCAGGACAATTCAGCTTATTGTGCCTTCATCATATCCAATGCAAGATGGGTCTTTCCAGTTTTGCTCTGATTAATTAAAGTAGCTGTTTGATACTTAAATTATCAAGCCGCTCAGTTGTATCAGATAAGAAACTCCAAGGAATATTATGAAGTTCGTCTAGACCCCAACTATTTTTGATTTTGGCATTAGTGTGAGCATAAGGTGTCTCGCTCCAGGTATGATTCTATTGCAATATGATCTATTGATCCACCAGGAAAATTTTATTGAAGCAAACTTTATTTAACAACAGTGAAAATATAAAAAGAATTAGCATAACTTTTACCAATCAAAATACTTAAACATGACAAGGTCTAATTCTTAACTGCTAGCTCCAATTTAAGCAATATCCTCAGATGCTAATTCCTCCTCAGAATCAGTTAGCAAGACACACAGGCTTACATGAAGTCCCAGTCCTCCAACATTCCGGGCGTGAGCGAGAAAGAGGGGGGGGGGAGAGAGAAAAGAGGGGGGGGGAGAGAAAAAGAGGGGGGGGGGGGAGAGAAAAAGAGGGAGGGGGAGAGAAAAAGAGGGGGGGAGAGAAAAAGAGGGGGGGGGAGAGAAAAAGAGGGGGGGGAGAGAAAAAGAGGGGGGGAGAGAAAAAGAGGGGGGGGGAGAGAAAAAGAGGGGGGGGAGAAAAAAGAGGGGGGGGGAGAGAAAAAGAGGGGGGGGGAGAGAAAAAGAGGGGGGGGAGAGAAAAAGAGGGGGGGAGAGAGAGAGGGGGGGAGAGAGAAAGAGGGGGGGAGAGAGAAAGAGGGGGGGAGAGAGAAAGAGGGGGGGAGAGAGAAAGAGGGGGGAGAGAGAAAGAGGGGGGGAGAGAGAAAGAGGGGGAGAGAGAAAGAGGGGGGGAGAGAGAAAGAGGGGGGGGAGAGAAAGAGGGGGGGAGAGAGAAAGAGGGGGGGAAGGAGAAAGAGGGGGGGGGAGTTGTGGGGTAGATATGATGAGATTATTATTATTAGGTTTTTTTTAGTGGTGATGTAAAAAGGGGAGAGATAGAAAAAAAGGGGGAGAGAGAAAAAAAAGGGGAGAGAGAAAAAAAAGGTTGAGATAGAAAAAAAAGTGGAGATATAAAAAAACTTGAAAGAAACAAGGGGGGGAGAGAGAAAGGGGGGGGAGAGAAAGGGGGGGGGAGAGAGAAGGGGGGGGGGAGAGAGAAGGGGGGGGGGAGAGAGAAGGGGGGGAGAGAGAAAGGGGGGGGGAGAGAGAAGGGGGGGAGAGAGAAAGGGGGGGGAGAGAGAAGGGGGGGAGAGAGAAAGGGGGGGGGAGAGAGAAAGGGGGGGGAGAGAGAAAGGGGGGGGGAGAGAGAAGGGGGGGGGAGAGAGAAAGGGGGGGGAGAGAGAAGGGGGGGGAGAGAGAAAGGGGGGGGAGAGAGAAAGGGGGGGAGAGAGAGAAGGGGGGGGAGAGAGAAAGGGGGGGGAGAGAGAAAGGGGGGGAGAGAGAAAGGGGGGGGAGAGAGAAAGGGGGGGGAGAGAGAAAGGGGGGGGAGAGAGAAAGGGGGGAGAGAGAAGGGGGGAGAGAGAAAGGGGGGGGAGAGAGAAAGGGGGGGGAGAGAGAAAGGGGGGGGAGAGAGAAAGGGGGGGGGAGAGAGAAAGGGGGAGGGGGGGAGAGAGAAAGGGGAGGAGAGAGAGAAAGGGGGGGGAGAGAGAAAGGGGGGGAGAGAGGAAGGATGAGAGTGCTAATGGAGGGGGAGGAGTGAGAAGGCGGGGGGGGGATGAGTGGGGGGGCTTGGTG